>NC_069501.1:735877706-736595206 GCF_027579735.1 Bombina bombina | reverse complement strand
GCTAAACCTAGGTAGGCTCATGTGCTAATTTCTAGACCGTTGAACTGCCTCTTATCTTAGTGCATTTTGACAGTTAGACACAGCTAGTTCATGTGTGTCATATAAATAAGTGTGCTCACTCCCATGGAATTATTTAAGAGTCAGCACTGATTGGCTAAAATGCATGTCTGTCAAAAGAACTGAGATAAGGGGCAGTCTGCAGATGCTTAAAAAACAGGTAATCACAGAGGTAAAAAGTGTATTAAAATAACAGTGTTGGTTATGCAAAACTGGGGAATGAGTAATAAAGGGATTATCTATCTTTTTAAACAATAAGAATTCTGGAGTAGACTGTCCCTTTAATTGTGCTGTGAATCGGTAGCCAGTGAAGGGATTCGCAGAGAGGTGCAGCAGATACAGAGCGACGAGAAATGTGGATTAGCCTTGCAGGGACATTTAGGATGGATTGAAGGGGGGAGAGGCAGGAGAGAGGAAGGCCAGTGAGTCGGTTACTGCAGTAGAGAAATTACAATGGAGTGGATGTGTCAGCACTCGGGCACATTTTGGAAATATTGCGAAGGTGGTTGAGGCAGGATGAAGAGAGCGATTGGATGTGGGGAGTGAAGGAGAGGTTAGAGTCAAGTGTAACTCGGTGGCAGCGCACTTGGGGTGATGGGGAGATAGTGATGCCGTTGTCAGTGATAGAAAAGACAGAAATCGGAGTTGAGCTAGAGGGGGGATTGGAAGGAGCTCAGTTTTTAATATGTTAATTATGAGGTGTTGAGAGGTCTTCCAGGACGAAATGCCAGATAAGCAGTCACTGACATGAGAAAGGACAGAGTGAGCAGGTGAGGAGAGGTAGAGTGTCATCAGCACAGAGGTGACATTTGAATCCATAGCTGTTGATATGTTTACCCAGTGAAGAAATATAAATGAAGAAGAGTAGAGGACCCAGGACAGAGCCTTGAGGTACTCCAAAAGACAGAGGCATCAAAGAGGAGGAGTTGACAGCGAATGACACAGAAAAGGACCTGTGAGAAAGATAAGAATAGATCCAAGAGAGAGAAGGGTCACAGAGACCAAGAAAGATGAGGGTCTGTAGGAGAAGGGGGTGGTCAACTGTGTCAAAGGCAGGTGAGAGGTCAATTAAGATAAGTATAGCTTAGTGGTTGTTACTTTTAGCAGAAAGAAGATCGATAGTAACTTTGGGGAGGGCAGTTTCAGTTGAGTGTTGGGCGCAGAAGCCAGACTGCAGTGGGTCAAACACGAAGTTGGAGGATAAGAAGAGGGTTAGGTGGTCATAAACTAGTTTTTCCAGTTTTAATATTAGTGAAAGCAGTGATATGGGGTGGTAGTTTGCAGGAGAATTAGGACCACAGGAGGCTTTTTTGGAGTATGGGAGTGACCTTTGCACGTTTGAAAGAAGATGGGAATGAACCGGTAGAATAGGATAGGTTTAAGATGTGAGTAAGAGCAACAGTGAGAGTGGAAGACAGAGAAGGTATTAGCTGGGAAGGGATAAGGTTGAGTGTGCATGTAGTGAGGCGTGTGGAAGATTGTAAGAAACAATCTTCATTCTCAGTGGCTGGAGGGAATATGCAGAGAGTGGCAGAGGGGTTGACTGGGGGTGGAGTTGGAAGATTGTAGGTTAGTGTCGGGATGGTGCTTCAGATGTATGTATGTATGTATGTGTTTTGTTTAAAAAGTAGTCTGCCAGGTCTTGAGCACTAAAGATAGACGGAGGGGGTGGTGCAGGTGGGGAAAGGAATCTCGTTTAGGATTTGAGGAAAGAATAGATTTAAGAGAAAAAAGTAGCTTTGCTTGACTAAGTGAAGGCAGATGTGTATGAACGAAGAATGAACTTATAGTGGATGAAATCAGGTTTGGAGTGAGATTTACTCCAGACTCACTTAATAGTGCAGAAGCATTTTTGCAAGTAGTGCGTTTTTTTAGAGTGCCAGGGTTGTAACTTACTGTGTGGGATTTTGCGCAGTTGGGGGCGAGCAAGAGTGTCTAGTGCAGAGGAGAGGGTTTTATTATAGTGGGCTGTAGCAAGATCATATCAGCTTATAGAAAAGTATGAGGGATGAGATGTTAAATAAGTTTGGAAAATTGAAGCGGATAAATAGCATTCAGAGTTCTACAGGTGCGTGGGCGAGAAGGAGAAGTGGGTTTAGCCGATATATTAAGATTATAGGTGAGCAGATTGTGGTCTGAAATGGGAAAGGGGCGAAAGGTGAAGTCAGATATAGATCAGAGGTAGGGGGAAAAAAACAGGTCAATAGAGTGTCGGTCACGTTGAGTAGGGTGGATATTGAGAGACCGAAGGAGGATGTGAGTGAAAGAAGTTTAGAGGCAGAAGGGGCAGATGAGTTATCAATGGAAGTGTTGACACCCCGAGTATTAGAGTGGTTATATTTGAAAAAAGAAAGTGAAGAAGCCAGACAGAAAAGCTGTCAAGCAATACCAGTCGAGGAGGGCAATAGATCAGCACCACCAGATCTCTGAGCTTGAATACGTGTGCACATGCCCACACAGTATATGAGAGTATGCTGCTGAAAAATAGTAATAATCTTCCTAGAAGCATTTTTTGCTAATAGACGTATATTGCAAAAACACTTCTATTTAAAATTTAAATACACCCATGCACATTTCAATTTTGATCTATACCTTTGATGTTGTGTAAATACTTCAGATGCAAAAATGAGGTTGAACTGTGGATAAAACCTATAATTTTAGAAGCTGACACAAAAAAGCCAAAAGTATAAGGACACCTGACCATCACACCTATACAAGCTTGTTGGGCAATTCATGCCAACATCACGGGCATTATTTTGGAGTTGGCCCTTTCGCGTTTCTGGCTATAACAGATGTGATTCTTCTGGGAAGGCTCACCACAAGATTTTTTTTGGTGTGTGTCTGTTAGAATTTTAGCTCATTCAGTAAAAAGAGCATTTGTGAGGTCAGGCACTGATGTTGTACCAGAATGCCTGACTTTCAATAGGTGTTACAATTCATCCCAAAGGTGTTTAATCGGGTTGAAGTTAGGGCTCTGTGCAAGTCATTCTACTTCTTCCAAACCAAACTCATCAAACCATGTCTTCACGGACATAATTTTTTTCTATATTCTGTAGCATTAAGATGACCCTTAAAATGCAACTAAGGGGCTTATCCAAACACTGATAAAAAAACACAGATCATTATCCCACGTACACCAATTTTTACAGTAGGCACTATGCATTACAGTAGATATCATTCTCCTGTCATCTGTCACGCCCAGATACTTCCATAGGAGTGCCAGATAGAGGAGCACAGTTCATCACTCCAGAGAATACATTTCCAATGCTTCAGAGTCCAGTGCCAGAGTGCTTTACACCACTCCAGCTGAGGCTTGGCATTGCGCATGTTGGTGTGATGCTTGTGCAAAAGCTACTCAGTCATAGAAACCTATTTAATGAATCTAATGATGTACAGTTCTTGTACTGATGTTGCTTCCAGAGGCAGTTTTGAATTCTGTAGTGAGTTATGCAACAGATAATAAGCATTTTATGTGCTACGCACTTCCGCATTTGGCAACCCCTGCTCTGTGAGTTTGCGTGGACTAGCACTTCATGACTGGGCTGTTGCTTCTAGACGCTTCCACTTTACAATAATAGAAATTAGAGTTGAGCAACACAGATATTTCACAAACTGACATTTAGCAAAGGTGGCATCCTTTACATTTAAAGTCACTGACCTCTTCAGTACTACTCATTGTACTGCTAGTCTTTGTCTATGGAGATCTTTAAAAACTATATTGCCAAACATAGCATTTCCCACTAAGCATGCACTAGGTTGGCAAGAAATCTGGTGCAAAAAAAGTGTATCCTATGATATTTGACCAAACTATTATTTACCAAAATATAGATACTGTAATAATGCTTTTGGCGACTATCCTATTGCTAGGAAACAGTTACCTGTGAAGTATAAAAAGGTAAAACAGACCTTTTAAAAGAGATTACAAAATAATACTGAAAACCTCTGAGCAATGCATTTGTTGTCTACTAGTCAAAAGCACAAGGAACATAACCCTACATCTAGTTACCCCTCATCCACTGATGCACAAGTTGTTTGAGATGGGGGGTTTGGCTGAGTGGATTAAAAGTAAGAATAAATGAAGGCTCAATGTAAAACAAAAAGAATGGCTATGCAGAAGAAATTATTTTTCAATTCTCCCTTCACCATGTACTATTTTGGCATACATGTTATTTAAAAATTGTTACCAGTAAGGGTTGATTTTATTTACCATTTGTTCAAAGGGACATGAAAGTCAAAATTAAAATGTAATGATTCAGATAGAGCAAGAAATTAAAAAAAAAAAAAAAAAAATGTTTTACTTCGATTATCAAATTGACTTTACTCTCTTGGTGTCCTTTGTTGAATTACATACCTAGGCAATTTTAGGTACGTACGTGTGTGTTTTGTTTTTTTCTGCATGCACTGTCTGAATCATGAACGTTTATTTTCCATGTCCCTTTACACGTTATTACTGTAATGGGATAATTGGTTCCCAAAAGAAAACATATTTTTCAGTGCCAGGTTGGTCTTTCTTTTAATCAATACAGGCAAATTAATCTAGCAGGACTATATTGAACATGTTTACCCTACCATTACACACAATTTTAAAAATAATTGCCAAATTTTTTCAAAATATGATATGTATTAACAACCACTGATTTTCAACACTAAAATGTAGGTTTTTCAACTCAACAAAAGTATGGAAGAACTGGAAGATGCTCCTGACAGGAATAAACTCCTAAAGCGTTTTAAAAAAGTCACTGTGTGTTGTTGTAGAATAGGGTACTATTACAAAGCAGCTGATCTTGTCACTTGTGCTTGATTCTATGGAACACGTTTGCTGCTAGATTACCAGAAATGTAGTACAGTCAATTTAACTATGAAAACAGGCTGAGAAAGAGATAAATATGTTAATTAATTAAAAAAGACAGTAATAAAAATAGACCTCCAACTGACACCAAATCAAAATTATAAGCATTACCTTCTATACTTTCTATAGGGAGACAATATGACACTAAATATAAATCATGAAACTTCTAGGCCACTTAACCTTTGCCAGTTATGATATATATAGCACACCAATACTAACACCCTACACTTATTATATTGTATTAATGGCTAATTAAAACTGTCTTTCCTAATATTATATAATGTTTCCAAATGTATAGTTTTATTAATATTTCAGAGCAGCAGTGAAGTTTAGTAACTGATACTGCAATCCCTTACAACAAAACACTGAAATTGCAATAGTCATTGCAAACTTCATCCCTAACATGACAATAAAAAAACAGCCTATAAAAAGTAAAATAAAAAAAATATGCCATTACATTAGTCTCCAATAATCCAAAGGTTACTTCGACATACAGGAAATTGTCATTTGTAAACGACAGGTAACACGAGAACTAGGGTTGAAACGAGTGGCAGAAAAAAATGTTTTTTATTATTGCTTTTCCCGAGCAGCAATAATATAGCGAGCATTTAACTGTCATCTGCATAGGTTTTGGTCCTACAGGTGCTGAGTGCACTTCTGCAGACAGGCGTGACTACACAGGTACTGCTGATAAATAATAAGAATATTAATAAAAAGTGCAACGTATCTATATTGTTGTCACCATTACAGTTATCTGTAGAAATGCACCAAGCTTTTAAACAGACCGAAGCCTACAAAGATAACAAAATATTGGGGGGTTTATGTTAAAACACTATCAAAAGCACTGCATCTTGTACCCCGCTTACACACAATGTAAACCGATGCTGTCGCTATCCACCCCACTCACAAATACCCCTCACCCACCTCCTCAGACGTAGCGATATAAACAGTAGCACTTAGCAGACGACGTCAGCATCCGTATTTACTTTTTTTTTCAACAAAATCTTTATTGAACGCCAAAGCAAAACATGGTAACCTGAGAAAACATAATTATTTGAAATCACTTTTTTTCAATGACGCCCCCTAAAATGCTTTTGCTTTTTGTTTTCGGTAAAGCTAAAATGTAACGCACCCTCAGAAAAATGTACACCACACACAGGTTGCGGAACATAAATTGATTGATTCGCCAAACAACAAAACATAAGAGAAGGGCGGGGTCAATGAGTATGAGAAGGGGCGTTCCAGCACGACAGGAGTGGAGCTTCCTGGTAACAGAGTTTGAAGTCACTTCCGTATTGGTTTCCGAAACAGGTACCACGTGACTTGGTTAGAGTTTACTACTAGTGATGACGAGAAAACTAGGCACGTTGAATAGCTCGATTTGCTCGAGTTTTATAATACAAAACAAATATGTAAAAAGATAGTCAATGTAATATAGCTTTTAGCTTGTGTGATGGAAGAGCTAACGGGGCAACGCTGACAAGTGATAATCAAGTTAGCAGCCGTGCACAAGGAAAACTTTCTTTTTTTAGAATTCTTATAGTAGCCATTTGAGAAGAAACAATGGCTGGATTTTTTTCTTGATAAATGCATGTGATCTTTATGTTTTAGTTAAGCTATGGGTAATGTATGTATCCAGCTGAGTGTAAATACACATGTTAAAGAATGTGTGTGAAATGATGGCTCTTTACATATATTATTTTGACTGCAGTGAAGTTGGTTTCATATTGGAGATTCGACAGACATTCACCTCTTCAAATAGCAATAACTTTTGTAAGAATCATGTCACGACTATAATGATTGTATATTCTTGGTCGTGGGGGGATGGGGAATGTTGCACACCCTGAAAGTTGCACACCCTTTATTTTTTAGAAATTTCATTTTCAAATTTTCATTTTTCTCTAAATTTAAAAACTACAATAACTCTTGAAATAATCATCTCACTACTAACATGATTGTATATTCTTGATCGTGGGGGGGATTGGGAACGTTGCACACCCTTTAGTTTTTCGAAATTTTATTTTCAAAATTTGACATTTTCATTTTTCTCTAAATTTAAAAACTGCAATAACGCTTTAAATAATCATCTCACTACTAACGTGATTGTATATTCTTGATCGTGGGGGGATGGGGAACGTTGCACACCCTTTAGTTTTTTGAAATTTCATTTTAAAAATTTGAAATTTTACTCTAAATTTAAAAACTGCAATAACTCTTGAAATCATCTCACTACTAACGTGATTGTATATTCTTGATCGTGGGGGGATGGGGAGCGTTGCACACCCTTTAGTTTTTTGAAATTTCATTTTCAAAATTTGAAATTTTATTTTTTCTCTAAATTTAAAAACTGCAATAACTCTTGAAATAATCATCTCACTACTAACATGATTGTATATTCTTGATCGTGGATGGATGGGGAACATTGCACACCCTTTAGTTTGTCAAAATTTAATTTTTTAAATTTACATTTTTCTTGAAACTTAAAAAATGCAATAACTCTTGAGATAATTATGTCACTGCTATAGTGATTGTATATTCTGGATTGTGGGGGGGGGGGGGCGTTGCACACCCTTTAGTTTTTCAAAACTTCATTTTCAAAATTTGAAATTTACATTTTTCTTGAAATTTAAAAATTGCATTAACTTTTGAAATAATCATGTCACCACTATAATGATTGTATATTCTTGAACATGGGAAGATGGGGAACGTTGCACACCCTTTAGTTTTTCAAAATTTCAAATTGACATTTTTCTTAATTTTAAAATCTTAACTCTTGTAATAATCATGTCACTACTATAATTATTGTATATGTATATTGTATATGCTTAAGCATACTTATATGCATACACAGACATACATGTTTATTGTGTTCTAGGTAATTATACGCAAATCCGGAATATCAAACTTTTATAGTTTTATCAAATTTCAGAAAAATATAGAAAAAAAGTTATGGAGTATAGATATTTGTATCGCCTATTTAAATGTTTTTATTTAACTTCAGTTCACACAGAAAACTTGCTCTTTATTTAAAATAGTAAAATGTGTATTGCAAGGTACACATTAGCACTAAAAATTATTAGGTTCAACAAAATGGATATTTTTAAATCAAGATAAATACAGATATTAACATTTCGGGATAGGAACATGTACTTTAGGGGTGTCAAATTGCCAATGCATCTTTAAATCAACTGCAGAGACAACACTTCCACAATTCTTTCCTTGCTCTGTTGTATTGTTGGTTTGTCATATTGATGCATGCAGTATGGTACCATCTATGGCAATCTGCACATGCAATCTGCAAGAGGAAAAACATAAGAGTCTATTATGCTGACAATAGCACAGTCTATTTCTAACAACTGTTCAAATCAAATGAAACATGATACAGCATGACACATTCAATATGAATCAATTAAAAAGAAAAATAGTACATTAATACCACTCTATCAGGTAGATTACGAGTTTTGCGTTTGAGTTTTAACACTGAAAAAATGGTAATTTCAGCATTAAAACAGCAACGCAGTCATTGCAAGTCTTGTCGGTATAGCTGTACGGTTTAGCCTGTAATGCAATGTCAGTCCTGCACTTCATGGGATTCCCATAGAGCTGCCATTACGAGTTTTGAGGTGAGGCGAAAAAGCTTGTATTACACTCTATAACCACAAAATTCGTACCAGCATCTGAGACCAGTAGTTATGAGTTTTACGCAGCAAAACAGTTACATAAAACTCATAACTAAAGTGTTACAAAGTACACTAACACCCATAAACTACCTATTAACCCCTAATCCGCCGCCCTCCCGCATTGCAAACACTACATTCAATTTATTAACCCCTAATCTGCCGCACCCCAAAATCACTGCAAATATAATGAATATCTTACCCCCTATGCCCTATTGCCATGTATATATTTATATATATATATATATATAATATATTAACCCCTATTGACATTTGTCAACATAATATTCAGCTGTTTTCAATATAAATAAAGGTCACTAACCCGTTAATGATTGCATTGTCATCATCAGTTGTTTGACCCGCACACATTGAGCATTCTTCTTCTTTTTTGAACACTGAAATAAACATTTCATATAGTATATAAAGAATGTCATCTACTTTTTTTCCCCTCATAATTGTCATACTTACATCATATACAATTTTTTGTGTTGTTTGAATTAATGATGGCCATGCTAGGTTTCATTTCTGTTCTTCTGGCAGTGGGATATTTTGTTGCCACCATTTTTTTAAAAATAAATGCCACCATTGAAATTTCACACATTGCAATGCATTTCAATGGTGGCCTTTGTTTTCAAAACTAAAATATGAGTGCTGTCAACATATTAACCTGCTGCTAAAATAACATTAATGAAACCTCAAATGCCCATCAGTAACTAGAAACTCAATTTCATTACCATATTTCCTTTGGTCCAATTTACAATTAGATTTTTTCCATTTAGCAGCAGACTCTTATCCAGAATGACTCATAGTAGGTGCATACATTTAGATTTTGAGCCTCTATGCAAGAGTTAGTTGCATTAATTAAAGCGTGAGATGACAAGTTCCTGTATGAGTGCGGTTAAGTAGAATTCTACAATTTTTGTAAAGCATGAGCTTGCAGGGGTGTGTCACTGCCTTGATTTTAGCAGAGAACTTAAGGGTGTCATCTATGGTTACATCAAAGTCTTTAGTATTATGGGAGTGAGACAATGTACAGTGATCCACTGTGATTGATGTCTTGGAGCGGACAGCCTTTGCTTAGTGTCAGAAGGGGGATAGCATAAAAACTGTTGAGTGTCATCAGTGTAGTAATGATAGGAGAGACCGTGTGAGGATGTGACAGAGCCCAGGGATTTGTTGTATAGCGAGAAGAGTAGAGGGCCTAGAACCGAGTCCTGGGGTACACCATTAGTAAGTGGCCGGCAGCTGACACCAATCCTCTACACATCACCTGGTATAAACAGCCTGTCAAGTAGAAAGCAATACAAGAGAGTGCAGAGCCGTGACGCCAAACTCAATGAGGGTAGAGAGAAGGATGTCATGATTCACAGTATCAATGGAAGCGGATAGATCAAGAAGAATGAGAACAAATAAGAGGGGGTCAGCTTGTGCTTCAAGAGTTTCTGTTACATAGAGGAGAGCTGTCTCAATTGAGTGACCTTGTTTTAAACCTGATTGGTTAGTGTCAAGTAGATCATTCTGAGACAGATGGCTAGAAAGTTGGTAGGAGACTGCACACTCAAGTGTCTTGGAGAGGAAAGACAAGAGGGATACCGGTCTGTAGTTTTTGACATCAGAGGGGTCAAGTGTTGGTTTCTTTAGGAGGGCTTAAGCCTGACTGTCTTAAAGTCAGCAGGGACACAGCCAGTAGTTAGGGATGAGTTGATGATGGTCTAGAAGATATGTGGTCTAGCGGGCAATGGGCATGTTGTTGGACGGGACAACTTCACTAGTTGCAGGATATCATGAGGTAAGAGCGTTGAAAAAGCAGGGTTGTGAGTAAAAGCCGCATCCTGCCGGATCCATGTCTAATTTAGATACATAAACACAAATGTAAGTGTTTTCCACACAAACATAGCCAACTCTTTTTTACAGAAAAATAGCCAGATCCTGCCGGACCCATGTCTAATAGATAGATACACACAAATTTAAGTGTTTTCCACATAAACACATCCAGACACTTCTCAATTCAACAATTTTTTAAAAATTTCTCAATTCAAAAACTTTTTTACACAAAATCATCTTGTTACTTTCAGAACCAACACTTTTTGACAGAAATACAGCCGCATCTTGCCCGATCCATGTCTAATGTAGATAGATATCTACAAATATGAGTGCTTTCAAAACAAACATATCACAGAGGATGAAGATGTTTTTGTCTAAAATAGCATTAGTTCCACCACTGTCTGGATGTGTTTGTGTGGCAAGCACTTCAATTTATATCTGTCTGTCTAAATTAGACATGGATCAGGCTGGTTTTGGGTATATTTTTTTGGTCAGATTAATCAATATTCCCAATTTTATTTGGAGGAAATGGATGTTATGTGCTCCGGACCAAAGATGGACCATCCAGACTGTTATCTGCCACAAGTCCAAAAGCCAGGGGTCTGACATGGTATGGGGTTGTGTCAGTGCCCTTGGCAAAGGTAATTTAAAGTCAATATAGAAAAGTACAATGAGATTTTAGAGCAACAATATGCTGTCTTCAAGACAACAACTTTTCAAAGTAAGTCCATGCATTTTTCAACCAGACAATGCAAAACCACATTAGGAGCATATTACAAAGGGATGGCTATGCAAGAAGAGGGTACGGGTATTGGACTGGCCTGTCTGCAGTCCTGACTTGTCCACAATAGCAAATGTGTGGAGAATTTTAAAACGGAAAATGTGACAACGTTGACCCAGTACTGTTGCACACCTCAAAACGTGTTTGCAGGAGGCATGGACAAAATAACAGAAAAGTTTGATCACTTGGTATGCTCAGTGCCAAAAAGTATTTTATGTGTTGTGAGGAGGAATAGCAACATTAACAAATGATAAATTATTTATTATCTCAAACTTTTATGGAATGTATTGCAGGGTTAGCCTGCATTCACCACATTCGTTCCTGACCTGGGTCTTGATCAGCTTTAAGGCACCTTAGCATATTCTTCTTCCACATGATAAAACTAGCAAATGCCTTCAACAGATTATAAACCATTATTATTTCTGGAGTTATTGAAATTTTAAAAAAAAATTAAATTCGAAATTTTATAAACCTAAAGGGTGTGCTGCGTTCCCCACCCACACGATCAAGAATATACAATCATTATAGTAGTGACATGATTGATTCAAGATTTATTAAAATTTTGAAATTTAAAGCAAAAAATAAATTTCAAATTTTGAAAATTAAATTTTGACAAACTAAACGGTGTGAAATGTTCAGCATCCCCCCCCCCCGATCAAGAATATACAATCATTACAGTAGTGACATGATTATTTCAAGAATTATTGCAGTTTTTAAATTTAGAGAAAAATATAAATTTCAACTTTTGAAAATGAAATTTTTAAAAACTAAAGGGTGTGCAACTTTCCCCATCCCCCCACGATCAAGAATATATAATCATGTTAGTAGTGAGATGATTATTTCAAGAGTTATTGCAGTTTTTATATTTAGAGAAAAAGGAAAATGTCAAATTTTGAAAATGATATTTTGAAAAACTAAAGGGTGTGCAACATTCCCCATGCCCCCACGATCAAGAATATACAATCATGTTAGTAGTGAGATGATTATTTCAAGAGTTATTGCAGTTTTTACATTTAGATAGAAATGTAAATTTCAACTTTTGAAAATGAAATTTAAAAAAAAAATTAAGGGTGTGCAACTTTCAGGGTGTGGAACATTCGCCATCCCTCCATGACCAAGAATATATAATCATTTTAGTAGTGACATGATTATTTCAAGAGTTATTGCCGTTTTTAAATTTAGAGAAAAATGAAAATTTCAAATTTTGAAAACGAAATTTTGAAAAACTAAAGGGTGTGCAACATTCCTCATCCCCGCCCACGATCAAGAATATACAATCATTTTAGTAGTGACATGATTATTTCAAGAGTTATTGCAGTTTTTAAATTTATAGAAAAATGAAAATTTCAATTTTTGAAAATGAAATTTTGAATAACTAAAGGGTGTGAAATGTTCCCCATACCCCCCACAATCAAGAATATCCAATCATTTTAGTAGTGAGATGATTATTTCAAGAGTTATTGCAGTTTTAAAATTTAGAGAAAAATGTAAATTTCAAATTTTGAAAATGAAATTTCGAAAAACTAAAGGGTGTGCAACGTTCCCCATCCCCCCATGATCAAGAATATACAATCATGTTAGTAGTGAGATGAATTTTTCAAGAGTTATTGCAGTTTTTTAATTTAGAGAAAATTTCAAATTTTGAAAATGAAATTTCTAAAAACTAAAGGGTGTGCAACGTTCCCCATCCCCCCTCGATCAAGAATATACAATCATGTTAGTAGTGAGATGATTATTTCAAGAGTTATTGCAGTTTTTAAATTGAGAGAAAAATGTAAATTTCAAATTTTGAAAATGAAATTTCAAAAACTAAAGGGTGTGCAACGTTCCCCATCCCCCCACGATCAAGAATATACAATCATGTTAGTAGTGAGATGATTATTTCAAGAGTTATTGCAGTTTTAAAATTTAGAGAAAAAATAAAATTTCAAACTTTGAAAATGAAATTTCGAAAAACTAAAGGGTGTGCAATGTTCCCCATCCCCTCACGATCAAGAATATACAATCATGTTAGTAGTGAGATGATTATTTCAAGAGTTATTGCAGTTTTTAAATTTAGAGAAATGAAAATTTCTAATTTTAAAAATGAAATTTCGAAAAACTAAAGGGTGTGCAATGTTCCCCATCCCCTCACGATCAAGAATATACAATCATGTTAGTAGTGAGATGATTATTTCAAGAGTTATTGCAGTTTTTAAATTTAGAGAAAAATGAAAATTTCTAATTTTGAAAATGAAATTTTGAAAAACGAAAGGGTGTGCAACGTTCCCCATCCCCCCACGATCAAGAATATACAATCATGTTAGTAGTGAGATGATTATTTCAAGAGTTATTGCAGTTTTAAAATTTAGAGAAAAAATAAAATTTCAAACTTTGAAAATGAAATTTCGAAAAACTAAAGGGTGTGCAATGTTCCCCATCCCCTCACGATCAAGAATATACAATCATGTTAGTAGTGAGATGATTATTTCAAGAGTTATTGCAGTTTTTAAATTTAGAGAAATGAAAATTTCTAATTTTAAAAATGAAATTTCGAAAAACTAAAGGGTGTGCAATGTTCCCCATCCCCTCACGATCAAGAATATACAATCATGTTAGTAGTGAGATGATTATTTCAAGAGTTATTGCAGTTTTTAAATTTAGAGAAAAATGAAAATTTCTAATTTTAAAAATGAAATTTTGAAAAACGAAAGGGTGTGCAACGTTCCCCATCCCCCCACGATCAAGAATATACAATCATGTTAGAAGTGAGATGATTATTTCAAGAGTTATTGAAGTTTTAAAATTTAGAGAAAAATAAAATTTCAAATTTTGAAAATGAAATTTTGAAAAACTAAAGGGTGTGCAACGTTCCCCATCCCCCCACGATCAAGTATATACAATCATGTTAGTAGTGGGATGATTATTTCAAGAGTTATTGCAGTTTTTAAATTGAGAGAAAAATGTAAATTTCTAATTTTGAAAATGAAATTTCGAAAAACTAAAGGGTGTGCAACGTTCCCCATCCCCCCCCCCACGATCAAAAATATACAATCATGGTAATAGTGAGATGATTATTTCAAGAGTTATTGCAGTTTTTAAATTTAGAGAAAAATGAAAATTTAAAATTTTGAAAATGAAATTTCTAAAAACTAAAGGGTGTGCAACGTTCCCCATCCCCCCCCCACGATCAAGAATATACAATCATGTTAGTAGTGAGATGATTATTTCAAGAGTTATTGCAGTTTTTAAATTTAGAGAAAAATTAAAATTTCAAATTTTGAAAATGAAATTTCTAAAAAATAAAGGGTGTGCAACTTTCAGTGTGTGCAACATTCTCCATCCCCCCACGACCAAGAATATACAATCATTATAGTTGTGACATGATTCTTTCAAAAGTTATTGCTATTTGAAGAGGTGAATGTCTGTCGAATCTCCAATATGAAACCAACTTCACTGCAGTATTATTTTGTATGTTTGAGGAAATGTTGGATCTTTACGTATGTTTGAGGAAGTGTAATGCAGGTGTGTGCGGTAAGAAACTAAAGAACGCTTTTGCCTATACCAGTATATCTGCAAGGCAGCTGGTCTTTTTGTAAGTAAATGATATACAGCAAGTAATTGATTATAAGGCAATAAATCACATATTCGCATAAATGTTGTTCCATAAAGGCAGTATCCTTATAAATTATTTAAATTTACATGCAAGACATTCACTTCTTCAGCATTCTAATCACAAGGGTGCAGCATTCTAATCACAAGGGTGCAGAATCACAGCAGTGATTTAAAGTAACATTCAAGTCAAAATTAAATTTTAATGATTCTGGGTGATTTCCCGGCGGAATGGATTAGGAGCTACAGAGATTCATAACACTAAAGCCCGGATCTGACTCAACTAGGAGGTGGAGGAGAGAGGTGGGGGAATATGTTTTCTTTTTTTTTTTTTTTTTTTTTTTTTTCTCTTTTTTTTCTTCTCTTTTTCTCCTTTTTTTTTTTTTTGTCCTTACCCTTTTCTGCAGAAGAAAAAAAAAATATGCCATAAGTGTAAAAGCAGATTTTGCAATATTTATGTTTGATGTATTAAATCTAAAGAAAGTGAAAAAGAGTTATTTCTATGGTAGATGATATGGTCTATGTAGACCTTTTCAGAGGATTTTGTGTTTTTTAAAGATAGCTACTTGGTGTGTGAAACATGGGTTTAGTTGGCACTCTTTTAGAATCTGCTCTTTCTGTCTTGTCAGGATTAAACCTGTGATTAAACCAATTCACCTTCCTTGGCATCTTAATTTGTTCTTAAGAGTTTTACAGGGTCCTCCTTTTGAAGCTAGGAACAATTCATATATTTGTCCTTTAAAGGGACACTGAACCCACATTTTTTTCTTTGGTGATTCAGATAGAGCATGACATTTTAAGCAACTTTCTAATTTACTCCTATTATCTAATTTTCTTTTTTCTCTTGGTATCTTTATTTGAAATGCGAGAATGTAAGTTTAGATGCCGGCCCATTTTTGGTGAACAACCTGGGTTGTCCTTGCTGATTGGTGGATAAATTCATCCACCAATAAAAAAGTGCTGTCCATAGTACTAAACCAAAAAAATATAGATGCCTTCTTTTTTAAATAAAGATAGCAAGACAACGAAGAAAAATTGATAATAGGAGTAAATTAGAAAGTTGCTTAGATTTGCATGCTCTATCTGAATCGCAAAAGAAAAAATTTGGGTTCAGTGTCCCTTTAAGGTCTTGTTTCTTTTGGCTATTTATTCTGCCAGAAGAGTTTCTGAATTGTCTGCTCTTTGTTGTAATCCTCCTTATTTAGTTTTTCATCAAGATAAGGTAGTTTTGGGAACTGTTTTAATTTTTTTACCCAACATGGTATATTCTGACAATATAAATTGTTCCCTCTTTTTGTCCTACTCCGAAGAATTCTAAAGAGCCGCTAATGTGGTCAGAGCTTTGAAATTCTATTTGCAGGCTACTAAAGATTTTAGAATCCGAAAGGCTACTACAGTTTCGTTAGCTTCTTGATTGAAACTTTTGATTCATAAAGCTTACTTGGAGGCGGGTCCTCCTAAACAAATTACTGCCCTTTTTACCAGATCAGTTGCTACTTCATGGGCTTTTAAAAATGAGGCTTCTGTTGATCGAATTTGCAAGGCAGCTTCTTGGTCTTCTTACATACTTTTTTTTCTAAATTCTATCATTTTGATGCTTTTTCTGAAGCAGCTTTTAGTAGGAAAGTCCTTCAGGCAGCTGTTTCTGGACATTGCATCCAATCTAATTGGAATAGTACCTGATGATAAATTAATTTGTTTCATAGTGGTGAGAGTCCACAAGACCCCGCCCATTGTTTTGTATTTGTTTTGGGTTATATATTTTTGGGGCGGCAGTTTAAGTATATTCCTTCTTTTTTTTTTTTTTTATTCTCCCTGTTATTTTAATTTTTTCTTCCTTACTTGCTGGGCTATAAATTAATTTTATAAGGTAAGACAGTCTTTTTCCGGGTTGGCCACGAGATCTACAGCCAAACCTCCGATACCCACAGAACGAAGAGAATTAGATGGCCACACATTAGGAGAGGGGGACACAAGCCACAAAAACAACTGAAGAAGAAATTAATATTGTATTCAATCTCGGTTCTAGACCACTTATTGATGTTGAAATTTTGGTCTTAAACCGTGGGTTGTCATTTGTATTTAATACCTATGTTGATATTCATAAACTGCAAAGGCAGCTTAAGTTGAAAGAACACTTCTAAGGAGGTACAATAATGGCATCACCTGTTTTTTTAAAAAAACCATCAGCCTTTGAATCCCCAAATACCTATCCATCAATTAAGGGCTTTACACGAATGCTATGTCACGACGTTAATAAAATGAAACCACTTAACCCAATTTGAACGCTGAGGAGCGATTGGCTGTTAAGGCTTTAAGTAGTGATAACACCATAATTCTCTGCCCAGCAGATGAGGGGGGATCTATTGTTATACAGGATTACACTAAGTATAGAACTAAGGCCTTAAGTCAACTCTCAGATGCTACAGTCTATCTAAAACTCAAGGGAAACACCTCAGTGGTTTTTAAAAAAAAAAAAGTAATTGATGAATACATACATAGGGGCTATGAATCAGGACTATTATCTGAGCAGGATGTTGAATTCCTAATAACTGATCATCCCAAAATTCCTATACTATATTTGTTGCCGAAAGTGCACAAGACTCTTTGTGTATGCCAGGGATTCCTTATCAAGTTTGGCCATCAATATAGATTTTTACTTACAGCCAGTGGTGAAAGGTATTCCTGCGTATTTACAGGATTCACCCAGTCTGATTACATCCCTGAGGAGCTATGTGGGGCTTCATGCTGATGACATTCTTGTCACTATGGATGTGGACAGCCTCTACACCTCGATTCCCCATGAGGGGGGGTGTGGTGGCTGTCAGGTCCATGGTGACGGAGAATCCCCTGTATGAGGGACCTCCCCTTGAGTTTTTATGTGAGCTGTTAACCCTATGCCTTGATAAGAACTTTTTCAAGTTTGAAATGGATTATTATTTACAAATCTCTGGGACGGCCATGGGTTCAAACATGGCACCCTCATATGCTAATCTTTACATGGCGTGGTATGAGCAAGTGGCCATGAAACCGTTTACTCACCCCCACATCAGATATTATGTTCGTTGCATTGATGACGTGCTTCTGGTGTGGGGGGGGTAGAATAAGTGACTTGGAGCAGTGGATGTCATGTTTGAACTCCAATGGACTGTCCTATACGCTTTAAATTGCAGTATAGTGAGACTTTGATACACTTTTTGGATCTCAATATATTCAAGGTTGATGCCTGTGATGGTTGCTCTTTTGGTACTTCATTGTACACGAAATCGACTGATCGAAATTCCTTATTGGAGGCGAGAAGCTTCCATCCCAGGCACCAAAAGATGGGGATAGTCACATCACAGCTCACCAGAGTAATCCGTAACAATAGTGAGGTACCCACTATGATGGAGCAGCTCACAGAGATGGAAAAGAAATTAGTAAAAAGAGGTTATGATGGTGTAATGGTCCGAAATACTATTGAGAGGCTATTGGAATCCACACTGGAGACTAAATACAAGAAACCTAAAGATGATATACAACAGCTGAATTTTGTGAACATGTATACCCCCATGTGTCAGACATTGAGGAGGTCGGTACATCAACATTGGTCTCTTCTTGAAACAGATCCATCACTCCCATTTCAGAAGATGAAGCATCCACGGATGGTGCATAGGAGGACCGATAATCTGAGGGATATATTGGTGAAAACCGACCCAGTTGGATGTTACCAAAAGGATACCTGGTTGAAATCTTCTAGCAAAGGATGTTTTACCTGTGGAAGTTGCACAACGTGCAACAGCATGATGAGAGGTATAACTTTCCAACATCCCCATACAAACAAGCGTTATACAGTCCGCCATAGGTTAACGTGCACTAGCACGTTATATACATGTTAACCTGTCCATGTTCCCTGATCTATATTGGGAAGACAATCACAAGCTTCAGGGACAGGGTGGCCAACCATCGTTGTGCCATCCAGGAAGCCCTCAAGATGGGGAACTCTGAGCAACCGGTGGCATGCCACTTCGCTAGGTGTAACTGGCGTTTTTCTAGTATGAAAACGATGTTGATAGACCATGATCCTCTGCTAATTAGAGGGGGTAATATAGCCAAAAGGCTTCTACAAATGGAAACCAAATGGATCCATACTTTGGACACTCGTGTACCAAGAGGATTAAACACCTTTCTGGACTTTGGGCCATTCTACACTAAATAACCAAGAAACTGGACACATGTAGTATTATAATTCTGTTGGCTGGATAGAAGAAAATACCTGAAGGGGATCAACATGAATGTTCGTTCTAGTGGGTACCCACGGGTTTCTACCTACACTCCTGGAGTTATGAAGAGGGTAGTAACTGATACATGATGGGAGTAAGCTTTATATGGATGGTTAAGCACTTATATATATTTTTACTATGGTTGCTTTATGTAAATGGAATGACAACACTGTGCTTATTATATTACTGCAATATGATATATATACTTTAAGTGTCTGATTTGGTATGTTTCTATTTTTTACACTGAGTGTAATTATCTTTCTAGTTATGGGACAAGATGCTTATGCTGTTATGAGTGACACGTATGATCGTAATGTTCTGAGAGAATATGATACCATATGAAGTTATGCACCGTAGTGTACCTTCTGTTACTAAGACGGCAAATTTGCACCTTCTGCTGTTGGTTATACAGCGATATCCCGTGTGGCTGCATACATGATTACGTTTCCGTGTATCAGTTGCTATAGTAACCGAGGGCCGATCGATTGGCAGTGACGCTTCATGCTTACATTGTAGCGTGATGACGTCACCACAGGCTGATGCGATGGAGCAGGCTGATTTTAAATGTATATAAGGTGGGTGATGGTATGTCGTGTTATGAGTTTCTTTGGGGCTATGCTTTTTCGTTTATATTAACTTTTTGAAATAAATATTACATTTTATGAAGACCAGCGAGTGCCTTTTCTATGGTGTGTATATGTGTGTATATATGTGTGTGTGTGTGTGTGTGTATATGTATGTATGTATGTGTGTGTGTGTATATATATATATATATATATATATATATATATATATATATATATATATATATATATATATATATATAATCTATCATACACAGGGAGTGCAGAATTATTAGGCAAGTTGTATTTTTGAGGATTAATTTTATTATTGAACAACAACCATGTTCTCAATGAACCCAAAAAACTAATTAATATCAAAGCTGAATAGTTTTGGAAGTAGTTTTTAGTTTTTTTTTTTTAGTTATAGCTATTTTAGGGGGATATCTGTGTGTGCAGGTGACTATTACTGTGCATAATTATTAGGCAACTTAACAAAAAACAAATATATACCCATTTCAATTATTTATTTTTACCAGTGAAACCAATATAACATCTCAACATTCACAAATATACATTTCTGACATTCAAAAACAAAACAAAAGCAAATCAGTGACCAATATAGCCACCTTTCTTTGCAAGGACACTCAAAAGCCTGCCATCCATGGATTCTGTCAGTGTTTTGATCTGTTCACCATCAACATTGCGTGCAGCAGCAACCACAGCCTCCCAGACACTGTTCAGAGAGGTGTACTGTTTTCCCTCCTTGTAAATCTCACATTTGATGATGGACCACAGGTTCTCAATGGGGTTCAGATCAGGTGAACAAGGAGGCCATGTCATTAGATTTTCTTCTTTTATACCCTTTCTTGCCAGCCACGCTGTGGAGTACTTGGACGCGTGTGATGGAGCATTGTCCTGCATGAAAATCATGTTTTTCTTGAAGGATGCAGACTTCTTCCTGTACCACTGCTTGAAGAAGGTGTCTTCCAGAAACTGGCAGTAGGACTGGGAGTTGAGCTTGACTCCATCCTCAACCCGAAAAGGCCCCACAAGCTCATCTTTGATGATACCAGCCCAAACCAGTACTCCACCTCCACCTTGCTGGCGTCTGAGTCGGACTGGAGCTCTCTGCCCTTTACCAATCCAGCCACGGGCCCATCCATCTGGCCCATCAAGACTCACTCTCATTTCATCAGTCCATAAAACCTTAGAAAAATCAGTCTTGAGATATTTCTTGGCCCAGTCTTGACGTTTCAGCTTGTGTGTTTTGTTCAGTGGTGGTCGTTTTCAGCCTTTCTTACCTTGGCCATGTCATGATTTTGTCCGTTCATCGCCGTGTCACCGCGGCTCCCGGATCTTCTCTGAGTGAATAACGTCACGTTGCTTAGCAACGTGACGCTTCCTCGACACACCCCTCTGATGACGTCGCCGCTCCTGCCTTTAAACCACGGCGGGAGATCTTACTCGGGGCCCGTTTGTTTGTTCCCCTTGGAGTTTGTGAGTACCATACCTAATTCTGTTCTATATTCCTGTGTACCGACTTCTGCCTGCCTGACCAAGCCTTTTGCCTTAACCCTATTACTGATGTTTGGATACCGACTTCTGCCTGCCTGACCTTGCTTTTGCCTTAACTCTGCTAATGTTATTTGGATACCGACTTCTGCCTGCCTGACCTTGCTTTTGCCTTATTCTACTACTGATATTTGGATGCCGACTACTGCCTGCCTGACCTTGCTTATGCCTTATTGCACTATCTTTTCTTGGGTAACTATAAACCTGCTTAAAGGGACATTTACTTTTACAAGCTGCAAAAGAGAACTTTGTCTTTCTGTTTGTCATAAGCCTGCTTAAAGGGACATTTACTTTTACAAGCTGCAAAAGAGAACTTTGCCTTTCTGTTTGTTATAAGCCTGCTTAAAGGGACTTTACTTTTTCAAGCTGCTAAAGAGAACTTTGCCTTTCTGTTTAAAGGGACATTTACTTTTACAAGCTGCAAGAGAGTACTTTGCCTTTTTGTTACAAGCCTGCTTAAAGGGACATTTTCAAAACTGCAAATAAGAGCATTATCTTGTATTTTTCTAACCTGCTTAAAGGGACGTTTTTTTCCTTTGTGGCTTCCTTGCATACTGGAACAATTATTATTTTTTGTTATCATTATCATCTGTTTCCTGAGTGGGTCACGTCCTGGTTATTTCTCAGTGTGCTAGCGTGTGTTTTCTATTCACGCTAGCAGTTGGGTTGCATCCCGGACTGATTCCTAAACGGCTGACAGGCCATGTCTCTGAGTATTGCACACCTTGTGCTTTTGGGCACTCCAGTGATGTTGCAGCTCTGAAATATGGCCAAACTGGTAGCAAGTGGCATCTTGGCAGCTGCACGCTTGACTTTTCTCAGTTCATGGGCAGTTATTTTGCGCCTTGGTTTTTCCACACGCTTCTTGCGACCCTGTTGACTATTTTGAATGAAACGCTTGATTGTTCGATGATCACGCTTCAGAAGCTTTGCAATTTTAAGAGTGCTGCATCCCTCTGCAAGATATCTCACTATTTTTGACTTTTCTGAGCCTGTCAAGTCCTTCTTTTGACCCATTTTGCCAAAGGAAAGGAAGTTGCCTAATAATTATGCACACCTGATATAGGGTGTTGATGTCATTAGACCACACCCCTTCTCATTACAGGGATGCACATCACCTAATATGCTTAATTGGTAGTAGGCTTTCGAGCCTATACAGCTTGGAGTAAGACAACATGCATAAAGAGGATGATGTGGTCAAAATACTAATTTGCCTAATAATTCTGCACTCCCTGTGTGTGTGTGTGTGTGTGTGTGTGTGTGTGTGTATGTATATATATATATATATATATATATATATATATATATATATATATAATTTTTTTTCCTCTTTCTCTCATCCATATTAGTATGCTGAGGCGATATAAAGTAGGATGAAAAGTGGCAACAAAAGAATAATGTTCAGTGAGAGAATGAATTATACAGAAAGCCTAATTGAAAGACATGCAGAGCAGCATAAATCTGAATGTCGGAAAGAAATCAAATAAATATGAGTAAAAAAAATACGAACCATCTTGTTCTCAATAGTAGTATACTGTTTAGCAAATGACTGTGTATATCAGAACACAGACCTATATCGGGACTTCCGGTTTGGAGGCGGAGCGGAGAGGCTGGTCGATACGCCGCGCGCTGAACACAGGGCTCGTTACATCGCTCTAACGCAATCCCTCCTTGCCCTGCAGCTCTTTTGGCAGGCCGGAGACTTGGCCCAAGACCGCCAGTGTGACCGAAGTCACAAGACAGAAACAGCTTCGTTGTGGATGCACAGCCGCCATGGAGCGGCTATCTCTTAATACAGAGTAATAACCAATGTCGGCTCCTCTCTGTGTGGAATATCCTGTTAATCCAGGCGGACTACCTGTGAGAGTGAACACGTTTTTGCCGGAGGCTTGTCATAAAATGTGGGGCTCAGTGTTTCTAGCTAGGAGCGGACTTATCATGATGGCCTAAAGGAGTCCAACGCCAGGAGGTCCTCCCGTGGAGTCTGGCAAGTCATGAGTACCAAAGCTGTACTGTTCGTTGATAATTGAGCAGGGTGCCTGTGTCTTGATATCCCTTGCTTGCACAGCCCATCAACAAGTGACATACCCTCTTTGCTATTCTATCTCCATTATCATACTATTTCATCTAAGAGTGGTTTTAATCTTAGATGGTCATAAATTTGGGATGAAGCGGAGAGGGTAGTTGTTTACAAACAGAGAGAATTAAATAGAAGAGAAGTGCTCCCACTGCCTGCTCATAAAGTTTTGCTTTTCATCTTAAAGCCTATAATCAGACAGCAATTGGGGAGTGGTTGTGTTATTCATTAAACGCTATATCTCAAATAAACTATCTTGAAGGAAAGACTTTCTTGATGTTGAGAGGCTAGTAGAAGTTCCCAGGACCCTGTTACAGGGTAGGAACAAAACTCTCGATACCAACACTCCTACGTGGGTTTGACCCTATACCGTGGTACTAAGTCCTGTAACAATATTGGTACGGCCCTGACAACAAATATGTTACCATAAATAAAATGTTCTCAGGGAAAGGGCCCTCATAATCTGAGAGACTAGTAGCAGTTCCCAGGACCCTGCTATAGGGTAGGAACATAACTTTGTTATCAATTTCGCTACATGGTACCTCCTTATACTTTGTTCCAAGCTCTGCTTCAATCCTTTACTGGTCCATTCAGGGCGCTCTGCATTATAAATAAAATATCTCAAGAACAGTAGTAGTGTCCAGGACACTGACCAAGGAAAGGAATCTAACTTAGATATCAGCATTGCCTTGTGGTTCTGGCATATATTATGGCTCAAGTCTTGTATTAACTTTAATAGGGACACTGTGAAGAGGAGGGAGCATATTACGGGAAGGTTGGCCGCCTGAAGAAGTATCTATCTTTGCATGATCCCTCTGCCGGTCTCCTTATGGATTGCAACTTCTAGTGACTATTTTGTTATTTAGGACAGTATCCATACATGAACAGTTAATAACGTGTATAGAGGCTTTCAAAGATCTATATATTCTGGATTTTCCTTAAGTGTTTGGCCTTAGGAAATTATAAGAGTGCTTTGGAAGTAGGGCGAGTAAAAATATTTGGTATTTAAGAGAGTCCACGTTTCTCATTGTTTGTGTTAAGGCACAGTAAGATGTGATAAGACGTATAATTCCTAAGTCAATCTGGGTATAGACTACCTTATTGGTAGCTAGATCTGGTAACCTTATCACAGGTGTTATAAGTACAATTTATAAGGTCATATAATTAATGCATTCCTGTGGACCAGAGGTTAGGAGGCGCTCCTTATAAATTTTCGTAAAATTTTTATTTATTTATTTTTCCTTTTTTTTTTTTATTTTTTTTTTTATTTTGAAGGTTGGCCTATTCACTTGATAATCAGTACATTCACGTTTTCCTTGTGTGTGTTTTTTTTTTTTTGTTTTTTTTTGAAGGTTGGCCTATTCACTTGATAATCAGTACATTCACGTTTTCCTTGTGTGTGTGTGTGTGTGTTTTTTTTTTTTTTTTTTTTTTTTTTGTATTTGCTCACCCCCCCCCCCCCGGCTTTTTCAGAGGTATTAGACTTAACTTGAGGTCCTGGTTTGTTATTTTCTCCCTCTTCCTCTCTTTGTCCTCACTCTCTTACCTGTCTATTCTAGTAGATTCACCTAAGCACAAGAGCACATTCACGCAACTGCAGTCTGTCACATTAAGGAGGGAGCAAAGTGACACTCTGAGATACTTACACACTTCCATACCTTCATCTATTTTGCCCTTCTCCCTTCCCCCCCCCCTTTTTTTTTCTTTTTTTTTTTCTTCTTTCTTCTCCTTATCCATCTTGAACAGTAAATCCAATACACATGGATAGATTTATCACACAACATAAACAAACATCACCAGCCATGCCCCCTAAGCAGAAAGATTAGAAAGCTGCTAAGTTATCTGAGAGTTCTCTAATTGCTGCCCAAGAGCAATATAATGGCAATGGCCCAAATTTTGATTTCACGGAGTTAGTTGAGCAGATTTCTAAGATGATCTCTCCGCAACTGGATATTGTTTAGTAAGAAATTAAACAAACAAGACATAAATAATATTGTCCTGGAGGTGAGGCAATTTACAGCTAGATTGGAGGAAATTGAAACTAGAATTTCGGACTCTGAAGACAGACTGCATAGATGTGAGCAATCTGGCAAAGAGTTCGGGTCCCATATCTCTGCGCTTCAATCGAAGATTGAGGACCTAGAAGATCGTTCGCGCCGCAATAATTTAAGAATCATTGGTCTCCCGGAATCTATAGAGTATCAAGATTTAGTGTCTCTTGCTTCAATTAAACTCCCTCAATTACTAAAAATGCCTGCAACATCCATGCCCATGACTATTGAAAGAGCCCATAGAGTGGGTCCAATTCGGCAAAACTCTGAGGGTCTTAGTAGACCTAGACCTATTTTGATTAAGTTGCTAAACTTCCAGGACAAGATTAATATACTCAAATACTATAGGAAAGCCACCCCATTAATGATAGAACAGCAAACGGTATTCATTTTTCAAGATTTCTTCTCCGAGACTAGAAATAGGAGGAAAGAAATGTCCCCCTTCTGCTCACGACTTTTCAAAGCAAATTTTAATGTCAGACTTGTATACCCTGCGAGATTAATTTTGGTTATAGAGGGTCAAACTAGTGTATTAAACAATATTACTGAGGCCCAGAAGTTCTGTTTAGACAATGGAATCCCTTAAGCACGGGGGATTGGTAAAATTGTTTGAAGATACCTCTTCCGTATTTTGAGTTTGAATTCTTGAAGTACTTTTGAGTTACTACTTTTATTAAGATATTGGCAAAGAAAGGAATGTCTCTGCAAGATTATATGTATAAAGATGTATTGTTCCCCCCCCCCTTTTTTTTTTTTTTTCTCTCTGCTTTCTCTCTCCGACATATTTGGTAGTGCTACAGATAGGCTCTCGTTGATCCCCCTCCAAATATGTTATGTTGTATAATATTTTTCCTAGTACTCCAAGTATACAATTGGTCTAGGGTCGATTAAAATTTTATCCTGGAATGTGGGTGGAATCACGTCACCCATCAAACGTAAAGCTGTGTTAAAGTTATTGGGCTTACACAAGCCCGATATTGTTATGCTACAAGAAATTAATTTAAAAGACCACGAAATTAATAAACTTAAATCCAGATGGGTTGGGGAAGTGGTAGCAGCCCCGTCGCAGGTTAGGAAAAAAGGAGTAGCAATGTTGATCAATTAAAATGAAAAATATAAAATTAACAAGAGCTAAATAGACCCAGAGGTGCGCTATCAAATTCTCGACATTGAAGTTGAGAAGATACCTTTTTTATTTTATGCAATATTTATGGTCCCAACCAGCCTGATTGCAGGTTTTGGGAGGACCTAGCATTAAAATTACTAACGTACAGAGTCCGTAATATAGTGATTGGAGGGGACTTAAATTCAACAGCCTACCCTAACTTAGACAGATTAAGTAGGTCTAAAGGTATTGAGCGAGCTAAGAAAACACGGACTCTACAAACATTTTGTCATAAAGTGGGAGTATATGATATTTGGCAAAGCTTGAACCCAGATGTAAAAGCATTTACATGCTTATCCAAAGGGCATCAAGCGCTGTCTCGTATAGACATGTTTTTAGTCTCTGAAAACTTAAGTGGTAAGGAAGTTAAGGCAGACATTAAAGACATAGTACTCTCTGACCACGCGATTATAGCGATAGAATTTAAGTCTAAATCCCTTATCCCTAGGCCGAATAATAACTTCTGTTTCCCCAATTATCTTTATAATAACCTACACTTTCAAAATTGGTTAATTAATAAATGGAGAGAATTTGTGAATCATAATTACAAATATAAAGATAGAAATATTTTGGGAGATTGGAAAGGCTGTTTTACGCGGGGATATTAAGGCTTATTTATGTTCTCTTAAAAAGAACATTTTTACAAAAAGAAATCCAGCTCTCTAACGGCGTCCGGAATGCATATAACGTGTATGTAGCTACTCCATCTAAAATATTCGGTGAAAGATATATAAACACAAAGGGATATTTTGCTTAAGCAACAAATGATATCTGAAGATATAAGAAAGAAATCACTTTATGGTGGCTATTCAGGGAAGGCGGCTAAGTATCTTTTTAAAAGTACTAAAAAGAGATCTCCCAATTATATCGCCGCAATTAGATCTGGGAAAAATAGATTTACCTCTAATGTAGACATCCATAAAACGTTTAGAGTTCTTCAAAAATCTCTATAAAGCTGAATCTCCTAACTTAAACCAGAAAGAATTATTTTGGGATAATTTAAAGACCCCCAAAATGCCTCAAGAGGCAATTCACCAACTTAATGCGCCGATCACAACACAAGAAATCTTAAATGGTATTAAAACTGCTAATCTCAATAAAGCCCCCGGCCCTGATTCTCTCCCGGCGGAATTTTACAAGATTCTTTCAGACCAAATAGTTCTGAATTTGCAAAATTTATTCAATTCTTATACTGCTGATTCCCCTTGCTCTCCATACTTCGCAGCGTCAAACATAACTCTAGTTCTTAAAAAAGAGATCCCGAAATCCCTTCTTTATATCGTCCTACCTCCTTGTTAAATTTTGATTATAAATTACTCACTTCTATAATTTCAAAAAGATTGGCCCCTCATTTGAATAATATTATACATGATAACCAGGCAGGCTTTATGATCGGGAGAAGTCCGACCAAAAATATTCGGAAAGTTTTATGCTCATTATAGATTATCTACGGAATAATAAGAAAGTATTAAAAAAGGATGCCGCTATTTTAACAGTCGACGCCGAAAAGGCTTTAGATTTCATTTGTTGGGACCATCTTTTTTCGGCCCTGGAAAAATTTGGTTTCTCTGGGTGTTTTACAAAATTAATTAAGACTATCTTTATCAATGGATCAACAACGAAACGTTTTATTCTGCAGAGAGGCACTAGGCAGGGCTGCCCTCTCTCGCCCATCCTCTTTAATATCTCGTTAGAACCATTGGCGATCCTTCTTAGACAGCAGGTATCCAGATTGGTAAACAAAAATATGTTTTAGCTCTGTATGCGGACGACCTATTACTATTTTTTTTTTTTTTTTTATCTGACCTAAAATAAAGCCTACCTAAATTAATAGACGCAGTACAGGCATTTGCGTCCTTTTCCGGCTACAAAATTAATGTACAAAAATTGGAATTACTTTGGATCCAAAAAACTCTTCATCAGCCACTAGACCACCCATTCAGAGAAGTTACTCAATTAAAGTATTTAGGAGTAGTGATTTCAAAAATTCCCCAAGAATGGTATGAACTGAACTTTGTTAAATTCTTCAGCTATTGTAAACCGAAACTGAAAGATTGGGCTTCTTTGCCCATCTCACTTTCAGCTCGTATTATGCTTATCAAAATTATACTCTTACCGAAGTTAATATACCTCCTTCAAAATATACCTCTTATCTTGCATAAGGCAGATGTAAAATTATTTAATCGAATATCTAATGAATTTTTTTGGAAAGGAAAGAGACCGCAAATTGCCTTAAACATACTAACACTCTCTAAAGAGTCGGCGGGCCTCGCATTCCCTAATATTACTTATTATAATATCGCCACAATAACAAAATTGGCTGTTGACTGGATTTCAGAAAAATTATTATTTACTGCCTTTTCCGGGGAAGCAAATCTGGTCTTCCCATATAATTTAAAAACATTACTTCATTGCCCAATTGCACAACTTCCCCCAGTAGCCGCTAAAATGATGACTTTTAAAAACGTGATTTTGGCGTGGCAGAAATTTTGCGCAGAAGTAGGAACATCTCCATTTGTCTCTGAATACCTTCCAATTCAAGGATGCCCAGGATTTGCTCCGGGTTTTACCTATAAGGTATTTCAGAGATGGAAACTGAAAGGGCTGACCTTTATTAAACAATTAGTTACTCCGGAAATAATAATCAGATCATTTTTCGATATCAGAGTAGAATTTGATTTACCACAAAACGCCAACTACGCGTATTTACAAATCAAGCACTTTATTTCAGAACTCAAACTTAAATTTGGTTCAAATTGGACTTATGCCCCTTCAAGGAGTTTAATAAATCAATTTAAGAGCAGGTCTACGTCAATCTTCCCATTCTATCGATTGATGATCGCTTCCAAACATGAGGCCCAATTAGAGAAAATAGTAGCTATCTGGCACAATAGCTTCCCAGAACTAAGGCCATCCCATATTCAAGTGAGCCTGAATTTACTCAACAAAACAGGGAATGCCCTAGCTTGGCGAGAAGCGCACTTAAAAATGATGTATGCGTCATATATTACCCCGGTTAAATTATCAAAATGGTATAGAAATAATAGCGGTTGCTGGAAGTGTCAGGCACATCAAAGCAAACCTTTTGCATTGCATATGGATTTGCCCTAAAATCCAACAGTTCTGGCTGAAAATGAAGTTTTGGTTGAATAGAATTCTAGAGACAGAAATAAATCTAGAGGCTCAAATGGTTATCTTCTTAGTTAAATTTTCACAGCAACAAAAAAATTATAAACTAATTAATACTCTAATATTAATAGCTAGGAACCTGATCTTGAAAAAGTGGAAACTGTCCCATTCCCCCAAATTTATAAACTTTAAAAAAGAAGTGCTGAAACAATGTATGGTGGAGCAATATGCAATTTCAAAGTTCAATGAGTATAGTTATTCTGTCACTCCCACCTCTTGTACAACGTCAACTTATTAAGCCTATAAGCCAATCGGCCTATATACTGCAGCTGATTAATGCTGGTAATTACCCAGTTTTCTGGGTTGATTAGAGGAGAGAGGGAGTGGGGGGGGGTGCAGGGTGTCTTTTTTTTTTTTTTTTTTTTTTTTTTTTTTTTTCTCTTTCTTCCTCCCTCTAGGTGTCGACACTAAATGTAGTGAACTATCACATGCTATACTTAAAGTTCTTTCAAGGTAGTTACGTTTTTTTTTTTTTCTCCTGCCGATGGTATTATGCTACATATTGTAGGAAAGGTAGAAATCCATGTGATACTTAGGTTGTTTACCTTTTGCAGATTTTATAACTTCAGAACTTAAGCTCTTATCATTGTAACTACTGTATTTAAGTTAGTGTTTTTGCTTATAAGGTGTTTTTTTGTGTTTGAAAATGCAGTAGAAATCGATTAAAAAAAGAAAGGAGAGAAACACTACATAAATACGTACTATTCTCTATCTCAGGGCCGGACATAAGACAAACCTTAAGATAGATAAAGTTTGTTAACCCAAACGAATATTTAGACACCACTGAAAACAACAATGAGAGGAAGACAGAGGATAAAATGACAGGAATCAAACCAAGAAGGTTATAATTTAGCCAATCCATAAAATGATAAAAGACCTTAGTTTGAAGTATACCTATAACTGAACATGTAGGTTTATACCCAAGGTTTAGAGAGTTATGGGTATGGTTTATTTTATTTATTTTTTAGTGCTGTTTATGTTCTGTTATTTTTCTGATGTACCCCTTTGCATATATACCGTCCCTTATGAGAGAGGGAGTCAATTATAAATTTTAGAAATAAGGTTAAGCAAGACTAGAAGGTTAACAAACAAGACAACGGACTAATCTGGCAGAATATAATTTAATCAATTAAGGTAGTAACGGTAAATAAGATCGATTCTAAGTTAGAGAATATGTAAATTCACATGATATAATGTTGTATTTACGCAGGCAGTGAGTCTGCTTAGACAAGCTAATTTTGTTGTTTTTTATGTTGTATATGTATATGTAAAAAAATCAATAAAAAGATTAAAAAAAAAAAAACACAGACCTATATCAAGTGTTGCAATAGAATAATTGTCGTTGATATTAACTAGTTAGAAATTCAGAATAACTAAATGACATTCATTATTTGTAAAATATGTATGTTAAACTAGAGACAAAAAAAGTGGTTTTAATATTTTTATTTTTATTATCATCCAAAGAATAGAATAGTGCTGATTTTCCTTATCAGCCAACAAGGTTATTTACTACAGATGAAACATGCACTTAATTTCAAAAACAAAATATAAATCAGATTTTTATATATAATTTTTTTTTTTTATTGTTTTAATTAATTCTGATTGTTTACCTTTTAGATACAATGGAAGAACTGATGAAGTTTGAAGCCTTTCTTGAATCATCTAAAAGCTTTGAAGATTTGCAGTATTATTTCAATGAAAGGGGAGAGTTAAGGCATATGATAACCCAAAAACCCTTTATCTATAACTATTACAAAAATGAACATGACAGGAATCACAAACGTTACCAGATTCTTGGAAATTTTATTACTCTTTATGTGTATGAACTTCTAGAGAAAAATTGCAACCTTGAAAGAATTACAATTCCAGTTGATGCTAAAGATGATGAACCAAAATCTTTCTTTTTCATGAACAAGGAAGTCTTGAGTAAGCAGACAAGCCTTATTGTTCTTCTTCAAGACAGTGGGGTTATTCGAGCTGGACAATGGGGGCAGAAGATAATATATCATCATTCTCTGGAAAAAGGAACACAGATTCCATACATCAAAATGGCATTAAGGGACCATGGATCTGTAATCGTTTTGAATCCAAATGATAATTATGTTGAGATGAAACAAGAGGAGCTGCAAAGAATAGTGAAAAAGGAAGACGATCTTTGTTTTCTAGAGACATGTAACACAAATGATATACTTAAAGCAAATAGGCTTCTTATTCCAAAAAGATGTTGTAGCTCTCCAGAGGAGCACACTGCTTATGTTTGGGACCATTTTATTTCAAAAACTGCAGCAAAGAATTTGGTATTTATTGCACATGGTTATGGAGGGTTAGTTTTTCTGGATCTGTTATGTAAAAAAGGTAAGGAAGTTATGGACAAAGTAAATGCAGTAGCATTCATAGATTCAAGGCACCATGGTCCACATCAAGCAACAACAGATCCTGAAATACAGAGCTGGCTGCGTGCGAATTGTAGGAGTTGGGTAGTTAACGCCAAGCTTTTAGATAGACCTACAGGTTCATTAATGAAGCTAGACTGCCCTAAAGTATCTGCTGGAACTGAAAACCATGAACTGGCTCCTTATTGCACCCTCCAGTCTGTATTTAGATTTATCAGCAGGTCCTCCAGTAATAAGAGAAAAGCAGTAACCACCCCAAGAACAATTGTAACCAGAAGCTCTTCAAGAAAAAAATGTTAAGATACAAGCTACTTATTCCAATTGTTCTACCAAGCCAAATATGAGCGCAGTTTCCAGTATCTGGTTTTGTTTAGCCTTTTTCTGTAATTGCTTTGTTTACAGTCGCAAGCACCCAATTGAAGCTGTCTGTATTTCACTAAAATTTCATTACAAAAGCAAACTGCATTGTTATGTATTAAATACAATAATTGTAGCACTCCACACATTAGTGTCCATAGGAGAATAATGCAGATAACTGAAAAGTTTTTACTGTTGCTTGTAACATACTTTATTTCTTAAAGCAACTGAATGTTTTTAGTATTTTCCGTAAAGCACTATATCAAACATCACTAACCACGTCTTAAAGGGACAATGTACTTTACATTTTACTTTCATCCACATGGAAAAAAGCAGCATCTAAATGTGGTGTTGGGTTTGTTTTTTTTTGGTGGGGGGGGGGGGGGTGGATGTTGCCTGAATAAAAAAAAAAAGTAAAATGGCTGATAGTGACTGTAAGCCAAGGAGCATTATTAGGAAGTCAACAACTCATACTGCTCTATTGGTTTAATTATAAACGTTATTTAATTAATAGTTTTTGAGGCATGATTGAATAATCGTATTCTTGAGTATGGTGTCCCTGTAATGTATGATTTCTAACTTGGTATGCGTAAGTATAATATACCATAGAAGAGGTGGATGTAATAGAACATCACCTTATGTACTTATGACTGGCAATTTTGAAGCTTTCATTTTTTTATTTCCTTGATATGTTGACGTTTTGACTTTCTTTCTCCTTTCCATCTTTGGGCTAGATTACAAGTGGAGCAATATTTATTGCTCCCGCTCATGTGTTAACTGTGTTCAACTTTGGCTTTTTGCAAGTAGGGTACCATGCATATTACAAGTTGAAAGTAAAAAGCTTTCGGTCGCCTACTAACACAATGCACACAAAAAGCCAAAGTCTGAATTTAGCGACCATGTTAACGTATTCCCCGATACATTTCAATGGAGCGCGAAAAGTGGAGGAAAAAAAAGTGTGCAAACCTGATCGCATTTTCTCAAGTGCACTAACCCGAAATTTAAATATGAATATTTCACAATATGCATATATTCTATTTATTTATAAATATATATATATACACACACACAGTGGGGCAAAAAAGTATTTAGTCAGCCACCAATTGTTCAAGTTCTCCCACTTAAGAAGATGAGAGAGGTCTGCAATTTTCATCATAGGTATACCTCAACTATGAGAGACAAAATGTGGAAACAAATCCAGACAATCACATTGTCTGATTTGGAAAGAATTTATTTGCATATTATGGTGGAAAATAAGTATTTGGTCACCTACAAACAAGCAAGATTTCTGGCTCTCACAGACCTGTATCTTCTTCTTTAAGATGCTCCTCTGTTCTCCATTCATTACCTGTATTAATGGCACCTGTTTGAGGTTGTGGACAGGTGTCTTTTAGACTGATAACAAGTTCAAGCAGTCACATTCCAAACTCCACTATGGTGAAGACCAAAGAGCTGTCGAAGGACACCAGAAACAAAATTGTAGACCTGCACCAGGCTGGGAAGACTGAATCTGCAATAGGCAAGCAGCTTGGTGTGAAGAAATCAACTGTGGGAGCAATAATTAGAAAATGGAAGACATACAAGACCACTGATAATCTCCCTCAATCTGGGGCTCCACGCAAGATCTCACCCTGTGGGGTCAAAATGATCACAAGAACGGTGAGCAAACATCCCAGAACCACACGGGGGGACCTAGTGAATGGCCTGCAGAGAGCTGGGACCAACATAACAAAGGCTACCATCAGTAACACACTATGCCCCCAGGGACTCAGATCCTGCCGTGCCATTCGTGTCCCCCTGCTTAAGCCAGTACATGTCCGGGCATTTGAATGATCCAGAAGTGGATTGGGAGAATGTCATATGGTCAGATGAAACCAAAGTAGAACTTTTTGGTAGAAACACAACTCGTCGTGTTTAGAGGAGAGAGAATGCTGAGTTGCAACCAAAGAACACCATACCTACTGTGAAGCATGGGGGTGGCAACATCATGCTTTGGGGCTGTTTCTCTGCAAAGGGAACAGGACGACTGATCCGTGTGCATGAAAGAATGAATGGGGCCATGTATCGTGAGATTTTGAGTGCAAACCTCCCATCAGCAAGGGCATTGAAGATGAAACGTGGCTGGGTCTTTCAGCATGACAATTATCCCAAACACACCACCTGGGCAACGAAGGAGTGGCTTCGTAAGAAGCATTTCAAGGTCCTGGAGTGGCCTAGCCAGTCTCCAGATCTCAACCCCATAGAAAACCTTTGGAGGGAGTTGATAGTCCGTGTTGCCCAGGGACAGCCCCAAAACATCACTGCTCTAGAGGAGATCTGCATGCAGGAATGGGCCAACATACCGGCAACAATGTGTGACAACCTTGTGAAGACTTACAGAAAACGTTTGACCTCTGTCATTGCCAACAAAGGATATATAACAAAGTATTGAGATGAACTTTTGATATTGACCAAATACTTATTTTCCACCATAATTTGCAAATAAATTCTTTCCAAATCAGACAATGTGATTGTCTGGATTTGTTTCCCCATTTTGTCTCTCATAGTTGAGGTATACCTATGATGAAAATTACAGGCCTCTCTCATCTTCTTAAGTGGGAGAACTTGCACAATTGGTGGCTGACTAAATACTTTTTTGCCCCACTGTATATATTTATTATAGGAATATATATTTAAAAAAAACAAGGAATATGGGGCGCAATCTGATAAAGATCGTAGTTTGCGGCGCAAGCGAGGGAACCCCCGCCACCCGCAGTTTCAGCTCGCAACTCGAGCTATCCTATATACGGCGCCGTCAGAGGCTAAAGTGCCGTAAGTCTGACAAACCAGCGATGTCCAGAAATCTGCGTAAGTACAAATTTCTGGAGTCGCCAGTGACTTATGGCACTTTAGAAACTGACGGTGCCTACAAAACCTGACTAAAGTTATAAAATCACCCGTACTGTGTAACACGCCTCCCAAACATAGCCCCGACACGTCTAACCCTCTATCGGCTATCCCCTCCGACTATCCTAACAATAAAAAATCTATTAACCCCTAAACCGCCGCTCCCGGACCCCGCCACCAGCTTTATTAAATCTATAACCCCCTAAAGTGAGCCCCTACCCCGCCGCCATCTACCTTACCTACCCCTAAAGTGAGCCCCTACCCCGCCGCCATCTACCTTACCTACCCCCTAAAGTGAGCCCCTACCCCGCCGCCATCTCTTACCTACCCCCTAAAGTGAGCCCCTACCCCGCCACCATCTACCTTACCTACCCCCTAAAGTGAGCCTCTACCCCGTCGCCATCTACCTTACCTACCCCCTAAAGTGAGCCCCTTACACCGCCGCCATCTATTTTAAAAATATTAACCCCTAATTTAATCCCCCTACACTGCCGCCAGCTATATTAACTATATTAACCCTAATTATATTAGGGTTAATATCGTTATTATATTATATATATTAACCCTAATATCGTTATATATATATATATATATATATAATTGAGTATAATAACCCTATCTAACTCTAACATCCCTAACTAAATTCTTATTAAAATAGATCTTATTAATATTATTAATTAAAATATTCCTATTTAAATCTAAATACTTACCTATAAAATAAACCCTAAGATAGCTACAATGTAATTAATAATTACATTGTAGCTATTTTAGGGTTTATATTTATTTTACAGGTAACTTGGCATTTATTTTAACTAGGTACAATAGCTATTAAATAGTTAATAACTATTTAATAGCTACCTAGTTAAAATAATTACCAATTTACCTGTAAAATAAATCCTAACCTAAGTTACAAATACACCTACACTATCAATAAATTAAATAAACTACAAATATCTAAACTAAACTAAATTACAAAAAGAAACAAACACTAAATTACAAAAAATAAAAAAATATTAGAAGATTTTTAAGCTAAAGCCCCCTGAAGATCTCCCTACCTTGTCTTCACCCAGCCAGGCAGAACTCTTCATCCGATCCGGGCGATGTCCAATCAAGCGGCAGTGAAGTCTTCTTTCATCCGGCGATGTCTTCAAGCAAAGCGGCATCTTCAATCTTCTTTCTTCGCTCCTCCGCCGCGGAGCATCCATCCTGCACGAAGATGATTGGTTCAGCCAATCGGATTGAACTTGAATCTGATTGGCTGATTCAATCAGCCAATCAGATTTTTCTACCTTAAATCCGATTGGCTGATAGAATCCTATCAGCCAATCGGAATTCGATGGACGCCATCTTGGATGACGTCATTTAAAGGTACCTCATTCCTAGTTCAGTCTTCATGCAGGATGGATGCTCCGCGGCGGAGGAGCGAAGAAAGAAGATTGAAGATGCCGATTTGCTTGAAGACATCGCCGGATGGAAGAAGACTTCACTGCCGCTTGATTGAAGACATCGCCGGATGGAAGAAGACTTCACTGCTGCTTGATTGGACATCGCCCGGATCGGATGAAAAGTTTTGCCCGGCTGGGTGAAGACAAGGTAGGGAGATCTTCAGGGGGGTAGTGTTAGGTTTTTTTTAAGGGAGGGTTGGGTGGGTTTAGAATAGGGGTATGTGGGTGGTGGGTTGTAATGTTGGGGGGTGGTATTGTTTTGGGGGTTTTTTACAGGCAAAAGAGCTGTTTTCTTTGGGGCATGCCCCGCAAAAGGCCCTTTTAAGGGCTGGTAAGGTAAAAGAACTGAACTTTTTAAATTTAGAATAGGGTAGGGAATTTTTTTTATTTTGGGGGCTTTATTATTTTATTAGGGGTCTTAGAATAGGTGTAATTAGCTTAAAAATCTTGTAATTTTTTTATTTTTTGTAATTTAGTGTTTGCTTTTGTAGTTTTAGTTTATTTTATTGTATTTTAGTTTAGATATTTGTAGTTTATTTAATTTATTGATAGTGTAGGTGTATTTGTAACTTAGGTTAGGATTTATTTTACAGGTAAATTGGTAATTATTTTAACTAGGTAGCTATTAAATAGTTAACTATTTAATAGCTATTGTACCTAGTTAAAATAAATGCCAAGTTACCTGTAAAATAAATATAAACCCTAAAATAGCTACAATGTAATTATTAATTACATTGTAGCTATCTTAGGGTTTATTTTATAGGTAAGTATTTAGATTTAAATCGGAATATTTTAATTAATAATATTAATTAGATCTATTTTAATAAGAATTTAGTTAGGGATGTTAGAGTTAGATAGGGTTATTATACTTAATATATATATAATATAATAACGATATTACCTATATTAACCCTAATATAATTAGGATTAATATAGCTGGCGTCGGTGTAGGGGGATTAAATTATGGGTTAATATTTTTAAAATAGATGGCGGCGGTGTAAGGGGCTCACTTTAGGGGGTAGGTAAGGTAGATGGCGGCGGGGTAGGGGCTCACTTTAAAGGGTAGGTAAGGTAGATGGCGGCGGGGTAGGGGCTCACTTTAGGGGGTAGGTAAGGTAGATAGCGGCGGGGTAGGGGCTCACATTAGGGGGTTAAATACTTTATTAGGGATTGCGGTTGACAGGTAGATAGACATTGCGCATGCGTTAGGTGTTAGGTTTATTTAGCAGGTAGTTTAGGGAGTTACGGGGCTCCAATAGACAGCGTAAGGCTTACTACGGCTGCATTTTGTGGCGAGGTGAAAATGGAGTAAGATTTCTCCATTTTCGCCACGTAATTCCTTACGCTGTATATTGGATACCAAACTGCGCTGGTTTGGTATACCTGCCTATGGCCCAAAAAACTACGGGCGAAGGCAGAAATATACGGGCATAACTTCTATGTTACGCCGTATATAGGATACCAAACCAGCGCAAATTTCGGCGTTGCCGGCTTTTGCGGGCGACGCTGCATATCGGATCGGGCCCATGGGGAGAAGGACTATCAAAAATTTCCATTATCTAAGTTTAATATGGTGCAGACCCTGAAAAACATGTATATACACTTAAAAAACAGGAAAAAAAAGTGAGGACAGAATAATGGCCTCACAATAGACAGGGATTTATGCACTCAAATGTTGTAATATAAATAACTTGATTAATCACACAAATTATTTGCTTAAATCAAAAAAGAATTTATTTTTGTCATCCTTCACTCCGGTGCAAGTTACACAGCAGCTGGGTCCCCTAATGAAACCACACCCATAATATGTTGCAAAAATCATTTATTTTAAGACAAAATATCTGTTAAATGCATAGTACACATATAAAAGCTGGCCAGCTTACTCAGGTTTACACTTATATAAAAATGACACATAAACGCTCAGTTGCAACACCCCTACTAGAGGGTAGCCCTGTATTTCTACAGGAATCTGCTACCATAGATTATAAATGGGGATCCATGCAACGTAAAATCTATAACATGACACAATAGGCAACACCTCTCTCAGAGGATAACCCAATAAAAATTGGAAATCAGTTATCTTGAGATAAATCAACCTGAGGATTTTTGCCACATGAATATAACTATATTCTTGGAACAATAATAGCAATTTACACACTATACTGATTGCACAACACCCCAGCCAGAGGGTAGCACCACTCATTAATAATAGTGAACAGGGTCAACAGTTCACCGCAAACTTAGCTTGTTCGCTTTCGCCGCTACGGGCGAACATATGCGATGTTCGATCCGCCCCCTATGTGTCATCATTGAGGAAACTTTGACCCTGTATGTCACAGCCTTCTGACACATTAGAGCCAATCAGCATCAGACACTCACTCACAGACCCTCCCAGCTTCTTGGCAGCAGCCATTTTAGACTCATTACGATCTTGCTTTGTTAGTGAGAGGACCTTTTGTGTTGCTGCTGCTGACATTATAGGGAAATAGATAGCTAGGCTAGTGTATTTAGTGTCCACTACAGTCCTGAAGGACTCATCTCATCTCTGCTGCAAGGACAGCACCCCAAAAAGCCCTTTTTAGGGCTATAACTTCAGTCGTTTTATTTTTTTTTTCTTTGTATTTTTATTTGCATTTGCCTGGCTTTCAGCCTGTGTGTGAGGCTCACAGCATATGCTGTGATTAGTGCCACCACTGATATCTGCTTAACATTAGTTTAAATTTAACCAACAAAAATTTGAAATTATTTTGCTAGTGTAATTTATTTTCATTTTATATCAGGCCTGTGTCTCAGGCTCACACAGCATAAACTGTGGTTCATTGCTCTGTGCCAGCCACCGCTCATATCTGCTTATAACATTAGTTTAAATAAAAAAAAAAACTTTTAAATCATTTTGCTAGTGTAATCTAATTTCATTTTCTATCAGGCCTGTGTGTATCTGACTTACAGAGCCTACTGTGGTTAATTGCTGCCCTACCAAGGCTAGCAGCCGGCCCATGACTCATATATGCTTAACCTTTTCCTTTAAATAAAAACAAAAAAAAACCTTTAAATCATTTTGCTATTGTAATCTAATTTTATTTTCTATCAGGCCTGTGTGTATCTGACTTACAGAGCCTACTGTGGTTAATTGATGCCCTACCAAGGGTAGCAGCCACGACTCATATGTGCTTAACCTTTTTCTTTAAATTAAAAAAAAAAAAACCTTTAAATCATTTTGCTAGTGTAATCTATTTTTATTTTCTATCAGGCCTGTGTGTTTTGCTGACTTACAGAGCATACTGTGTTTAATTGCTGCCCTCCCTAGTCTATCAGCCACGACTCATATGTGCTTAACCTTTTTTTAAATTCCCCCCAAAAAAATTTTTAATTATTATGCTAGTGTAATCTAATTTCATTTTCTATCAGGCCTGTGTCTTTCTCACTTACACAGCATACTGTGGTAAATTGCTGCCCTACCTACCAGCCATGGCTCATATCTGCTTTACATTATTTTAAAGTTAAAAAAAAAAATTAAAATCATTTTGCTAGTGTAATTTAATTTCTTTTTCCATCAGGCCTGTGTGTTTCTGGCCCATATCATATAGTGTGACACAGATTAATATTTTTTTTTTTCACCACTTATATCTGGTGTAACAACATTAGTGTAAATTTTATGTAAACATTTTTTTTACATCAGTCCTCTTCTAGTGTTATTTAATTTTAGTTGCCAGGCCAGCCAGGCTGCCATTAGTGCCAGCCTGTGTGTCAGGCTGCCATCATATACTGTGCCTACTTCCATCCTCAGTGCCAGTACACGACTCCTATCTGGTGTAACATAATATTACATTTTGTAAAAAAAAAACTTTTACATCACTCTTCGAGTGTTATTTAATCTTAGTTCACAGGCCAGCCTGCCACCACTAGTGCCAGCCTGTGTGTCAGGCTGCCAGCACATACTGTGCCTAGTTCTATCCTAAATGCCATTACTCCTATCTGTTGTAACTTTTGTAAAAACAAACTGTTACATCACTCAGCTATTGTTATTTAATTGCATTTGCCTGCCTGCCAGTGTGTGTGCCAGGCCCACTTGCCAACTAGTTACACCAATCATATTTGTTATAACAGTAGTGTAAATATTTAAAATAAAATATTTTTTGACTGTGAATCATCGGCCTGCTAGTGCAATTGAATTGCAGTTGCCTGCTAGCCAGCGTGTGTGCCAGGCCCACTTGCCAACTGGTGCCACCAATCATATTTGTTATAACAGTAGTTTAAATATTAAAAATAATACATTTTTGACTCTGAAAGATCAGTCTGCTAGTGTAATCCAATTGCAGTTGCCTGCCAGCGTGTGTGCCAGGCCCACTTGCTGCCAACTATTCCCACCAATCATATTTGTTATAACAGTATAGTAAATATTTAGAATAAATAATTTTTTGCCTGTGAATCATCAGTCTGCTAGTGCCTTTGAATTGCAGTTGCCTGCCTGCCAGCGTGTGTGCCAGGCCACTTGCCAACTAGTTACACCAATCACATTTGTTCTAACAGTATTATAAATATTTAAAATAATACATTCTTAGATTGTGAATCATCAGTCTGCTAGTGCCATTGAATTGCAGTTGCCTGCCTGCCAGCGTGTGTGCCAGGCCCACTTGCCAACTAGTTACACCAATCATAATTGTTGTAACAGTATTGTAAATATTAAAAATTGTTAGACTGTTAATCATCAGTTTGCTAGTGCCATTGAATTGCAGTTTCCTCCTGCCTGCCAGCGTGTGTGCCAGGCTCACTAGCCAACTAGTGCCACCAATCATATTTCTTGTAACAGTATTGAAAATTTTTTAAATCATAACTTTGACTGTGAATCTTCAGTCTCCTAGTGCCATTGAATTGCAGTTGCCTGCCTGCCAGCGTGTGTGCCAGGCCCACTTGCCAACTAGTTACACCAATCATATTTGTTGTAACAGTATTGTAAATATTTAAAATAAAAAATTCTTAGACTGCGAATCATCATTTTGCTAGTGCCATTGAATTGCAGTTTACTCCTGCCTGCCAGCGTGTGTGCCAGGCCCACTAGCCAACTAGTGCCACCAATCATATTTCTTGTAACCGTATTGAAATTTTTTTAAATCATAACTTTTTTTGACTGTGAATCTTCAGTCTCCTAGTGCCATTGAATTGCAGTTGCCTGCCTGCCAGCGTGTGTGCCAGGCCCACTTGCCAACTAGTTACACCAATCATATTTGTTGTAACAGTATTGTTCATATTTAAAATAAAAAAATGTTAGATTGTGAATCATCAATTTGCTAGTGCCATTGAATTGCAGTTTCCTCCTGCCTGCCAGCGTGTGTGCCAGGCCCACTAGCCAACTAGTGCCACCAATTATATTTCTTGTAACAGTATTGAAATTTTTTTGACTGTGAATATTCAGTCTCCTAGTGCCATTGAATTGCAGTTGCCTGCCTGCCAGCCTGTGTGCCAGGCACCACTTGCCGTTTCCAACTAGTGCCACCAATCATATTTGTTCTAACAGTATTGTCAATTTTTTTTTACAAAAAAATTTTGGACTAAGAAGCATGACTCAGCTAGTTTAATCTAATTGCAGTTGCCTTACTCCCAGCATGTGTGCCAGACAGGCCCATTTGCCAACTAGTGCCAACAATCATATTTGTTGTCACAGTACTTTTTATACTTAAAAAATAAACATTTTTGACTTTGAAACATCAGTCTTTTTTTTGTTGTCAGTCTCACAGCGTATACTGTGCCCACTTGCCCAGTGCCACCACTCATAATTTGTGTAATAGTATTGTAAGTGTCCATTTTTAAAAAGATGACAGGCAGAGGCAGGCCACCCCGCAGGTTCCGTCATGGTCGTGGTGCTGTGATTCCTTTAGACTCTACAAATATGCACATTGCTCAGACGCCGGGTGCCAGGGGGGATGCGAAAAGTTCTGAGGAGGACCTAGTTGAATGGCTAACACAGGACACCCAATCTTCTACAGCTTCCGCTCCTAGTCCTCCTAACCTTGACGCACCATCTACGTCCAGCTGTGCTTTGGGCACGTCTCAAGTGACCACTGCCACTCGCCCGCCTGTCACAGGAGTTATTGACTCTTCAGTTGGAAGAAATGAGTGATGCGCAACCATCATTGACAGAGGATGTAGATAACAGTGATATGTCTCAGTCAGGCAGCATTACAGACATGGAGGTACGGTGTGATGATGATGTTGTACCCGCTGCTGCTTCCTTTCTTGATGTGTCAGATACAAGTGAAGCGGTTGATGATGATGTGTCAGTGGATGTCACGTGGGTGCCTGCTAGAAGAGAAGAAGAAGAGGGTGAAAGTTCAGATGGGGAGACGAGTTGGAAGCAGGGGGAGGTCATCGCAAGGAGCTAGTGGCACAGTCAGACAGCATGCATCGGCACCCGGGGTCAGCTATACAGCACGCCGACGCCCATCAACGCATGCTGTTGCCACCACCAGAATGCCGTCATCGCAGAGCTCAGCAGTGTGGCATTTTTTTGTGTGTCTGCCTCTGACAACAGCGATGCCATTTGCAACCTGTGCCAAAAGAAACTGAGTCGTGGGAAGTCCAACACCCACCAAGGTACAACTGCTTTGTGAAGGCACATGGTGTACCATCACAAACGCTGATGGGAAGAACACATGAGTAGAAGCAGCACACAAACTGAAAGCCGCCCTCCTGCTCCAGGATCTTCAGCCACGTCAACCACTGCTGTCCTCCTTGCCCCCTCTCAACCATCCTCCACTGAGTCTCTCTTACATAGCAGTTCCTGGTCATCTGCCCACAGTCAGGTGTCTGTCAAGGACATGTTTGAGCGTAAGAAGCCAATTTCTCAAAGTCACCCCCTTGCCTGGCGTCTGACAGCTGGCTTGTCTGAACTCTTAGCCCGCCAGCTTTTACCATACCAGCTGGTGGAGTCTGATGCTTTCAAAAAATTTGTATCTATTGGGACACCACAGTGGAAGGTACCTGGCAGAAATTTCTTTTCACAAAAGGCAATCCCAAACCTGTACTCTGTTGTGCGAAAGGAAGTAATGGCATGTCTGGCACACAGCGTTGGGGCAAGGGTCCATATGACCATGGATAGCTGGTCTGCAAAGCATGGTCAGGGCAGGTATATCACCTACACTGCGCATTGGGTAAACCTGCTGACGTCTGACAAGCATGGAATGCGTGGCTCTGCAGAAGAATTGGTGACACCGCCACGACTTGCAGGCAGGCCTGCTGCTACCTCCTCTACTCCTCCTACTCCATCCTCTTCCATAACCTCTTCCTCGGCTGAGTCCTCTTCTGCGTCTTGCTCCACATCAATGGCACCCCCCCCAGCTCCCCAGGTACTATTCCACATCCCGGATACGGCAGTGTCACGCCGACTTGCCTGAAAGCGGAGAGTCACACCGCACCAGCACTCCTGACCGCCCTGAACGCACAGGTGGATCAGTGGCTGACTCCGCACCAACTGGAGATTGGCAAGGTTGTTTCTGACAATGGAAGTAATTTGGTGGCGGCATTGAAATTGGGCAAGTTGACACATGTGCCGTGCATGGCACATGTGTGTAATCTGATTGTACAACGATTTGTGCATAAGTACCCAGACTTACAGGACGTCCTGAAGCAGGCCAGGAAGGTGTGTGGCCATTTCAGGCGTTCCTACACGGCCATGGCGCACTTGTTCGATATCCAGCGTCGAAACAACCTGCCAGTGAGGCGCTTGATTTGCGACAGCCCGACACGGTGGAATTCAACACTCCTAATGTTTGACCGCCTAATCCAACAAGAAAAAGCTGTTAATGAGTATTTGTATGACCGGGGTGCTAGGACAGGCTCTGGGGAGCTGGGGATTTTTTTTGCAAAATTACTGGACGCTCATGCGCAATGCCTGTAGGCTCATGCGTCCTTTTGAGGAGGTGACAAACCTTGTCAGTCGCACCGAAGGCACCATCAGCGACATCATACCATTTGTTTTCTTCCTGGAGCGTGCCCTGCGAAGAGTGCTGGATCAGGCCGTAGATGAGCGTGAAGAGGAAGAGTTGTGGTGTCCATCACCACCAGAAACAGCCTTATCAGCATCGCTTGCTGGACCTGCGGCAACGCAGGAAGAGGATTGTGAGGAAGAGGAGTCAGAGGAGGAATGTGGCTTTGAGGAGGAGGAAGAACAAGCACAACAGGCATCCCAGGGTGCTCGTTGTTGTCACCTCTCTGGTACCCGTGGTGTTGTACGTGGCTGGGGGGAAGAAGATACCCTCAGTGACATCAGTGAGGAGGAGGAACGGGACATGATTAGCTCGGCATCCAACCTTGTGCAAATGGGTTCTTTCATGCTGTCGTGCCTGTTGATGGACCCTCATATAAAAAAGCTGAAGGAGAACGACCTGTACTGGGTGTCCACGCTACTAGACCCCCGGTATAAGCATAAAGTGCCTGAAATGTTACCAAATTCCCGAAAGTCGGAAAGGATGGAGCATTTTCATAATAAATTAAAAACTATGCTTTACACAGCGTATAAGGGTGATGTCACAGCACAACGGGAATGTAACAGGGGAAGAGCTGAAACTAATCCTCCTCCTCCCACAACCACGGCGGCAAGGACAGGACGCTTTCCTGACGTCTTGCTGATGGAGGACATACGGACCTTTTTAACTCCCATGCATCGCCAGAGCCTTTTGGGATCCAGCCTCAGAGAAAGACTCAACCGACAGGTAGCAGACTACCTAGCATTAACTGCGGATCTCGACACTCTGAGGAGCGATGGACCCCTTGACTACTGGGTGTGCAGGCTTGACCTGTGGCCTGAGCTATCCCAATTTGCACTTTGAACTTCTGGCCTGCCCCGCTTCAAGTGTCCTGTCCGAAAGGACCTTCAGTGCAACAGGAGGTTTTGTCACTGAGAAGTCGCCTAGGTCAAAAAAGCCTTGACTATCTCACCTTTATTAAAATGAATGAGGGATCGATCCCGAATGGACTGACATTGGGCGATACATTTGAGTAAAAAGGCCTGATGATGAGATGAGCTGTCTTGGGCTACAACTGGTACACACGCTGGCTTTTTTTTTCTTATAATGCAGGATGACTTGCGTGACTTATCCGCCAACAACTAGTGTTCAAGCCGCAAGCTTTTAGGGCACTTTCTAAATGTTTTACAAACATCATTTTTTTCTGGCCGCTGCTACAGCAGTGGCTGCAACAATACCCAATTTTTCAGTCATTTGTACATGCCTAATTTTTATGGCCTCTGCTGCAGCTCTGTGGCTACAAAACTCAAAGCAAAAAAAAAAGGCACATAACAGTGATTAAACTGTTAAGAATAGTACAACTTAACACACCACTCATATCTGGTGGACCATTAAATTTCACGCGCAGTGCCCCAAATTTGAAAGAGGAGGACCGACCAAGCATCTTTATCTGTCTCTTGGTTGCTCTAAATTATCTCCGGGTTCCATCTATGCCATACCTGTAGTTTATTGTGCAAAAGGGTGGCATATGTGGTGTTTCATGCTGTTGTGCCTGTTGAGGGTCCTGGCCCATGGTATAAAAAGGCTGAAGGAGAACGACCTGTACTGGGTGTCCAAGCACATTTTTTGTTAAATGTTCCCGGTTCCTCTCAATTATCTCCGGGTTCCTCAAATCAATGCCATACCTGTACTCGATTGAGCAAAAGGATGGCATATGTGGTGTTTCATGCTGTTGTGCCTGTTGAGGTTCGTGGGCCATCTTATTAAAAGGCTGAAGGAGAACAAAGTGTACTGGTTGTCCAAGCATCTTTTTCCATCTCCCGGTTCCTAAAAATTATCTCCGGGTTTCTAAAATCAATGCTGTACCTGTACTCTATTGTTCAAAAGGATGCCATATGTCCTCTTTCCTGCTGTTGTTTTTGTTGAGGGTCCTGGACCCTCTTATAAAAAGGCTGAAGTAGAAAGTGTACTGGGTGTCCAATCATTTTTTTGGTTCAATTTCCCGGTTCCAACAAATTATCCCCGGGTTTCTAAAATCAATGCCTTGCCTGTAATCTATTGTTCAAAAGGATGCCATATGTCCTCTTTCCTGCTGTTGTTTCTGTTGAGGGTCCTGGACAGTGTTCCCTCTAAGCCCAGTTTTGTGTGCGGCCCAGCAGTGAAACAGTTAATTAGGTGACCACACCCTGCAATTAGCAAACCCTGCACAATGCAGACTGCAAGGTATAATTCTCTTATGAACTATTTCACTGCTGGGCCCCACACAAAATTCACTTTAGAGGGAACACTGGTCCTGGACCCTCTTATAAAAAGGCTGAAGGAGAATGAAGTGTACTGGGTGTCCAATCATTTTTTTGGTTCAATTTCCCGGTTCCAACAAATTATCTCCGGGTTTCTACAATCAATGCCTTACCTGTAATCTATTGTTCAAAAGGATGCCATATGTCCTCTTTCCTGCTGTTGTTTCTGTTGAGGGTCCTGGACCCTGTTATAAAAAGGCTGAAGGAGAAAGAAGTGTACTGGGTGTACAATCATTTTTTTGGTTCAATTTCCCGTTTCCTAAAAATTATCTCTGGGTTTCTAAAATCAATGCTGTACCTGTACTCTATTGTTCAAAAGGATGCCATATGTCCTCTTTCCTGCTGTTGTTTTTGTTGAGGGTCCGGGACCCTCTTATAAAAAGGCCGAAGGAGAACGACCTGTACTGTACTGGGTGTCCAAGCATGGTTTTTTGTTCAATTTCACGGTTCCTAAAAATTATCTCTGTGTTCCTAAAATCAATGCCTTACCTGTACTCTATTGTTCAAAAGGATGGCATATGTGGTGTATCATTCTGTTGTGGCTGTTGAGGGTCGTGGGCCATCGTATAAAACGGCTGAAGGAGAATGACCTGTACTGCCTTGCTGCTCCTTTTAGGCAGGCCAGCTCTTTGCATACATGCCCACAGACTCTGTAACGGATGCCTCTTTTAGGGAGAGGTGCAGCCATAATGCAGGGTCAGAACCTCTTCCTGCAACTGGTATACTCGATTTTGCGAAAGGAAGTAACCTTACCATGGTTCCCTGACCGGACGTCTTGTTGTTATATTTTGGTGAGAGTAATCATGATGGCCATGTAGACCACCCCCGAGAGGCCTTGAAGTAAGTGCTAAGAATAGTCCTACTTTACACAACCGAGTTGGCCATGGGTCTTAGTCCAAGACCGCATGCCTTTTTTTTTGGTTTGGTGCGGCTAATCATGCAGGCCATATAGACCTCCCACCATTCGGTGTTGTAACAGGTATTAAACTAATAAGAACAGTACTACCAAAATAAAGCCAATTAACAGGCTTTCAAGAGCCAAGGTTTTATTGTACTATGTTAGGCTAAACATGATGGCCATGTAGACCACCCTCGAGAGGCCTGGAAGTAACAGGGATGAAAGTGCTAAGAATAGTACTACTTTAAACAACCGAGTTAGCCATGGGTCTTAGTCCAAGACCGCATGCCTTTTTTTTTGGTTTGGTGCGGCTAATCATGCAGGCCATATAGACCTCCCACCATTCGGTGTTGTAACAGGTATTAAACTAATAAGAACAGTACTACCAAAATAAAGCCAATTAACAGGATTTCAAGAGCCAAGGTTTTATTGTACTATGTTAGGCTAAACATGATGGCCATGTAGACCACCCCCGAGAGGCCTGGAAGTAACAGGGATGAAAGTGCTAAGAATACTACTACTTTAAACAACCGAGTTAGCCATGGGTCTTAGTCCAAGACCGCATGCCTTTTTTTTTGGTTTGGTGCGGCTAATCATGCAGGCCATATAGACCTCCCACCATTCGGTGTTGTAACAGGTATTAAACTAATAAGAACAGTACTACTTAACACAACCTAGTTACCATGGGTCCCAGACCGCATGTCTTGTTATTATATTTTGTAAGGGTAATCATGCAGGCCATATAGACATACCCCGATAGGGTGAGTAACAGGTATTAAAATGCTAAGAACAGTACTACTTAACACAACCTAGTTACCATGGGTCCCAGACCGCATGTCTTGTTATTATATTTTGTAAGGGTAATCATGAAGGCCATATAGACCTCCCCCGATAGGGTGAGTAACAGGTATTAAAATGCTAAGAACAGTACTACTTAACACAACCTAGTTACCATGGGTCCCAGAGCATATGTCTTATTATTATATTTTGTTAGGGTAATCATGAAGGCCATATAGACCGCCCTCGATAGGGCGAGTAACAGGTATTAAAATGCTAAGAACAGTGCTACTTAATACAAACTTACCATTGGTCCCAGAGCATATGTCTTATTATTATATTTTGTTAGGGTAATCATGCAGGCCATATAGACCTCCCCCAATAGGGGGGGTAACAGGGATTAAAGTGCTAAGAAAAGTACTAATTAACACAAGCTAGTTACCATGGGACCCACACCGCCTGTCTTGTTGTTATACTTTGTCAGGGTAATCCTGCAGGCCATATAGACCTCCCCAGGTAGGGGGAGTTACAGGGATTAAAGTGCTAAGAATAGTACTACTTAACACAACCTAGTTACCATGGGTCCCAGACCGCATGTTTAATTATTATACTTTGTCAGGGTAATTATATATCTAACAAATCTATCTATTTCTCTTCTATTGATTCTATCTAACTATCAATCTATGTATATCTATCTATCCTATCTATCTTCTGTCCGGACTGTTTTGAGACAGCCACTTGTGTTTTGAACAAATTTGAAGTAGGAAGACAGACCAATCACAGGGATTAAACTGGGAAGAATAGTAATACTTAAGAAAACCTAGTTATACCAGAACCACCATGGGTCCCAGACCGCATGTTTTGTTATTATAGTTTGTCAGGGTAATCATGCAGGCCATATAGACCTCCCCCGATAGGGTGAGTAACAGGTATTAAAATGCTAAGAACAGTACTACTTAACACAACCTAGTTACCATGGTTCCCAGACCGCATGTCTTGTTATTATATTTTGTAATGGTAATCGTGAAGGCCATATAGACCTCCCCCGATAGGGTGAGTAACAGGTATTAAAATGCTAAGAACAGTACTACTTAACACAACCTAGTTACCATGGGTCCCAGAGCATATGTCTTATTATTATATTTTGTTAGGGTAATCATGAAGGCCATATAGACCGCCCCCGATAGGGTGAGTAACAGGTATTAAAATGCTAAGAACAGTACTACTTAACACAAACTTACCATGGGTCCCAGGGCATATGTCTTATTATTATATTTTGTTAGGGTAATCATGCAGGCCATATAGACCTCCCCCGATAGGGGGAGTAACAGGGATTAAAGTGCTTAGAAAAGTACTACTTAACACAACCTAGTTACCATGGGTCCCAGACCGCGTGTCTTGTTGTTATACTTTGTCATGGTAATAATGCAGGCCATATAGACCTCCCCCTAAAGGAGGAGTTACAGGGATGAAAGTGCTAAGAATAGTACTACTTTACACAACCTAGTTACCATGGGTCCCAGACCGCATGTTTAATTATTATACTTTGTCAGGGTAGTTATATATTTAACAAATCTATCTATTTCTCTTCTATCGATTCTATCTAACTATCAATCTATGTATATCTATCTATCCTATCTATCTATCTTCTGTCCAGACTGTTTTGAGACAGCCACTTGTGTTTTGGACAAATTTGAAGTAGGAGGACAGAACAATCACAGGGATTAAACTGCGAAGAATAGTAATACTTAAGAAAACCTAGTTATACCAGTACCACCATGGGTCACAGACCGCATGTTTTGTTGTTATACTTTGTCAGGGTAATCATGCAGGCCATATAGACCTCCCTTGATAGGGGAAGTAACAGGGATTAAAGTGCAAAGAATAGTACAATTTAACACAACCTAGTTAACATTAACAGTGGTTCCCAGACTGCATGTCTTGTTATTAGATTTTGCCAGGATAATCAGCCAGGCCATATAGACTGCTCCTGATAGGGGGAGTAACAGGGATTAAAGTGGTAAGAATAGTAAAAATTAACACAACCTAGTTAACAGTGGTTCCCAGACCGCATGTCTTGTTGTTATATTTTGCCAGGATAATCAGGCACGCCATATAGACCTCCCCCGATAGGGGGAGTAACAGGGATTAAAGTGCTAAGAATAGTACTACTTAACACAACCTAGTTACCATGGGTCCATGACCGCATGTTTTGTTATTATACTTTGTCAGGGTAATCATGCAGGCCATATAGACCTCCCTTGATAGGGGGAGTAACATGGATTACAGTTCTACGAATAGTACTACTTAACACAACCTAGTTACCATGGGTCCCAGACCAGATGTTTTGTTGTTATACTTTGTCAGGGTAATCATGCAGGCCATATAGAACTCCACCGAAAGGGGGAGTAAGAGGGATTAAAGTGCTAAGAAAAGTTTTACTTAACACAACCTAATTACCATGGGTCCCAGACCGCGTGTCTTGTTGTTATACTTTGTCAGGGTAATCATACACGCCATATAGACCTCCACCGATAGGAGGAGTTACAGGGCTGAAAGTGCTAAGAATAGTACTACTTTGTCAAGGTAATTATATATCTAACAAATCTATCGATTCTATCTAACTATCAATCTATGTATATCTATCTATCCTATCTATCTATCTATCTTGTGTCCGGACTGTTTTGAGACAGCCACTTGTGTTTTTGACAAATTTGAAGTAGGAGGACAGACCAATCATCTTCTTCCATCTCTCGGTTCCAAAAATGCAGGCCATATAGACCTCCCCCGATAGGGGGAGTAGCAGGTTGTAGTAAACTGCTAAGAATAGTACTACTTAACACACCACGGGTCACAGACCGCATGTCTTATTGTTATACTCTGTCAGGGAAATTATATATATTTCAAATCTATCTATTTATCTATCAAATCGATCTAACTATCAAACGTATCTATCAAATGTATATTGCATCTATTGATCGATGTAATTCTTATCTATAGAATGTATATTACATCTTTTGGTTGATGTAATTCGTATCTATCAAATGTATATTGCATCTTTGGATCGATAACATTCGTATCTATCAAATGGATATTGCATCTATTGATCGATGTAATTCGTATCTATCAAATGTATATTGCATCTATTGATCTATGTAATTTGTATCGATCATATGTATATTGCATCGATTGAGCTATGTAATCTATGTATCTATCTATCAAATCTATCTCTTGGTTGTGCAAATGGACTGTTTGTGGTGCGTTACACTTGGAGTTTGCTCTGTCACTGTGAAGCGGCCGTAACACTTACACTACCTGATAGATACGACATCATAACTGATGTTTTAAAGCACGTTATTGCAAACAATTTGGGAATGTTAGGTGATTTAGGCCCTTTATGGGTTAAAAGCAGACTCTGCATCAACTATGTAATTTTCCATGGGAGTTTTGACATGGATCCCCCTCCCGCATGCCACAGTCCCGGTGTTAGTCCCCTTGAAACAACTTTTCCATCACTATTGTGGCCAGAAAGAGTCCTTGTAGGTTTTAAAGTTCGCCTGCCTATTGAAGTCAATGGCGGTTCGCGAACAATACCGGAAGTTTGAGTCTGCCGTTCGCGAACCGAAATTTTTAAGTTCGCAACATCACTAATTAATAATAGAAGGTAAAAGCTACCATAGTTATCATAGGGATCTATGTGCAAACTAGTAATAAGTGCGTAATTACAGCAACATTTGCAAACAAATTTGTAACATATTTGCAATTATTATGCTCAAATTGGCTCCATTAAACAATTTTCTGCTTAAGTGAATGTATCAGTTCACAATTCAACTTCAGCACCTTTAAGTTAATGGTGCAAATAGAAATGAAAAACTTGTTTCCAGGAAAAAGGTATACTTTGAAACCAGAACAGAATGTACGAACACGTAAGTCCGTCGATACTTTACTTGTAAGCTGTATCTTTTAGGATCCTCCACTTCATAAATTTTGGATGCCAATTTATACAGAGCAAAGCAAGATGTTAATTTGTGGCTGTAAAGACATGCTTCGTGCAAACCAGAGAGCCGGACTTCAGCTGAGAAAATGACGTCACACGCCAACGGCCGTTTCACCCCCCACGTGACCAAACGTCATAGGGGCTTCCTCAGTGCGAATACTTTGAACCTCCATATGCGATCCTTTTAAACGTAGACCATATTCCGGATTGGTGAAATATTACTTGTGTAATTTAAAGCAACAATGTCAATTAGAAGCTTGCTTACTGAAACAATATACATTGATATATCTTACAAATATATATGTGCAATATTTTTCTTCTTTTCTTTACAGAAATTATAACAAAACCAAATAAAACAAATTACATTTACTTATGTAAAAAAAAAAAAAATGGAGCAAGAATCCCTATAAAAAAGCAAGGAGAAGGGGACGTATAAAGAGAAAAAGGAATAAATCAACTTTGCTCCTGATCTTTGCGAACTCCCCCCCCCCCTTGCCCTCCCCCCCACCGCTTATTGGTATGATAGTTATGTGCTTCCTGCCTCCTTAACATGAGAGTTTTAGATAGATGACATTAATCAGTATATGGGTCGCGGTATACCATCTCAGCCTGAATGAGAGTGTATGTTACAAGCTATGTCAAATATGTGTAGCCTGCTTAGTTGGATGGATGATACCCGTATGGGAGTCTTATGCCACATACAACATTTAGAATAAAGGTGAACGCATACACGCCACTCTTTGCACTCTAATTAGAACCTTTGCACTACCAATTTAAGCTACACGTTAGCGCCAGGGGTTATTATAGTAATATTCTTATTACTATTGTATGTTTGTACTCTAATAACTCACACGAGTTTTTTTTTTTTTGGTTTTTTTTTGTTATACCTCCTTTAGTGTGTTTCCCACTGCGGTGTTATGCTTGAGTGACGCGTGTCTTGCTGACTGACCTCTGGTTTATCATAGGAAACTTGCAATTCCAGCTATCTTAGAGTACATGGTATCTTATAGGTATTGCCCTGGCCCTGTAGCTGGAACTAGAGAGCAGCAGCTAGCGCTAAGGGTTATATATTTGTCTTGGCTACAACGTAGAGGTCTCCAGATATGCATTGCTACACTAGACATTAATCTTGAGTAATACCCAAAGCTTAGTATACTTGCAAGCAAAACTAACAGTGAGATTAATGACACCTATAGGGGTTGTGACTATATTCCCCTTCACTTGTTTCCCTTGTATATACACTTTAACTTTGATGGCCAAGTACTGTGTTTTTGGATATTTCTTTCTATCCCCAATGCTTAAGTGTAGTCATAATGGTATGTTAACCAACATTAAAGGAGTGCACTAGTATTTGAATATCTCCCCCCCACCCCAATATTCTTATGCGGTATGGGTAAATACCTCCTCTTCCGCATACCTTTTGGCAGAGTTAAGCAGCCTCTGCCTAGCCTGTAGAGCCGTGTTAGGCTCTTCAGGTCATAGTAATCGGAAAATTGTCTAGATTTATAGTCCTACTAGTGCATATACTATTACTAATGTTTAATGTTATTACCTAAATATGTTTACAGCGGCAACTGAGGATTGTTTTAATACAGCACTTTTACCTGTGTACTTTGTTTAATGTTATTTGACGTTCTTTGAGAGAAATTTTGGTGTTTTTTCTATATTTGCATGCATTGATATCACTTATGGTATCCAAGGTCGACTGCTATTATTTCTGCACGGTCACTGGACTTTTTGAAATATGATTTACTGATGTGCCCTCAGCGGTAGACCACAATTTTCGGTCCCTTGAGGAGACCTGTTTATCTGGAGGACACTGAACCAACAAAATAAAAAACTGAGGCTTTCGGATTATCATGCCATGGTGTTGTGTTTTTGACTAATGTCTCCTTATGATGTACCGTAATGGAAATTGTATCTTTTCTGATATGACTGTGTTATGTAAGCTATTTTTGCCTCAATAAAAATAAAGTTTATAAAAAAAAAAAAAAAGGAATAAATCCTCAAACAGAACTAGGTTCGAGGTCGAACAGGGGCTCGCAACGTTCCATGAGGAACAGATATATGGGGAGAGCCAGAGGGGGGGCGAGGACCACCAGAACTCAGAATGCGAACGAGGAGAGATTATCGGGGGGATACTAGATACAGCTCATCCTGAAGATGAGCTGCAAATTGTGAACTTGTCCAAATTTCCATTAAATCAAGCACATATACCCACCTTCTCAGGATAAGTAAATATCTCCAGACTGCTTATTGTCTTGAAGCAGAAGTCATACATGTTTCACCCCATCTTAGGGGCATCATAATTTAAATTGCCAACACTTATTTCCCATTCTGTGGAGCTTAACATTTGGGAACACTGTGTTGAGAAGGTACTTGCTGTGCCTGCTTCAACAGCAATCTAACCTTAATATTATTCCTTAACTTCAGACTACTTGGTCTATGCTGATTGAATAGCCCTACAGTCTTGGTGATACAAATTACAAAATCTAACCTGCAGTTGCGATCCATCTCACAGAGTATCAGAAGCCTTACAGTTATATACACGCAACAAGTTGCCATTTGGATAAATGGAAACAAAATATACCAAAAAATCAATTTATGAGGATCAGAAAAAACTGCAGTGAAACCAAAGATTATGTAGAGCAATCAAAGATTTTAGAAGCTAAATTTATTGAAAGAGGCTATAATGTAGAATTAATTGAGAAAGCAAAAAGAGAAGTGTTAGAGCTAGATAGAGATAAACTACTTAAACCCCAAAAAGATAAACTATCTATTGTTAATAGGAATAAGTTATTTATTCCCTATATAACACAGTACAATCAAGACAAGTATGAAATAGAAAAGATTCTTAAAAAATACTGGTACATTTTAAAGGCAGATGAAATACTTGGACCACTCCTCCCTAATTATCCACAAATTGTATACAAAAAGAGTAGAAATTTAAAAACCATATTGGCACCAACCGATACTAATAAGAGGAAGGTATGTTTAATAAAGCCCAAACACTATGGGGGAAAGAAGTATTAGGTTTTTATCCTTGTTTAAAGTGTAAATCGTGCAAATTTGCCTCTAAAAAGAAAACATTTCATTCTACTGTAACGCGAAAAGAATTTAAGATAAACGACATCTACAGATGCTCTGATTCTAATACAGTTTATTTAACAGAATGCTTGTGTGGAAAACAATATATTGGGGAGTCAGAAAGACCTGTGAGAGACAGAATTCGGGAACATATTAACTCTATAGAGAATATGAACTTAGAGAGAAATCTTGAATTACTGATACCAATATTCAAAGACGTGAACCAATTGGGCTTCAGTCACACGCATCGTCCACTGACCGTTGAAAGCTACCGGTCTGGCGAGGACGCCGAAGAATCCGTGAGTACTGTTCAGTGTAAACACGAGTTACATCACTTGCATATAGTGTGTTGACCACAACATTTGTAACATATTCATGAGATATTTACTGTGATCTATTGCACATACAAAAGCTATTGTGTATCTACCAACTGTGTATCCACTTACTTCAATTGGATATTCGCATTGCTCATTATCGGGGATTTTTACTAAGGACTGCCTAATACAAATACAAATGTAAATTAAAGGGCTGGATATATCAACACATTCACCTTTAAGAGAGGTTTATATACCTGCTATTTGTAACTCCCACAAACGGACAGATTCAGAAATCCCTTTTAAGAGATTTGCATCTCAGAGATTCCATAATTATAGCGCAATCTAACCGCTTCCTAATCTATTTAAGATTTTATTGTCAGCATTCACCATCTAGAACTATTCAAATGTTTATATGCAGCTATGTATGAATTGTTGCCTTAACTGTTTGGTAATGTTTTTATAATAGGTGTTTTTATAATAGGTATTTTAACATATATAGAGTATTTGGACACCGGTGTCATAATTTTTATTGTATCAACTTTATATTAAGTACCCATATATAGATATTGTTAGATGAATTTTTATTGTTCTTATATTTCATACATTAAATCAATTTTTGTACCATTGTACGGATTTATCGATTAATTATAAAGGGTCTGAGAATAATTGCTATATAATACTTCTATCAGTCTTTATTATCAGCAATATTTATTATTTGTAACATAATTATTACACAGTAGGCCTTGAGGCGCCTCCCACACTCCTATTAGATATTCTTTGGTTTTGGATTGCACACTGTTGGGAAGTACGATCAGTGGGCAGGCTAGCACTGTACACTTTTAGTTCAGTGGACACCACTGTTGTTTCAGGTCTAAGAATATAGCCAGAATGTAAATAAGCTTTTCTTAGATAAGATTCAATTTTCCTATCTAAAGGATCCTTAAAAGAGGTACTATCTTCCATAGGAATAGTAGTATGCTTAGCAAGAGTAGATAGAAATAGCCCCATCAACCTTAGGGACTTTTTCCCAAAACTCTAATTTAGCTACTGCCAAAGGATACAACTTTTTAAATCTTGAAGAAGGAACAAAAGAAGTACCAAGCTTAGACCATTCCTTAGCAATCACATCAGAAATAGCATCAGGAACAGGGAAACCCTCAGGAGTAATCACAGGAGGTTTATAGACAGAATTGAAATGTTTACTGGATTTATTATCAAGAGGTCCAGACTCCTCAATATCCAAAATTATCAACACTTCTTTTAACAACAAACGAATATACTCAATTTTAAAAAGATAAGATGATTCATCTGTGTCAATGTCTGAAGTAGGATCTTCCGAATCAGAGAGATCCTCATCAGAGGTGGATATATCAGTATGTTGTCGGTCATTACAAATTTCATCAGTATTAGTAGAAGTTTTAAAAGACCTTTTACGTTTATTTGAAGGTGGTATAGCAGCCATAGCCTTCTGTATCGCATCAACAATATAATTTTCTTTACGGTGAGTCCACGGATCATCTTAATTACTGTTGGGAATATCACTCCTGACCAGCAGGAGGAGGCAAAGAGTATCACAGCAAAAGCTGTTAAATACCACTCTCCCTACCCACAATCCCCAGTCATTCTCTTTGCTTGTATCAGTTGTAAGGAGGGGTAAAGTTAGGTGTCTGATTCTTCAATCAAGAGTTTATTTTATAAGCAGAGCAAGTTTGCTCTAGTTTTCTTTGGGGTTTAGCCGTAGTCCATGTCAGTCTCTTCAATAGAGTGCCTATTTCTTTCCCTGTTTTGATACAGGAGAATTTGGCACTTTGACAGTTAATTCTGTCTAAATATACAATCAGCCTTCTAGGTTTATTGTATGGCAGTTTTGCAGGCACTGGGGATGTTTGGCTCAGTTTATTATGTTTTTTGGTGTACATGTTTTTTTGTTTGTGTATTAATGGCTACCAGGAGGTTTGTTAGGCCATGCCCACAATAGGCGGGCTTATCTGATATAGCAAGGACGTTTTTGGCGTCCTTTTAGCTATTTCCTGTTGTTCCTGGATGTTGCAGCTCTGTTGCATAGCTCCTCAGAGGTGGTTTAGCGTTCTCTCCGGTGCGGCTGTATGGGGGTCCGGGTCATTTTCTAACTTTGTTTCCGGCAGCAAGGAGATCAGGTAGGCATCTCAGCAGAGCTTGCTGAGGTGTGGAGGTTACCTGTTGTTTTTTTGTGGGGCTGTTGCTCTGATTATATTTAGGTTTCTGTCTGAATTTCAGGGACTATAAAGTTTGTGTCTCTTTTTGCATTCATTTTGTGAAAAATTGTTGCTGCAAGATTTATTGTGCAGTTTATTTAAGGATGTTCTAGGTTTTTTTTTTTTTTTTTTAAAAAGTCTGTTTAAAATTTAAAGAGACAGTAATTTTTTTTTTTGGTTCATTGAAATTCTGATTTGAACTTTAGATTTTTTTATTGATTTAAGTTTTTTTCCTTTGGAATAAGATGGACCAAGAGGCCCTGCAAGCTGTTGCTTGTTCTCTGTGTTTAAATAATAATGTTGAGCCTCCTATCCCTATTTGTTCCTCTTGTATTGAAAGAACATTACATTACAAGGATAGACTTTTTGATTCTGAACCTTCATTGTCTAGGGCGAATGTTGTTCAGGAGTCTCCTGTTCAGGGTAATCCCCAGCTTTCTCCTCATATGTCCCAGTCTTCTGCAGTGCCCTGTGTTTCATCTCAGGTTGGTTTTTCCTTGCAGGATATGGCTACCCATATATCCTCGGTAGTATCTGAGGCTTTGTCTGCCTTTCCTATGTTACAGGGGAAACACAAGAGAAAGTATAAGGTTTCTGATTCTGTTGCAATTGTATCTAGTTTTTCTCCTCATAAGTCTGAGGAGTTAGATACTTCAGTAGAATCTGAGGGTGAGATCTCGGATTCTGATAGTGTAAATCCTTCTTCTGAACCTGAGGTTGTTTCCTTTAGGTTTAAGCTGGAGCACCTCCGTTTGTTACTCAAGGAAGTTTTGGCTACCTTGTATGACTCTGAGGTGTCAGTCATGGTTATTCCTAAGAAATCTAGTAAACTTTGTGTTTCAGATATTATTGCACGAGAATGGGGGAAGCCTGGGATTCCTTTTTTCCCCTTCTCCAATTTTTAGGAAGAGGTTTACTATTGCTGATTCTATTAAGGAATCTTGGCAGATGGTTCCTAAGGTGTAGGGAGCAGTTTCCACTCTGACCAAGAGGACCACTATTCCTATTGAGGAAGGCTGTTCCTTTAAAGATCCTATGGATAAGAAGTTGAAAGCTTTGCTTAAAAAGATTTATGTTCACCCAGGGGTATCAATGCAACCGGCTGCATGTATTGCTATGGTTACTAGTGTGGTGGCATATTGGTTTGATGCATTGTCTGATTCTATTCAGCAAGATACTCCTCTTGAAGAAATTCAAGATCGAATCAAGGCTTTGAAGTTGGCTAATTCCCTTATTGCAGATGCTTCTCTACAGGTCATCAAGTAGGGAGCTAATATTTCTGGTTTTGCCATTTTAGCTCGCAGAGCTTTATGGTTAAAATCCTGGTCTGCGGATGTGTCCTCTAAGTCTAAGCTTTTGTCTATTCCTTACAAGGGTAAGACCTTGTTTGGGCCAGGTTTGGCTGAGATTAATTCTGATATTACGGGAGGGAAGGGGCTTTCTCTTCCTCAGGATAAAAGAAATAAACAGAAGGGTCGGCAGAGTAATTTTTGTTCCTTTCATAACTTCTCTGGTAAATGTTCCTCTTCTTCCTCCAAGCAGGAACAGTCCAAGCCCTCTTGGAAGTCAAATCCGTCTTGGAATAAGGGGAAGCAGTCCAGAAAGCCTGTTGCTGACTCAAAATCAGCATGAAGGGTCTGCCCCCGATCTGGGAATAAATCTTGTGGGGGGGGCAGACTCTCTTTTTTTTGCTCAAGCTTGGGTTCGAGATGTTCAGGATCCCTGGGTGGTAGATATCTTGTCCCAGGGTTAAAAACTGGAGTTCAAGAATTTTCCTCCCAGAGGCAGGTTTCTTCTCTCCAGGTTATCTGTAAACCAGATAAAACGAGAGGCGCTTTGTTCAGAATCTTTCCGACATGGGAGTTATAGTTCCTGTTCCGGTTCAGGAACAGGGTCTGGGTTTCTATTCCAATCTCTTTGTCGTTCCCAAAAAAGGAGGGAACTTTCAGATCTCAAAAGTGTAAACAAGTTTCTCAGGGTTCCATCCTGCAAGATGGAAACTATTTGTTCCATTCTTCCTTTGGTTCAGGAAGGTCAGTTCATGACCACAGTGGATCTAAAGGATGCATATCTGCATATTCCTATTCTCAGGGATCATCACAGGTTCCTAAGATTTGCATTTCTAAACAAACATTTTCAGTTTTTTAGCTCTTCCTTTTGGTCTGGCAACAGCTCCCAGAATTTTTTCAAAGGTCCTGGGAGCATTGTTGGCGGTGCTTCGATTGAAGAGTGTTGCAGTGGCTCCTTATCTTGATGACATTCTAGTTCAGACTCCATCTTTTGAACTAGCAAACTCCCACACGGAGTTGTCTTTTCTGCGCTCCCACGGTTGGAACGTGAATTTAGGAAAAAGTTCCTTGGCGACCATTATAAATTCTCTAGAGATGAAAATTTTTCTGACAGAAGCAAGAAAGTCAAAGATTTTCAATACGTGTCTTGCTCTTCAGTCCCTAATTCGGCCGTCAGTTGCTCAGTGCATGGAGGTTATTGGTCTGATGGTTTCAGTCATGGACATCATGCCGTTTGCTCGGTTCCATCTCAGACCTCTGTAGTTATGCTTGCTCAGGCAGTGGAACGGGGATTATGCGGATCTATCTTCAAAGATTGTTCTAGATCAGATGTTGAGATTCTCTTCCATGGTGGTTGTCTCATGATCTTCTCTCTCAGGGAACTTGCTTTTGCAGACCTGCCTGGGTGATTGTAACCACGGATGCCAGTTTGCTGGGCGCTGCCTGGGGTTCATTAAGGGCTCAGGGTCTATGGACTCGGGAGGAGTCGGCTCTTCTAATAAATGTTTTGGAACTGAGAGCAATTTTCAATGCTCTTCTAGCCTGGCCTCAGCTAGCTTCAACCCAGTTTATCAGGTTTCAGTCGGACAACATAACGCCAGTGTATAACATCAATCATCAGTGAGGAACTCTGAGTTCCTTGTCCATGACAGAGGTAGCCAAAATTATTCAGTGGGCGGAGATTCACAACTGTTGTCTGTCTGCTATCCATATTCCAGGGGTGGACAATTGGGAAGTGGATTTTCTGAGCAGACAGACTTTTCATCCGGGGGAGTGGGCACTTCATCCAGAGGTATTTTCCAGCTTGATTCTCAGTTGGGGGCAGTCAGAGTTGGATCTCATGGCATCTCATCAGAATACCAAGCTCCTGAGGTACAGGTCGAGGTCAAAGGATCCTCAGGCTGTTCTGATAGATGCTCTGGCAGTTCCTTGGACTTTCAGTCTGGCATATGTGTTCCCTCCATTTGCTCTTCTTCCTTGGTTCATTGCTCGGGTCAAACAAGAGCGGGCATTGGTGATTCTCATTGCTCCGGCGTGGCCTCACAGATCTGGTGGAGATGTCTTCCCTTCCTTCATCCAAATCTCGTTTCTCTGAAGCTGACTGCTTGAAGATTGAACGCTTGATTCTTTCTAAGCGTGGTCATTGAGACTATGATTCAGGCTCTGAAGAAGAAAAAACACAGAGGCGCCAACATGGCCTAGTACCGTCAAGCAGATGGATATTAGGATAAAAAAGAAAGGGTACTCAGAAACACAACGCACCCAATGGTGCTGGTGGGGCAGACTGGAACTTTGTAGTGGTCCAGCTCCCTGTGGAAGGCACACTGGGCACATTATATAAGAGCTTGATCAGAGATCCATCAAAGGTGCCTATGAGGGGTTAAAAAAAAGAGCTACCATAGCCTAGTACAGTCCAATCAAGTGTAAAGGTGATATAAAGTCACACTTATAATAGGTGCTGCACCTCCAGGTGCAGTAACAGCAAGCTGGGACCTCTCAGTCGCCCAGTAGACCACTCTCTTGGCAAACAGAATCCTCACCAAACTCCACGAACCGACGTGAAAATATCCCAAACAACAGCAAGTGTATCATAAAAACATATATCTTTATTTAAAAACAAAGCAAGGCGTTTCTCAGCCTCTCAGGGGCTGTTTCCTCAGGCTATTCAGTGTGGTAATGATTGATACACTTGCTATTTAACACAGCTGTCCTAATCAGAGATTGGTTAATTGGTAACTATCAACAGCTGTGTGTGAGATGCCATTGCAAGGGTTGCCATGGTAACTAATGTAAACTTCGATCTAGGTAAACAACAAAATATTGTTGAAAACCATAGCTATCATGTCAACCTCGCATCAGCAATAATGATAACCATGCATATATATATATATATATGAGTAATAAAAAACACATATAAGCATATATTTATAATAAAACCTATACAATCAGACAATATACAAATCCAAAGTCGTGATTAGTAAATCATCTGTGCAAGCATATAAACATAACTGTAAAATAACAACAAAAATATGCATACAAATATACAAGATCCCATTAGAAGTAACACATTGACCCATCATAGGACGTATAGACAAGCCCAAAAGGTAACAACAAATTTACTTATATATATAAGACATCCGTCTCTATGTTTGCCAGGGCACCGACTCATTGCTACATTAGATGAATTTTTATTCTAAAACTGGTTCATAGACCTATAAATAAATCTAATCATTAATGAATGTCATCTAGGAAAGAGTTGTAGGAAATATAATCCATTAGGAATAACTAGTAGTATTGACGACACCTACCATATAGACAGTGATAACTTTAGCAAGCGATGGCAACGATGGCATCGCACTCAACTTCAGGGTACTTCCCCCAACAGGGGGTGTGTGTGACGGTTGTCATCCAATCAAAACAGCCACTTGTTGCCAACGTAAATGAGATGGTGACGTCATCGACTACTCCCAAAGAGACCCAATCTCCAAACATTACCAAGTCATTCCTTGATAGAGGAGCGAAACATGTTCTAGGGGATTTAAATAGTTTGACAAACTGAAGATCAACTGTGTACTTGTGATCCTACATCCATCTGGATCTGGGAATCTCACTATTGGCATGCTTGGCTGTGGTAAGCACCCGATCGGTCAATCACATACCAGGGGGTGTGTATGGTACACCGCCCAATCATATTGAGACTATACGAGCCAACATGGAAGAAGTAATCTAATTGGTCTACTATACAAGGTCCCCACCCCCAAAGTGACTAATAACTCCCAGTGGAGATGGTAAAATACGCTTCATCTGCAAATAACCTATCTATCAACTAACGCTGTGGGCAATGTGACCAGCACATAGTGTCTCTATCTGACTATAGTGAGGAGTATCGAGAACGGAAATATACTAAATAGTGGCATATAATTGTGATAAACATATGTGATCACTAAAGGGAATCTAATGGGACCTATCCTAATTATTCAAATAAATAGAGGATGCATACGAACACTATAAGAGCGTACCAGTATCCAATAATGGATACTGTGTGCTAGCTAACCTAACAAGTAAACTAGGAAATTAAATGGATTAAAAATTATGAGTGAAACAATAAACCTAATGTATAAGATGTGACTGATGATAGTGATGAGAAAAAGATACTAACCTAATACACATAATGTCATAGTGCAATATTAATTCTAATAAGGGTTGGAAGTATATATAAAATTGTGTAAATTATACCTTAAAAATGTGAGATATACTCCAACTCACTACTCATAATGTGAATGGAAAATAATAAACTAACCTGCTAAACAAACCCCATACTAAATTACTTATACCTATTTATATAGGTCATTAATAATACTGATGTCTGCAAAAGGAATCACATTCTAGTCTTTATCTACTATACATTACATATTATATGTGATGTACGGTGATATTTCTAGTAATTTAGTATGGGGTTTGTTTAGAAGGTTAGTTTATTATTTCCCATTTTTTGCATGATAAGTAAATTTGTTGTTATCTTTTGGGCTTGTCTATACGTTCTATGATGAGTCAATGGGGGGTAGTTATCAAGCCGTCAACCTCAAATACGCTGGAATTCCGCAGCGTATTTGTGGCGAGGCTGATTCGCCTTAGTTATCAAAGGCTCGAGACCGGCAAAAGTAGAATTTTGTGACGTAAGCTTCGATCCGCCGGACTCAGTCCGACACAGATCGATTCTTACGTCACTCCAGATGTTCCGCACACAAGTGCGGCACATTCTCACTACTTTTGCTAGCTATCAAAAAACTAGCAGGTACGCTCGGCACTTTTACGGCCCAGCGTACCTGGTTTTCAATCCGCCACCCCTGGAGGCGGCGGATCCCATAGGAATCAATGGGAGTCTGACCATAGCGAAAGTACAAGTTCGCTGCTGACAGACATCCCATTGATTTCTATGGGAGCTGTCTACACCTAACACCCTAACATGTACCCCGAGTCTAAACACCACTAATCTGTCCCCCCTACACCGCCGCAACTAAATAAAGTTATTACCCCCTAAACCGCCGCTCCCGGAGCCCACCGCAAGCTACTCTATACATATTAACCCCTAAACCGCCGCTCCCAGAGCCCACCGCAACTATAATAAATGTATTAACCCCTAAACCGCCGCTCCCTGAACCCGCCGCAACCTATATTAAATGTATTAACCCCTAATCTGCCCCCCCTACACCGTCGCCACCTATAATAAATTTATTAACCCCTATCCTGCCCCCCACTACGCCGCCGCCACTGTAATAAAATTATTAACCCCTAAACCTAAGTCTAACCCTAACGCCCCCTAACTTAAATATTAATTAAATACATCTAAATAAATTAACTCTTATTAACTAAATGAATCCTATTTAAAACTAAATACTTACCTTTAAAATAAACCCTAATATAGCTACAATATAAATAATAATTATATTGTAGCTATCTTAGGATTTATATTTATTTTACAGGTACCTTTCAATTTATTTTAACCATGTACAATAGCTATTAAATAGTTATTAACTATTTAATAGCTTACCTAGCTAAAATAAAGAGAAATGTACCTGTGAAATAAATCCTAACCTAAGTTACAATTACACCTAACACTACACTATACTTTAATAAATTATTCCTATTTAAAAATAAATACTTACCTGTAAAATAAACCCTAAGATAGCTACAATGTAATTAATACTTATATTATAGCTATCTTAGGATTTATATTTAGTTTACAGGTAACTTTGTATTTATTTTAGCTAGTTAGAATAGTTATTAAATAGTTATTAACTATTTAATAACTACCTAGCTAAAAGAAATACAAAATTACCTGTAAAATAAATCCTAACTTAAGTTACAATTAAACCTAATACTACACTATCATTAAATTAATTAAATAAACTACCTACAAATAACTACAATGAAATACAATTACATAAACTAACTAAAGTACAAAAAATAAAAAAAGCTAAGTTACAAAAAATAAAAAATTAAGTTACAAACATGTTAAAAATATTACAACAATTTTAAGCTACTTACACCTAATCTAAGCCCCCTAATAAAATAACAAAGCCCCCCAAAATAAAAAAAATCCCTACCCTATTCTAAATTACATCAATTTCAAAGCTCTTTTACCTTACCAGCCCTTAAAAGGGCCATTTGTGGGGGCATGCCCCAAAAAGTTCAGCTCTTTTGCCTGTAAAAGAAAAATACAACCCCCCCCCAACATTAAAACCCACCACCCACATACCCCTAATCTAACCCAAACCCCCCTTACAAAAACCTAACACTAATCCCCTGAAGATCATCCTACCTTGAGTCGTCTTCACTCAGCCGAGCCACCGATGGAACTGAAGAGGACATCCGGAGCGGAAGAAGTTAATCCTCCAAGCGGCGCTGAAGAAATCTTCCATCCGATGAAGTCATCATCCAGGCGGCGCTGAAGAAGTCTTCGATCCGGCCGATGTCATCTTCAAAGAGGCGCTGAAGAGGTCTTCTATCCGGGCGAAGTCATCTTCCAAGCCGGGTCTTGAATCTTCCTTCCGCCGACGCGGAACCACCTTCTTCACCGACGGACTACGACGAATGACGGCTCCTTTAAGGGACGTCATCCAAGATGGCGTCCCCTCAATTCCGATTGGCTGATAGGATTCTATCAGCCAATCGGAATTAAGGTAGGAAAAATCTGCAACCTATATTAAATGTATTAACCCCTAATCTGCCCCCCCTACACCGTCGCCACCTATAATAAATTTATTAACCCCTATCCTGCCCCCCACTACGCCGCCGCCACTGTAATAAAATTATTAACCCCTAAACCTAAGTCTAACCCTAACCCTAACGCCCCCTAACTTAAATATTAATTAAATACATCTAAATAAATTAACTCTTATTAACTAAATGAATCCTATTTAAAACTAAATACTTACCTTTAAAATAAACCCTAATATAGCTACAATATAAATAATAATTATATTGTAGCTATCTTAGGATTTATATTTATTTTACAGGTACCTTTCAATTTATTTTAACCATGTACAATAGCTATTAAATAGTTATTAACTATTTAATAGCTTACCTAGCTAAAATAAAGAGAAATGTACCTGTGAAATAAATCCTAACCTAAGTTACAATTACACCTAACACTACACTATACTTTAATAAATTATTCCTATTTAAAAATAAATACTTACCTGTAAAATAAACCCTAAGATAGCTACAATGTAATTAATACTTATATTATAGCTATCTTAGGATTTATATTTAGTTTACAGGTAACTTTGTATTTATTTTAGCTAGTTAGAATAGTTATTAAATAGTTATTAACTATTTAATAACTACCTAGCTAAAAGAAATACAAAATTACCTGTAAAATAAATCCTAACTTAAGTTACAATTAAACCTAATACTACACTATCATTAAATTAATTAAATAAACTACCTACAAATAACTACAATGAAATACAATTACATAAACTAACTAAAGTACAAAAAATAAAAAAAGCTAAGTTACAAAAAATAAAAAATTAAGTTACAAACATGTTAAAAATATTACAACAATTTTAAGCTACTTACACCTAATCTAAGCCCCCTAATAAAATAACAAAGCCCCCCAAAATAAAAAAAATCCCTACCCTATTCTAAATTACATCAATTTCAAAGCTCTTTTACCTTACCAGCCCTTAAAAGGGCCATTTGTGGGGGCATGCCCCAAAAAGTTCAGCTCTTTTGCCTGTAAAAGAAAAATACAACCCCCCCCCCAACATTAAAACCCACCACCCACATACCCCTAATCTAACCCAAACCCCCCTTACAAAAACCTAACACTAATCCCCTGAAGATCATCCTACCTTGAGTCGTCTTCACTCAGCCGAGCCACCGATGGAACTGAAGAGGACATCCGGAGCGGAAGAAGTTAATCCTCCAAGCGGCGCTGAAGAAATCTTCCATCCGATGAAGTCATCATCCAGGCGGCGCTGAAGAAGTCTTCGATCCGGCCGATGTCATCTTCAAAGAGGCGCTGAAGAGGTCTTCTATCCGGGCGAAGTCATCTTCCAAGCCGGGTCTTGAATCTTCCTTCCGCCGACGCGGAACCACCTTCTTCACCGACGGACTACGACGAATGACGGCTCCTTTAAGGGACGTCATCCAAGATGGCGTCCCCTCAATTCCGATTGGCTGATAGGATTCTATCAGCCAATCGGAATTAAGGTAGGAAAAATCTGATTGGCTGATGGAATCAGCCAATCAGATTGAGCTCGCATTCTATTGGCTGTTCCGATCAGCCAATAGAATGCGAGCTCAATCTGATTGGCTGATTGGATCAGCCAATCAGATTGAACTTGAATCTGATTGGTTGATTCCATCAGCCAATCAGATTTTCCTACCTTAATTCCGATTGGCTGATAGAATCCTATCAGCCAATCGGAATTGAGGGGACGCCATCTTGGATGACGTCCCTTAAAGGAGCCGTCATTCGTCGTAGTCCGTCGGTGAAGAGGTGGTTCCGCGTCGGCGGAGGAAGATTCAAGACCCGGCTTGGAAGATGACTTCGCCCGGATAGAAGACCTCTTCAGCGCCTCTTTGAAGATGACATCGGCCGGATCGAAGACTTCTTCAGCGCCGCCTGGATGATGACTTCATCGGATGGAAGATTTCTTCAGCGCCGCTTGGAGGATTAACTTCTTCCGCTCCGGATGTCCTCTTCAGTTCCATCGGTGGCTCGGCTGAGTGAAGACGACTCAAGGTAGGATGATCTTCAGGGGATTAGTGTTAGGTTTTTGTAAGGGGGGTTTGGGTTAGATTAGGGGTATGTGGGTGGTGGGTTTTAATGTTGGGGGGGGGTTGTATTTTTCTTTTACAGGCAAAAGAGCTGAACTTTTCGGGGCATGCCCCCACAAATGGCCCTTTTAAGGGCTGGTACGGTAAAAGAGCTTTGAAATTTATGTAATTTTGAATAGGGTAGGGATTTTTTTTATTTTGGGGGGCTTTGTTATTTTATTAGGGGGCTTAGATTAGGTGTAAGTAGCTTAAAATTGTTGTAATATTTTTAACATGTTTGTAACTTAATTTTTTATTTTTTGTAACTTAGCTTTTTTTATTTTTTGTACTTTAGTTAGTTTATGTAATTGTATTTCATTGTAGTTATTTGTAGGTAGTTTATTTAATTAATTTAATGATAGTGTAGTATTAAGTTTAATTGTAACTTAAGTTAGGATTTATTTTACAGGTAATTTTGTATTTCTTTTAGCTAGGTAGTTATTAAATAGTTAATAACTATTTAATAACTATTATAACTAGCTAAAATAAATACAAAGTTACCTGTAAAATAAATATAAATCCTAAGATAGCTAGAATATAATTATTATTTATATTGTAGCTATCTTAGGGTTTATTTTACAGGTAAGTATTTAGTTTTAAATAGGAATAATTTATTAAAGTATAGTGTAGTGTTAGGTGTAATTGTAACTTAGGTTAGTTTTTATTTTACAGGTTAATTTCTCTTTATTTTAGCTAGGTAAGCTATTAAATAGTTAATAACTATTTAATAGTTATTGTACATGGTTAAAATAAATTGAAAGGTACCTGTAAAATAAATATAAATCCTAAAATAGCTAGAATATAATTATTATTTATATTGTAGCTATATTAGGGTTTATTTTATAAGTAAGTATTTAGTTTTAAATAGGATTCATTTAGTTAATAAGAGTTAATTTATTTAGATGTATTTAATTAATATTTAAGTTAGGGGGGCGTTATGGTTAGGGTTAGACTTAGGTTTAGGGGTTAATCATTTTATTACAGTGGCGGCGGCGTAGTGGGGGGCAGGATAGGGGTTAATAAATTTATTATAGGTTGCGGCGGGTTCATGGAGCGGCGGTTTAGGGGTTAAACTATTTATTTAGTTGCGGAGAGGTGCGGGATCAGCAGGATAGGGGTTAATAATTTTATAATAGAGGGCGACGGTATAGGGGGGCAGGATAGGGGTTACTAGGTATAATGTAGGTGGCAGCAGTGTCCGGGAGCGGCGGTTTAGGGGTTAATACATTTATAAGACTTGCGGCGGGGTCTAGGAGCGGCGGTTTAGGGGTTAATACATTTATAAGACTTGCGGCGGGGTCTAGGAGCGGCGGTTTAGGGGTTAATACATTTATAAGACTTGCGGCGGGGTCTAGGAGCGGCGGTTTAGGGGTTAATACATTTATAAGACTTGCGGCGGGGTCTAGGAGCGGCGGTTTAGGGGTTAGTAACTTTATTTAGTTGCGGGGGCCTCCGGGGGCGCCGGTATAGGGGGTAGAGCAGTGTAGTTTAGTGTGAGTGCTTAGTGACAGGCTAGCAATAAAGCTGGGAAAAAGCCGAAGGGCAGCGAGATCGGATGAGTGATAACTCTCACAGTCCGCTGCTCATCGCCCCGCGGCTTTTTGACAGCTTTATTTGATAACTTAGGCGAACGTATTCAAGGTCCGCGGCGGCGAAGGTAGGCGAGCTTAGGCGGACGTATTGGGCCGGCGAAGCCAGAAAAGTAGACGGCTTGATAACTACCCCCCAATGTGTTACTACTAATGGGATCTTGTATGTTTGGGGGCCCTAATTTTTTGTATGCATATTTTTGTTATTTTACAGTTATGTTTATATGCTTGCACAGATGATTTACTAATCGCGACTTTGGATTTGTATATTGTCTGATTGTATAGGTTTTATTACAAATATATGCTTATATGTGTTTTTTATTGCTCATATATATATATATATATATATATATATATATATAAATAACAGTTGTCACTCGCTGTTTAAATCTTTGCAGCTAACGCAATTAATCTCCTCCCCAACTCGCATAAACATCAAAAGCCATAATCATACCCTGCTCGACTGCATTCTCTCCACTTCTCCCGACTGAATCCAGGAGGCAGGTGTTCTCCCTAACAATTTCAGTGACCACTGCTTAGTGTACTGTGTGCGCAAAATAAAGGCTACTAAATCCTCTCCCAAGCTTAAAATCACCAGGTCCTTCAAAAAATTTAATCTGCAATCATTTCTAAATGACATCAAGAACTTCCCCTGGCACAGATTAAACCTAATCCCAGATCTAGACTCTGCAGTTGAATTCTTTCAGTCTGAACTCCTACAAGTTTGGAATTTACATGCACCGCTGCGTAAGGTGAGAGTAAAAGGAGCACACTTGAATTGGATCACAGCTGACCTCATTCAAATGTACCAATTTCGGGATTCATTGTGGTCAAAGTTCAAGCATACTGGCTCTATGAATGATCACTGTGTATATAGACAATGGCGAAATATATGTACTAAACAAACAAAATTGGCTAAGGCGCAATATTTCTGTGAAAATCTGCACAATAATATATCTAACCCTAGAAAGTTTTGGAAACTCATAAATAACTTACAAAATCCACCAATCCACTCCCAACCCTCCACTGTCAATGTGGATAACCAAAACCTGCAACTCCCCTTAGAAGTAGCAAATGCCTTTAACAATTATAACAGCAAAGACCCAATATAGAAAAGTTCAATTTTAGACCTGTACCCTTCAATGTCATTAAGAAACACCTCAATAATCTAAAAATGAAAAACCAGTCAGGACCTGATCAAATCCCAGCAATGCTGTTGAAGCTCAGTGCGCCGACAATTGCTAAGCCTGTCACAACCCTAATTAACGAATCCTTGGTGTCTGGATACATACCCAAACTCTGGAAAACTGCAAGAGTAGTGCCAAGTCATAAAAGTGGGGAGTTAACCTTGGTTTCTAACTATCGTCCTATATCATTGCTCCCTGTATTGTCAAAAATCTTAGAAAAATGCGTCCATACGCAATTATGCGAGTATTATCAACTTTCTAACCATCTGACCCCTGATCAATCAGGTTTTAGACCGAATCACTCTAGAACAACTGCCTTCCTAAAAGTTTGCAACGACATCCAAACTGGCATGGAACAAGGAGACCTAACTGGAGTTATTTTCCTTGATTTTGCAAAGGCTTTTGGCACAGTGGACCATGACATACTACTTCTCAAACTAAAAAAATCGGGTATTGCTGATCGCCCGTTAACCTGGTTTAAATCATATGTATCGGATCGATCACAATATGTCTCTGTCTCTAACAGTGACTCCCTCCCTCTCCCAGTCACGTGTGGTGTTCCCCAAGGTTCCATTCTCGGCCCCCTACTATTCACATTATTTATAAATGATCTGCCTAATGTCTGCAAATCCTCAACTGTACACATGTACGAGACGACACGGTAATCTATGCAAACAAATCTGATCTGCCGCAGCTTGAAGCAGTGCTCCAAGACCAGTTCACAGAGGTAGAAAAGTGGATCTCGAAAAACAAACTCTTCCTAAACACTGACAAAACGGTCACAATGATCTTTGGAACGGGACCTAAAATACAAAAATTACAAAATTCCCATCTTCGCATCAAAACAAAATCCAATTGCACGCTGACCGCAGTCCACTCTTTTAAATACTTAGGTATGTTGTTAGACCCCAATCTATCTTTTGGACTCCACATAGAAAAACTTGCCTCTAAACTTTATCCAAAACTAGGTGCCCCCCTGTACAGAAACAAATCTTGCCTCAGCCCTACAGTAAAGGAAAAGATTGTACAACAAATGCTGATGCCTATCTTGGATTATGGGGACATAGTATATGCACCTGCTCCGCAAACTCACCTTAATAAACTAAATATGTTATATAACTCGTTCTGCCGCTTTGTGCTACAATGTAACTACAGGACCCACCATTGTGACATGCTAAAAGAACTAAACTGGCTGTCGCTGGAATCCAGACGCACCCTCCATCTTTCCTGCCTTGTCTTTAAGAGCCTTTCTGGGAAGCTCCTACCCTACCTGAGCAGAATGCTCTCCCCTGCTATTCCCACCTCCTATAACCTCTGATCCAATAACAGCACATTATATAGCTTGCCTCAATACAAAAAGAAAGCAGCTCGATCCTCCTTTTCCTACAGAGCGCCACAATTATGGAATGACCTCCCTCACACTTTAAAAACTTCCCCAAGCCTAAAATCCTTTAAGAGATCCCTCTATACATATCTCAAAACAGAATGCTCCTGTCATGGTTGATTAAATATTTCGTACCTGCTCTATGTTAAATGTTTGCATATATTGTGTATTATTATTGTTTTTGTATTTTATTGTACCCTATTGTATCAAAGCAATGTTTTGTGATCCCAGGACATACTTGAAAACGAGAGAAATCTCAATGTATCCTTCCTGGTAAAATATTTTATAAATTTATAAATAAATTTAAAAAAAAAAAATATATATATATATATATATATATATATATGCATGGTTATCATTATTGCTGATGCGGGGTTGACTTGATAGCTTTGGTTTTCAACAATATTTTGATGTTTATCTAGATCAAAGTCTACATTAGTTACCATGGCAACCCTTGCAATGGCATCTCACACACAGCTGTTGATAGTTACCAATTAACCAATCACTGATTAGGTGTTAAATAGCAAGTGTATCAATCATTACCACACTGAATAGCCTGAGGAAACAGCCCCTGAGAGGCTGAGAAATGCGTTACTTTGTTTTTAAATAAAGATATATGTTTTTATGATACACTTGCTGTTGTTTGGGATATTTTCACGCCGGTTCGTGGAGTTTGGTGAGGATTCTGTTTGCCAAGAGAGTGGTCTACTGGGCGACTGAGAGGTCCCAGCTTGCTGTTACTGCACCTGCAGGTGCAGCACCTATTGTAAGTGTGACTTTATATCACCTTTACACTTGATTGGACTGTACTAGGCTATGGTAGCTCTTTTTTTGTAACCCCTCATAGGCACCTTTGATGGATCGCTGATCAAGCTCTTATATATGTGCCCAGTGTACCTTCCACAGTGAGCTGGACCACTACAAAGTTCCAGTCTGCCCCACCAGCACCATTGGGTGCGTTGCGTTTGTGAGTACCCTTTCTCTTTTATCCTAATATCCATCTGCTTGACGGTACTAGGCCATGTTGGCGCCTCTGTGTTTTTTCTTCTTCAGAATATCGCCCCCCAGGGATTGACCATCCTATGTCAGAGAGCGGCCAAACCATTGGAATCCAAAGACTTTCATATTGTTTTGTATCGTTTTGCTAATATTTGTTTTGGGACATATGGTTTGTTCTTTTATTTTATGTCATCATTTTTTATATGTATATTTTATAGTAATTACTATATTTTTTTTATTCTATTATTATATATACTTAGGAAGCGCCCCCTATGGGATTGATGCCTATCTGCATTTTTTCTTAACATTTATTTTATGATTCAGGCTCGTAGGCCTGTGACTAGGAAGATTTATTATAAGATTTGGCGTAAATATTTGTATTGGTGTGAATCCAAAGGCTACTCGTGGAGAAGAGTTAGGATTCCTAGGATTTTGTCTTTTCTCCAGGAGGGTTTGGAGAAAGGTTTATCTGCTAGTACCCTGAAGGGTCAAATTTCTGCTTTATCTATTTTATTGCACAAGTGCCTGGCGGATGTGCCAGATGTTCATTCTCATTCTTTGTCAGGCCTTGGTTAGAATTCGGTCTGTGTTTAAGTCTACTACTCCATCTTGGAGTCTTAATTTGGTTCTTAGAGTCCTTCAACAGGCTCCGTTTGAATCTATGCATTCTTTGGATATAAAGATGTTATCTTGGAAGTTTTTGTTTCTGGTGGCTATTTCTTCGACTCAAAGAGTTTCGGAGCTTTCAGCCTTACAGTATGAATCGCCTTTTCTTATTTTTCACTCTGATAAGGTAGTTCTGTGTACTGCCTTGGGTTTTCTTCCCAAGGTTGTTTCTGATAAGAATATTAATCAAGAGATTGTTGTTCCTTCTTTGTGTCCTAATCCTCCTTCTCATAAGGAGCGTTTGTTGCACAACCTGGATGTGGTTTGTGCATTGAAATACTATTTGTAGACGACTAAGGATTTTCGCCAGTCTTCTTTTTTATTTGTTGTCTTTTCTGGGAAGTGTAAGGGTAAGAAATCTATGGCTACTTCTCTTTCTTGTTGGTTGAGGAGTGTTATTCGCTTGGCATATGAGACTGCTGGTCAGCAGTCTCCTGAGAGAATCACGGCTCATCATTCCACGAGGGCTCTTTCATCTTCTTGGGCTTTTAAAAATTTAGCTTCTGTAGATCAGCTTTGCAAGGCTGCAACTTGGTCATCTTTGCATACTTTTTCTTAATTTGATACTTTTGCTTTAGCAGAGGCTTCTTTTAGGAGAAAGGGGCTACAAGCAGTGGTGCCTTCTGTTTAGGTTAACTGTCTTGTCCCTCCCTTATCATCCGTGTCCTCTAGTTTGGGTATTGGTTCCCAACAGTAATTAAGATGATCCGTGGACTCACTGTGTCATTAGAAAGAAAACATAATTTATTCTTACCTGATAAATTTATTTATTTCTTGACACGGTGAGTCCACGGCCTGCCCTGTTTTTCAGACAGTTTTCTTTTCTATAAACTTCAGGCACCTCTGTACCTTAGATTACTTCCTTTCTCCTTTCCCTTTGGTCGAATGACTGGGGATTGTGGGTAGGGGGAGTGGTATTTAACAGCTTTTGCTGTGGTGCTCTTTGCCTCCTCCTGCTGGTCAAGAGTGATATTCCCAACAGTAATTAAGATGATCCATGGACTCACTGTGTCAAGAAATAAATACATTTATCAGGTAAGAATAAATTATGTTATTCATATCAACAGGGATATCATGTACTTTAGATGTTGAAGGAACAACAGATACTGTATTAGCACTAATAGAAACCTTTTCTGCATGCAAAAGCTTATCATGACAATTTTTTGGCGCCAAGTATGACGCACGACGCAAAAGGAAGTTGAAACATTTTTGCCACCAACATACATCCGGAAATGACGCAACTCGCGTGATAACAAACACAAATTTGCGCCGAACAACCTATCGTCAACTAAGACGCAGGAAATGACGAACTTGCGTCACTACAGACGCAGATTCGCAGGTAAAAATTCTCGCGCCAAGAATGACGCATTAAAAAACAGCATTTTGCGCCCTTGAAAGCCTAATTTGCCTGCAAGTTTTCAAAGAAAAAAACAAGTCAAATTGAAAAAAGACTATACCCCAGGTAAGACAAACTTCCTAAAACAGGATTCCCTTAACAAAACTGCCAGACTACAAAGGGAAATGCCCATAGACCTGACTCATGGCAAATATAAGTAAAATACATATATTTAAAACTTTATATTAATACATAAAGTGCCAAACCATAGCTGAGAGTGTCTTAAATAATGATAATACTTACCAAAAGACACCCATCCACATATAGCAGATAGCCAAACCAGTACTGAAAACTATCAGCAGAGGTAATGGAATATAAAAGTATATCGTCGATCTGAAAAGGGAGGTAGGCGATTAATCCCTACGACCGATAACAGAGAACCCTTGAAAAGATTTCCCGCAAGGGAAACCATAAAATCAATAGGCGATACTCTCTTCACATCCCTCTGACAAACACTGTACTCTGAGAGGAATTAGGCTTCAGAATGCTTAGATGAGCTTATCATAGAAGAAATCATACAAATCAAACACAAACTTACTTCACCACCTCCATAGGAGGCAAAGTTTGTAAAACTGAATTGTGGGTTTGGGAAACTTTGTCCCTCCTGGTAGGATTGTATATCCCATACGTCACTAGCTCATGGACTCTTGCCAATTACATGAAAGAAAAGGGTATTGCAGTGATGCCTCAATATCGAGGCATCACTACAATACCCTGGAAGCAATCATGATTGCTTCCAGCTCTTCAAACCCCAGAGGACGTGTCAGGCACGTCCTTGGTTCTTAAGGGTAGTTTTTTGTAGGACGTGCCTGACACGTCCTCAGTCGCGAAGGGGTTAAAGGGATACGAAACCCAATTTTTTTTTCTTTAGTGATTCAGGCAGAGCATGCAATTTTAAGCAACTTCTAATTTTCTCCTACTATCAATTTTTCTTTGTTCTTTTGCTATCTTTATTTAAAAAGCTGGAATTTAAAGCTTAGGAGACAGCCCATTTTAGGTTCAGCACCCTGGATAGTGCTTGCTTATTGGTGGCTACATTTAGCAAACAAATAAGCAAGCATTACCCAGGTTCTCAACCAAAAATCGTCTGGCTCTTAAATTTTATATTCCTGCTTTTTAAATAAAGATAGCAAGAGAACAAAGAAAAAAATAATAATAGGAGTAAATGAGAAAGTTGCGTAAAATTGCATCCTCTATCTAAATCATACAAGAAAAACATTTGGGTTTAGTTTCCCTTTAACTTATGTACCATACAGGATCTTATTTGTTCTAGGTAGTACATTTAAAAGTGATACAGAAATTGTGTGGCAATTCTGAGAATGTTGGTCCCTAGTGACTGGAAAAATAAATAAAAAAAAACAATTCCTGTCATATCATTTTGGTCTAAATTTAAATGCAAATAGATTAATTACATCTTTGGATAGAAGCATATTTGCTAACATGTATCCGTAAAATGCTTCTAGTAAAAGTTATCACTGTTTTAGTGTTTATATTTTTGTCTGCATGTGAAGCATAGCCAGATATTCTCAGTGCACCACTGAAATCGATGGACTTCTATCTTTTTTTCAACCTCATCTACCATGTTATGTTACCAGCATTTTAAATATTGCAGCTGCTCAGAGCTCGATTGGGAGCTTGTATCATGTCAGTAATTAACACATCGAGTCATTACCAGATGGCACAAGCACCTATGGCTCCCTGAGCAAGGGCTATGTTTAAAATGCTGGTGCATGGTACATACTTAAACACGTTTGAAACAGCTATAGCTTTTATTAAAAGTATTTTTGCTAATACATGTATAATACAAAAAGCTTCTTTTCAAAACTGAAATGCATCCATGTGGATTCCAATTGTGGCTGAAATGTACCTTCAAATTCCTATTTTACTAATCAAAAGTTTCTTCAAATATAAATAAATATATATATATATAATCAAGTGCACTCTCAGGAATGAACAACCTGTTTAAAAAAAGCTTCTTCTATGGCAATTTACCACCTGGGTGCAGCTTCTATTTAGCCCAGTAATGCTTTTCAAAGAGTAGAACTTTTGTGTAGTATATCAGTCTGATCCCGCCTATTAAGGTCAGTCTAGCAGCAAAATACCAGGCAATTCCTCTCTGAACAAGGAACACAGCAACCCCAGACACTTGTTTCATCCTTCATTGGGCCTCGTAAGTGATGTGCTTCCATATTCCTCTAAGCACATTGAGCAAGGAGTCCACGTCTTACAATACAATACGAACCTCTTACAATAGATTTTTTTCCCCAAAATTCTGCTAACTCTGATGAATACAACTAAGTTAGAATGTGATGAATACATTCTATTAAATGGGTGATGTTTATGTGGCTGAGACCTGTTAAACTAGCAAGCTTAAAACGCAGACATAAAGTTATGTTCTTCTGCAAAGACTTAGAAAGAATCACATTAGATGAATATAAGACTAATCTTCCACCATCTATACTATAATCACGTTTGCCAGTTGCGCACGCATCCTCAAAGGAATGTTGGCTGTGCAAGGCAGCCAAAAGAATGTTGGCTGTGCGTGCAGCCAAAAGAATCCACCTTTTCCCGGTGGATTCCGAAAATGGTAGGATGGATTCTTTCACCGCCCTGCCATTTTCGGAATCCACCTGGATGCAGCGTAGGCAAACGAATTAGCATTAATAAAAAAAAAAAGCCTAACCGCCCACAAGAAGTATGAAAAAAAATAAAACTAAAGAGAAAAAAAACTAACCGCCCGCACAAAGTATTAAGATAAAAAAAAATAACCGCCCGCACAAAGTATTAGCAAAAAAACTAACCCTTAATCAGCCAAACCTCCATAACAAAAACTACCTAACCCTTAAACCGCCAAACCCCCACAACGCCAACTAAATAAATCACATTAACCCCTAAACTGCCAAATCCTACAACGCCAACTACCTAATTATACTATTAATCCCTAAACCGCCACCCCCCACATCGCAATAAACCTAATTAACCTATTAACTCCTAAACCGCCAACCCCCCACAATGCAAATAACTAATTTAATTACTAAGCCCCCTAACCTTAACACCCCCTAAATTAACCCCAATTACATAAACTAAGTTACAATTAAAATAAAAGCTAACATTAAATTACAAAAAATTAATCTAAAATTACAAAAAATAAAAAGTCTAAAATTACAGAAAAAAATAAACAAAATTTGTAGGGCCCTAAGGTAAACAGCTCCTTTGCATCTAAATAATACTAAGTCCCCCATAACAGTAAAAAAAACCCACCCACCAAACCCCCCCAAAATAAAAAAACTAACACTAAAAAAAGCTAAACTACCCATTGCATTCAGCTCTTTTACAAGCCCATTAAATCCCTAATCTTAAAAATAAAAAAAATAAATAAAAAAGTCTAAGTCTAACCCCCAAATAGGTACTCACCATTCCTGCAGTCCGGCAGAGAAGGTCTCCATCATCTTCTATCTCTATCCGGAGCGAAGGCGCGGAGCTGGCTTCCCCGATGCATGGATCATCAGCGGCGGTCCTCACCAGCGTGGAGGCTCCTCTTCATGCGATCATCAGTCGCACACTAAAGATTGAATACATGGTACCCCATATTTTTGGGACACCTTGCATTCCTATTGGCTGACATTTTGAAATCAGCCAATAGGATGAGTGCTACTGAAATCTTATTGGCTGATTTGAACAGCCAATAGGATTTCAGTAGCTCTAATCCTATTGGCTGATTTCAAACTTTCAGCCAATAGGAATGTAATGTACCTTGCATTCAATTTTTTTTTTATTATATATCTTTTTATTATGTTTTAATTACACAGTTTCACCTAGTTCATCTTGTAGCTTATTTATATTCCAATGCATTGTTCATATCCAATACCAAAGTCAATCATGGTCAGTACCTCCTTATACCTCTATTCACCTATTCATACAGTTAACTTGTCTTATACAACAATATATTATATTCTTTTCTAATTATTTATAACAGAAATCCATACTTACCAATAGTAAACCCACAGTAATACCTTTTCTTAAATCAGAAATATTCAGCTTGAGTTGTAACTTGTCTTGCATAGCATTCTTAATCATTATACATCTCGAAATCGAAGTTACAACAACATAATAATCAGATGTTATGGGTAAATTCTTAGAACTTACTCCTGAAAATTCACCTTAGAATCCTAGTGAAATTCTGCTTATCTCGAAAAACAAAATGAAAACTCACATTTGTTTTACACGTTCAAGCATCATTTAATTTAACTTATATTACCTTGTATTAAATTACCTTGCATTGACTATACATATATCTTATAACCCAACTTAAAACTAACCATAACTAATAAATCAGTAATTCTACCTATTACATAATCATAGGTATTCTCTTTGAATCACACATCAAGATGACAACACCAACAACAACAACAGCGACCAGACAACACAAAAAAAAATCTATCATTTCCTAATCACTCGTTATCATTTCCAATTGACCACTCCCGAGGGAAATGACCCGCAAGAATGTTTTGAAGAACAAAAGTAGAGTTGCTCAATGGCTTTACCAATTGAATCTGAATAGTATTCGGGAAAGTTTTAATTATTCCTTCCCATTTAGAAAAGAATATCTGTACTTGCTAACTATTCACGTTTTGTATGTTATACTGTTCCAATGTAATTTGTGCAATTACTGCTTTTTTAAATTCAGCAAATTTGGGCGCATGTGTGGCTTTCCATGTTTTCAATATAATATTACGAGCTAGTATCAATAATGTATTAATAAGTTTATAGTTCTTGGAGACAGCAGAATACCTAACTAAAAATAAAATGTCTTGAGGACTTATTCTGACTCCTGTCTCTATCACTTCATTCATCCAATAGCTTATCTTACTCTAGAATTGTATAATCTCAGGGCAAAACCATAAACAATGCAAAATATCTGCACGCTCTTTGCTGCACCTTGTGCACATATGTAATTTTTTATACCAACTAGTCAATTTTTTCAGGCGTAATATAAACATCATATAATATTTTTAAATGTGATTCTCGCCATGCTGTGGGAACCCAGGTATCAATAATTAATTTAAGACTCTCCTGAATAACTGATAGTTCAATATCCGGAAAATGTCTTTGCCATATCAATTGTATATATTTAATTTGTATTAATTTACTATGCATATCCAAAATATTATAAATAGTTGAAATTGAAAATCTACCTGCTTGATATATTTTAATCCCAGCCGCAATTGGACCTAAAGTCCAATTGGGCTTAAATGTCTTTTTGATATCCATTAAAAAATGTCTAATCTGTAAGTAAGCAAAAAAATCTTTGTTCTGTATTCCATATTTATATGAGATATTATTAAATGTATCTATTATTCCAGCTGCTACAAGTAACTGTTTAACGTATTTTAACCCCTTATCTCTCCAACCTTGAAACACTTGGGTATTGTATCCTGGTTGAAATCCAGGGTTCCCCTGTATTGGTAAGAATTCCGTAACATATGAGTTAATCTGAATTTCACAGCAATATTTCTGCCAAGCTATTATAATGTTCTTAAACGTCATTGAATTATCAACATTACAGGGCAGTTTCTGTATTGGGCAATGCAATATAGCCTTCAACTCAAACGGAGCAATAATACTAGATTCACATTGATAAAAAGTGACATACTCCATTTCCGTAATCCAATCGATAGCATATTTAAGTAACGTAACCAAATTATAATATTTAATATTTGGAAACACTAACCCTGCCGCCAGATTAGTATTCATTAATCTTTTTAAAGCAATCCGCGGTTTCCCCCCTTTCCGTAAAAACTTAGAACACATTCGATTAAATGTATTGATGTCTGTATTTTTAAGCATTACTGGGATATTTTCTAATAAATACAATATTTTAGGGAATAATATCGTTTTTATTAGCATAAAACAAGCAATTAATGAGATCTGCAAATTACTCCAACTATCTAATTTACTCTGCATTCCCTTTAAACAATCTGAGATATTCAGGTCATACCATTCTTGTGGATTGCTACTTAACACTATACCTAAATAGTTGATCTGTTTAGTTTCTTTGAATGGATGTTTAACAACAAATTTCACCGGTTTTGTTATCCATAACAACTCAGATTTAGTTAAAATAATTTTATATCCTGACACTACCCCGAAAAGTTGCACAGCTTAGGTAGACTGACTTTTAGATTACTTAAGAAAACAACAAGATCATCCGCATATAGTGAAAGAATAAACTTTTGCTCCCCTATGTTAATGCCATCTAATTGCTCACGTAAAATAATTGCCAAAGGCTCGACTGTAATATTAAATAATAGTGGGGATAGTGGACATCCTTGTCTCGTTCCCCTCGTAAGGGAATAATAATCTGTAGTTGAACCATTTATAATAATGGATGATACTGGATTACTATAAATTAACTGTACAAAATTACTGAAATGACCACTAAACCCGAATTTTTCTATTGTAATAAACAAATTACTCCAACTTATGTAGTCAAATGCTTTTTCAGCATCTAGGCTTAGTATAGCAGAATCCAGCATTCTTTCACCCTTTTCTTTCATTTTATTCCAAAAGTAATCCAAAATAACCATAGTCTTCCGTATATTCTTAACCAGGTTTCTCCCTTGCATAAAGCCTACTTGATACTCATGAATAATCCCTTTAAGTAAAGGTTTCAATCTGTTGGCTAAAATTGTTGTTAATATCTTATAATCTGTGTTTAGTAACGAGTTTGGCCTATAGGATGCTGTCTTCTCGGGGTCCTTATTTTTTTTCAGAATAAGTGACATATTGGATGCTGTACAATATTTAGAACAGCCTACATGAGATCCATAATAAGCATTAAACAATCTACATAATGTTGGAGTTATTTCTTCTTGCAAAATCCTATCAAATTCTATCGGGAGACAAACTGGGCCCGGAGCTTTATTCACTTTAGCTTGTTTAATGGCACTAATTACTTTTGCATAGTAATTGGTAAATTTAATTCTTGTACCTATTCTTGAGAAATTTTAGGCAAATTTAACTTAGACCAAAAAATATTTTTTTCTTTTTGATTCAACGGTTCTGCCTTATATATTTCTTGGAAATATTGATAAAAAAACTTTCTTAATATCCTCGCTCTGAGTATACCTTTTATCATTCTGTCTAATAGCTGTAATCACATTACTGCCTTTCGGCTAGATTACGAGTTTGGCATTAGCCTTAAAAAGCAGCGTTGAAAGGTCCCCACGCTGCTTTTTAACGCCCGCTGGTATTACGAGTCTGGCAGGTACAGGTGTACCGCTCACTTTTTTTCCACGATTTTAGCATACCGCAAATCCCCTTATGTCAATTGCGTATCCTATCTTTTTAATGGGATTTTCCTAACGCCGGTATTATGATTGCTGGAAAAAGTGAGCGGTACAGCCTCTCCTGTCCAGACTCCTACCGCATTTAAAAGTCAGTAGTTAAGAGTTTTATGGGCTAACGCCGTAACATAAAACTCTTAACTAAAGTGCTAAAAAGTACACTAACACCCATAAACTACCTATTAACCCCTAAACCGAGCCCCCCCCCCACATTGGAAACACTTAAATAAAAATTTTAACCCCTAATCTGCCGACCGGACATCGCCGCCACTGTAATAAATATATTAACCCCTAAACCGCCGCACTCCCACATCGCAAACACTAGTTACATTTTATTAACCCTTAATCTGCCGTCCCTAACATCGCCGACACCTATCTACATTTATTAACCCCTAATCTGCCGCCCCCAGCGTCACCGCTACTATATTAAATTTATTAACCCCTAAACCTAAGTCTAACCCTAACACCCCCCTAACTTAAATATAATTTAAATAAATCTAAATAAATTTACTATAATTAACTAAATTATTCCTATTTAAAACTAAATACTTACCTGTAAAATAAACCCTAAGCTAGCTACAATATAACTAATAGTTACATTGTAGTCATCTTAGCATTTATTTTTATTTTACAGGCAACTTTGTATTTATTTTAACTAGGTACAATAGTTATTAAATAGTTATTAACTATTTAATAGCTACCTAGTTAAAATAAGTACAAATTTACCTGTACAATAAATCCTAACCTAAATTATAATTACACCTAACACTACACTTTAATTAAATTAACTACAATTAAATTAAATAAACTAAAGTACAAAAAAAACACACTAAATTACAGAAAATAAAAAAATAATTAAACATTTTTAAGCTAATTACACCTACTCTAATTTCCCTAATAAAATAAAAAAGCCCCCCAAAATAATAAAATTCCCTACCCTATACTAAATTACAAATAGACCTTAAAAGGGCCTTTTGCGGGGCATTGCCCCAAAGTAATCAGCTCTTTTACCTGTAAAAAAAAAATACAATACCCCCCAACATTAAAACCCACCACCCACACACCCAGCCCTACTCTAAAACCCACCCAATCCCCCCTTAATAAAACCTAACACTACCCCCTTGAAGATCACCCTACCTTGAGACGTCTTCACCCAGCCGGGCACAAGTGGACCTCCAGAGGGGCAGAAGTTTTCATCCAATCCGGCCAGAAGAGGACCTCCAGACGGGCAGAAGGCTTCATCCAGGCGGCATCTTCTATCTTCTTCCATGCGGAGCGGGTCCATCTTGAAGACATTCGACGCGGAGCATCCTCTTCCATCCGACGGCGACTGAAGAATGAAGGTTCCTTTAAGTGACGTCATCCAAGATGGCGTCCCTTCAATTCCGAATGGCTGATAGAATCCTATCAGTCAATCGGAATTAAGGTAGGAAAAATCCTATTGGCTGATGCAATCAGCCAATATAATTGAGCTCACATTCTATTGGCTGATTGGAACAGCCAATAGAAAGCAAGCTCAATCATATTGGCTGATTGGATCAGCCAATAGGATTGAACTTCAATTCTATTGGCTGATCGGAATTAAGGTAGGAAAAATCCTATTGGCTGATGCAATCAGCCAATAGAATTGAGCTTGCATACTATTGGCTGATTGGAACAGCCAATAGAATGTGAGCTCAATCCTATTGGCTGATTGGATCAGCCAATAGGATTGAACTTCAATTCTATTGGCTGATTGCATCAGCCAATAGGATTTTTCCTACCTTAATTCCGATTGGCTGATAGGATTCTATCAGCCAATCGGAATTGAAGGGACGCCATCTTGGATGACATCACTTAAAGGAACCTTCATTCTTCAGTCGCCGTCGGATGGAAGAGGATGCTCCGAGTCGGATGTCTTCAAGATGGACCCGCTCCGCTCCGGATGGAAGAAGATAGAAGATGTCGCCTGGATGAAGCCTTCCGCCCGTCTGGAGGTCCTCTTCTGGCCGGATCGGATGAAGACTTCTGCCCCTCTGAAGGTCCACTTGTGCCCGGCTGGGTGAAGACGTCTCAAGGTAGGGTGATCTTCAAGGGGGTAGTGTTAGGTTTTATTAAGGGGGGATTGGGTGGGTTTTAGAGTAGGGTTGTGTGTGTGGGTGGTGGGTTTTAATGTTGGGGGGGTATTGTATTTTTATTTACAGGTAAAAGAGCTAAATACTTTGGGGCAATGCCCCGCAAAAGGCCCTTTTAAGGGCTATTTGTAATTTAGTATAGGGTAGGGAATTTTATTATTTTGGGGGACTTTTTTATTTTATTAGGGGGATTAGAGTAGGTGTAATTAGCTTAAAATTTTTTTAATTATTTTTTTATTTTCTGTAATTTAGTGTTTGTTTGTTTTTGTACTTTAGTTTATTTAATTTAATTGTAGTTAGTTTATGTAATTAATTTAATGATAGTGTAGTGTTAGGTAAATTTGTACTTATTTTAACTAGGTAGCTATTAAATAGTTAATAACTATTTAATAACTATTCTACCTAGTTAAAATAAATACAAAGTTGCCTGTAAAATAAAAATAAATCCTAAAATGGCTACAATGTAATTATTAGTTAGCTTAGGGTTTATTTTACAGGTAAGTATTTAGTTTTAAATAGGAATAATTTAGTTAATTATAGTAAATTTATTTAGATGTATTTAAATTATATTTAAGTTAGGGGGGTGTTAGGGTTAGGGGTTAATAAATTTATTATAGTGGCGGCGACATTGGCGGCGGCAGATTAGGGGTTAATAAATTTAATATAGTTGCGTCGACATTGGGGGGACAGATTAGGGGTTAATAAACAAAATGTAGGGTTCGGCGATGTTGGGGGCATCAGATTAGGGGTTCATAAGTATAATGTAGGTGGCGGCGGTGTCCGGAGCGGCAGATTAGGGGTTAATAATATAATGTAGGTGGCAACGATGTCGGGGGCGGCAGATTAGGGGTTAATAAGTGTAAGATTAGGGGTGTTTAGACTCAGGGTTCATGTTAGGGTGTTAGGTGTAGACATAACTTTTATTTCCCCATAGGAAACAATGGGGCTGCATTAGGAGCTGAACGCTGCTTTTTTACAGGTGTTAGTTTTTTTTCAGCCAGCTCAGTCCCATTGTTTCCTATGGGGAAATCGTGCACGAGCACGTTCAGTCAGCTCACCTCTGACTTAAGCAACGCTGGTATTGAGGTGAGATGTGGAGCTAAATTTTGCTCAATGCTCACTTTTCTGAGGCTAACGCCGGCTTGCAGCAAACTCGTAATACCAGCGTTGTCTTAAGTGAGCGGTGAGAAAAAAAGGTTCGTTAGCACCGCACACCATTACCGACAAAAACTCGTAATCTAGCCGTTTGGGTTTAGAAATTCTAGCCAAATATTTTGCCGCTCTCCCAGCAAACCCTCTGTACAATGTTTTTTGTCTTAATCCTTCCTGAGTGGTCTCCTGCTTTAAAAATATATCCCTCTGGGTTTTAGCATTAATATATTTCCCCCATGTTTCATTGTTTCTAGAGGCGAAATATGCATATTATAACAATACCTCACTGTGTTTGAAAGTTGTAACTCTTTCTGTTTAGATTTCTTTTTAGCTCTACAGAGATATGCCTTAATATTCCCTCTGAGTACCGCCTTCGCGGCCTCCCAATAAATTTCGGTTTTCTCCACATAATTCCAATTATAATTTTGGTATTCTGCCCATTTAATCTTTAAAAAATTCTGAAAATTGCTATTAGATAATAGATATTTGGGGGAAAAAATACTATTATTAACCTTCATTTTAATAGAGTTGATTCTGAACTCCAGAGAGATAATTGCATTATCTGACAGAATAATGTCTTTGATATCGGCCTTACATTCAAATCCCATCAAATCCCATCAGACCATCTGCTATTAAAAACATATTTATTCTGGATAAACTTTGGTGACTTTGTGACATACAGGTATATGTTTTAAGATCTGGGTGCTGGATCCTCCATATGTCTCTAAGCCCAAATTGGTTGCAGAATTTTTTAAAGATACGCGTCTTTCTATCCCTCCTGACTGGCTCTTTCTTCCCTGCTCTATCTAAATTGGGATAGGGAGTTCAGTTAAAGTGCCCAGCAGTTATTAAATTTTGTCCTATGAATTCTAATAATCTACATTCCACGAAAAAATTCACTGAATCAAGACCCATTCCTGCTTATGAAAGTATAATAAATAGGAGAGAGATAATATCTCAACAATACACCAAGGGAAAAAAAAAACCCACATAGTAAAACCATTCCATAACAGAAAAACCAAAAAGAATCTTTGAGTATGTCCATAATTTAGCTGCCTCTATAGATACTTATTCAATACCCTGCTCTTTACAGAAAACCTGTGCCTCTTTAATAGTGTTCACTACTTTCTGCATCCCATCAATTGTTAAAATTAACTTGGCCGGATATATCATCTTAACATTAAAATTTGCTTTTAGGAGCTTCAAACAAAACGGGGACATCTCTTTCCGTCTTGCTGCCGTTTCACTGGGAAAATCCTGAAAAATTAATACTCTGTGCTGATCTATCATAAGTGGATATGCCTTCCTATAATGTCTGAGAAAATTCACTTTATCTTGAAAGTTTAGACATTTTAAGACTATAGGCCTAGTGCTAATAGTATCCTTTCTAGTAACTCGTGATGCGCCTGTCCTGTGTATCCTTTCTATATGTACAGGCTGCAAATCAGTTTTAATTCCAAGGATCTGAGGGAGGGTGACCGTAGCAAAGTGCATAAGGTCTTGATAATTACTATTTTCTGGAAGGCCGATAATTCTGAGGTTATTGCGCCTTGATCGGTCTTCCAAATCCTCTACTCTGGCTTGTAGCTTATTAAAGGGACAGTCTAGTCCAAAATAAACTTTCATGATTGAGATAGAGAATGTAATTTTAAACAATTTTCCAATTTACTTTTATCACCAGTTTTGCTTTGTTCTCTTGGTATTCTTAGTTGAAAGCTAAACCTAGGAGGTTCATGTGTTAATTTCTAAGCCCTTGAAGTCCGCCTCTTCTCTCAGGGCATTTTTACAGTTTTTAACCACTAGAGGGTGTTAGTTCATGTGTGTCATATAGATAAAACTGAGCTCACACACGTGGAGTTCCAGTTAGCCAGCTCTGTTTGGCTAAAATGGATGTCTGTCAAAAGAACTGAAATAAGGGGGCAGTTTGCAGAGGCTTAGATACAAGGTAATCACAGAGGTAAAAAGTGTATTTATATAACTGTGTTGGTTATGCAAAACTGGGGAATGGGTAATAAATGGATTATCTATCTTTTTAAGCAATACAAATTCTGGTGTAGACTGTCCCTTTAAGCAGAATGTTGTGTTCAGTATTAATTTGTTCATATAAATTTAATTGATCCTCTGTCTCTGAGATTCTAGTCTCTGCTTCCAATAGTCTAATGGAGAATTGTCTAACCTCGCTCGTGAGGCTATGAATATCATGTTTTATCTCTGACTTCATACTCTCAAGTTGTGGTGTAAATGCCTTAGTAATCTGTGTAATAAGTTCCTGCATGTCCATATTTACCTCATTATGCACTTGTGATATTTCTAATGCCTGCTCAGATCGTTTAGGCATTTTGTTGTCCTTCTGTTTAACTGGCATGTTAGGAGAACAATTTCTGCTTTGTAATATAAACTTATCCATGTACATATAAGTTCAGAGAACACTAATAGGCCACATGTGCAAGTGACACAACACTACTTACATATGCCCTTGTGCATATATACAATCTCTACGTGCCTATGCTTAAGTGAATATATAACTACTGTGCATGTATTCCTGCCTATTAAGATATGCAGTTTATTCCTCCTCTACTGTGAGAGGAGTGGAAAGAAGAGAAGAAAAAAAAAAAAAAAGGGGGGGGGGTGCTTGTGATTATGGAGCCACTGTGAGCTCTAAAGTGAGGAAAAACAAAGGTGACCTAATCCGTTAGTCTCTAGACTTTAAGTGTTCAAATATCCACAATCTGATTTATGCCAGTACAAACACCTATCCACTTATTTATCCACTATTTATGGGTTTCTCAGATTCAACTTAAATATGACAACAAATTTAAATAGGGTTTACCTACTTATTAACTTCGCCTTTCAGTAATAAACATTCATATAAACACCATGTTCCCATACCATAATTATCTTAGCCACCTGTCTATATTACTTTTTAGACTATAATCTTAATTTGTGTCTACACAGAGGTGAAACAGATATACATGTGTACCAATTAAACCATATTATAGGGTCCAGGTTGGGACATCTACTATTCGTTGGTTAAATCTAGGTTAGAATAAATAGGATAATAGCCCTTTTTGTTGTTTCCATTACCCTTATGTCCTGTAGAATAAAATTATAAAATATATTCAGTGAGTCCCAAATAACAATTAGAAAATATAAGCATAAGCACATAAGCAATGAAGGGAGCCCTTCTAATATGATCTCAAATGGGCCTTCCACTAAATTAATACTTATATATAAAGAGCAGTGAATATGCATATGGTACTTTAAGCCTTCTAACGTTCATTTAAACAGTCACAATGAGCTTGCTAGTCTATATAGTCAAAATATCACCAACTGGTTCAAACACCAATATAGATCCAGTATTAAAGGCAAGGTAAGTGAATTTTGAGGTAGGTATTTAGGACACTTAGGGAATATATATATACATGTAATGTTATTCCCCTTAGTCTCAGCAGATACACTCACTGTATGCAAAGGGGGCAGCAATTACACAGCATAAGTTGCCCAATAGTGTCTTACAGCCTGCTGTGATTCTTTCAGGCTCCCATATGTACTGTCAGTTTAGCCCAGCCCCAGACATTGATATTACCAGCAGTTGGAGCCTCCGTGGGGCCCCTGTCCCTCCACGGGCTTGCCTGTCACTCACTGGTCAGACGATCCTCCGTATGTGGCAGCTTCCGACGCACTTTCCTTACATCACCACCAATGGATCAGATGGCACTGGCACAGGTACACCTGACGTATGAAGCCGTAACCCAGCTTTCTGCCCTCCCGATATCCACCGCTCCGGCACCGGCGAACGTCTCCCAGAGTGTCAGCCAACTCTCCAGGTATGGATCTCAGAGTTTATTTAAGTAGCAGGATGGAGCGAGTGCACCTTTAAAAATAATTAGATAATAGTGAGTTAAATAATTTTTGAGTGGTTAATAATATGCTCTACAACCCTTCTAAGAGATAGCAATTCCTCCAAATTGTTATCGATGTAAAAGTTAGAATGGACAAGTGAAGGGGAGCTAAGTATTTGAAAAATATTAACAGAGTGCTTTTAATCGTATTGCATCGTGGTGGGTGAACAGATATTAAAAATACAGAATTTGTATGTGTTAACTAGTTTGTGTGGTGATAAATAAATAAGATTGTGGAAGTTAATATAAATAATAAAAAGAAAGAATTAGGTATTGTACAAAATGTGACAATTTTTATATATTGAACAATGTAGCGAATACAAGTTGTAACAAATACAAGTTGTAACAAATATGAGCAGGAAAGGAACAAATGCAATTTTAATACAAAATGGTATATATTGAAAAATATGCAGATTAAAAAAGAGGCAAATTAAAAAGACATAAAATACATATTTGCACAATATATATGTGTCGTATGTGTATCTCACTGCAGTGGATAAAAATGGATAAAAAAGGTCTAATAAAAATTGTATAAAACAACCAAAGTTGGGGTAGTTTTGATAAGAGCGGTTGATTGTTAGAACAGTGCCTTATAAACGCCTTATAAAAGTACCTTAGAAAGTAGTGGTTCTCAAAACTACTTAGTGGTTTAGTGGGATACGTTGAAAGACATTCATATGGATAAGCTATTAGTAATAGCTAAAAAAGGGTTCTTTTGTGGATGGCGGTTGTCTCAATACTATTTATCAGTATGGACTCCGGTCTGATAGCAGGTATCTGGTTCCAAATGGAGTTTTCTTTGTTTAAGGTCCTGTGGGATTTCCTGTAAATTGCGGTGTCCCAATACTCTCTGTCAGTATGGACTTCAGTTCGCAAATGAAGGAGAAAGTTCTTTGGAAGTTGCAGTGTCCCAATACTCTCTGTCAGTATGGACTTTTGGATCCTTTAGCTGAACCAGTGTGTAGCAGCAGTTGGATTTCTTGGGATCCTTTTGGCGGCAAAAGGATCCCAAGAAATCCAACCAGTTACCACAGAGCCGCGGATTGGAACGCCAAGGGGCCGCGGGATTTGCCTGTCCCCTTGCTAGACCACACAATTGATACGAGATAGACAAGTGCTGGTATGCCAGGCTGCAATGTAATCCAGCGCCTCCAAAGCACATTTTAGCAGGAGCGCATCTAGGTATAGCTACTATCTAGGTTTAGCTACTCTAAACCTGCTGTAGGTTTAGGGTAGACTGCTTACACTGGGATTGCTTCAGCCACAAAGCTCGTTGCTGCCAAGGTAGGACTTCCACATCGCAGATCCGTGGATCTGACATCCAGGCCGGTACAAGTAAAATGGCCAAGGGACTCTTCAATGCCGGGAGTTGGTATAGGTCTCAATCACGGAGAGACACAGAGCTGCAGCACCTTGTTCGCTCCTCCCTCAATTTGAAGTCAAAAACTCCTAACTGTACGTGCATTCAATTTTTAGTGTACGCGGGAGGAGCCTCCACGCCACTGAGGATCATTGGCGCTCCGGATCAGCGCATCGGGGTAGACCGCTCTGCGCCACCTTCGCTTAGGATGAAGATAGAAGATGAAGGAGCCGCCTGGTAGAAGACCTTCTCCGCCGGACTTCAGGAACGATGAGTACCTATTTGGGGCTTAGTTTTAGGATTTTTTTATTTTTTTTTAAGATTAGGGATTTATTGGGCTGTATAGGCAATGCCTATACAAATGCCTATACAAATGCCCCTTTAGGGGCAATGGGTAGCTTAGTTTTTTTTTTATTTTGGGGGAGTTGAGTGGGGGCAGGGCTGGTGCAAGGATTTTTGTGTACACAGGCGAAGGTGCAGTTTGACACCCCCCACCACAACACCATAAAACCCCGACAATATCACCAACCTCCCTTCCCTCCTCCAGACCACCCACATACATTTAAAAAAAAACATACAGTAATGTCAGCAGCATGACAGGCAGCACCGTGTATAAAAGAAATAAAATCCCACAATAAATGTATTATTAATGAATCATCTGATTGCATATAACTGCAGTCAGTCTAACTTCAGACTAAGAGAGGTTAAAAGTGACATCATTCTTTACCAATCACCACCACCCCAGTCCCCACCAGTCGCTCACATTGTTGTGATCATATGTTTAAAAAAATAATACAGTAATGTCAGCATGACTGTCAGGATGTATAAAATAAATCAAATTCAAACCCCATAACAAATTATTAAATGAATGATTGCATTATTTGCATATAACGTCTGTACTGCAGTCTGTCTAACTTCAGAGTCAGACTCAGTCAGAGAGGTTAAAAGTGAGTGACATGACAACAAATCACAATCAGTCACCAATCTCACCACCCACTGACCCAGCCACGGTCCCACCAGTCACTCAGTCTACTGTCTGACTCTCTGACCACCCAGACCCAGTGACCTAGCGCCATGGTCCCACTGTCCCACACCAGTCACTCAGTCTCGCAATCATTCACACTGGCCGTTAGCCGGCCCACCCTGGCTGTGTAACTGTCAAATAGAGTCCAGAGACTGAAGTTATCCCCTCGGCTCCACGGTCCACCTCAGCTGCCCTCACTCACAACACAACTGACTGTTGAAGCTGCTCTCGAGACTGCCCACGCCACCGAAACCACCATTCCTTCCTACCTCACTCGGTCAGGTGCTGCAGCAGTGTGAGTAACGTGGAGCCAGACTCAACAGTGATACCATCCTCCTCCTGGCTTAGACACAGAGGTACCTACAGGTGTGGCTATTCACAGTGTAAGGCCTGTGAATATGTACAGGTGGGTAACAGCTTTTCTTCGGTGGTAACCGGGGAAAATTTTGAAATTACCTCTTGTCTTAATTGCAGATCGACTAATTGTATATATTTACTCTGGTGCTCAGCATGTGAACTTCAGTACATAGGTTTGACCACCAGGGATGTCAGATCTAGGATCAGAGAACATCTGTCGACCATACGGGTGGGTAAAAGCAGCACACCCCTGGTGTCCCATTTTGTCCAGCAACATGACAAAGATTGTCGTTCGTTGAAATGGACGATTGTGGAAAAGGTCCAACCTCAAAAGAGAGGGGGGAACCTATTTAAGATCCTATCTAGACAGGAAATGTATTGGATTTTCAGACTACAAACCAAAAAACCTTTGGGCCTAAATTCCGAATATGATTTTATTAATCATTGGAATTAGATCCTATCCACCTCTAATATATAATATATCTATATTATATATTATATTCAAATTTACACATGAGGTCTAGGAGATAGAGGGACACTAGGATAGGGAAGTTCCATTGCTTTATTCTAAACACACTAACAAATAGGTTAGATAGTGATCTATCTAACTATTTTATAATTGTATAGACAAATAAGTTCTTTGTACATGGGTACCATCATATACATAACTCACATATATTGGATATAAATTAATGTTTGGTCCTTGGTGGTATATGTTTTGTGGTTACCAGATTTTGCCCCACAATATGTGTCTCTTATTTTATTCCACACTATAACCCCACTAACTCAGAGCCAACTATTTAAGATGTATGATTTGCATTTATATTTTGGATATGTATATATCCTTCCCAAAATTTTGGTAGTTGAACATCAACTCCTTTAAATGGTGGGTTTTGGGATGTATAACTCGCATCTAGCAGTTTAGACATATATGTGTCCTTTCCCAAATTTTGGGGGATGCATATCAATTCCTTTAATGGCTGGCTTTCTTGTATAGGGGGTCTAAACAGACTTATGTGAATCTTATGAATATAAATGTGAATTTACTACTCACTAAGTGTTTAAACTGCATAAAGAGATGGTGTGTGTGCTGTTTGATTAAACTGGCAGGTGAATTTGCATGTATACAGATCTATGCACAGGCAGCATATCCATTAATCTAAAGTTATTTATTAATGCTCCACCCCCTGTATGCCTTTAAATTCTAATTAGTAATTCACCAATGATATGCGAGCATTGGATTGAAAAGGCGGTTTGTTTTAAAAGTTTTTTAGGGACTATGATTACGGCGTTTTGTGCCGAAACATGTCAGTCTGCTTAACTTCAGGGGTGTTCTATCCCCTCTCTCACTATGTTTTAATTTGACTTAATAAAGTTTACTATTTTTAATTATACAAGGTGCCTGGATAATATTTATTTTTCTGTTTGGACTTCTCTTTGCCACTACCAGGCACCTAGCTGCTTTTGCCGGCTGGAGACGCGGACCAAAGACCAAAGACTCAAGCTGATTAAAGATATAGTATCCCGCTACATAGACATACAAGTTTCCCTATACCCGGTACAGCTTACCTTTGATACACAGGATTTTCGTATTGGATTGCGGAGACTGTTCCTCCGATTCTACCGTACTACGTCAGAGGCTCGACTCCCCACAAGGACCAATCGGTGAGGAGTTGTGGGACACACCCAGGGCTGGGACACAGACGGCGTTCGCTCCGCTAATGGTGGACGGGCTGGGACCCGGTGAAGCGCACACGAAAGACTCCCAGGCTGCCGGAGAAATTTCTCATTTCCGCGGTTAGTGGACGGGTTGGTTCCCGGTGTAACACGGCAGCCGGTGAGTGAAATTAGCCTTGAATATTTTGAGACTGTTTGTTTTCTGTGTACCTGCCTCTGAAATACTACCTCTCTGCATCTGTAACTTATGTACCGGGTATTAGGGCTGTTTATGAGCGAGAGGGCTCCATTTATGAGTGATACTTGCTCAGGACTGTTGTACCTATACTATCCGGTAACTTTACCTAACATGTTACATTGGTCTGCCTACTATTCTCCAGGATTGCGGGGTGTTGCAAAGTTATTTAAATGATTGACTGAAGTACAAATCTTCAAACACAATGGACATTTGCCCTTGCAAGATATACTAAGCTTTATTATCTGGCATTTAATATTACATATATATTGGATTAGTGACAATATAGGTTGGGTTCTCCCCCCCTCCTTGTTTTCAATAATATTAGTGGTTTGTGGCTGACCGCTAGCCTAAATCTATTATTGTCACTATGCAGCATACACAGGAAGAGACTGCAGTAGTCTCATACTTTTCACTTAAGAAAGTGGAAGAGAGAGATGGGGATAACAGAGAGTTGGAGCATGTCTTTTCACAAGATCGTAATAATTACAATTTACCCATGTTGTTTGATGATATGGAATATTTATTGACCAAAGAAAAAAAGCTCAAATGGGACATTTGGACTTTGGAAAAATATTTAGCACAGAACATGATACCAAGAGGTCTCAGAATGAATAAATTTCCCACTTTTGAGACAGAAGATCAGGAATTTATAGAGATGTGGAATAATATACTCAGTGACTGTTCTGTGAGGTTGATGAAGCTTTTGATTACCTTTAAAACAAATCTTTTGGTCATTATTAGGTCTGAGATTGATGATGTACAATTACTTTTAAATAAGTTTTGCAAAGATGTGGATTATCCTAAGTTTGATAATGTTTTACAACACACTCTGATTGAGATCAAGAATGAGCTGGTGGGTATTAAACACACCAAATTCATTCGGGACAGGGCTGATTATGATAATAACAAGGTTTACATATGGAACAAAAGTCAGAGGTCACAAACTAGAAGGTCTCAGAATCAATCTAGAGTAGGAAGACGTGGGAGGGGCAGAAGACGCAGGGGTAGAGGCAATAGAGTGGTGTCTTTTTCTGAAAGTGAGGCTGACTCAGGAGGAGAGAGCTCCTAGTCAGATAATGAAGGGAGTTTTCCCCAAGATTTAGTAGAAATGAACACCAACTACAATAGGACAGGGGGCTATAATCTTCCTCCAAGAGGAAGAGGCAATAGGCCAGGTTTCGGTAGAACTAGAGCCTCACATTATGCAGGTTATACCAGAGGCAGACAGAATCAGTATAATAGATATCAAGCATCCACTGCTGATCAGTTTGATCATCACTACCCCTCTACACAGCAACGTGGTGGTAACCATAATTATGTTTCAACACACTTTGGTACTGATAGCCATCATCATCCATCTATTCAGCAAGGGACCAGTAACTACCATTCCACTCATCAGGGTGCCACTGGTGGACAGGTCAGGGATGAGGAATTGTTACAACTGGAACAGGTTTTTCGGATAGGTCAACATCCGAGAGATGGGGGGGGCACGAGCACACCTCAGCAAGGGAGATACCCACAGAGGCAGACTCGTGCCCCGTCCAAGTATGTACCGTCCTAAACTTGTCCAGTTATGAACTAACTAAGGAAGAAAAGAAAGTGTTGTCATATGGCCTTGGTTTTGTACCCACAGTTAATTTTAACCTTTTTAAAACTATGCTCGATCTAAATAAATTTGTACGCAATATTACTCTGCGTAAACACTTTGGGGACACTAACCAAGACCAGATATCCACAACACCTGGCAATGAGAACCACAATTTCTGGCCCAGAGACTTGGGGTTTATGGAAACATGTGACCTGATAGCTCTGGGGGAGTTGGAAGTGGAGGGGTCCACTTCAATGAATGGGACTAATAATAAGGATATTGTTAAAAGGTATCGTAACCCCTCCACTTTCTACCCAATACAGAGCAGAGGTAACATCATTGAAACCTTTTACAAACGAGTGGAAAATGATTTAAGACAGCTTTCATTGACACGGACGACAGGTGGTAATAACCTAACTAGGAATGAACGCTTTGCTCTTAAATCATTGGAACAGAACCCTAGTCTGGTGATTAAGCAAGCTGATAAGGGAGGCTCAGTGGTCATAATGGACAGGGATGATTACATTAAGGAGGCATTGAGACAACTGCAAGATACAGATAGTTACGAACACCTCAGACAGAACCCTACCAATAGGTTTCAACGTGAGCTTATGCACCTTCTGGATGGAGCAGTGGAGGATGGGCTTATTGATTTTGAAACATCTAAATACCTTTATGTGGAACACCCGGTTATCCCACTATTTCACCATCTACCGAAGGTGCATAAAACTCTAGTGAATGTACAGGGTAGACCTATAGTCAATTGGATAGGTTCTATGTTGGAACACCTTTCTGAGTGGCTGGATGGGGTGCTTCAACCCCTTGTCAAATCCCTCCCTAGTTATACTAGGGATTCCAAACAGGTGTTGAATAAGGTTGAGGGCTTGAGATGGTCTTCGGACTGTGGTTGGCTCACTGTGGATGTTGTCTCATTATACTCCTCTATACCCCATGCTTGGGGTTTGAAAGCAGTTGCTTATTTTTTAGAGAATGGGACAACACACAGTGAACCATTCAGAAACTTTGTTTTGGAGGTGACACAGTTTTTGCTATCACACAACTATTTCCAGTTTGAAGGGGAGTTCTATTTGCAGAGATGCGGGACCGCCATGGGTGCCAAGTTTGCGCCAACCTATGCTAACTTGTTCATGGGTTGGTTGGAGCGGTCCAGCATCTATGCAGATGGAAACCCCTTCAGACCTGCAATCCTGCTATACCTACGCTACATAGACGACCTGCTGTTTGTCTGGCAGGGTGAGAAAGAACAGGCGGAATGTTTTGTGGATTATCTGAGAACAAATTATGTGAACCTACGGTTTACACTTGAGTTCAACAAGAACATAGTGCATTATCTTGATTTGGAATTGAAGGGATGGCCAACAGGTATAGTCACCTCTGAAGTCTATAAGAAACCTATATCAGGCAACAGTCTCCTACATGCTAAGAGCTGTCATCCGAAACAAATGCCCTATTCGGTAGCTAAGGGACAGTTTGTGCGATTGAAACGCAATTGCACTCTACCCCTCAGCTACAAGAGACATGCAGACGAATTAGAACAACGTTTACTGCAAAGAGGGTACAGTAAAAAGATCATTAAAAAGGCTCGGTATGAGGTTAATTCCCTGTCTAGAGAACAACTTTTAAAGGATAAACAACCTTATAGGGAGGATCAAGAGAATAAACTGACCTTTGTCACGGACTACTCAGCCCAATATGGGGAAATCTGTGAAATAGTCAGAAACCATTTCCACCTGTTGGTGGCAGATGATGCTCTTGCCGTGACTGCTAGGAAAGGCTGTAGGTTCTCCTACAGGAGAAATAAAACTATTGGCAATTCAGTTTCGCCATCTATGCTTAGGAAACCAGACTCAACAGTGATACCATCCTCCTCTTGGCTTAGACACAGAGGTACCTACAGGTGTGGCTATTCACAGTGTAAGGCCTGTGAATATGTACAGGTGGGTAACAGCTTTTCTTCGGTGGTAACCGGGGAAAATTTTGAAATTACCTCTTGTCTTAATTGCAGATCGACTAATTGTATATATTTACTCTGGTGCTCAGCATGTGAACTTCAGTACATAGGTTTGACCACCAGGGATGTCAGATCTAGGATCAGAGAACATCTGTCGACCATACGGGTGGGTAAAAGCAGCACACCCCTGGTGTCCCATTTTGTCCAGCAACATGACAAAGATTGTCGTTCGTTGAAATGGACGATTGTGGAAAAGGTCCAACCTCAAAAGAGAGGGGGGAACCTATTTAAGATCCTATCTAGACAGGAAATGTATTGGATTTTCAGACTACAAACCAAAAAACCTTTGGGCCTAAATTCCGAATATGATTTTATTAATCATTGGAATTAGATCCTATCCACCTCTAATATATAATATATCTATATTATATATTATATTCAAATTTACACATGAGGTCTAGGAGATAGAGGGACACTAGGATAGGGAAGTTCCATTGCTTTATTCTAAACACACTAACAAATAGATTAGATAGTGATCTAACTATTTTATAATTGTATAGACAAATAAGTTCTTTGTACATGGGTACCATCATATACATAACTCACATATATTGGATATAAATTAATGTTTGGTCCTTGGTGGTATATGTTTTGTGGTTACCAGATTTTGCCCCACAATATGTGTCTCTTATTTTATTCCACACTATAACCCCACTAACTCAGAGCCAACTATTTAAGATGTATGATTTGCATTTATATTTTGGATATGTATATATCCTTCCCAAAATTTTGGTAGTTGAACATCAACTCCTTTAAATGGTGGGTTTTGGGATGTATAACTCGCATCTAGCAGTTTAGACATATATGTGTCCTTTCCCAAATTTTGGGGGATGCATATCAATTCCTTTAATGGCTGGCTTTCTTGTATAGGGGGTCTAAACAGACTTATGTGAATCTTATGAATATAAATGTGAATTTACTACTCACTAAGTGTTTAAACTGCATAAAGAGATGGTGTGTGTGCTGTTTGATTAAACTGGCAGGTGAATTTGCATGTATACAGATCTATGCACAGGCAGCATATCCATTAATCTAAAGTTATTTATTAATGCTCCACCCCCTGTATGCCTTTAAATTCTAATTAGTAATTCACCAATGATATGCGAGCATTGGATTGAAAAGGCGGTTTGTTTTAAAAGTTTTTTAGGGACTATGATTACGGCGTTTTGTGCCGAAACATGTCAGTCTGCTTAACTTCAGGGGTGTTCTATCCCCTCTCTCACTATGTTTTAATTTGACTTAATAAAGTTTACTATTTTTAATTATACAAGGTGCCTGGTAAATATTTATTTTTCTGTTTGGACTTCTCTTTGCCACTACCAGGCACCTAGCTGCTTTTGCCGGCTGGAGACGCGGACCAAAGACCAAAGACTCAAGCTGATTAAAGATATAGTATCCCGCTACATAGACATACAAGTTTCCCTATACCCGGTACAGCTTACCTTTGATACACAGGATTTTCATATTGGATTGCGGAGACTGTTCCTCCGATTCTACCGTACTACGTCAGAGGCTCGACTCCCCACAAGGACCAATCGGTGAGGAGTTGTGGGATACACCCAGGGCTGGGACACAGACGGCGTTCGCTCCGCTAATGGTGGACGGGCTGGGACCCGGTGAAGCGCACACGAAAGACTCCCAGGCTGCCGGAGAAATTTCTCATTTCCGCGGTTAGTGGACGGGTTGGTTCCCGGTGTAACACGGCAGCCGGTGAGTGAAATTAGCCTTGAATATTTTGAGACTGTTTGTTTTCTGTGTACCTGCCTCTGAAATACTACCTCTCTGCATCTGTAACTTATGTACCGGGTATTAGGACTGTTTATGAGCGAGAGGGCTCCATTTATGAGTGATACTTTCTCAGGACTGTTGTACCTATACTATCCGGTAACTTTACCTAACATGTTACATTGGTCTGTCTACTATTCTCCAGGATTGCGGGGTGTTGCAAAGTTATTTAAATGATTGACTGAAGTACAAATCTTCAAACACAATGGACATTTGCCCCTGCAAGATATACTAAGCTTTATTATCTGGCATTTAATATTACATATATATTGGATTAGTGACAATATAGGTTGGGTTCTCCCCCCCTCCTTGTTTTCAATAACGTGGAGCCAGGCCAGATTTCCCTCTCAGTCAGTAGGCTTAGGCAGTTCAGGCTGCACAAGTGTGCTCCGCCTTCCTCTGCCTGTCACTACACGCGGGCCCACATTCCCATAGGCTATAGTATAGCCAGGCCGGCCCATGATCTAGATGATCAAATCATCTATCAACAGACAGGTCTGTTACTGTAGGAATGGAAGTAAGTTGAACTTGCACTGTTGCAGTGTTGCGAGCCCCTTAGCCAGCCAGGCGTGGCAATAATAAAATGAATAAAAAGTAAAACTATAATGATTGATAAGTAAAAGTAATTTTAACATTACATTTAGTCCCGCTCCCTCACTGTCTCATCATCACGCTTCACAGGACGGCAGATGAATGATCATCATCCACCTCGGCAGTCAGCACCGCTCTTGGCGCGCCCCTCTGCTGGGGGTGCACTAAGGCAGCTGCCTATACTGCCTTACACAAGCGCCGGCCCTGAGTAAGGGGTTTTACTGTTAGGGGGTAACTGGTATTTTTTTTAAGTAAAAAAAAAAGCTGTTTAACTTAGGCCAATGCCCTACAAAAGGCCATTTTAAGGGCTATTCTTAGTTTAGTATTAGATTAAGGGGTGTTTTTATTTTATAGAGGTATTAGTTTAGGTTTATATTTTTTTATTTTGGATAGCTTTGTTTATTTTTTTCTGTAATTTTACATTTTTTATTTTGTTGTAACATTAGCTTGGAGGTTTGTAATTGTTTAAACATCTCTGAGCAGGCTTATCGCCTAGTTTTATATAATGGTATGGCATAAGAATTAAGCACTATTCTGCTTTCTGAAGTTTTGGAATTCTCCTTGTGTCTAATTCTAATGACCATAGATTAAGATTATCATATAGTATAAAAACCTCCCTAACATTTGAAAATAACTCTTTATTACAACAGCAGAATTAAACAGGCAACAATACAGGCAATGTGTCCTTATTCTTGACATGCATAAGGAGGATATAGTGCCTGAAACTTTACTTGTATTGACCCTTTTGTTACAGTAAAGACTGTCATTTTAAGTGCTGGTTAGTTTGTTAATATAGGAACTTTTCAGGGTATTTGCATTTGCCTATTCTTCTACTTATTGCTATTGCTAAGTGGTGGATCCATTCTGTAAAACACCCAGTAGGTATGGAACACACAAATACTTGTAAAGATAAGATAGGGAAAGGGAGGCTAGTAAAGCCAAAAATTAATTCTTTACCTTGGACTATATGGCAACGCCCAGGTGTTACAAAACCTTACATGAAGGAAAAATAGCAAACGTGCAGAAATTATTTAGGTATTCAATATAAAGAAGGGAGGTTATACAGCAACCACAATTAGATTGCTATAAAAATAGACAGGGATTTCAGCACAGGCAGTGACGTAGGAAGTGGAGATGGACGTGCATGAAGGACAGATCGCTGTGGCGTCCACGCTGTGCTAAATCTAGCATGATGGCGAATAGAAGCCTATTCTCACACAGAAACCAATTGGAAATCCTATCACAGGAAACTAACACACGGTTGTATAACTAACTGAGCACTTATCATCTGACTTTTCAGCCCGTTAAAGTTTTGGATATCAGAGGGTGTTTTGATGCACCATTTGTACACACGGCTCCAAGTTATGGGACATACTTAAGCTGTTTAAAGGGTGATCTACCTACACCGCTACATTAACCACTTGTGTACAATTTCTTTTTTTCCATCTGGCATTTTATGCATCAAGTATAATGGGTTTTAAATGCTCTTTATTTATCATCAGTATATATGCAACTGTGAAAGACGAAAAAAGATTTGTTTTGTGGTAGTCCTAACATAGATCCAGAAAGCAATTATTCATGACACCTGATACCTTTAATCATTGGTGGTGCCCGCTGAATACTGGAGTTGTTATCTTCTATCCCCATAACTTTTTCTTGTCTTTGGAAATTATTGTATAAATTAGCATATGTATATTGCTCAATGTTTATCTTTACAGTTAGTCTGTATACATTGGGGTTAAGAAACATAGATCCTGATTTATTATAACATGACACCTGATACCTCTCATATAGTTGGTGGTGCCCGCTGTTACTGGAGTTGTTTCATTGGCCCCCTACAGACTATACTGTTCTCTTCCAAATTATTTAGAGGAGGTTTATTGCACAATTTGGCCAAATTTAGGTAAGGTGCACATTATTTAAGCATAACATCTAACACTTTATTCAGTCTTTTAAGTGTTATTTACTTGTTGTCTAATTTATACATGAGCTGTCCTGACATAGATCCTCAATGATCACTATGGTGGCTGATTTTACGCTCACACGTAACCACCCACTAGTGGAGGTGTTGTCAGTATAGACAGCTCATTCCTTTATAGCTTTCTTGTTTTGCTCTGTGTGATCTACAATAAAACTGCACAGTGGAATCTGTGCTAATGCATTTGTCCATTCACGTTTCCTGGTTCATTGGTTCATGTGTTTTTTCATTGGTTGGTATTTTTCTGACTTATATAGACTCTGGGTGACAGATGGGAATGTGGTGAACGAGTTTAGATCACACTTACCGCTATTTAGCGGAGCTCAGAATTTTGCTGAGCCATTTATAAATAAATAAAAAATATGTGCTGAAATCCCTGTCTATTTTTATAGCAATCTAATTGCGGTTGCTGTATAACCTCCCTTCTTTATATTGAATACACAAATACTTGTCCTTCCATATAAGACTATATGGTCAATTTATGAAGCAGCGGATGCTGCTTCCAACCCACTCCGCTTTAGTTCCGCCTGAAGCAGAAGTTAAGAAGCAGCGGTCCTAAGACCGCTGATCCTTAACTCATCCGCCACCTCTGATTGACACCCCCTGCTAGCGGCCGCGAATCAGCAGGGGCGGCATTGCACCAGCAGTTCACAAGAACTGCTGCTGCAAGGATAAATGCTGACAGCGTATGCTGTCGGCATTTATCGATGTGCATCGCACATGATACGCTACATCGTATCATGTCCATCCGCACAATAATAAATTGACCCCTTTGAGAAAAAGAAAAGGAGAGTGATTGACATTTAAAGAAGGTTCATGAAATGAAAACTTTTATAGAAATCACTACAGACTTTTTAAGTAGCGTTCTACACTTTTCTTGTGGAATGATCAGAAGCCATTAAAGCGACAGCAAAGTCAAAATGAAACTTTCATGATTCTGATAGAGGATGTAGTTTTATTACAAGACCAGAGATACAGAAGGAAAAAAACAGAAATGACACAAAGTAAATGACATGACATATAAGTTTGTTGCTGGAGAAAACAACCAATGAGGACATCAGGCTTTCAATATACTGACCAAACAGCAGCAGGACTTCCTCTTCTTGCGTGTTCTGGCCAGATAAGTTAGAAATATTTTATCTTGTGATATTTATATATATATAGTGTGAATTCTTTTTTTTTTTCTATCTTCCATTTTTTAAATTCTCCTATTTTTATTTTATTTTAAATCAATCTTTATTGAGTTATATAGAAAAACAACCTCCTATTTTATTTTAATTTCACTTTTCGGTGTCATTCATATTTAATTTATCTTTTTGTTTCTTTTCCTTTTTTCTTACATTTGTTTTCACTTTAGCTTACCTCACGCCTCTCTTTCCTCTCTGTTTCTTTCTTACTTGCTTGTAGTGCTGTCTTTGTGCTCTTCTCTGCTCCACCTGACAACTTGTCTCTCTCCCTCACACTGCGCCCGGCATTTTGTGGGCATGTCTTTTCTTTCATGTAATTGGCAAGAGTCCATGAGCTAGTGACGTATGGGACATACATTCCCACCAGGAGGGGGCAACGTTTCCCAAACCTCAAAATGCCTATAAATACACCCCTCACCACACCCACAATTCAGTTTTACAAACTTTGCCTCCTATGGAGGTGGTGAAGTAAGTTTGTGCTTGTTTTTTATGATTTCTTCTATGATAAGCACTTCTAAGCATTCTGAAGCCCAATCCACATAGATGCATTTCAGTTTTGAATACAAGCATTTTTATAATAAACAAACATGTATTAGCAAAAATGCTTCTAATAAAAGCTATAGCTGTTTTAAGCATGTATTTAAGTATGCACCATGCACCAGCATTTTAAGCACAGCACTTGCTGAGAGGGCCTAAGGTGCTTGTAGCATCTGGCAATTCTCAATTTGTTAGATGTTGACATGATACAAACCCCACTGGTGCTCTGAGTAGCTATGGTATTTAAAATGCTGGTGTACAGAGAATATCTAGTAATGCTTCACATGCACGTGCAGAGAAATGTTACAATTAAAGCAGTGATGATTTTTACTAGAAACATTTTTGCTAATACATGTATATTGCAAAAGTGTTTCTATTTAAAGATGTAATTCATGTGCATTTAAATTTTGACCGGAATGTCTCTTTAAATCTCTGCAGAAACACTCAGACACACAAAAACATTTCTCACTAAAGACTTAAATAAATTGCTAGATAAACTAGAAAATATAAAACAAAAATGTCAAAATTCTTACATTTTAGAGAGGAACATTATCTGAGAAGTGTCACTAAGTAACCTCTTATCTGCCAGACAAGTCTAAGGAGAAGTTAAATGAACAGTAAATACAGCATAATCGACAACGCACTAGCACTTAGTCTGAACTTCAAATAAGTAGTAGATTTTTTTATGACAAATTTCTGTTATGTCTGTTATGTCTATTTCCATTCCTCTTGTATCATGTGACAGCCATCAGTCAATCACAAATGCATATACTTATATACTGTGAATTCTTGCACATGCTCAGTAGGAGCTAGTGACTCAAAAAGTGTAAATATAAAAAGACTGTGCACATTTTGTTAATGGAAGTAAATTGGAAAGTTGTTTAAAATTGCTGCTCTGTCTGAATCATAAAAGTTTAATTTTGACTTGAGTGTCCCTTTAACAAAAATCTTCTGTTTGTGTATATCCCACAGTAAGGGTTCACGTGGTCCCAGGGAATTGCAAAGGGGTTGTGAGAACTGGTCATAAGAGCTGATCACTCCCTCTACCTTCCCTTCAGCACCTCTCATCACTCTCACTCTTTTTATAGAGCTTCCCCTCTACCAGTCTTAGATGCAGGGAAATATGTTTCAAACCCAGAAAAAAAAGTTATTAGTCCACCCAAAGTTAAATTACAATTTTTTTCTGAGGAAGGGGTGACAAACCCAAAACATGACTGGAATAAAGTTTTGAGTGATTTAAATCCAGCGAGTACCTTTGTCTGCCTGTACTTTTTTTTTTTTTTACAGATGAAATTTAAGAAATTTATGTATTGCCTATCTTTAAGACAACTATTTCCCCCGAAAGTTATAGTTCTATTTTCTCAGTTTTATATAAAATCATTAAATATAATCAGACATTTTTGACACTTCCCCCCTTACCTTGTTCATTCACTGAGTTTTTCTCTCCTGTCATTGTGTCCTGTCTGACTCTGTGTGCACTGTGCAGAGAAGGCCTTTCTGAAAGTTCCTGGGACTTAGGCAAGGAAATGGCAAGCTTCTAGCAGGAAGCCAAGAAAAATTGCAGAGCCAGCTCACTGGAGGTACATGTGCACAAGAAGACAGACTGTGTAGTGGTCAGCTTAGTTGTTTACAGGACAACACGCTGTGACTGTAAGTGTAAGTTAGTTAGCTTGGCTAACGGCTGGCATTGAGACAGAAACCACAGAGAACTTCTTTACTCACTAGTCTAGTTTACTGACTCCTCCTCCTCCTCTGTCTGTCGGCTCTTTCCTGCCTGACGCCACCCAACCTCTATGAAAAACTTGATAGTGGGCGCTGATTGGCTTTGCTGCTCCTGCAGAGGCTGCTTACACACATAGCCTCTGTCGAGCATATGGGCTGCGCAAAAAGCGCCATTGGGTGGCAGTCTCCTTGCGGCTCACTTGCTCAATGCTCTAACACATATCCATATTGTGCAAAGGAGGGGAAGCTGAACGGCTCATAGCCTCTCCTTCTTTGCGCAATATGGATATGTATGGAAATTGAATCTTGTCTTCTCAATCAAAGTGTACTGTTTTGCCATGGTGGCAATGGTGGGTGGGGGTTGGTACCTTGGGATACCCCAAAAAATATTTATTAAAAACTTTAAAATATATATATTTAAAAAAAAAACATTATTAATAAACTGTACTTACACACAAAGGACAGGTGAGGCACTGCCTCACCTGCCTCCTATGACTCCACATCTCTCTCTCTCTCTCTCTCTCTCTATATATATATATATATATATATATATATATATATATATATAGGTATAGATATAGATTGTACCAAAAAACCATCAGATACATATATAGAAATATTTATTTATGAATATATAGAACATATTATGCAATGTGAAGCGCATTGGAATGTGAAATATTCATATTTTCATGTCGGGTTAGCGCACTTGAGAATATGTAATATATGAAAAGGGTGTTCTATTAAATTCTATGGGGGAAAATGTGAATGAGCATGCAATAGTCTAAGTTTGGCTTTTTGCTCTCGTCGGATTAGCACGCAAGCGAAAACAATTTACTTTTCACTCATAATACAAACACAACCTGACGAGCACAAAAAGCCGAAATTCTAGCACAGTTGGCGCTTGAGCTGGAGTGTTAATTATTGCTCCACTTGTATTCTGGACCTATATGAGGTATGTAATTAATCATTATAATTTAAAGTATATGACTCTTAAAGGGACAGTACAATGTAAAATTGTTTTTATATTAATGTATTTTCAATGACTTGTGATACCAGCTGCAGAGTGTTTACTATTCCATTCTTCTTAATACCCTGCTTAAAAATAGTGGGGAGGCTTGTCTGAAGAGGTCAACATTCAGGATATAGGGTTTTGGAATGGCGACTGGGCCCTACAGCCCTCAGTACCAGACTTTTCATTTTGAGGCCTTCCCCTACAATAGAAGCCTCAGCCTGTCCCCACAACTCGCTGTGCCTTAAGTGCGCAGTTCTAAAATTTGAGGAGCACTCCTGAATCTGTGTTACCCACACCAGTCAATTCTGCAGTATTTTTCTATGAGGCACCACACCTGCTATTTAGTGGGCTAAATTCACACATAGACCTGAGCCTTGATACTCCGTATCCGCATCAATCTCTACATGCGAACGGCAGCTCTGAACATGGATGACACCTACCTGATCCTACAACTGCAATTACTATTGCAGGAACATGCACAGAAGCTAGAGGAGAGATTTGCTGTTACCTTCCCCTCTGCTCCGCAAGACCAGCAAAAGGCGGACACCTTGGTCCCTGGTGTAGAAGGAGACTCGGCCGACAAATCAGACCCCCCAACAGCATGGAAAGTAGCTAACTGGGTTGCTAACGAAACGGACATCCAGTCCATGAAAGTAGTCACTTCCCCTGAACAGCAGGACCCCGGCAACCTGACTAGCACTAAGGGTGAAGGACCTGAGTGCCGCAATGTCGAGACCCAGCATTGCGCTATCCTAAACCCTGGAACCGGAATGACAGAATCAGGGGCTGTGTTGTGGCAACTACAGAACGCAAGCTGCATACTGGAGAGTCAGAGTAGTCAGTTCAATAACGCAGCAGTTGAGAGATCCGGACTTACCCTTGAGAGACAACAGCTCCCGGTGTCTGCTCCCTACTTGATAGTGACTTTGTCGCCTGCTGCAGTATATCCGGACCCTGCAGCGCACATTTCCCGGCCGGGAGATGTGCCCTCATGTTGTGGATGGGAGATTGAGCTGGAGGAGAAAATGCTGAGAATATAGCTAGATTGCAGGTACATAGTATCGGCCGCCACCTATACATTGCAGCGATATACTTATCCGGTTGCACCACAGGCTCTGAGAGAAAGTGACATATATATGGAGGTCCCATGTGTAGCGCTGTGGGGGATATTATCTCGCAGACTTGGCATCGGATAATTTATCCTACTTTTTCCAGCGTGAGATGAGAATGTGCAGCCCTGCCTGTCTTTCTTATCTTACATACCCCAGACATTTGCCGGCACTGCAGCCTCCGATTTCACTACACTGCGGGGTGAGCATGCTTTTGACAGTTCCCTTGTAACCATGTCTGGGTGCGGAGGCTCCGCAGTTAGAGATATATGCCTTTCACTTACAAATTACGTGAACTCCAGTCTTCAGCAAGCATTCATTTGTTTGAAACGGCGCCAACCTTATTTGGAGACCCATACCCTTAACAGTTCCCTTCTAGACGTGAGACATGGAGTGGGATGACAGAAAGGAGTAGACTTTTACTTATGTTGCAGTGTTGGGAACGTTAAGATCGTAAGCACAATAGCAACCAGCTACGGCAGCTAAGCAATATCCCTGATAACATAAGTACAGTTCTGACGTCTTTCCATAAATCATAATGCTCATGAGGTCTTTCTGATTGTGGTTATGTTAACAGTTGAAACACAAAGCTTGTAACTCGCTCCTACAGAAAGGTTGTTTAAGGTCTAATTTACACTTGAATTTGTTCTCATCCCTGTATTGTATTGAGACTGATGTATTATAGAGCCTGACCATGGTTTAAATATACCACTACAGAGGAGGAAACTCTACTTATTAAATTCATTGAATACTCTAATAACTCCTACATTAAATTTCTAATAGTCTCATGCCTCTAGTATAGTGTACAGTCCTATATCTGTATAGTATGTTAGACAATATTGCACTGTATATTCTTTCCTACTATTGTCTATATGCCATGTTATCTCTGTATATTCTGTATTAGCACAGAGTTTTATGTATGCCTTGTTTCTTTGTTTTATTATTTTTACTTATTCAGGTCCAAGAGTGACCATGTTGAACATTAGAGCATCTTCTTGAATCTTTCAATCTGCATGGGCCCATGAGTGGCCCCTTTAAACTATGGAGGTGCATTCATTCTCTATATAATTAAACAGAAAATGTGAGGTTTATCTTTAGTACCATCTGCATACCTGTGAAGTAACAGATTTGATTGTGCATTATGGTTATACAATTTCTATGCTACTTCCTTATTTTTATGTATGTGATTTTTGTACTTCAATATGCTTGTTATCACACTTTCCTAACCTCAATAAAAATTTATTAAAAAAAAAATAAAAAAAAATATAGGCATCAATTACTAACATTCAAGGAATAATTTTCAGGCACATGATTGAAACAAAACAGTTCTTTTTTCAACCTATTGCTGCAACATTTTTGTAATGGCCACAGATGATTATTTTTTATTTTTAATATTTCCTATATATCAGAGCTGAAATACATTGCAATCATATTTTATTTATTTTCCTCATTAGGAGGTTTGCTTTTTTTGCCAGATCTACATCAATACCTGAAACTAAGGCATATGGTTACTGGCCAGGAAATTGGTAAATACGGTATGGTTATTAGTGCTAGTGCTGTGTTCCTGCTTTCTTAGGGATTTTTTTATATATATAATATATATATTATTATTTTTTATTGGGGTAAGGTAAAAGGCAATACACAATGTACACATGAAAAACAGAATAAGCACAGCACATACAACAGGGAGATTCAAAGAACCAACCAACTCATGTTACATGTAATAAACAATTGTGCACATTATCATTAACAGATTACCTCATTGATTTTTAAATAATATTGATAGCCCCTGTGAGTATACACACATAAAAACACAAAAGACGTACCCCACATTAAAAGAAAATGGACGCTCTTGGACCACAAAATATAAGAATAGAATGAGCGGGTAATAGTAGGGTGCAGGGAATATCCCCTTTACTCATTAATCATATATTGGCCACTTTTGGACCAATATTAAAAATAGGCTATATACTAGGGGGAAAAAAGCTTGTACTTCTAATAATGTAGATATGACACATTGGGAGTAATAGAATTAGCTAAAGGGTAACAATATACTTTTTCCTAGTAATTGTTAATTCTTAAATTCTAATGAATGATAATTAGAAAATAATTACAATAAACCATTTGTAAAATAAATAACTTAGCTGATACTCACAGTTGTAATCTATGGTATAACCTACAGGTAAACAATTGTAGAAAGAGAATATATTAAGCAAGCTGTCTATAGAGCATAAAATTAAAAAAATATTCTAGTATCTCAATATCCTTTTATGGACGCCATAGTATATCTTGGGCTCTCAAATAGAGGGATATTTAGTGATCAGCTAAAAAAAATAAAAAATAAGGCACAAGCTCTCTCTATAAATAAGTGTAAACAGCACAAAAATGACTTAGTGTATGTCACCTTACAGCCAAAAACTAACAATGAGTAATGCAACAAAAGGTATTGATTGAAAAGCCAACTGTAAATCATATATACAAATACCCAGGCTCCTTTGCCTCTATAAATAGAAAGTTTAACATAACCAACTAGACCTAAAACTTAACTTGGGTATATCTTGGGTATCATTATAACTATGAAAGACCAACACTGAATATGAGGTGGAGTATGATCAGAGAAGCTGATTCTTGGCAGCCTTTAGTACAAAAATTTTTTTTTTTTTTTTTTTAAAACTCTAACTGTACCCAGGTATCAAAAATGGGATGCTTTAAGCTATAGGATTGCAGTCAATTACTGCATGTGAGTAGTGAATGAGATTACATAGTGAAATACAATCCCAAAGTGTTTGTGCTGCACATTGTGGCTGATTACTGCGTCAGTGGGCCCAGATTAAGTATGTATCCATCAATCTTCCTGTTTCATTTGCCTGCGGGTCCCTACTCTCCCTCTCTCACACTGAGAAAGGCCAGGGTGAGTAGGGACCGGCCTTCGCAGGCAGAGAGGGAACAGGAATCTGCACTAAGTACATTCTTCTCTGCTGCCTGAGGGTCCTGGATGGGTTAAGTCTGGCTCAGGAGACCAGAGGAAAAGCAGAACTTCAGGACAGGAAGCAAAGAACCTGCAGAGCGGGCCCCAACCGCACACACTATGTTCTGGCCTGTAGCTGCTGCTGTGTACCTCAGTGAGTCAGTGAGAGAAGAGGGGGCAAGTAGTAGTTACCAGATAAGGCATATCTGAATATATATATATATATATATATATATATATATACAATATATATATATATACAGTATATATGCCTCTTGGCCACAATAACTTGTAAAAGGTAATAAAACTGTGGTGCAGCATTTTTCTGAAGGGGATGAATTTTTAAGAAGAAAAAAAAAGGATAAAAGGCCTGATTTTTTTTTTTAAACATAACATTAAACATATTATGTATTTAAATTATAGGTTAGAGGAGAGAAATGTGAGCTGGTGGATGGTTTGCAGTGCAGCAGCTTACCTTTTCAGTGCTCAAAGCTGGGGCCAGGCTGGGAGGTTGGTTTGGAGAAAAAGCTTTTGCAGTTCTACATGAACCCAGACACTGAAACCCATTTGCTCTGTCTGTCTCTCCTAGATAGTGACATAAGATTTTTTTAATTGCTTCTCTATTTGTGCATTGGTACCACTCATATCTGGCTATTTTTTGTATATATATATATATATATATATATATATATATATATATATATATATATATATATATAAAAATGATATATAATAACAGAGACACATAGAAATGGTATATTAGGGGTATTATGTCCTGGAAATATTGCCAATCCCAAGGTCTGTCTGTGTGTGTGTGGTGGGGGGTCTGTCTGTAGGTCTGTGTTTGTGTGTGGGTCTGTCTGTGTGTGTGGGTTTGTCTATGTGTGTGTTGGGGGTCTGTATGTCTATGGGTCTGTCTAGGTGTGTGTGTGGGTCTGTGTGTGTGTGGGTCTGTCTAGGCGTGTGTAGGGGGGTCTGTCTGTGTGTGGGTCTGTCTGTGTGTATGTCTATGTGTGTGTGTGGGTCTGTCTGTGTGTGTGTGTGTGGGGGGGGGGGGAGTCTGTCTGTCTCTGTCCAGTACTTGTCTAATGTGCTAGATGTTGACATAACTAAATCTTTTCAGGTGCTAAATACTTATTTGTGCCTGTAATTTAATGATATGTATGTATATATGCATGTTTCTTGGGCGTATCATATCCAGTGCCTCACCAGCCTCTGACCTCACCGCACATCACTGGGAGTAATACATTGAATATGCCTTTGTTCTTTTCTAACATTTAATTTCATAAAGCCCTTTTAAAACACCTTCTTTGCAGAAATGTTCTATTTTGTGTTAATTTTGCTGCCTTTTAAGGTCTTTAAAAATGTAGCAAATGAGCTAATAAAAAGTCCAGTGATCTAAAAAAACACCCAAAGGGCTTTAGTTAAAGGTTTCTCATGGCTCATGATGTGCTTGTAAGTATATGCATAATGGATTTGGTTATAACCATCAAAATCAAAGCTATCTAAATTGTAAAAATAATACATATTTACATATTAATGCAATAAGGGATGTCTTCATCCTTGTATTGACTATAGGGCCTTGCTTCTCAACAGTCGTGCCAAAAACCGCTGCTCCACACGTAAGGAATACTGGACAGGTCTGTCAGAGTGCCATTGTACATGTGCGTATTTAGCAGCAGTTCAGTGGGGGGACAGAGCGGGATAAGGAGTAAACAGGACTGGACCTAGACAATGCAGGTAAGTGATACCAACCCACTGACACCAATGAAAGTATATATTTTCTTCCCCCACTGACACCAATGCATTTAGATACACACACACACACACATATATACTGTATATATATATATATATATATATATATATATATATATATATATATATATATTATTAAAGGGTGTTGTCAGCAAATACCAGTACTGTCTATACAAGGGCTAGTAACAATATCCTGTATTTAAAGTATTCGCAGACCATTGGTGCAAGAGGAAAAGTGTTAAGGTAAAATAAAAAACTAAAGAATTACAAGCTAGTCCTATCCAGCACTAACTAATCCCACAAAATAATTGGATACATTCCCCCAGGACTAAGAACCCTCAACATAGCAATGTTAAGTAACTATACATAATGCATGAATTCACCACAAAAAAGGGGAGCAGACTACAAGGCAGTTAATTAGAAGCATTAATTTCAGGCAATTCAACTCCTTCATAGTGCACTATGAAAACTAATATATGTTATATACAAGGATATTGGAAAATATTAGTGATATAGATTCCAATAAGAAAAAAATATATAGTGATATATGAGAGCTCTCAAAAAAATGACAAACTTAAAATTAAAAATGTCCCAGAATTCTGTTCTAGTCACAGGATTATAGCGACAATTTCCCAGCACTAATATGGAGGAATTGAGTCCCGTAAATTGAATACAGCAATACCAAATTGCAATTGTGTAGTCGATGGTCAGAGTATGTCAGGGTTATAATTCAACCAGCAACCGCCCTTTACTTTAGCAAATGCACTCAAAACTGAGCTCAGGCTATCAATGTTGTGTAGAAAGTCACGGTAGCAGTCCCACAATTCAACAAATACTTTAATGGATACCATTTAATTACCGCTTCTGTGTACCTAGGAGGTGTGGCACCGCAACAGTGGGACTCCCTCAGACCGCAAGTATAACCGCTATGACAGATTTTCTGAACACAGAAGCAGTAATAAAATGGTATCCATGAAAGTATTTGTTGAATTGTGGGACTGCTACCATGACTTTCTACACAGCATTGATAGCCTGAGCTCAGTTTTGAGTGCTTTTGCTGGTTGAATTATAACCCTGACATACTCTGACCATCGACTACACAATTGCAATTTGGTATTGCTGTATTCAATTTACGGGACTCAATTCCTCCATATTAGTGCTGGGAAACTGTCGCTATAATCCTGTGACTAAAACAGAATTCTGGGACATTTTTAATTTAAAGTTCGTAATTTTTTTGAGAGCTCTCATATATCACTATATAATTTTTTCTTATTGGAATCTATATCACTAATATTTTCCAATATCCTTGTAAATAACATATTTTAGTTTTCATAGTGCACTATGATAGGAGTTGAATTGCCTGAAATTAATACTTCTAATTAACTGCCCTTTTGTCTGCTCCAATAAATGCTTTAAATGCTCCCTTTTTTGCGGTGAATTCATGCATTATGTATAGTTACTTAAAGGGACACTGATTCAGATAGAGCATGACATTTTAAGCAACTTTCTAATTTACTCCTATTATCAAATTTTCTTCATTCTCTTGGTATCTTTATTTTAAATGCAAGAATGTAAGTTTAGATGCCAGCCCAATTTTGGAGAACAACCTGGGTTGTCCTTGCTGATTGGTGGATAAATTCATCCACCAATAAAAAAAGTGCTGTCCAGAGTACTGAACCCAAAAAAGCTTAGCTGCCTTCTTTTTCAAATAAAGATAGACTCCATCGTAATATATTGCTAGACCAGCAACAATGTAACAACATTCTATCGATTCATGCAAGGCAGGGAGTAATAGCTATTAACTAAACAGATTGACTTATGATCATATATGCAACCTGTTTTAAAGTCCTCCTTATGGTTCAAGGATAGGAAAAAACCACAGGTTCATAAGGAGTCCTTTTCTGCCTGGGCCCAGGCTCCAAATGAAGGAAAGAGTGTTTAAAGGAAAATGTTTTCAAAAGCTTTTTCCTTGCTTATAATCAAGACCTTTGAAACAAGACTCGTATGCTAGGGCTCCGAGGTAAAGACGTCCTCTCTTGCTAGCTTGGATATACGATACTTGGTTACAGATCAAATTCTGTTGTTGCTTATAGCCCAAGACAAGCGCAGCTTTCCAGGAAACTGCGGTGAGTAGCGGTCCGGGTATCTGCACTAATGCTCTCCTCCGGATCTTTGCGGTGAATAGCGGTCCGGGTGTCTGTATTAATGCTCACCTCCGGGTCCTATTTATAACCGCAATTGAAAACTTCAGTCTCTGGTTCGGGTATAGGTAATGAGGTTACGTGCAAAGTCGGGACAGGTACTTCCGACGTCAAACTGCTTTCTGCTTCCACTTTTCAAAGTCGTGTCACCTTTGCTCATAGGGATCTCGACTGCATCGGATAGCAGGTAGTAGCCTCCATAAAAATCTTCCGAACTTGAGTAGACTGTAAGTAGGTCTCTGTCGACGCGTGTTTCGCCCCACAATGCTGAGCGAAAGCTAGGGCCTCATCAGGACTCTTTCCTTCATTTGGAGCCTGGGCCCAGGCAGAAACGGACTCCTTATGAACCTGTGGTTTTTTCCTATCCTTGAACCATAAGGAGGACTTTAAAACAGGTTGTATATATGATCATAAGTCAATCTGTTTAGTTAATAGCTATTACTCCCTGCCTTGCATGAATCGATAGAATGTTGTTACATTGTTGCTGCTCTAGCAATATATTATGATTGGTATTTTGTTTATAATTTCCCACTGCAGTGGTAGTAATATATTTTCTAGTACCTAGACAAGATGCTAATGTCTTTTCAGTATGTTTGTTACTTTGTAAATAAATGTGTCGTGCTATCTGAACTTATGTGCATCCGTGTATGTGTCTCTTGATAGCTTCCAGCCAAACACCTAATTGGGTAAAATGAAGTTCTATTGAGTGCTGAAATCCCCCTTCTTTACACAGTAACTCATATAGCACTACTGTGGCACCTTATCTTTTCTAACAAGTTTTGAAGTCATAATTGTTTTTGGGGGTCTGCACCTGATCTTGAAACGGTTAATTACCGCCAAGATCTTTAAACAAATATTTTTGCTGTGGAAAGCTCCCTATCCTGTTCAATCAGGAAGGTCCCAGCAATCCTCTCCCAGTACTTTTTCTGTAACATATATATATATATATATATATATATATATATATACATACATACATACACACGCATACATACATACTCAAACATAGTATATACATATGTATCTACACGTGTATATATATATATATATATATATATATATATATATATATATATATTTATTTTACATACAGTATATACCGGGCTCTGGAAATGTCTGGCTAAAACTTACCTATTCAGTAAACTCTCAGAGGGGCATATAACTTATTACATACAGTATATCAACCAGGGTTAAATGGAAAGCTGCCTTAGATATTGTATTGCCAATTTGAATACAGAGCAATACTATATGGCCTTTGCATTGCTCCTACTGTGTTTTAGCTCTTTAAAATCAACTTTGAGATGTGATAGACTCATTCCTCGTATATTTGAATGACTTCTTAATTTGTTCTGGAGAATATTATCAGTCATGTTTGCTATGTGTTACAGCATCTTCTCTATGCCAACTTATATTAAAGGGACAGTCCAGTCAAAATTAAACTTTCATAATTCAGATACAACTTTCCAATTTACTTTTATTGTGAAATTTGCTTTGTTCTCTTGGTATTCTTTGAAGAAAGCTAAACCTAGGTAGGCTCACATGCTAATTTCTAAGCACTTGAAGGCTGCCTCTTATCTCAGTGCATTTTTTTTACAGCTAGACAGTTCTAGTTCATGTGTGTCATATAGATACCATTGTGCTCATGCATGTGGAGTTATTTAAGAATCAGCACTAATTAGCTAAAATGCTATTCTGTCAAAAGAACTGAGATAAGGGGGCATTCAGCAGAGGCTTAGAAACAAGGTAATCAAAGAGGTTGAAAGTATATTAATAGAACCAAGTTGGCTGTGCAAAACTGGAGAATAGGTAATAAAAAAAAACATTCTGGAGTAGACTGTCCCTTTAAGATATCAAAAACCTTGTTTTGGGTTATAGGATACTGCAAAACTTCTTCCTGGGTTATATAATTTCTTCTGAAAGGTTAAAAATTGACCCAGCCAAGGTTACTACAGTAATTTTATTGACCATGGCCAAACAACCTAAGAGCATGAATGTCTTATTATTATAAAAGTTTTATAAGAAACTACTCTAAAGTTGTAGCCTAAGCATCTTATAATTACAATAAATATTTGTGTCTTGCTATAGAATAGCTCATCAACTAAGCAAAATCATTCTTAAAACAAATGAACATCCTGTTTGATGCAATTGTTATTCAATATCCAAAAGTCATCTACACTACCACTTGCATACTTAGCGGAGCCAATCCTATGCTTGTCTCTACAGATAACAAGGATAGTCCCCACTATGTTAACATAAAGTGCATTGTTTTGCAGTTGTTTGCAGGGTTAACATTGAAAAGGCAGCAGTGTGCATTTTCAGCTCTGAGAATAAGAAAATCCACAATTTGCAGACTTAAATGACATGAAAATGGGGCAAAATAAATAATACAAGTATAATGCAAAGTTGTTTTACTTCTCATAACAAAACATTTTATATAAAAATATAAAAGGTGCTTACCATCTCTATATCTGCCATGACTAAAAGGAGCACACCCATTATCCTTGACACAATGTTACAGTTGTTGAAAAGAAAATGTTTTACTCAATACTCATGTACTACAGCTGGACTTTCTGAGAGAGGGGAATTTCAGGGGAGACTGCAGAATTCTGTGCAGGCACAGAGAAAGATTTCTATCTCTGTCTGGTGAACAGTTCAAATGTTCATGTTTTGTACTCTAAAAATGATATACAACTGAGAATACCGTCTTTCAAATGCCTAAAGAAAACAAATGACTTAAAGGAACAGTCTACTCCAGAATTGTTATTGTTTAAAAAGATAGATAATCCCTTTATTACCCATTCCCCTGTTTTGCATAACCAACACAGTTGTATTCATTAGGGCTGCGCGATTAATCGCAGGATGCGATTTTAAACCGCGATTAATCGCCGTGGTTTTAAAACCGCGAGAGTATGCGATTTGTATGCGATTTTAGCCCCGTCCCATTTGACATCACCTATGACATACAGGAGGGCCGCCGACTTGCTGTGCCCGCCTTGCGACATTGAGCCGACTTACCGGGGAGCGCTGTGACTGATGCGGGTTACAGGGAGGGGGGTGCGCTGTGACTGATGCGGGTTACAGGGAGGGGGGCTGACTTACCGGAGAGCGATGTGACTGATGCGAGTTACAGGGAGGGGGGTGCGCTGTGACTGATACGGGTTACAGGGAGGGGGGCTGACTTACTGGAGAGCGCTGTGGCTGATGCAGGTTACAGGGATGGGGGGCGACTTACCGGGGAGCGCTGTGGCTGATGTGGGTTACAGGGAGGGGGGTGCGCTGTGGCTGATGCGGGTTACAGGGAGGGGGGCCGACTTACAAGGGTGCGCTGTGGCTGATGCGGGTTACAGGGAGGGGGGTCGACTTACTGGGGAGCGCTGTGGCTGATGCGGGTTACAGGGAGGGGGTGCACTGTGGCTGATGCGGGTTACAGGGAGGGGGGCCGACTTACAGTGGTGCGCTGTGGCTGATGCGGGTTACAGGGAGGGGGGCCGACTTACTGGGGGAGCACTGTGGCTGATGCGGGTTACATGGAGGGGGTGCGCTGTGGCTGAGGCGGGTTACAGGGAGGGGGGTGTGCAGGGACTTATGTGGGTTGGGGGCTGATGGAGATTAAAGGCAGTGCTTATTGGGGGTTACAGTGGGACTTATGTAGGTTACAGGGGGTGCAGGGTTACAGTGGGAGCTGATGGGGCTTATGGAGGTTACAGTGGGTGCGGGGTTACAGTGGGAGCTGATGGGGCTTATGTAGGTTACAGAGGGGGCCTATGAGGGTTACAGGGGGTGCTGACATTAAAATCGTGATTAAATTGCAATCGCAATTCCCCCCCCCCCCCATATCGCCCAGCCCTAATATTAATACACTTTTTACCTCTGTGATTACCTTGTATCTAAGCCTTTGAAGACTGCCCCTTATTTCAGTTATTTTGACAGATTTGCCTTTAGCCAATCAGTGCCATCTCACTTGTAAATCCATGGGCATGGTCACAATGTTATCTGTATGGCACACATGAACTTACGCCCTCTAGCTGTGAAAAACTGCCAAATGCATTGAAATAAAGGGGTGGCTTCAAGGTTTTAGAAATTAGCATATGAGCCTACCTAGGTTAAGCTTTCAAAGAATACCAAGAGAACAAAGCAAATTTGATTATAAAAGTGAAAAGGAAAGTTGTTTAAAATTGCATTCCCTATCTGAATCATGAAAGTTTAATTTTTAATTGACTGTCCCTTTAATAGTCCCTACATGACCTGGGCAGAGTTAAAGATGTGCGGCTTTAAATTGTTAACAGTAACAGACTATTGTTTGTGAACATAACTATTGATTTCATTAATACAAACGTTTTTATGATTTCCATTTTATACAAAATGTGATGTCATCAAGAAGTTAATGGATGAGCTAGCATGATTTAAGGTGCATCACTGTTGCTATGGCTTAATAGTTAAAGGGACAGTGTACGCCAAGTTTCATGTAACTGCGTGTAATAGACACTACTATAAAGAAGAATGTGCACAGATACTGATCTAATAATCCAGTATAAAACCTTTTAATAACGTACTTAGAAGCTCCCAGTTTAGCACTGTTGATGAGGTTAGGCTGGGACACCCAGTGAAAGGGGCTGAGAAAGCAGGAAGAGCAGACCCTCTCCTGCATATGAAAAGACTCATTACACTCGCCAGAAACACGTGCCCACAAGCTCCATACAGAGCTTGATAAATGGGCCTCCAAGACTGCATTCATCACAAATGTTGTACTGCATGTAGTGTTTGCAGTTCATTGGGCGTTTTATTGAAGTCGCGCTTACTGCAGATTCTAAGTTGGTCAAATGCACTGTTCTCATAAAACCTCTTCAAAAGTATTTTCCCATGACATTGGCCCCTGAAATATCTTCAGTTTTGAACATAGAGCAGTAACACTTGCACACATTTTGGGACAAATACAATTCCATACAGAAATAATACAGGGCAATCGGGAGAGTCAAGTCATTTATTTTTTATTAATCTCATTTATTCAAAGAGTAACAAATATTTTTTAATGAATGATCTTAGTCATCCTTCAAAGATTTTTTTTTGGTAACAACTTGAAACAAACAGAATCATTCCTGATGAACAAAGTAAATGAAGAATTATCAGCATAAAACAATACATTATAGCAAACTTATAAAATGTAATAATGTGGAACTACACTTAATTTCGTATTCCCTTGTATATACTTAAAGGGACACTCAAGTCAAAATTAAAACTTTAACAAAATGTTTAACTCACTGGCTCCTACTGAGCTTGAGCAAGAATTCACAGAATATACTTATATACATTTGTGATTGGCTGATGGCTGTCACATGATACGAGGGGAGTGGAAATAGTCATAACATTGAAATTTAACAGAAAAAAAAATCTGCTTCTCATTTGAAATTCAGACTAAGTGCTATTGCATTGTTTATGGTCCTGCCACAGTCAGTTGCCCAGTCACTGCTCCAGAGCCTAAATGTATATTCAAATAAAAACCAGATGGACATTACATAGCCAATATATCTATAAGTTACTTTATTTACAAAAATGTAATTGTTTAGATGAGCGCTTTCCAAGCAACAGCTGTGAACCTGCAAATGATAGAAGTCTGGGTGGAAAACCAAGCATCATTCATCTCTCTAAAGGCAAGATGTAGTGCGTTTTGTTGCCCAATCTGAGTCCTAAACCCCTTGATACAGCAGATCATATTTAGGAATATTCCTGGGATCTATTGGACTTCGTACTATGAGTTTCCCACGCATTGCTCCTCTGTAGATTACTTCTATAAGATCAATAAAATCCTGCTTTGTCTTGAAACTTCCAACAAATTTTGTGTGATCTGGAGATCTGAAACAAAACATATTAATTAGCAACAGTGAGTTTGTAAGCTGCACACTGTATTTATACCGGAGTGTTTCAGGTGCTCCCAATACTAGTTACTACCCCAGTTGCCTTTTTATACAGGAAGGAACAGATCTTTTTCAATCACACATGTGCACAGATATTAATTTCCTATCATTTGGCGCCATCAAGTGGTCAAGTTAAAAATGACATAACATTACATTTATATTACAACTTCTATACATTCATATTATAAAACCATCAGCTTAATATTTTACATTATTTAATACCCAAAGATTTTATTTTAGAAAAATAGAGAAATAGTGCACAACAAAAGTTACTGTATACAGAGGACCTAAGCTGTATATCAAATTTAAAAACTTATTTATAAAAAAAAAACCTACATAAATACAGAACAAAGTCTCTGTTTAATCCCCTTGGTATCATTGTATCTAACTCATGTATCCAATAAAACTCACCCTGCTTTAAGCATTTCTCCTGGTCTACCTCACTTCTACAGTCTTCACTTGGTCTATCACACGCCAGTGGAATTGGCTAATCTGGTGTAAACCCCCCCCCCAAAAAAAACGATACTGGGGCCTGTTTATCGCCACATCTAATAGACCTATGTTGGCTCATGCGATCTCTGACCTTTTTTTGCAGTTTTGTCCATAAAGACAAGGAAACACGGGCACTTTATAAGGTAAACCACATATGTGGACCCGCAAGTAAAAAAAAAACCTCTCTAATTTTGTATTTTGTATCATTGCTGGGATGCGTAAACGTATCACCCCTAATAATGGAGTTACAGCTCATGCACCTTAAGCAGGGGAAACAACCTGTTCTTTTCTGTATAAGGTAAGATTGTTTAAACACCTTATTTGGTCCTACATCTGATTTAAAGGGATTGATCTTGCTTAAAAAGAAAGATAATCCCTTTATTACCCCTTCCCCAGTTTTGCATAACCAACACTGTTACATTAATATACTTTGTACCTCTGTGTTACCTTGTATCTAAGCCTACACATTTTGTTGTATTTACTGAGAAGGATAACCCCTACTTACAAATTGTTGCTGCATTTCTAGAAGCCACTCTTTTTGTAGGGACTCTTCACTAACAATACGATGGACTATTAAAAGCTGACTGCGTGGCAGTGATTCTACTAATTTTCTATGATGAAAACGGTTATAGAAGGAAAGAGTGTTCCTTTCAGTATCTAGGTCAAACATTGATTGATTTCCTTGTTTGTAATCCCTAAATCTAAGAACACTGCCACCTGAACATGTCTATCACGTTTCGTCACCCAATCACGCAAGTGTGATAAAAATGATGTCATAAGATATTCTAGGGTTGTCACCTCTGATCTACCTCAGCTCTTGCTGGATAGAGGGCACTGGTTCTTATCATATCTCTGCTGACATCTCTGCATCTAAAAATCACTCTCTGTGTTAAGTTGGGGCTGTAAAACTGACCTTAGGCAATAAAGTAGAAGGCTATTTATGCCAAGCTCTGTTTTTTTAAGAAAAAAAAAAAACACACAGGGACACACATCCTTTAATGAAACAAAAACTTTCAGCACACAGATAAAAAGTTAACCCCTTGCGCCTAAAACCACAAGGCCTCCATGACAATGTCAAAACCTAAAAGGAAATCAAACACTATCATTAAAATACCAGGGAGAGATACAACATATTCTTACTGGGGCATTGCAGAATGGTTTGATTGAAAAAGTTTATACTTCTTACATTAAATTTCAAACGTTTGTAGACATCTATTTGCCTTGAGATGGGTATAGGTATAATTAAAAATATTGGCTGTTGAATGTTGTTATTCCCCTGCTCAGATTGAGTTTGTAGAGAACTTGCTGAGTTTAATATCATTTTGGAATTATTTTTTATTTCAGGACAGCTGGTATGTTTCAAAGGGACTGCCATGGGATCAAACGTTGCCCCATCATATGCCAACCTCTATATGAGATATATTGAAGAGAAATATGTCTATGAAAACATTTTGTTTCTTCAGTGTGCGATGTGATATACATAGATGACATGTTTGGAATATGGTGGGGTGATGCAATTTCACTTAATTTTTATAATTGTCCTCAATTCTGCTGTTACTGTATTGGAGTTTTCCCTTACATACAGCGAAGAGATGGCAGTGTTCTTACATACTAGGGTTTACAAACAAGGAAATCAATAAAATGTTTACTTATATGTTAAAGGGACAGTCTAGTCCAAAATAAACTTTCATGATTCAGATAGAGAATGTAATTTTAAACAATTTTCCAATTTACTTTTATCACCAACTTTGAAGGCCGCCTCTTCACCCAGGGCATTTTGACAGTTTTTCACCACTAGAGGGTGTTAGTTCATGTGTGTCATATAGATAACACTGTGCTCAAGCACGTGAAGTTCCAGAGAGACAGTTTTGATTGGCTAAAATGGATGTCTGTCAAAAGAACTGAAATAATGGGGCAGTTTGTGAAGGCTTAGATAATCACTGAGGTAAAAAGTGTATTTATATAACTGTGTTAGTTATGCAAAACTAGGGTATAGGTAATAAAGGGATTATCTATCTTTTTAAACAATAAAAATCCTGGTGTAGACTGTCCCTTTAAAGATACTGATAGGAACACTCTTCTCTCCTATTACAGTTTTCCTCCTAGAAAATTAGTAGAATCACTGCCACGCTTTTAATAGTTCAACGTATTGTTAGTGAAAAGTCCCAACAAAAAGAGTGGCTTCAAGAAATGCAGCAACAATTTGTAAGTAGAGGTCACTTTTCTCAGTTAATACAAAAATGTGCAGAGGATATAACACACAATAAAAACATACAGAAAAGAGAAACATATTGACAAATGAACCAGAATGGCGCACACAGCGATAAGATTACAAGGATACTCAAAAAGCAATGGCACATTTTAAAAGACTGTAATCCACAAATCAGTGACTTTCAGGAGAGCCCACTAATGGTATATCATACAGTAAGGAATCTCAGAAACCATTTGGTTAAATCAGATGTAGGACTAAAGAAGGGGTTAAAACAAACTTACCTTACACAGAAAAGAACAGGTTGTTTCCCCTGCATGGGGTGAATGAGCTGTCACTCCATTATTAGGGGTGATACGTTCACGCATCCCAGCAATGATAACAAATACAAAATTATACAGCTTAGTTCCTCTGTATACAGTAACTTTTGTTGTGCGCTGTTTCTCTATTTTTCTAAATTTCTCTATTTCCCCCCATAATTAGTGTATTAAATAATGTAAAATATTAAAGGGCCATTATAGTCATTTTTAAAGAAAGGGTTAATAAAAAGTTTAGTGTGTGCATCAAATATAATCAATATATATCTATTACATGTATTTCATTGTTTTAAAGATATTTATATCACTTCCACTGCCCATTAAAATCATTGATTCTGCTTCATATTGAGCTCCAGGTCGTACGACCGATATGGAAGTCTGAGCCTGAGCATTACAGCCTTCCTCTATTCCTCTACCTCCTCACAGCTTCTGCAAAGAAGTGCAGGCTGCAAAGTGTCACTCAAAAGCCGATCCAGTCCCTCTGTGCGAGCTCACGAATGAGAGGATCGGCAATGGTTGCTATAGCAACCTCTGAAGCGTCCGACAGCAGAGCTGATAAGGAACTGCATAATAATAACGAAATTTATGCTTACCTGATCAATTTTATTTCTTTGACATGGCGAGTCCACGGATCAGCAATTACTGTTGGGAATATCACTCCTGGCCAGCAGGAAGAGGCAAAGAGCACCACAGCAAAGCTGTTAAGTATTACTTCCGTTCCCATAACCCCCAGTCATTCGACCGAAGGAAAAGAAGAGAAAGGAAATAACAAAACTGTCTGAAAAACAGGGAGGGCCGTGGACTCACTGTGTCAAGAATGAAATTAAATTTAGCAGGTAATCATAATTTTTTTTTTTTTTTCTTACGACACAGTGAGTCCACGAATCAGCAACTGTTGGTAATCAATACCCAAGCTAGAGGACACAGATGATAAGGAAGGGACAAGACAGGTAACCTAAACAGAAGGCACCACTGCTTGCAGGACACCTTTCTCCCAAAGGAAGCCTCAGCCGAAGCAAAAGTATCAAATTTATAGAATTTAGAAAAAGAAGACCAAGTCACAGCCTTACAAATCTGTTCTACAGAGGCCTCATTCTTGAAGGCCCAAGAAGAAGACACCGCCCTAGTGGAATGAGCTGTAATTCTCTCAGGAGGCTGCTGTCCAGCAGTCTAATAAGCCATACGAATAACCTGAGAGAAAGAGAAGTGGCAGTAGCTTTCTGGCCTTTACGTTTTCCAGAAAAGCAAACAAACAATGCAAAAGATTGACGAAAGTCCTTTGTAGCCTGCAGATAGAATTTAAGAGCCCGCACAGTATATTCTCAGGGCTTGGATTGTTCCTGTTTGGTAAAGGCAGGGGAAGACTTACCTCTGAACTTACGAACGGAACGAAAATTAGTCTGACGTCCCTTCATTTTGTTCTTCTTGTCTTGAGGCAGAAAATCCTTTACCACCCGTGATATCGGAAAACATTTCTGCCAAAGCCGGTCCGAGCAAGGTCTTTCCCTTGTAAGGGATTGCCAAAAGCTTAGATTAAGAAGAAACATCAGCAGACCAAGATTTAAGCCATAGCGATTTACGCGCTAAGATTGCAAAGCCAGATATTTTGGCCCCCAACTTAATGACCTGCAAAGAGGCATCAGTGATAAAGGAATTAGCTAACTTTATTTAGCCTTTATCCTATCTTAAATCTCCTCCAAAGGAGTTTCAGCCTGAAGGGATTCAGACAAGGCGTCAAACCAATAGGCTGCCGCGCTGGTTACTGTAGCAATGCACACCACCGGTTGCCATTGTAACCCCTGATGAATATACATTTTCTTTAAAAAGGCCTCCAGCTTTTTATTCATAGGATCTTTGAAAGAGCAACTATCCTCAATAGGAATAGTAGTTCTCTTGGCCAAAGTGGAGATCACCCCTTCCACCTTTATGGAGTCAGCCACTGGGAACATCTTCCTAAAGACAGGGGAGGGGGAAAAAGGAATTCCTGGTCTTTCCCATTCCTGGGTAAAAAATATCTGTGGCATGGTCCCCAGGGGAACATCAAAGTATCTATTTAATTTACTAGCGCATCTGAGTCATCCAAGGTAGCTAAAACCTCCTTTAACAAAACACAAAGGTGTTTAAGCTTGAATCTGAAGGAAACCACTTCAGCATCAGAAGAAGGAATTACACTATCCAAATCTGAGATTTAACCCTCAGAGGCTACTGAAGTATCCTCCTCTTCCGACTTATGGGAAAGAGCAACTTGGTTAGCCTGTACTGGATCTGATACCTTACTATCTGAATCTCTAGACTTTCTCTTACGTTTCCCCTGAAGCAAGGGAATGGAAGCTAGCGCCTTAAATAGCGCTGAGGACACCTGTGCAGCAATTTCTGCCTTCAAAAAGACTCCATCAAGAGTCTGCGAGGAACCGCAGGGCACTACCTGAGACTGTAATGATACTTGGGGTACTTGAGGAGGAGACTGTGGCATTGCCTTAACAGAATCCACCTGAGAGAAAGGTGGCTCCGAAGCAAAAAGCCTGTCTTTATACATCAGGGTTCTTTCAATACAAGAACCACAAAAAGGCAAAGGAAGTTCAACATGGGCACTCAAACAAATCTTGCACTCTATATCAGGCATATTGAAAAAATATTTTCAATTATGTACTGTCCCTTTAACTGGTAATGTTAGAAAAAAAAACACAGCAGGACATCAGTTACAAGAACTGCAGCTAAACCAGATAGTCCCTTTTTTAACAAGCAGTTCTCTTTTTTGTAATGCTTAAAACAAAAAAAAGGACCTACAGAAAACTTTTATTATAACAAGTCGTTCTCTTTTTTTAATACAATTAGAAAAAAACGTCTGGCCCCTCTGCCTACCGGAACCTTGACTGGCACAGCTCTGGATAAAACACGCTAAGCTACTGAGTATGCAACCGCCATAAGTCGATAGCAGGGAAAGGAGCGAAGTTACAGCACGCTCTGCAGCCGGAAGGAGCTCCGCCCCTGTGACGTCATGTTCTGAGCCGTTTAACGGACCGCAAACTCTTAACTAAAACTCACGGCCTGTAGAAAGACTGCCCCCCTCCTGAAGTAACAACGACTGTTATCAGAAGTTTAAAACACTGAGCCACCAATAAATTAAAAAAAATTCACAATATAATTTTTTTTTACTTTCTCTCACACCGTAGCAGTGTCCTGCAACCTGTCAAATGTATCCTGAGTTAAAATTACTCAAGTGCCAGGGTTTCTGAATAACTGTCTCTTCAAAACTAAAATGGCACTTACCTGCACCTCTGACTGTCTGATAGGAGGACGTCTCACCAGCATGAGAGGAAGCCACTCCTCACAGAGACCTATGGGTAGAAGAAGGGACAGAGTAAGCCTACTCTGGCATTGTTAGAGGGCAGCAAATCGTCAGGAAAACACAGCGAGGCCCACCCCACAAGTTTCTGACTGCTTAAAAGCTACCACAGCCCTACTGAAGAGACTAACGTGGAGTACAGCTAAACCCAGCATGATAGAGAAGATCAGAGCAAGCCTGCTCTGGCTTCAAAATAATAAAATCTTGATAGAAGAATCTTACACCTAAACTTCACCTCCTCCTTGCACTGAAGGCAAAGGGAATGACTGGGGGTTGTGGGAAGGGAAGTGACACTTAGCAGCTTTGCTGTGGTGCTTTTTGTCTCCTCCTGCTGGCCAGGAGTGATATTCCCAACAGTAATTGCTGATCCGTGGACTCACCGTGTCTTAAGAAAGAAAGGAGTTTTATTACCTGCCTAAGCTGCCTTGTTTACTTAGTAAATTGGACTGCAGATAATTTAAGACTGCCTGCCGACATAATTGCAAGCACAGTGTAAGAAGGGAAATGCTGACTGGCACGCTAGCAGAGGAACCGATTTCCCTTGGCAATGTATATACCAGCTCTGCTAGCATGTCGGTTTCACCAATGTGCTGTTGCAAGATGAAAAGAAAACTAGATCATATAACTGTTTAACCCTCATTTTAAGTTGATAATGAGGGTTAAACAGTTATACAATCTATTCTTTTCATCGTGCAACAGCACATTGGTGAAACTTACACGTTAGCAGGGAAACCAGTTGCTCTGCTAGCGTGCCAGTCAGCATTCCCCTTCTTACTCTGACAGCATGAAATTGCGTGCTCACTCCCGTGTCTGGAGAGAAAGAGAGAGAAAGAGAAAAAGAGAAAAAAAGAGAGGAAAAAAAAGAGAAAGAGAGGAAAAAAAAGAGAAAGAGAGAAAAAAAGAGAAAGAGAGAATTAACTCATTGTGTAACCCATTTACAAATCTAGACAAGTCCAAAGACTTGCTTTTCCCACAGAAACTCTCTGAATACATCGTTTCCATTGCAGCAAAGGATCCTGAGTAAGATATGCAAATTAGGTTCACAATGACTCACTTTTTTACTTTTAGCCTTGGTCTGAATCACTGTACTAACCCTAGCTAAGCTTAAAAGCTGTGTAATATGGCGATGCTATGGCGTAAAGGGAAGTCTGCCTTAAAAAGCAGGCTAAAAGTAAAAAAAGTGAGGCATTGTGAACCTTATTTGCATATCTTACCCAGAATCCTTTGCTGCATTGGAAACAATGTATTCAGAGAGTTTCTGTGGGAAAAGCAAGTATTCTGACTTGTCTAGATTTGTAAATGGGTTACACAATGAGTTATCTTCTCTACATTTTGTATTTAGTGGAGAATTTTAAACTCACTTTTCGCCTCCCCATAATTTTAATTGTGGTGTGTGTGTGTATATATATATATATATATATATATATATATATATATATATATATATATATATATATATATATATATATATATATACATACATATATATATACATATACATACATATATATATACATATACATACATACATACATACATACATACATATAAACATATATATATATACATACATATAAACATATATATATATACATACATACATATATACATATACATACATACATATATACATATACATACATACATACATACATACATACATACATGTGCAAAATTACGCTTCTTTGCACTTAGCGGTTGCAGAGAAGAAGATGTTTAAAGATTTTCGCACATTTCAAAATGGTAGCTAGATCATGTGACTAAATCACTTCCCTTGAACAAACTTTATTCTAGGTCAGTACAGTAGTACACACCAAGTTTCACAGCTGTAACATAAGCGGTTCCGGGGAAGAAGATTTTTCAAGTCCTTGTCGAAATTTGTTGCAAAAAGCAAAATGGCTGCTAGATCACATGACATATAAGATTTATGTTGCACAGCATTATGCACAGCATAGATCTCTAGCATTGAGCCAAGTTTCATTAGTTTTTGAGTTATGCTGTTGTTTTTATATGCATTTGAATAAGCTTGGCGGAATAATAATAATAATAAAAATAATAATAATAATAATAATAATAATCCTGACAATAACAATAGGTTGTCCTGCAACTTCGTTGCATGGCCACCTAATAATAATAATAGATTTGCCCCAAGATGGCATAACTATACTTCTCTATCTGCCACCTCATTTAGAAAAGAACCAACTAATAAATGGCAGGTGAATCTCCAGAATAGATTTGAACCACTAGAAGAAAAGAATAGCGAGTCTTTTTTAGAGAATACTGTATTTAACAATCAGCCAATAGAAAATCCACAAGAGAGCAAGAAAAGAAACAAAAAAAAAAAGAAATATAAAGGATGCAGAGGACAGGGGGAAACAAAAAAAACAAAAAAACAAACAGGGAAGGTATTTTCAATCTAAGCAGCATGGAACTGCCGGAAAATCAAATTAAAGTTCTACAGAAGGGGTTAAGTTTTGCACCAACTAATAAAATAAATACATTTGAAACTTTAATTAACGTGAACCAATTTAAAAGAGAGTTGACTCTCAAAAGACATTTTATGGAAGGCACCTTAGAGTCTAGAACTAAAATGATACAAAAAAAGTTGAATATATTTCAACAAACAGATTTAAAACCAAAGACAAAATTTCCCCCCACATCAGATAAAGGAGTACACGTGCAGATGTTTCAACAATTGTTAAAAAAAGATTTAGAAGAATTAAACACAGTGAAGAAAACCAACTAAAATCTTACTAAAAAAGAACATGAAATTCTGAAGCAACTAAGTATTACTAAAAATCTGACTAACAAATCAGCGGACAATGATGGGGGATAGTTATTTTAAGTCTATAGGGAGATATAGTAGAGCGCTGGATATGATGAATACCGAAACACCTTAAAGATAGAAAAGATCCTTTGTTCTTTTCAAGGGGATAAAGCTAGTTAGAAAGTGGGGGTAAGGGCGCTAGGGAAGCTGAAGGTATCCTAGTAAATAAATAGTGTTATAATTACACTAGAAAATCTAGATTGTGAAATCAGATATACTCAAAATATCTGTCTACTATGTGTGATCAATATAGTGAGTGGATAAGAGTTATGTAAGTGTCGCAAGTTATAATAATGTGTAATAAAAAATTATCACAGCCTGCGCAGCTTCCAAACAATATTCAATTCATATATCTGGGATAATAAGAGACCGAGAGTTGCGGCAGCCACTCTTCAGGTGCCGGTTGAACGGGGTGGGCTAGGCCTGCCTAATGTCCAACTCTATCACCAAGCAGCATTGATATCTCATGCCTCAGCCTGGGGGCAAAACCTCCCACCCGCGAGGTGGAGAGAGCTAGAACAAGCATCTCTCCCAGCATATATCGAACTCTCAGACCTGCTGTGGGTTCTCCCGCACTTAGCTTTGTGAATAACTATCTCTAACCACCTGATTAAAGACTGCCAGTCGGCTTGGTTCCAGTTGAGACACAATTTACTGATAGCCCCGCACCCTTCGCCCATCCATCCTGTTATTGCGCTCCTACAGAGACTACCTAATGTCAGGCTTACCGCTTGGAAGAACCTAGGGGTCACCTCATTAGGTGACTTCTACCTAAACGATAACCTCCTCTCGCCCCGAGACATGGTCGCAAGATTCGATATTCCTCGCCACTTGGAGTTTGATTTTATGAGACTCAGATCCCTTATGAGGGCGTGGGGATTCCTGACTGACAAGATCAGGGCACCCACCATCTGGGAGATTAGGTGGAAAGCGGGCCTACAATTATATAAGCCCCTCACCACTCACTACAAATCCCACTTAGGGCCTCCCATCCTCGTAAAAACAAGGCACATGATTTCCTGGGAAACTGAACTGAGACTTACCTACACGACACTTGACTGGTCCAAGGCTATACTGGTGACTAAATCTGCACTACACTGTGTCACAATGTATGAACTCTATTTCAAGATCATTACCAGATGGCACCTAGTACCGGCTAAACTTCGGACTCTGTACCCTGGGCACTCACCCCTATGTTGGAGAGACTGTGGAGAAATAGGCACTCCGCTCCATGTGTGGTGGTCATGTGACACACTTGACCGCTCTGGTCTAGATTATGCACGGCCTTAGAACTCCCGACACCGGACACCCCAAGCCTAGCCCTTCTTCATATTGGAATAAAAAAATTGCCGATCCATAAGAGATACCTATTTGTCTACTTGCTGACCTCGGTTGAAATGCTGATAGCCAGGAACTGGAAGAAACCGCAGCCTCCAAGATGGCAGGCTGTGGTTGACTACCTACAATACATCAAATCCATGGAAGACTATGTCTTTCGGATGAGAAATCAGTCAGGAACATCTAGCCTAATCTGGGAATCCTGGGAGACTTACCTGAAACAAACCCCATAATTAGGCTTTTCTCTTTAGAACACTAGTAGCCCACTTCTGGTAACGTTTCTTCCCTAGTCACCGAGGGTGCACCTCACTGTGATTGTCCCAAGGTGCCCCTCATTTACTGACGGGGATTTCCCCTTCCATTAGCACCCTCCCCCCCCACCTGATATTTTCCTTCCCCCTACCCCTATCCCCTTTCTTCCCCCTGTACCTTCCCCCCCACTACACCCTCCCTTAATGGGTCTTGGGTGATTAAACCCAACAAAGCTATATCAACCCTTATACACTACATATACCATATGATTTGTGTTCTTTAACTGTCAGGACTACTGAATATGGCATCATTTGCCATTTATGGACTTAATTATAAAAACTTAAAATTTTACCAATACATAACAAGATAACTGTACATGTGCGCACCAGATAGCTTTTCAATGTTATAAATGACCCCCCTGCAGCGCTCGCTGATTCCCTCTTGATGTCATTTATCTCCTGTATTATCGTGTGTACTACCGCTACCAATTATGTACAAAAAACAGAATTTATGTTTACCTGATAAATTACTTTCTCCAACGGTGTGTCCGGTCCACGGCGTCATCCTTACTTGTGGGATATTCTCTTCCCCAACAGGAAATGGCAAAGAGCCCAGCAAAGCTGGTCACATGATCCCTCCTAGGCTCCGCCTTCCCCAGTCATTCGACCGACGTAAAGGAGGAATATTTGCATAGGAGAAATCATATGATACCGTGGTGACTGTAGTTAAAGAAAATAAATTATCAGACCTGATTAAAAAACCAGGGCGGGCCGTGGACCGGACACACCGTTGGAGAAAGTAATTTATCAGGTAAACATAAATTCTGTTTTCTCCAACATAGGTGTGTCCGGTCCACGGCGTCATCCTTACTTGTGGGAACCAATACCAAAGCTTTAGGACACGGATGAAGGGAGGGAGCAAATCAGGTCACCTAGATGGAAGGCACCACGGCTTGCAAAACCTTTCTCCCAAAAATAGCCTCAGAAGAAGCAAAAGTATCAAATTTGTAAAATTTAGTAAAAGTGTGCAGTGAAGACCAAGTCGCTGCCTTACATATCTGATCAACAGAAGCCTCGTTCTTGAAGGCCCATGTGGAAGCCACAGCCCTAGTGGAATGAGCTGTGATTCTTTCAGGAGGCTGCCGTCCGGCAGTCTCGTAAGCCAATCTGATGATGCTTTTAATCCAAAAAGAGAGAGAGGTAGAAGTTGCTTTTTGACCTCTCCTTTTACCAGAATAAACAACAAACAAAGAAGATGTTTGTCTAAAATCCTTTGTAGCATCTAAATAGAATTTTAGAGCACGAACTACATCCAAATTGTGCAACAAACGTTCCTTCTTTGAAATTGGATTCGGACACAAAGAAGGCACGACTATCTCCTGGTTAATGTTTTTGTTAGAAACAACTTTCGGAAGAAAACCAGGTTTAGTACGTAAAACCACCTTATCTGCATGGAACACCAGATAAGGAGGAGAACACTGCAGAGCAGATAACTCTGAAACTCTTCTAGCAGAAGAAATTGCAACCAAAAACAAAACTTTCCAAGATAATAACTTAATATCAACGGAATGTAAGGGTTCAAACGGAACCCCCTGAAGAACTGAAAGAACTAAATTGAGACTCCAAGGAGGAGTCAAAGGTTTGTAAACAGGCTTGATTCTAACCAGAGCCTGAACAAAGGCTTGAACATCTGGCACAGCTGCCAGCTTTTTGTGAAGTAACACAGATAAAGCAGAAATCTGTCCCTTCAAAGAACTTGCAGATAATCCTTTCTCCAAACCTTCTTGAAGAAAGGATAGAATCTTAGGAATTTTTACCTTGTCCCAAGGGAATCCTTTAGATTCACACCAACAGATATATTTTTTCCATATTTTGTGGTAGATTTTTCTAGTTACAGGCTTTCTGGCCTGAACAAGAGTATCAATGACAGAATCTGAGAACCCTCGCTTTGATAAGATCAAGCGTTCAATCTCCAAGCAGTCAGTTGGAGTGAGACCAGATTCGGATGTTCGAACGGACCTTGAACAAGAAGGTCTCGTCTCAAAGGTAGCTTCCATGGTGGAGCCGATGACATATTCACCAGGTCTGCATACCAAGTCCTGCGTGGCCACGCAGGAGCTATCAAGATCACCGATGCCCTCTCCTGATTGATCCTGGCTACCAGCCTGGGGATGAGAGGAAACGGCGGGAATACATAAGCTAGTTTGAAGGTCCAAGGTGCTACTAGTGCATCTACTAGAGTCGCCTTGGGATCCCTGGATCTGGACCCGTAGCAAGGAACCTTGAAGTTCTGACGAGAGGCCATCAGATCCATGTCTGGAATGCCCCACAATTGAGTAATTTGGGCAAAGATTTCCGGATGGAGTTCCCACTCCCCCGGATGAAATGTCTGACGACTCAGAAAATCCGCTTCCCAATTTTCCACTCCTGGGATGTGGATTGCAGACAAGTGGCAGGAGTGAGTCTCCGCCCATTGAATGATTTTGGTCACTTCTTCCATCGCCAGGGAACTCCTTGTTCCCCCCTGATGGTTGATGTACGCAACAGTCGTCATGTTGTCTGATTGAAACCGTATGAACTTGGCCTTTGCTAGCTGAGGCCAAGCCTTGAGAGCATTGAATATCGCTCTCAGTTCCAGAATATTTATCGGGAGAAGAGATTCTTCCCGAGACCAAAGACCCTGAGCTTTCAGGGGTCCCCAGACCGCGCCCCAGCCCACCAGACTGGCGTCGGTCGTGACAATGACCCACTCTGGTCTGCGGAAGCTCATCCCCTGTGACAGGTTGTCCAGGGACAGCCACCAACGGAGTGAATCTCTGGTCCTCTGATCTACTTGTATCGTCGGAGACAAGTCTGTATAGTCCCCATTCCACTGACTGAGCATGCACAGTTGTAATGGTCTTAGATGAATTCGCGCAAAAGGAACTATGTCCATTGCCGCTACCATCAAACCTATTACTTCCATGCACTGCGCTATGGAAGGAAGAGGAACAGAATGAAGTATTTGACAAGAGTTTAGAAGTTTTGATTTTCTGGCCTCTGTCAGAAATTCTACGTTCACTTTCCACCCGTGAGATCTGAGAAAGGCCAGGACAATGTCCGTGTGAGCCTTTGCTTGTGGAAGGGACGACGCTTGAATCAGAATGTCGTCCAAGTAAGGTACTACTGCAATGCCCCTTGGTCTTAGCGCCGCTAGAAGGGACCCTAGTACCTTTGTGAAAATTCTTGGAGCAGTGGCTAATCCGAATGGAAGTGCCACAAACTGGTAATGCTTGTCCAGGAATGCGAACCTTAGGAACCGATGATGTTCCTTGTGGATAGGAATATGTAGATACGCATCCTTTAAATCCACCGTGGTCATGAATTGACCTTCCTGGATGGAAGGAAGAATTGTTCGAATGGTTTCCATTTTGAACGATGGAACCTTGAGAAACTTGTTTAGGATCTTGAGATCTAAGATTGGTCTGAATGTTCCCTCTTTTTTGGGAACTACGAACAGATTGGAGTAGAACCCCATCCCTTGTTCTCCTAATGGAACAGGATGAATCACTCCCATTTTTAACAGGTCTTCTACACAATGTAAGAATGCCTGTTTTTTTATGTGGTCTGAAGACAATTGAGACCTGTGGAACCTCCCCCTTGGGGGAAGCCCCTTGAATTCCAGAAGATAACCTTGGGAGACTATTTCTAGTGCCCAAGGATCCAGAACATCTCTTGCCCAAGCCTGAGCGAAGAGAGAGAGTCTGCCCCCCACCAGATCCGGTCCCGGATCGGGGGCCAACATCTCATGCTGTCTTGGTAGCAGTGGCAGGTTTCTTGGCCTGCTTTCCTTTGTTCCAGCCTTGCATTGGCCTCCAGGCTGGCTTGGCTTGAGAAGTATTACCCTCTTGCTTAGAGGACGTAGCACTTGGGGCTGGTCCGTTTCTGCGAAAGGGACGAAAATTAGGTTTATTTTTGGCTTTGAAAGACCTATCCTGAGGAAGGGCGTGGCCCTTGCCCCCAGTGATATCAGAGATAATCTCTTTCAAGTCAGGGCCAAACAGTGTTTTCCCCTTGAAAGGAATGTTAAGCAATTTGTTCTTGGAAGACGCATCCGCTGACCAAGATTTTAGCCAAAGCGCTCTGCGCGCCACAATAGCAAAACCAGAATTTTTCGCCGCTAACCTAGCCAATTGCAAAGTGGCGTCTAGGGTGAAAGAATTAGCCAATTTGAGAGCATGAATTCTGTCCATAATCTCCTCATAAGAAGAAGAATTATTATTGAGCGCCTTTTCTAGTTCATCGAACCAGAAACACGCTGCTGTAGTGACAGGAACAATGCATGAAATTGGTTGTAGAAGGTAACCTTGCTGAACAAACATCTTTTTAAGCAAACCTTCTAATTTTTTATCCATAGGATCTTTGAAAGCACAACTATCTTCTATGGGTATAGTGGTGCGTTTGTTTAGAGTAGAAACCGCCCCCTCGACCTTGGGGACTGTCTGCCATAAGTCCTTTCTGGGGTCGACCATAGGAAACAATTTTTTAAATATGGGGGGAGGGACGAAAGGTATACCGGGCCTTTCCCATTCTTTATTTACAATGTCCGCCACCCGCTTGGGTATAGGAAAAGCTTCGGGGGGCCCCGGGACCTCTAGGAACTTGTCCATTTTACATAATTTCTCTGGAATGACCAAATTCTCACAATCATCCAGAGTAGATAACACCTCCTTAAGCAGAGCGCAGAGATGTTCCAATTTAAATTTAAATGTAATCACATCAGGTTCAGCTTGTTGAGAAATTTTCCCTGAATCTGAAATTTCTCCCTCAGACAAAACCTCCCTGGCCCCCTCAGACTGGTGTAGGGGCACTTCAGAACCAATATCATCAGCGTCCTCATGCTCTTCAGTATTTTCTAAAACAGAGCAGTCGCGCTTTCGCTGATAAGTGGGCATTTTGGCTAAAATGTTTTTGATAGAATTATCCATTACAGCCGTTAATTGTTGCATAGTAAGGAGTATTGGCGCACTAGATGTACTAGGGGCCTCCTGTGTGGGCAAGACTGGTGTAGACGAAGGAGGAGATGATGCAGTACCATGCTTACTCCCCTCACTTGAGGAATCATCTTGGGCATCATTTTCTCTAAATTTTGTGTCACATAAATCACATCTATTTAAATGAGAAGGAACCTTGGCTTCCCCACATACAGAACACAGTCTATCTGGTAGTTCAGACATGTTAAACAGGCATAAACTTGATAACAAAGTACAAAAAACGTTTTAAAATAAAACCGTTACTGTCACTTTAAATTTTAAACTGAACACACTTTATTACTGCAAATGTGAAAAAGTATGAAGGAATTGTTCAAAATTCACCAAAATTTCACCACAGTGTCTTAAAGCCTTAAGAGTATTGCACACCAAATTTGGAAACTTTAACCCTTAAAATAACGGAACCGGAGCCGTTTTTATATTTAACCCCTTTACAGTCCCTGGTATCTGCTTTGCTGAGACCCAACCAAGCCCAAAGGGGAATACGATACCAAATGACGCCTTCAGAAAGTCTTTTCTATGTATCAGAGCTCCTCACACATGCATCTGCATGTCATGCTTCCCAAAAACAAGTGCGCAATAGAGGCGCGAAAATGAGACTCTGCCTATGATTAGGGAAAGCCCCTAGAGAATAAGGTGCCTGCCGGTTATTTTACATAGTTCCCAAGATTAAAATAATTCCTCAAGGCTATGGGGTATAAAATATAAATCGTTTTAGCCCAGAAAATGTCTACAGTCTTAAAAGCCCTTGTGAAGCCCTTTTTTTCTTTATGTAATAAAAATGGCTTACCGGATCCCATAGGGAAAATGACAGCTTCCAGCATTACATCGTCTTGTTAGAAATGTGTCATACCTCAAGCAGCAAAAGTCTGCTCACTGTTTCCCCCAACTGAAGTTAATTCCTCTCAACAGTCCTGTGTGGAAACAGCCATCGATTTTAGTAACGGTTGCTAAAATCATTTTCCTCTTACAAACAGAAATCTTCATCTCTTTTCTGTTTCAGAGTAAATAGTACATACCAGCACTATTTTAAAATAACAAACTCTTGATTGAATAATAAAAACTACAGTTAAACACTAAAAAACTCTAAGCCATCTCCGTGGAGATGTTGCCTGTACAACGGCAAAGAGAATGACTGGGGAAGGCGGAGCCTAGGAGGGATCATGTGACCAGCTTTGCTGGGCTCTTTGCCATTTCCTGTTGGGGAAGAGAATATCCCACAAGTAAGGATGACGCCGTGGACCGGACACACCTATGTTGGAGAAAATGCATTGTTATGTGGTTTTCACAATGTTCTTATCAATAAAAATGTACTTTAAAAAAAAAAAAAATTATCACAGCAGTGAATATTTCAAAATGTTAGTGTACAAAAAGTGACAGAAAAAAAATATATTTGGTGAAAAATAAGAACTTTAAATTTATTTAAATCACAATGTCATCAAATGAGCAAATAATAAATGGTAAAATAAAATATTCTAAATTTATCAAATATGAGATATGAAATGTCCAGAGGGCAGAAAAAAAAAAAAAGGACAATGACTAGTGCTTGTTAACACAGTTCCTGGATAGGAAGTAAAGTCATAAATAGAGTTCGTTGTGACTTTAAATAATATTGTGTCTACATAGCACGTAGCATTCTGAGGTTAACTTATGGAGACACAAAAGATAAAAGTTACCTTGACTTCTTAATGTTTCATCTAGAGCCGATACAAATCACTCGTATCTGATCTTACACAGTGACTTGAGTGCGCCACATGTATCTTGGCGTCTGACGTCACTTGCAGGGTTCCGAGTGCTCGTTCTAACTTCCGGCTCAGGGGAGAAACCTTGCAGGTTCACTTGCGATCTGTATAATACTTTTGTTCGAAAAGGTACATCTGCATTGTCCTGCACTTAGTGCTATGCACTCAGGGGATGTAGAGACTAGACGGAATTATGAAATAATAACCCGGGTTATCAAAAGCAGAGTTCAGTTATTCCAATGGTAAATATGTACAATTTCCACAATTACCAGTCACAATGATCAACGCGTTTCGCTCTGTAATGAGCTTTATCAAGATAAGTGTGACTTGGGCTGTGTATCCTTTTAAAGGTGTCTGAAGATCCTGATTGGTTATGCCTTAATTGATCCAGGTAAATGTGGATTCTAAGGAACTTGGACCTTTCCCCTTTTCTCTTTGAATAAAGCTATATCAAAGAGTTCAGATTTTTTTCATTTTTTTATTTTTATTTGTATTGTTACGATTTATTCTTCATATACCAGTTCACGCCTTCTAAATATCAAGTAATAAGATTTCCACTTATAATGACATCTGAACTTTCTTAAAAACATTTGCATAACCACTTTTTCGTGAGCATTAGGAAACAAATGAACTAAAAGATGGGTTGTTCTTCCTTAACAGTTTATATATTTAATATATTAATGGACACTTATGCAGAGGATACTGATACGATGAACAAGACTTCTAACTATATTTTTTTAATGGAATTTGAGAATATAAATGATAAGTGATAGGATTATTTACTGTATATTTATTTTCATTTTATTCTTATAAAATATGTTTTCTTTTGTTATTATATATATTTTTAAGTTATAATGTATAATACTAATCAAGATGAGCGGAGCAGAATATAAACACTTTATTATATGGGCAAAAAAGACCAATGAATATATCCGGGAACAAAGAGGAAGATTCCACCTTAAAAAACTCTTGCCTCTGAGCGAATAGACATTTCTGACTGACACATGTATGAGTTACCTTAGAATCCGGGTTATTATTTCATCATTCCGTCAAGTCTCTACATCCCCTGCGTGCATAGCACTAAGTGCAGGACAATACAGATGTACCTTTTTGAACAAAAGTGTTATACAGATCGCAAGTGTACCTGCAAGGTTTCTCCCCTGAGCCGGGAGTTAGAACGAGCACTCGGAACCCCGCAGGTGATGTCAGATGCCAAGATACATGCGGCGCACTCGAGTCACTGTGTAAGATCAGATACGAGTGATTTGTATCGGCTCTAGGTGAAACATTAAGAAGTCAAGGTAACTTTTATCTTTTGTGTCTCCATAAGTTAACCTCAGAATGCTACGTGCTATGTAGGCACAATATTATTTAAAGTCACAACGAACTCTGTTTACGGCTTTACTTCCTATCCAGGAACTGAGTTAACAAGCACTAGTCATTGTCTTTTTTTTTCTGCCCTCTGGACATTTCATATCTCATATTTGATAACGGAGTTCTCCGACATCTATTAAGATACTCAAATTTTTTTTAATGAAAATCTGTTTTTAGGTGATTTTAAGGTGTACACCTATTTTTGTTCTAACGTGTCCATAAGTCTGAAAATTTCTGCATTATATTCATACTCTATGTCAGGCTGGTAAATATCCGGATTTCATAGGCCTTAATTGTCAATTGTATTTTTATATTTGGGGAGACGTCCCCTAATTTAGAAAAATTTTGAATATTTTATTTTACCATTTGTTATTTGCTCAATTGATGACATTGTGATTTTAATAAATGTAGTTCTTATTTTTCACCAAATATATTTTTTTCTGTCACTTTTGTACACTAACATTTTGAAACATTCACTGCTGTGATAATTTTTTATTACACATTATTATAACTTGCGACACTTACATAACTCTTATCCACTCACTATATTTTTAGTGTGATCACCCATAGTAGAGAGATTTTGAGTATATCTGATTTCACAATCTAGATTTCTAGTGTAATTATAACACTATTTATTTACTAGGATACCTTCAGCTTCCCTAGCGCCCTTACCCCCACTTTCTAACTAGATAGTTATTTTACATAAGAAAGACTATATAACTGAAGCAGAGAAACTTTTAGGAGACACAGACACCTATAACATTTTGAAAAATAACCTGATAGAAGCAAAGGAAATAGGATTCCCCCCCCCGGTAGGCCCATAATTTCAGGGATAGACTCAGTATCAGCAAATCTATCCCAATATGTTGATTCCTTTTTACAAAAGTATGTTACTCAACTCCCTGCATACCTTAAAGACAACAGAACTACTACAAATATTAGATGAAATAGAGTGGAAACCAAATTATATTTTAGTAAATTGTGATGTATCTTCTTTATATACTGTCATTGATCACCATTTGGGTTTGAATGCAGTATCACATTTAAAAAAAAAAAAAAAAAAAAAAAAAAAAGACAAAAAAATGTCATGTTTACAAGCAAGCTTCTTAATAAGATGTATAGAATTTATACTAAAGAATAACTTCTCCTTCTTAGGCAGAATCTACTTACAACAAAAAGGTACAGCTATGGGCACTAGGTTTGCCCCCAGTTATGCGAATCTCTTCATGGGAATGTTTGAAGAGACGCATATCTTTGGTACATACTGGGAGGCAAACCTAGGGCTCTATAGAAGGTAAATATATGATATGTTCTTTATATGGAAGGGTGAGGTAGAACTATTATCATTGTTCATTGAAGATCTAGCCACAAATATGGGTTTGAAATGTACACACAAATTTAGCAGTAAACGTTTAAAACTTCCTAGATATCAATATACAAATTAAAGATCAGCAAATAGTAACAAAAAATCACTTTAAACCCATGGATTCTAATAACTATATCTACACACAAAGCTGCCACTATGTGAAACGGAAAACGAATATTCCAAAAAGGACAATTCACCAGAATTAAAAAGAATTGCACTAGATCAGAAGACTATGATGTACAGGCAACAATTATAGAAGAGAGATTTGTGAAAAGGGGGTATGACAAAAACAAATTGAAATTGCAAAATTATAAGTAAGGGCTATTAATCAAAAGGATCTCCTATATAAAAATAAGAATAATGACACACAGGAGAAAGCCAAACAACCACCTGAAAGAGATAAAAATATGTTTATTCCCTTTATAACTACATACAATACACAACATAAGAAATGAAGGAATATATTAAACAGGCATTGGCACATTCTAAGAATGGATTGAGTATTAGGTAATGCACTAAGTGAAAACCCACAAATTGTGTATAAAAAAAGCGAAGAATATGAAACAAATTTTAGCACCTAGTGAGTTAAAAATACCTCTAAAAAGGAACAAAACACAGGCAGATTTAAAAGGAAATAAAATCTCAGGTTTTTTTCCCTGTCACAAATGTACAGCTTGCAAACACAGCACAAAAACTAAGGGGGTAAAATCTACAGTCACTGCAAGAGAGTTCCGTATCAATCAGACCATCAGGTGTAAAGATAAAAGGTGTAGTTTATTTAATACAATGCCCATGTGCCAAACAATATTTTGGCCAAACGAGTATGACCCCTGAAAGACCACATTTGCGAACATCTATGCAATATAAGGAATGGCTTTGAAGGCCACTTATTATCCAGACACCAATAAAAGCACAAAAGGTTTCCAATACTGGGTTATAAAATGTATTGCTAGAGACTAGAGAGGGGGAAACCACAAGCGTAAATTACTATATAATGAAGCACAACTGATATACAATTTCAAAACCCTAGAACTACAAGGTCTGAATGCAGAGTTAGACCTAAATCCATTTACCCACAATTAATTCTAAAAATATATCCTCAAGCTAACTTCCTTATATGAAAATAACTCACCTTATAATGTATGATTTGTACATTCTAAGACTTTTAAGGTCAGGGAAGCTTATATTAAGGGGGAACTATTATCATTATGACAATCTGATTTCACTAATACTCTTTGTATGTACTTTACATCTTTAAAATATGCGTATAGTCATAAAGGCAAGTTCGATGAGATTTAAAGAAAATATAAGATAAAATATTGTGTGTGTGTGTATTAATTATACCATAAGGTGACGTTTCGGGGACTTCAACCCCGTCCTCAGACCATAAAAACCATGTATACATACCTCGCTTCTTAAATACCCGACACCAACTATCCACGTCGCAGAACCGGAAGTCAACCAGCGTCCTGGCCTCACAACTGCGCATGCTCAGTCCGTCATCATGGCAACCGGACGCGGCGTAACTGAAAAACACCACAAATCAATAATCTAAGTGCAATACAATATGGAGAGTATCAGTTAATATATATATATATATATATATATATATATATATATATATGGCATACAGCTAGTCTATATTCCTAGGTAATATACATTCTTGCTGGCAATGATAATCTGATTATCGCGAACGCAATTAATAGGAAATAAGACAGTAAATATTATTGGTACTGTATTACAACCTAATGCGCTACATATATGTTTAACATTAGTTACATATTCCCAATCTATGCTAATTAGAGAAAACAGTGATTATCGCAAACGCAATTAATAGGAAATAAGACAGTAAATATTATTGGTACTGTATTACAACCTAATGCACTACATATATGTTTAACATTAGTTACATATTCCCAATCTATGCTAATTAGAGAAAACAGTGCAAGTCCAGATGGGTATTTAACCCCCCGGGCACAATGGTGCCCAGGTTGAAGATCTATCTGGACTCGCACTGTAGCAATAATTTTCCCCTATCTCCCCCTCTCACCATGGGCGGAATGTGATCTATAATCACATATCGTAAATCGGCTACTGTATGGCCAGAAAGTGCAAAATGCCGAGCTGCGGGTTAATCAGAACCCCTTTTATTTATGGCAGCTCTAATGGCAGCACAATGATTGGTCATATGGGTGCGGAGATCATCTATGGTTTTATTGACATAGAATAACCCACTCGGACAGTGCAACAAATATACAATATATGTTGTTGTGCAGGTTACCCTATGTCTGATTGTATATCTCTGATTTAGTACTTGGATGGGTAAAGAACTTAGCATTCAATAGGTCATTACATGTAGTGCACCCAGCACATTTGTAACAGCCAGGTTTGGCAGTCTGTAACCAAGTGGTAGTAGCATAGCTCTGGATCGGATCCACTTTTACCAAGATGTCACGTAAGGATCTGGATCTCCTAAATCCCACTTGTGGATATGAGGTTCCCTGGAATGGTAAAGTCTTATCAGTTTCCAGGATGTTCCAATTCTTCTTTATCAATTGCTGAAGTTCTCGTTTGTCAGAGGTATAGGTTGTAGTGAAGATCATTCTGTTAGAATTTTCTTGTGCGGACCTAGATTGTAAAGCTGTATCTTAGTCCATCATCCCAAATCTCCGAAAGTGTTGGTCTATACGTTTGCCTCGATAACCCCTTTGGAGGAATCTCTCTCATTCTCATCCCATTCAACTGCTGTTGGGCATAGCCTTGTCTACTATTATTTCGTATTACCCTTTTGAATTATGAGATTGGAAGGGCATTTTTTAGAGAAGGTGGATGGCAGCTAGTAGCCTGCAGCAGGGAGTTGCGGTCCGTTTCCTTCCTAAACAAAGTCGTATGAATCCTTCCATCTACTAGGAATATTCTTAGGTCTAAGAAATCGACAGTGTGAGGATTATAAATCTTAAATTGTAAATTAGGAACAACTGCATTGAGGTCTTGAAACCAATTGTTGAGTTCTGATTCAGCACAGGAGCAACATCATCTATGTATCGCTTGAAATACATGATGTGATGGTGTTTAAAGAGGTCAGTGTCCCTTTCTTCAAATTCCGCTATATAAAGATTGGCGTGTGATGGGGCCATATTCGACCCCATCGCCGTCCCCATTAGCTGTAAAAACAATGACCTTTCAAACTTGAAATAATTTCTGGTAAGGCATAGTTCCAAAAGTTCAAGAACCAATTCCACAGGATGACCCGCATAGGGATAGCGGTTAAGCTGTTTTTGGATAGCCGTGAGTCCCTGTTGATGAGGAATTATGGTATATAAGCTCACCACATCTAATGTTACCAGTATTATCGGTTCTTCAATTATGGGTAACGTCTTAATTTCCTTGATTAAACTGATAGAATCCAAAAGGAATGAGGGCATGTTATATACCAATGGCTGTAGGATGGAATCAAGATAAAACTGCAATAGGCTGCAGAAGGGACCCAATAGAGGAAACTATAGGTCTTCCTGTTGGTCTAGTAGGGTGCTTATAGACTTTAGGCAGAGTATAAAACACTGGAATACGAGGGTATTCCAACCTCATAAATCCCATGTCTTGTTTATCCGGGCATCCACTCTCGAATGCTCAATCCAAGACCTGATCAATCTGTGTCTTGAAGAGCTATGTAGAGTTACAAGTTAATCATTTATAAGTAGAAGCATCCTCCAATTGTGACAAGATTTTGTGTTGGTATTAAGTGTAGTCCAATATCACCAAGGCACCCCCCTTGTTGGTCTCTCTGAAGATTACATTTTTATTATTACCTAGGTGATCCAAAGTAAGTCTTTCTTGTCTCAATAGATTGTTTCTGCACTCAGGTTTAGCCTTTGTACACATTTCTCTTGTTTCATCCATCAGAAGTCTAGAATAGGTTTTTATACTGGGATTTACACTGGTGGGGTCATATGTACTCTTAGGTTTCAATTTACTGGATGTGTTCAGATCCCTGTTTGTAGGATCCCTTTGGATTTTGCCAAAATGTTCTTTTAGCCTGAGATTCCTATCAATTTTTTGTACGCACTCTTGGCGCCTTGCCAAAGGTATTTAAACGGGCAGCAAACAACCTGTCACTGCCCAAGTATAGGTGCTACTTTGTGTGCTCCTGGGAGTGACAGATCGTTTGCTGGATTATGCTTTGTTGCTGAACCCTGCCTGTCTCACTACGCTAACTGGTTAACCCCTAATATGCTGGACTGATACTTGTTACTGAACACTGCCTGTCTCACTACGCTAACTGATTAACCCCTAATTGCTGGACTGATACTTGTTACTGAACCCTGCCTGTCTCACTACGCTACCCGGTTAACCCCTAATCTGCTGGACTGATACCTTGTTGCCGAAACCTTGCCTGTCTTACTACATTACCTGGTTAACCCCTGAATTGCTGGTCTGCTTTTCTGTTGCTGTATCCTGTCTGCCTATTTGCCTTGTGCTGTCCTGCCTGTGGCGAGTGCCGCTCTCCTCGTTTTCCTGATATTCTCTGCTCTGGGATATTCCCTATCTTTCCGACTCAACGTCGGGATAACAAGACTACTGGCCGAGTTCGGTCTGATAGAGGAGTATCCCACGAGCCTCACAATATCGAAAGGTTTATAAAATGACAAAATAAATGATAAACCTTTATTTAATATCTTGATTTCCAAAGGAGACAATTGGTAGGAGCTCAGGTTGATCACTATATCAGGGGTTACATTCAGTGTCTTGCTCTGGGTGGTCTTCCACGTACCACCCCCCTACTGATGTGTGTCCGGTGCCGTCCTGGTTTTTTGACCTGGTAGTGACTCCACCTCCGTTGGTCCTTTGTGACATATCTGGGTTCACAATAGCATCTGAGTCTGAGCTATTGCCTGATGAGTCAACCGTGGTTATATTTCTAGGCTTATAATAGCGAGGTCTTCTGGGTCGATTGTCAAACGACATCTGGCGTTCTTCAGCAGACAGTAACCATCTGTAGACCCTCTTATCTTTATAATCAGATGCCACAGTGTCCCATTTACGGTTCTTAAAAATAAGCAGCTCCGATTCAAACTCCTGTATTTGTTTGGTGAGTTTATCAATCCAGTTATTCTCCTGGTCAGCCTCCAGGGTTGGTTTATGCATTTCTTCAAATTGTTGTATTTCCATATCCACTTTGTTCATTTATACTCTCACCTCCTCGATCACCAGGAGCATCAGGTCCAAGGAGCATTTATTTAGAATACACCACCTAATACAAAAATACAAAAACAGCTTAACCTCTATCCCTGTGTGGGTCCTACTGTGGAATTGGCTCTTGAACTTTTGGAAATATGCCTTACCAGAAATTATTTCAAATTTGAAAGGTCATTCTTTTTACAGCTAATGGGGACGGCGATGGGGTCGAATATGGTCCCGTCATACCCCAATCTTTATATGGCGGAATTTGAAGAAAGGGACACTGACCTCTTTAAACACCATCACATCATGTATTTCAAACAATACATAGATGATGTTGCTCCTGTGGACAGGCACTGAATCAGAACTCAACAATTGGTTTCAAGACCTCAATGCAGTTGTTCCTAATTTACAATATAAGATGATTTATAATCCTCACACGGTCGATTTCTTAGACTTAAGAATATTCCTAGAAGATGGAAGGATTCATACGACTTTGTTTAGGTAGGAAACAGACTGCAACTCCCTGCTGCAGGCTACTAGCTGCCATCCACCATCTCTAAAAAATGCCCTTCCAATCTCACAATTCAAAAGGGTAATAAGAAATAATAGTAGACAAGGCTATGCCCAACAGCAGTTGAATGAGATGAGAATGAGATTCCTCCGAAGGGGTTATCAAGGCAAACGGATAGACCAACACTTTTGGAGATTTGAGGACCAAGATACAGCTTTACAATCTAGGTCCACACAAGAAAATTCTAACAGAATGATCTTCACTACAACCTATACCTCTGACAAACGAGAACTTCAGCAATTGATAAAGAAGAATTGGAACATCCTGGAAACTGATAAGACTTTACCATTCCAGGGAACCTCATATCCACAAGTGGGATTTAGGAGATCCAGATCCTTACGTGACATCTTGGTAAAAGTGGATCTGATCCAGAGCTATGCTACTACCACTTGGTTACAGACTACCAAACCTGGCTGTTACAAATGTGCTGGGTGCACTACATGTAATGACCTACTGAATGATAAGTTCTTTACCCATCCAAAGTACTAAATCAGAGATATACAAATCAGACATAGGGTAACCTGCACAACAACATATATTGTATATTTGTTGCACTGTCCGAGTGGGTTATTCTATGTCGGTAAAACCATAGATGATCTCCGCACCCATATTACCAATCATCGTGCTGCCATTAGAGCTGCCATAAATAAAAGGGGTTCCGATTAACCCGTAGCTCGGCATTTTGCACTTTCTGGCCATACAGTAGCCGATTTACGATATGCGATTATAGATCACATCCGCCCATGGTGAGAGGGGGAGATAGGGGAAAATTGTTGCCCGGGGGGTTGAATACCCACCTGGACTGGCACTGTTTTCTCTAATTAGCATAGATTGGGAATATGTACAGTGTCTAAATTGACTGATAAATTGCTAGATTAGGGTTTGTTTATGAAAATTGTCTTGCTGTTGTATAGTATATACTGTTCACTAATGTTAAACATATATGTAGCGCATTAGTTTGTAATACAGTACCAATAATATTTGCTATCTTATTTCTTATGAACTGCCTTAGTGATAATCGGATTATCATTGCCAGAAAGAATGTATATTACCTAGGAATATAGACTAGTTATATGCCATATATATATTAACTGACACTCTCCATATTGTATTGTACTTAGATTATTGATTTGTGGTGTTTTTCAGTTACGCCGCGTCCAGTTGCCATGACGATGTACTGAGCATGCGCAGTTGTGAGGCCAGGACGCCGGTTGACTTCCGATTCTGCGGCGTGGATAGTTGCTGTCGGGTATTTAAGAAGCAAGGCATGTATACATGTTTGTATGGTCTGAGGACGGGGTTGAAGTCCCCAAAACGTCACCTTATGGTATAATAAAGAATTATTGATTCTTATGTTTAAAGACCCGGTGAGTGGTCTTTTCAATATGTTGGTAAAAAATTGAAGACAAAGAAAAGCAATTTAGTAACATAAAGTGGCAATTTCACATGCACTAATTGAGCTATGATTCACATTTGAAGTTATCCAAATTAAGTCCAGCAGACAAACAGTTAATATTTTGACTTTAAATAGCCAGGAAAAATGTCAGAGCAGCATCTTGAGAAAGGCCTGCACAAGGCTGAAACTAGTTGAAATTGATTAGCTGCTGCTGGTCTGTTTTCCTTTTGGAGCACAAACACTGTTTGTTATAAGGATCTACAAGGAGAAAAAAAAAAAACTAAATTAAGGGGCGGAGCCTGACCAAGCTCAAAGATGGCAGCTTGAGCTAGGAGCTCCGTGCAGTTCAAAGCTTAAAGTAGGCATTACTGCAGCAATTAGTGCAAATAAATTCCACCTACAGAAGCGGTTACTGACTAAGGAGCTGGGAGAACGAAAATTTAAAGGAAAGCATGTCAAACTCAGCAGATAAAGCTCACCCAGTTCCGCCGCCATTGGGGCCTAGACGGCAGTGACAGAGCCTGCTTTGCAACTAAGGTTATCAAGAACCGCCGGCAGCTCACACCTACTTAACAAGCTCGGCAAAGGGATGGCCATACAGTCCGGAGCAGTGAGTGTTTAAGGAGGCATGCGATGATGGAACAGAATGAAATCCGGTAAGGCAGAAAAGCACATGTGGCGCAGCACTGATACAGAGACAAAGGCTGGTGAACATTAACACAGCTACCATATGTGAAGTTTACATAATCTTCTAGCCACCACACTATTGCCACAAAGGACTCCTAGTATAACCAGTAAAGGCTTCACCTATCATTCTCTTCCTAAAACAGAGCTTGAGGAGACAGATTTATGGGATAAGGTCGCATAAAGGATACCTTTATTCACGCTGGGACTTTTAAGGGACCATAAGTAACTGAAAACACACATAGGTCTAGCGAAGAAGACACACTCAAGCCACTTTTTTGCTGTAACTTGACGGGTGTGATCACATTGGGGCAGACACTAGTATTTGCGTGAGAAATTTCGGCTTGTACACTATTTGAGGCAGAGTTGCGCTACCTGCTGGGCAGACATCACGTTGCATTATCGGAAACAGTATGCAAGACACTCAAATCAGAGGACACCCAGGCTACTAAGCAAACCACCCATCTTAGTCCTGTTTTGATGGAGTGTAAGAATGGTGGCGTTACGGGACCACGGCACTCGCCACTCACCTCCTCAAGATCCCGGAGTGATTCAGACTTGGAGCCTAAACTACAGAACAGTGAAACGGCAACTAAGTTTGAAGAGAGAGCCACTTCCACCCACCAATCATTATCTGTGCCGAGTCAGATATATTCTCTCTCCCGTGAAGACCCTAGTGAACATCTACACCCAGCACTAAAGACTCATCTGGCCATCGGCTTTAAACGAACAATCACATTCCCAACCACTCAGAGAATACTGTTATGCAGATCTATCGAGTTTGAGCTGGGACCCTGGAGGTTTGCCTATAGTGTGTCGAGTCCTCTGTGGGATCCAGAGATTCGATATATACAACCGAGGGAATGCAAGATCTATAGCAAAAGGCCTTTACACCAAGTTTCTGATGTACTGTGTCAGATGAACTGCCTTTAAGGCCATATGAACTATGATGAGATTTCAACAAGCACAGAGACGGTCAGGTGTAGGCTGAATCTCTAAAAACGCATAGCATTACTACTGTTAGGCTAGTCAGTTCATAAAGTTAACTATTTTGAATATGGTTTTAGTTTGAATCACTCTCTTTTTGCACGTTACACTGTTCTCCTTTATAAATTTTATATTTGATTGTTCTGCAAATCTGTGTCTTTATATACCATATAAGAATTATCTTAATGTTTAGTTGTTCAAAAACACATGATCAAATGGCCTGGTTATAATATTGCATTATTACTTGCTAAGCACTCTTGTTAAATAAGTGCTTCCTCTGAAGGAAATCTCTACAGCTGAAGCTCTATAGTCCAGCATAAAATATGTTTTGTAGTATTCTAGTTTATTTTGTGAGCTATGAGACCAATAATTGTTATTCTCACTAACAGACACTTGATATTGACTAGTTACAAAACAGGTTTTTTTTTTTTTTTTTTTTACGAGCCCTATAATTTAGTTTATTAATATATTTAAGCTCCTTATTCTCTCAGCAGAATGTCATCAAGCTTAATTCCTACTCCAGTTGTGATAGTTAGGGAAACATTTTTTGTTTAATTGTGCATTGGCTTGACTTTAGAGGTTAAAGCTGGTTTGAGTTTGTATTGTATGTAATGCTATAACCCTATGTTTTATATAATGCTTTCATTTGTAATGGATTTGATAATAGATCTACTCCTAAACCCAACTCCAATACAGAACTTCACTACCAAAAGATAATTTATTCAGTGCCTTCAGAGGATCCTGCTTTTAATAGTTTAACACTAGAGTCTACCTAATTTCTGATGTGGTTGATTCACCTGTCACTGGGTATAGGGCCCATGCCCGAGTGATAGGGTCCAGTTATATAAGATGGTAGAACACAAATCCTCATCTACTATTGTTTTGGAACACCTGCATTTCAGTTTTTAATCATTGCAGACCCTTATTTTAGTCTTTACAGCTCTATTATATGAGAACTAACTGTATAATCGTCACTGTTAAGTAAATTGAGATGACTTTAACTATAGGGTGCAGACCACATATCACAATCACTGGGCAAGATATAATTAACATCTTTGTTGCTTTTTCTCTTTTTTATAGTTATGCGCTTAAGCAAATTGTACTATTGGTAAAAGTTTATAAGTGCTTACAGAAAGAGGAGCTCCTGTTAAGTCCATGTTATGACCTCCGCTGCCACACCCCTCCCCATAATATAGTACTCTGGGTTAATTTGATTAGCCCAGAATCTTTCAACGTGGTATCCCTTGAAATTACCATAACAATAATAATTACTACCAATATATTAAACTTGAACCCAAAGAGATGATTAACAGAAAATGAATGGAAACACACTTTAAATGTTGTTACAGTGATTACACATTGATTGGCATATATATCACTCAGGCTGAAGCTCATTAGTATTCTTATACGATATCTATGTTTCTGTGTATGCCGATATGCCTTGCTATAGCGTTTACTTATATTCTCATGCAAGGTGTACATCTCTGTGTATTCTCTTATATCTTGATATGATATAATTTAACTGGAAAAACTTGTATTTTTAAAAACACATATATGCTGTATAACAATTCCATTTGCTAACTATTTCTTAGGTTCTATTTGAAAAATTCAATAAAAAATATTTTAAAAAAAAAGTTCTTCTATGATGGGATGTGGCTACTAAGGAAATTGTAAGGTAACATAACCTTATTTTTTACATACAGCTGTTTATGTGGTATTGTATTTTCAAGTCAGAGTTTTACATATATGCTGCATCACCTTCAAGTGATTCCATTTTTGAGTAACAGACATAACCCTTTAATGTTATGTCAATATGCAAAAAAAAAAAAAATCTTGGCACAAGTAAAAACAACTAGCTAAAAAAAATAAAAAGAATTACAACATCATGATTGAACTCCTTTCAGGCACTAGTTTAACAGTGCTAGAGACTCCAAGACTGCAAAAAGGAAAAAATACTGCTTAAAGAAATCCATCGTGTTTTTCTGGAATGACCCCTAAGCTTTGATTGCAGACCGGATCACCTACACAATTAGGGACCGCATGAAAAAAGCTGCTAATACAGTAACCTTTCAATCCTAAGGAGATTCTGACTGCATAAAGAAACCTGGGGAAAGAGGTAACATACAAACACAGACAACCCGCTGTATACAGGAGAGTTTAAAGTGTTGGATGCTAACACACAGTGCAAGTATAAACACACAATAACGACAGAAACAACGCTAAATTGCCATATCTAAAAATCTGAGAACACAGGATTTGTTCAAGCCGATCCTAAAATCCGTGAGTAATGTGTCTCAAGATTGAAAAAATACTTGAAACACTAATACTAACTTTTGAATATTGCTACATAACAATCTTTGTACCGATTGGCTTAAATAGTCACGTGACCACTAAACTGCATTTCAGTGAGCCTTCACTGCAGAAGGTGCGAACCATATCTTTTTGCGATCCTCGAAATAAGGATCAATAACAACATTACTTATTTGTGGCTACAGCCCCACTTTATTAAAACTACAAAGGGAAGAGACTTTTTTTTAGTTTTACATGTTTTAAAAGTGCGCACTTTATATTGTTATCCTATATGAATTGTGATTTTATGATTGTATTTTTAGGAGATAAAAATAACTTGTGTTTTAAATACTGCCATTTTTTAGTAAATAAGTTTTAAAAGAACCAATTAAATACTGTTGAATTTACCAAGTAGTGTTCATGTCAATTATTCCATATTAACCTTTAGCTGATATTTCTTAGCGCTCACTCTAAGGTTTTTTTTATTTTTTAGTATATAGTGCTGAAGACACATGCAAAATCCTTATTCTACCTAGGTATGTTTTTCAACAAAGGATGCCAAGAGAACAAATTAAATGTAATAACATAAGTAAACTGATTTTTTTGTTTTGTTTATCACTTAACAGTTGTAAGGATATAAAGCCCCTTGTTCAAATGGTGGGACACTCCCTTATAGATTTCTATAGGTAATAAATACATATTTAAAGTCAAAGAATCAAAGCTGTGAGGTATTTGTCATTGTTCTGTCAATCACTTGGCAGCTGGGTTGACATATGACTAATTAAAATAGGAGTATTGCTGGTTACAGATAAGGGATCTCCTGTAACTCTATTAATTGGGTTGAACCCCTACTGTGGTTTCACATGCCTATGTTTCTAGCAGACATTACTGCTGCCATTGTGATCACCAGAGATCCACTTTGAAATGTGACCCCCTCATTCGCTACTTGCCCCAATTTAGTGCTTGTACTGCGGTGCCAGGCACCTTTTTAGACTTCTGAGCTTCTTAAAAGTTATCTGGTAAACAAATGATTGTAATTTATATGGCATTCACCTACTACCTAGAATAATTAGAGATCCCTCTATGAAAAGGGTACAGAATGAAGAGGATGACAAAAAGTCTCCCTCCGTCTTCTAGAGGTTAAATCACTGTTTAATTCAGATCACACACTGCTTAACACAAGATGTTTAAATGTCACAATAAAGGGTTAAAATATTCAATATTCTACAATCAGTAATTGATCATTACCCAGTGACCAAATATGAATAATACAAATGATAAAAATTGTAATTATGGAAGATGCCCTAGAAGAAAAATGTGTCCAAGAACAAATTAGTCTACAAAAAGCTTTTTTTACCCATAATCCACTTTCATATGTTGTCCATTAAAGAAAAAAACAGTGGAAGGAATATAGCTGATGTCAAAATACTGTGTGTAGACCGACACCTTATCCACATCTACAAGGTAGATTGTTGCCATTTTGCTTAAGTCATGGGATGTCTTTGAAAGCTGAAAAGACAAAAACATATTAAGGAACGTGAAATTCAAAAATTCATTTCTGTGGTTAAGCTAAGCATGCAATTTTAAAAAGATTATATATACACAATGTATTTTGTTTACTGGGTATCTTTTGTTTGGAGCTAGCTGGTTATTGGTGACTATACACACACATGACTCTTGTCGTGGGCTAGCCAGATGTGTTCAGCTAGGTACAAGCTGCTCTGGAGCTGACTGACTATAACTATGTGTTTAAGCCCTCTGCATGAGTTAAAGAGATATAAAACAGTCTGTTTCATTGTTGTAAGAAAAAAATCACTAAGCAGTGGGTTATATTTAATAATTAAAAAAAAATGAACTGAATTTTTACAGGGTCTGTTACTTAAAGGGACAGTCAACCCAAAAATTACTGTAACTTATTTAGATTAGTTAATTAACGATCTTTATAGTAAACTGTAGCACAATTTTCATCTAAATAAACTTTGGCAGAAAATAAACTTACTGATCTCATGTACGTCAGAGAAGGAGGGGTCAGGCGGCCATTTCAAAAGGGCTAGATGAGATCAGCAAGTTTGTTTTCTGCCAAAGTTTATTTAGATGAAAATTGTGCTACAGTTTACTGTAAAGATCGTTAATTAACTAATCTAAATAAGTTACAGTAATTTTTGGGTTGACTGTCCCTTTAAAGTCACAGCCTCACAAAGGGGCTGTGGTCTCTACATAAAGGCAAAGGAGCAGCTTTGCCTTTGAAGTGGTTGCTAGGAGACACCTGCACTAGTTCCAGTCCATTTCTTAACCATGTTCATTAGAGGACTTGATCAAAAAGCATGTGTCAGTATAAATTAGTAATATAAACTGATATATATATATATATATATATATATATATATATATATATATATATATATATATATATATACTTTGCCATAAACTTTCATTATTTTTCCCCTCTTTTCCTGCAATTCCATTCTGAAATTGTGAGCTTTTCAGTTCCTGATAGAAATGGAAGTGCAGAACACTGTTATAGTCCACACTGCCATTGGCTACACACTCTAATGACCTATTTATAACTGTCCCTAATTGGCCACAACAGAGAAGGTAACCTAAGTTACAACATGGCAGCTCCCATTTTACAAAATACATCTACATGTTATTCTAAGACTAATCTTTTCTTTGAATGAATCATTCTATCTAGTGTTTAATGCCCCTTTAAGTTTTATAATTGTTGCCCTCATCTTGTTAGAGGCAGTGGTTACATTTAGAATTTTGCAAAAAAAAACAAATAAGTTGCTGTTTCTAAAGGGGTATTGTATCATATCCCTTTAAATACATAGTCATATGCAATACTGCAATAAGAAAATGCTCTTACACATTAGAGCATTATGATTTTTCAAAAACTTACTATGTCATCAAGCTGCAGACAGACAGCATCGTCATCTCTTCCAAATCTGAGAACCAAGACCTTCTCAGCTGTTAATTTTATTGCTTGGTCTACATCCTTTTTGTTGCTTAACTTAGGCAGAAAAAAACTCATTGTCACCAATTTGCCATTCAAGATTTCAGCTTCTGAAAACAAATTGAATATACATTAAAGAAGTCATAATATTTAGTGCGTGTGTATATATATATATATATTAGTACAAGTGTAAGTTCCCTTGTTTTAAGAGTATATGAATATATGATACACAAAACTGTGCATATATTAATTATATGTCACCATTAAGTGACACACTACAATATAATGTAATTAAAACATTAAAAACATGTACATAAATACAAATATAAATGTACCAATATAAAAGTATAAATATACAAATATAAATGAAATAAATAAAAATGAAAAAAATATTTTGTATGATGGGTAGAAGTTCCTTAAATATCTTCACAGATTTTTTCAAATACAAGAAGAAACAAAAGTCTTATCTTAGTACATATAATAAGGTTGGTATTAGCAACACAGTTCTTCAAATTATTCAAGAGTAAGAGGGAAAAGAATGGCCAACCTCATCGGGGTTCCTACTTACTTTCCTTATCCCCAATCTCATGAGGTAAGTGCCGCACAGTTAGAAGGATAATCCACGACAAGCGGCCATTCTGCACGGCCTTGATTGAGAAAGGCTCCAGTGGGAGCCAAAACGTTTGGACAAGGCTTTCTATTTGTTCAATAAAAGCTTTTTTAGATAAAAATCTGTTTGGTTTGCCTGCTTTGGGGATCTCTATACGCAGTTGCAGAGCGTGAGGTTCCTTGAGACTGTCTGTATACATTATATAGCAGAGCACCAGGGTATTCACTGGATGGTGTGTGCTGTTTCTCTCCACGTTCTTATATATATATATATATATATATATATATATATTATATTATATTATATATCTACACATACATACACACATATACACACACACACACACACATATAGACTTCCGTTGGGGCGGAGCCGACAGACATGCTGCACAGTTTTAAACGGGCCTAGGAGATCACGTGCCGTAGAAATCTGTCCCACTGCTGCTATCCGTTGTGCCCTGCTTGGATCAAGGTTTAACGGGATTTGAGGCTGTTGCCTAAGCTATGGAAGTTACCTATGGCAGTTTGTACCCAGTGGTAAATACCACATTTCCCCACCTGAGGACACTGACAAGGTACCACTCCAGGGTAACGAGAGCCGCAGAGAAGCCGTGGGAGGGAAGAAGCAGCGGTGACTCCCCTTGTCTTCTGGTCGATGCAGCCCCGGGCAGGTCGAGGCTTGTAGCTCGCGGAGTGATCCGTGGGCGGCGCCTCTACCGTGCGGTGGAGATCATCGCACGGCGAGTGAAACAGGAAACATGGTTCATCCTCTGGATTAGGTCCCTGCTGTGTTGCCGAACGCCCATCAGGTGTGGTGGTGTTTTAAGGAGACAGCTATCTGGCTTACTATAACCACAGCATACATTATCTGGCTGTGGTCCACTTGTGTGTTGTGGAAATCTAAAAGTCTGGTTGCGATCAAAATCTTCCTATTTCTGCCGCACAGCTGAAACTTCGGAGGTGTGTTAAGGTATCGCCTAGTCTGGCTGCTACAAACCTTGCAAGTATCATTTTCCTTATTAATTACGGGTCAAAGTGTTATGGGGACTGTGTGCAGTATTTACAAAGGTGAATGATCCTTTATGTCTCAGTTTGGAGTTACGGCCCTTACCTTTAGTGATCCTAAATACTCCTCGTGGGCTTTGTATAATAAGGGTTGAGAGACAGCTACAATATTCAAGCCTCACGTTTGTTTAAATCCTGGAAGTTTGCCAGTTATTGCTAGGTTTAAAGAGCCGGTGGAAGGAAATTGTTCTTTACTGGGATTGTTTTGGTTGTTACTTTGCCTCCAGGATCACAGGCAGGCCTTGACTTGCTCATATTCCATCAATAGTATTAGAGGAAAGGAGTAAAAAAAGAAAAGAAGAAGATTCATAGAAGAATATGGACTATTGGGTTAATTTTTTATTTTTGTGTGTGTGTTTTTTGATGTAATATATTTGTTGCTTGTGGTTTATAAGTGAGCCTGTCTAAATATACAGGCCATTAGCTAAGGCTAAGGAGTCGGGTAATCCTGCATTGGTTTAGGCTGATTGAGGGTATTGTGGCTCTGCACAAGCTATATTTAGTGCCTTTATTCATTATCGTAGCCTGTCCTTCAGGTTTTTTTTTCACAGAAAATATAGGCTCTCACTAATATAGATGTTTTTCACTGGAAGTACCTCTAATAGTGTTCTTTAGGTACTCTAAGGTTTTTTTTTGTTCCTCTTTGAGTCACTTTATTCGCACAATTGTGTTTTCTGATTTGTTGGATTTTTTTTTTCATACACAATTCTTATGGAAAGATATATCACTCAGATGAAACAAAATTCACCTATAATGCCTTCTAAAGAGAAGGACAGGAAAAATATGAGTGCAGATATCACTTTAGAACCCTTGGTAGATTCAGTTATACCCTCAGTCGACACTCAGGCCTCTAGTTATCAAACCGTCAATCGCAAATATGCTGGAATTCCGCAGCGTATTTGTGGAGAGGCTGATTCGCCATAGATATCAAAGGCTAGAGACCGGGAAAAGTAGAATCTAGTGACGTAAGCTATGATCCGCCGGTCTCAGTCCGACACAGATCGATTCTTACGTCCCTCCAGATGTGCCGAACGCAAGTTTGGCACAATCTGACTACTTTTGCTAGTTATCAAATAACTAGCAGGTACGCTCCGCACTATTCCGGCCCAACGTACCTGGTTTTCAATCCGCCGCCCTGGAGGCGGCAGATCCCATAGGAATCAATGGGAGTCTGACAGCAGTGAAAGCTCATGTTCGCTGCTGCCCGATATCCCATTGATTTCTATGGGAGATGTCTGCACCTAACACCCTAACATGTACCCTGAGTCTAAACACGCCTAATCTGCCCCCCTACAACGCCGCCACCTATATAATAGTTATTAACCTCTAAACCGCCGCCCCCGGACCCCGCCGCCACCTACATTATACCTATTAACCCCTAATCTGATTGGATCAGCCAATAGAATTGACGTCGCATTCTATTGGCTGATCCAATCAGCCAATCGGATTGAACTTCAATACGATTGGCTGCTTAAATCAACCAATCGGATTTTTCCTACCTTAATTCCGATTGGCTGATAGAATCCTATCAGCCAATCGGAATTCGAGGGACGCCATCTTGGATGACGTCATTTAAAAGGACCAGGCATTCGGTGTTAGGTCGTCGTTGGAAGAAGATGGCTCCGCGTCGGCTGGATGGAAGATGGCTCCGCTCCGGATGATTGAAGATAGAAGACGCCGCTTGGATGAAGACTTTGGCCGGATGGAGGACCTCTTCTGCCCCGCTTGGATGAAGAATTCGGCCCAGCTGGGTGAACACGGCTCAAGGTAGGGTGATCTTCAGGGGGTTAATGTTAGTTTTTTTTAAGGGGGGTTTGGGTGGGTTTTAGAGTAGGGGTGTGTGGGTGGTGGGTTGTAATGTTGGGGGGGTTGTATATTTTTTTTTACAGGTAAAAGAGCTGATTACTTTGGGGCAATGCCCCGCAAAAAGCCCTTTTAAGGGCTGGTAAAAGAGCCGATTACTTTGTAATTTAGTATAGGGTAGGGCATTTTATTATTTTGGGGGGCTTTTTTATTTTATTAGGGGCTTAGATTAGGTGTAATTAGTTTAAACTTCTTGTAAAAAAAAAATATTTTCTGTAATTTAGTGTTTGTTTTTGTACTATAGTTTAGTTTATTTAATTGTATTTAATTTTAGGTAATTGTAGTTAATTTTTAAATTAATTTAATGATAGTGTAGTGTTAGGTGTATTTGTAACTTAGGTTAGGTTTTATTTTACAGGTAATTTTGTAGTTATTTTAACTAGGTAGCTATTAAATAGTTAATAACTATTTAATAGCTATTGTACCTAGTTAAAATAAATACAAAGTTGCCTGTAAAATAAAAAACAGAATTTATGTTTACCTGATAAATTTCTTTCTCCTACGGTGTATCCGGTCCACGGCTTCATCCTTACTTGTGGGATATTCTCATTCCCTACAGGAAGTGGCAAAAAGAGCACACAGTCCATATAGCTCCCCCTCTGGCTCCGCCCCCCAGTCATTCGACCGACGTTTAGGAGAAAAAGGAGAACCATAGGGTGCAGTGGTGACTGTAGTGTACAAAAATAAAAATTTAAACCTGACCAAATGCCAGGGCGGGCCGTGGAACAGGAACCTTGAAAGTCTGCCCCCTACTAGATCCGGTCCCGGATCGGGGGCTACCCTTTCATGCTGTCTTGGCAGCAGCAGCAGGCTTCTTGGCCTGTTTACCCTTGTTCCAGCCCTGCAAAGGTTTCCATGTTGGCTAGGGCTGGTAAGCTTTACCCTCTTGCTTAGTAGCTGTAGAGGTTGAAGCAGGTCCGTTCCTGAAGTTGCGAAAGGAACGAAAATTGGCCTTGTTTTTTAGCCTTGAAGGCTCTACCTTGTGGAAGGGCATGGCCCTTTCCCAGTGATATCTGAAATAATCTCTTTCAACTCTGGCCCTAATAGGGACTTACCCTTGAAAGGAATATTAAGCAATTTTGTTTTGGACAGCACATCAGCCGACCATGATTTTAGCCAAAGCGCTCTGCGCGCCACGATGGCAAAACCAGAATTTTTTGCCGCTAGTTTAGCTACTTGCAAAGCGGCATCTGTGATGAAAGAATTAGCCAGTTTTAGGGCGTGAATTCTATCCATGACTTCGACATAAGCAGTCTCCTTCTGGAGCGAGTTTTCCAGTTCCTCAAACTAAAAGCCGCTGCAGTAGTTACAGGAATAATGCAGGAAATTGGTCGAAGAAGGAAACCTTGTAGAACAAATATTCTCTTAAGTAAACCTAATTTTTTTATTCTTTGAAAGCGCAACTGTCTTCTAATGGTATAGTCGTGCGCTTAGTTAGCGTTGAAACTGCCCCCTCTACCTTGGGGACCGTCTGCCACACGTCCCTTCTAGTGTTAACAATTGGGAACATTTTCTAAAATATAGGAAGGGGAACAAAAGGTACACCTAGCTTCTCCCACTCCTTAGACACGATATCCGCCATCTTAGGTATCAGAAACGCATCAGTGTGTACTGGGACCTCTAGGAATTTGTCCATTTAACACAATTTTTCTGGGATCCCCAAAGGATCACAATAATCAAGTGCAGCTAGAACCTCCTTAAGTAGGGCGCGGAGGTGTTCTAGCTTAAATTTAAATGTTATGGTATCAGGCTCTGCCTGCTGAGAAACTTTTCCAGAAATTTCTCCCTCAGACAGGCCCTCCCTCACCGCCAAGTCCGATTGATGTGAGGGCACTACAGATAAATTATCCTCTGTGTCTGCTTGCTTATTGTCTGTGTTTAAAACTGAGCAATCACGCTTCCTAGGAAAAACTGGCAGTTTGGATAAAAAAATGCTTATTGTTGCATAGTAATTGCAATTGGTGCGCTAGATATACTGGGCATCGCCTGCGCGGGCATAGCTGGTGTTGACACAGAAGAGGAAAACAAGCTATCTTCACTACCTTCAGCTAAAGAATCATCTTGGGCTATATTTTTAAGTGTGATTGTACTGTCCTTAAGCTGTTTGGACGCTATGGCACACTTCACACATAAATTTAATGGGGGAACCACCTTGGCCTTTGGACACACAGAACATAGGCTATCTGAAGATTCAGACATGTTTGACAGACTTAAACAGAACTACAATGCAATAAAAATTATTTTTGACAAAAACGTTACTGTCTCTTTAAATAATAAAAGAGCACACTTTATTACTGAAACATCAAAAAACCATGAAATAAACATCCGATTTTAATGAAATTTTCACCACAGAGCCTTAATGCTTAGAAAAGATTGCACACAAATTTTCAGACCAATTAACCCCTTAATGCCCAAACCGGAGCTTTAAATAATAAAAGTGCACACTTTATTACTGAAACATCAAAAAAAACATGAAATAAACATCCGATTTTAATGAAATTTTCACCACAGAGCCTTAATGCTTTGAAAAGATTGCACATACATTTTCAGACCAATTAACCCCTTAATGCCCAAACCGGAGCTAATAACAGTTATTAACCGGTTAACACACTACAGTACTAGCCACAGCTTCCTCTGTAGCCTATTACCTTCCTTAGGGATTATTTAAGTAGGAAATAAGCCTCTCTGGAGTCTTTTGTGATGCCCCACATGAAGCTGCATGGACTGCCTAGGCAAAAACAACTGCACAATTTAGGCCTAAAGATGAGGCCTCCTCCCTCTTCATTCCAGAGTGGAGGGTCCTTTCTGACTAAATTTAGGTGTCCAAATAAGTGCCAGGCCGAAATTAAACCCCAAAAGTGTTTTAAAGTCTGAAAAAACACCTTATTTATAGAGAAAAACATGCTAAAAAGCAATCGATTTTAAAGCCCACAATAGTGTAAACCAGCATAGAGCCCTAAATATAAGCCATCATTTTATACAGAGTCTAAGAAAAAATGGCTTACCTATCCCAGATCATACCTGAAGCAGATAAGCCTGAACTGTTCCCCCCAACTGATGTTCTCTGGTTTCAACAGTCCTGCGTGGGAACAGCAATGTATTTTAGTTACTGGTGCTAAAATCATACTCCTCTTAACAGAAATCTTCTTCATTTTCTGTTGTAGAGTAAATAGTACAAACCGGCACTATTTTAAAATGACAAACTCTTGATAGAAGAAATAAAAAACTACAACTAACACCACATACTCTTTACCACCCCCGTGATGCTACTTGTTCAGAGCGGCAAAGAGAATGACTGGGGGGCGGAGCCAGAGGGGGAGCTATATGGACAGCTCTGCTGTGTGCTCTCTTTGCCACTTCCTGTAGGGAATGAGAATATCCCACAAGTAAGGATGAAGCCGTGGACCGGATACACCAATGTAGGAGAAATAAATCCTAAAATAGCTACAATATAATTATTAGTTATATTGTAGCTATTTTAGGGTTTATTTTACAGGTAAGTATTTAGTTTTAAATAGGAATAATTTAGTTAATAATTGTAATATGTATTTAGATTTATTTAAATAATATTTAAATTAGGGGGTGTTAGTGTTAGACTTAGGTTTAGGGGTTAATAAGTTTAATATAGGTGGCGGCGGGGTCTGGGAGCGGCGGTTTAGGGGTTAAACATTTAATTTAGTTGCGGCGGGGTCCCGGATCCGCAGGATAGGGGTTAATAACTTTAATATAGGTGGCGGCGGTATAGGGGCGGCAGATTAGGGGTTAATAGGTATAATGTAGGTGGAGGCGGGGTCCGGGAGCAGCAGTTTAGGGGTTAATATATTTATTATAGTTGCGGAGGGGTCCGGAGGCAGCGGTATAGGGGGAAAAACAGTACAGTATAGTGTGGGTGCTTAGTGACAGGGTTATCAATAAAGCTGGGAAAAAGCCCAAGAGCAGCGAGATTGATGACTGATAAGCAGCTCCCATTAGCAATAGAAAGAGAGCATAGAATTGGGCCTAGAAAAGTTAACCCTAATCAGCATGGCAGAAGTAGAATGTGTATTTTCAAATTACTTAGATATCAAGATAAACTAGAACTACTGAAAACTATATAGGAAAACTGAGTCATTTATATTCGATAAAAATAAGCTTTTATTATTCCAAGATTTTTCATTGGAAACCTCTGCTAAGAGGAAGCAAAATGACCCCGTATTGTACAAAACTTTATGATAAAGGCCTAAAAGCCTGGTTGAATTAACCGGCAAAGATTATTGTTGAGGAAAATGGTACTAGACAAGTTCTTAATAACCCGCAGGAACCTCAGGAATTTCTTGCTACTAGATAATCCAAATGTGGAGATATATATATATTTTAAAGCCAGGTACAAGGTTTAAATTCATGATTTTATATTTTGGTGGCCTTAGTAGTAATTATGAGGAATGTTTTTTGTTGTTTTTTTTTAGTATTTTACATAAGCAAAGGAGCTGTCCCTTAGATATTAGGTTATGGTGCTGTGGTATTTTTAATTGGTTTGTTAATCCTGTTTTGTTTTTTTTCCCTGCCTCCCCTTGCCTCTCCCTATCCCTTCAGGCCCTCCTTGTTTTTTTTAGTTATACTACAGGGAAGATTATGTCTGTATGTATGAGATAGTAAGGACATGGTTGTAGAAAAATTTAGTATTTTTTCTTGGAATATAGAGGGTATAACTTCCCCCAAGAAGCGTAAACTTATTATTAAATATTTGTCCAAATTTAATCCGGTTCTAGTAATGCTACATGAAACACATCTTTAAGAGTCAGAGATTCCTAAATTGAAATGTAAATGGGTTGGGGAGATAGTGGCCGCCCCAGCAGCTAAAAGGAGGTCAGGGGTAGCTATTTTATTACACGAAAATTTGGATTACAAGATCATAAGAGTAGAAGCAGAAGGAAGATATATTATTTTACAAATCCTGATTAATGGTTGTAAATATACGATGTGCAATGTATATGGCCCTAATTCATTCTCCCTTGAACTTTGGGATAACATTAGATCTAAACTATTCCCTTTTATTGGTGGGAATTTAGTTATAGGAGGGGATTTTAATATGTCCCTTTGCCCAGAGCTGGATAGACTCTCAACAAAAAATGTGAGAGAATATCAAAAAATCGCAAACTATTTTAAAAAAAATGTTGTTATCAATTAAGCCTGGTAGATATATGGAGACTTAAAAACCCGGATGCGCGAAGCTTTACATGTGAGTCAAAAGTTCATAAGACCTTTTCAAGAATAGATATACTCTTAATTTCTAAACCTTTGGTAATTCTTAAATCTGAAGCAAATATTGGTGACATTACGATATCGGACCATGCAATAATATTAGTTGCTTTTCTAAATGCAGCGGGTCCCAAAAATAAAACTTATTCTTATCACTTTCCCGGGTTTCCTGGTAAACAATCGAAGATTTGTCAGCTGGCTAAAACAGAAGTGGAAGGATTACACTACATTTAATATTGCCTGTTTCAATAAGATTGAGACTTACTGGGAAGCTTCCAAGGCCTTTATATGTGGGGAAATTAAATCCTATCTTTGCAGTTGGAGAAAAAAAAAAAAAAAGGTATGGCTACGGAATCGCAATTAGCTTTACAAGTTGGAAACGCAGTGAGACGATATTACAATGACAGATCTGCTTGTAGTTGGGATAAATATTGTAAGGCAAGAAGGGAAAGAGATATCTTTTTAAAACAGAGATCCCAGGAAGAAGAATTAAAAATTAATTTTCACTATAGAGGATTCTACTGGAATTCTGCGAAGTATCTGGCTAAATTAGTAAAAATTAGAAAAAATAAAAATCTCATCCCAACTATTAAAGTGGATAATATGAGATATTCCAACCCTGATGATGTTAATAAAGCTTTTTTGGAGTTTTTCCAGAAAACTATGCAGAGCCTGTGGTAGACCCGGATAATTTTACTAATTTTTGGACCAAGATTAAACTCCCTATGATATCCGAGGAAGAACTGCTAGCGTTGAATCATCCTATTACGGACAATGAGATTCTGGATGCTATTCAAGCAGCCAGTATTAATAAGGCACCCGGTCCCGTTCTCCTGCCGATAGAATACTATAAAATCTTAAAAGATGAAATGAAAGAAACACTAAGGAGTTTATTTAATTATTATTACCAGTCTAGCAATGTAATGTCGAATTATTTCTCTGCCACACGTATTTCGCTTATATTAAAGAAAGGTAAGGATCCGGAGGATCCAGCGGCCTATAGACCTATATCAGTTCTTAATGTTGATTATAAATTATTGACTGCCATCATCGCAGCTAGACTAGCAGTTCTGTTGGATAAAATTATTCATCCAGATCAGACAGGATTTATGAAAGCAAGAAATTTGTTAAAAAATATTCGGAAAGTCTCATCCTTTTTAGACTAGGTCTGGAATCTAGATCCAAAGAAAGTGGAGTATAGACAACATAAAGGTTCAGCTATTCCTACCGTGGATGCGGAAAAAGCGTTTGATGCAATTAATTGGAACTATCTATTTGTAGCAATAGAGAAATTTGGATTTAGAAATCAATTTGGGGAATTCATTCAGAAACTATAAAAATCCAATTTCATATTTATGTATTAATGGCACATTGTCACCAAAGATACATCTCAGGAGAGGTACAAGGCAGGGATGCTATATGGTGGAGGGATAGTTTACCAGGCATTCTTATGGGTATCCACAGTTTAAAGATTCTGCTCTATGCAGAGGATTTACTTGTATTTCTTGATAATGCTCAGCAGACGATTCCGTTACTTTTACGGTTATTCCATGTTTTCTCGTCAATTTCTGGCTACAAAATACATTTTGACAAAAGTGAACTATTATGGCTTATTAAAGATAGAACTAATTTTGCGGATCACCCATTTAAAGTAGTAGATTAATTTCGTTATTTAATAGTATTGCATAGAAATCCCGGAAATTGGTACAAGTTGAATTTGTATCCATTGTTAAAGAAAGGTAAATATGACTTTGAATCTTGGTCCTCTCTTCCATTTCTATCTTGTCTCATGTTAATTTGATAAAAATTATTTTTCCCCGGATACTTTATCTTTTACAAAATCTTCCATTACTATTATCAAATAGAGATATTCAAGATTTAAATTATTGGCAGTCTAAATTTATTTGGGGTAATAAGAAGCCGCGGATTTCGTTAAAAAGATTAACGCAAAAGAAATTAATAGCTGGTCTGGCATTACCTGATTTGAGATTATATAATTGGGCATCATTGGTTAAAATCACTTTTGACTGGATTACAGATCTGAATCGATTTGTTTCCTTGGAGCTTGAATCTTTTTTGGTGGCACCTTTCTCGTTAAAAGCGATTTTACATTGTTCAGCGAAAAAGTTACCATCTAACGTCTCAAAGCTGATTTCTATAAAAAAAATTATTATAGCCGGGCATAAAATTTGTGGTATATTGGAGCTGTCTCCAGCATTTTCTGAGTTTTTACCGATAGTGGGTATATATCAAGAAGTATTCAGGCACTGGATTGATCAAGGCCTGATCTATGTTCATCAATTTTTTTATCCAACTCAAATTTTGACCTCAGAATCTTTTCTTCAAAAGTTTAATCTTCTCAGGTCTAATTTATATGCTTATTTCCAGTTGCGGCATTTTGTTTTCTCCAGGAAGTGGGATTATGAAGCACTGGTCGGTTGGTCCATTATAAAGAGTGTCACTCATATATTTGAGGCCGGTAATATATCAATATCAATTATTTATGATATTATGTTGGCCAAACAAGGGGTATTATATGTAAATAAATTATGTAATTTTTGGAGTTTTTTTTCCCCTCCATAGAGGAGGAGAGGATTAAACAAAAAGTTCCTTGGCCCTAGATAAACTTCAGATCTCCATGACATGGAAAGAATCACACTTAAAACTAATTAACAATTATTATTTATCTCCAGATAAAATGTCGAGATTCTATCCATCACAATCATTCGGCTGCCCACGTTGTTAATTTATTAAGGCTGATATACTCCATTAGTTTTGGTCATGCCCCAAAATTTGGCAATTTTGGCAGAAAATATCTTATTGGTATAGTAAACACTATAAGGATCTGAGATTGTTTACAGCAGAAGAGATTTTTTTTTTAACTAGTTATGAGCTTAGCCCAAATATGATTGTTAAAGTCTTAAACACTATTATTTTAACTGCAAGACATCTAATAGCTAAAAGCTGGAAAGACCATTCAGCCCCTTGTTTCTCACTTTTTTTGAAAGAAATTAAATTTCAGATTCTTTTTGAATCCTATCATATGAAATTTTCAGTTGAAACTAAGATAAAAAGCTTCCTATTAGACTGGCATCCGATAATTAAATCTTACTCTCTATTTAGAATAATTTTGATTTCTATGTTACTCAATTTATGATTAGGTTAGGATAATTATGATTGATATGCTATTTTATTGTTAAGGATGTGCCCATATGGGTCCCACTCCTATTCAGGACAATGGTATATAGTAGAGGATCCACCCCAGGATGTGTTGGGGGTCTCGCCTCGCCTGAGGTGGATCCTCTACTATATACCATTGTCCTGAATAGGAGTGGGACCCATATGGGCTACATGCCATTCAGTGGGTGAGTCACACACCAGGTGGGTTACCAATATTCTTCTCCAGAATCTAAGGATGTGTGATGCCTGCTCAAGCACCCTAATAAGGAGGTTGAATCCTTTGAATGACCCTGTAATGATGTGTCCCTAATGGGGGATTGATAGGTCTTAATAGACTGCTGGGCCTCTAATATGCTGCGACTCCTGGATACCCTAACGAGGACATACTAACTTAGGGTCCTTATACACATGATAGATATGTTAATATCTTGGAAGGAGAATATAGCTCTAACATAGTGTGGTATATGTAGTTCATGACACGTATGACAACGTGAATGATGTGTCTATTGTACATGACATGTATGACAACCTGAATGAGTGATCTGTGGTGCAAGTAAGCTAAAATACAATGTGGTATGGCTATTGAAGGATGTAATAACAAAACAAATGTAAGCGCTGTGATATAAATAACTTGGTAATAACAAAACAAATATATCACAGCGCTTACAAGTAACTTGGTTAAATATAGCTCCTTTGGTATATCTAGCTGCGATGTGTTGTGCAAGTAAGCTAAAATATAATGTGGTATGGCTATTGAAGGATGCAATAACATAACAAATGGAAGCACTGTGATATAGGTAACTTGGTTGAATATAGTTCCTTTGGTATATCTAGCTGTAGAATGAATGCCGGTTAGTACTGACATCAGAATTTTTAAATTTGATGTATCTTTGAATATAGGATATATACAGGCAGGCAGCCAATGTCTATTTTCATTACTTGTAAATATATGTTAAGTTATTAGTTGTTTAGTGTAAGTATGTGATGTTTCACTTATAGGGAGATACATTTATGGGAGCTTACACTTAAGTGATTGATTTCACACGTATACACACGGGTTTGGTAATAAGCGGCACGGATCATACATCACTTCCGGAATAGAACCGTAGCAATAGTGACTGTCAAACTGGAGTGCGGCACTATGAGGATGCTATGTGTAGACGGTTGGTGTTAGAAGAGATACACATCACATATTAGGTAAACATAATTACTTGGTGCAAGATACGTCACGGTATGATACACATTAGGTATTTGGCTCACATTAAATACACGGTCACAAACGATGTATTAGCATTGGGAATAAACCTTGGGTGAAATATATTTAGTTTGATTCAATATATATAGGTTTATATTTTAATAACTTAATGTTTTGATTGTGTATACCGGAAGTGACCCACATTGAACCACTTCCGGTTCACTTGATTTGGAACGCATGGCGTTTGAACCACTTCCGGTTCACTTGATTTGGAACGCATGGCGTGCGTTCCAACACAGCAGATTGGCACTTTTCACTGAGTGTACACAGGTATTCATTATTTGATAATTCACAGGTGTGTATGTTTGACACTTTGGTTATGCTAATGAAGGGGAACCTCTCCCCGAAAACGTTCCAATAAAAACAAACTTTGTTCACTTTTTAAGAAGTCCTGTGAGTGCATTTGTTTGGAGGAGTGTATATAATATATCACATATATGCATATACACATACACAAACACCAGGACATTTTTAGCAACATTTTTTAGCCATTATTAAAGGGACACTAAACCCAAAAATTTTCTTTCATGATTCAGGTAGAGAATACAATTTTAAACAACCTTCCAATTTACTTCTGTTATCAAATTAGCTTAATTCTTTAGATATCCTTAGTTAAAGAAATAGCAATGCACAAGGGTGAGCCAATCACACGAGGCATCTACGTGCAGCAACCAATCAGCAGCTACTGAGCCTATCTAGATATGATTTTCAGCAAATTATATAAAGTGAATGAAGCAAATTAGATACTAGTATTGAATTAGAAAGTTGCTTAAAATGGCATGCTATTTCTAAACCACAAAGAAAAAAAATTGGGTTTCATATCCCTTTAAGCTAAAAAAATTTTTTAAATCAAAGATTTTTATTGAGGTAATGCAACAAAACATATTTGACATGTATCATCATGAACACAGGTTATGGTACACAAATAAATATTGTTGAGGATTGAGTCTCACATGAGCTTTATATGCGTATAGTGATATAGGATGAGATTCATTGATCACTAGTATCCTTAAATGTTTTAATGTCTAGAAACGACCCATGCAATTCACATAAAATAACATGATATATTTTCTCCAAAGGCAATGTCTATCCAGACATGTGAAGAACATAATGATACCTCATTTTTTTATAATTATGAAGCTTATTATTACTCCCTGGTGACTTAAATTGCCTTGTAGAGTGATACCTTACTAGTCTTATGATACATTAGGGACGACATTTGTATGTTAAATAGGGAATAGATAACAAGTTGTATCTAGCTTGTATTTATGCAATATGAGTCATTAGTCAAAGATATATAGTTACTCAACCTGATTACATTATACTTAAAGTAGTGGTACATCTTTTGTTACTCAAGGTACAACCTCTAGCAATATTATTAGCTGTGCTTAAGAATGTTAAAGGACTCAAATATGAATATCTTAATTGTAACAACTTGTTTCAGCGACGACAAATCAGCGGGTACATGGGTTGCTGCCTATTAGAGTAATACATTATAATGGCCCTTTATAAGCCATAACAGACTATTGTTTATGAGATGTAACACATTTTTATAGCCTTATATGTATAGGTGCAAGGTAGCAGATTATAACCACTAAGAAATTCACCAAATTGGGTGAATGAGTAAACTATAGAAATACATGAACCTTCTAAAGTTATACAGTTGTGCTTATAAGTTTACATACCCTGGCAGAATTTATGATTTCTTGGCCATTTTTCAGAGAATATGAATGATAACACAAAAACTTTTCTTTCACTCATGGTTAGTGTTTGGCTGAAGCCATTTATTATCAATCAACTGTGTTTACTCTTTTTAAATCATAATGACAACAGAAACTACCCAAATGACCCTGATCAAAAGTTTACATACCCCAGTTCTTAATACCGTGTATTGCTCCCTTTAACATCAATGACAGCTTGAAGTCTTTTGTGGTATTTGTGGATGAGGCTCTTTATCTTCTAAGATGGTAAAGCTGCCAATTCTTCCTGACAAAAAAGCCTTCAGTTCCTGTAAATTCTTGGGCTGTCTTGCATGAACTGCACGTTTGAGATCTCCCCAGAGTGGCTCAATGATATTGAGGTCAGGAGACTGAGATGGCCACTCCAGAACCTTCACTTTATTCTGCTGTAACCAATGACAGGTCGACTTGGCCTTGTGTTTAGGATCATTGTCATGTTGAAATGTCCAAGTACGTCCCATGAGCAGCTTCCGGGCTGATGAATGCAAATTTTCCTCCAGTATTTTTTGATAACATACTGCATTCATCATGCCATCAATTCTGACCAAATTTCCTGTGCCTTTGTAGCTCATACATCCCCAAAACATTAGCGATCCACCTCCGTGTTCCACAGTAGGAATAGTGTACCTTTCATCATAGGCCTTGTTGATTCCTCTCCAAATGTAGAGTTTATGGTTGTGGCCAAAAAGCTCAATTTTGGTCTCACCACTCCAAATGACTTTGTGAAAGAAGGTTTGAGGCTTGTCTCTGTGCTGTTTGGCGTATTGTAAGCGGGATACTTTGTGGCATTTGTGTAGTAATGGCTTTCTTCTGGCGACTCGACCATGCATCCCATCTCTTTCTTCAAGTGCCTCCTTATTGTGCATCTTGAAACAGCCACACCACATGTTTTCAGAGACTCCTGTATTTCACCTGAAGTTATTTGTGGGTTTTTCTTTGCATCCCGAACAATTTTCCTGGCAGTTGTGGTTGAAATTTTAGTTGGTCTACCTGACCGTGATTTGGTTTCAACAGAACCCCTCATTTTCCACTTCTTGATTAGAGTTTGAACACTGCTGATTGGCATTCTCAATTACTTGGATATCTTTTATATCCCTTTCCTGTTTTATACAGTGCAACTACCTTTTCCCGCAGATCCTTTGACAATTCTTTTGCTTTCCCCATAACTCAGAATCCAGAAACGTCAGTGCAGCACTGAATGAAAGATGCATGGGTCTGTCCGGAGTCCAGAAACTCATTGACCTTTTATACACACACAATAATTACAAGCAAACAGATCACAGGTGAGGATGGTTACCTTTAATAGCCATTCAAACCCCTTTGTGTCAACTTGTGTGCATGTTATCAGGCCAAAATCACCAGGGTATGTAAACTTTTGATAAGGGTCATTTGGGTAGTTTCTGTTGTCATGATTTAAAAAGAGTAAACACAGTTGATTGATAATAAATGGCTTCAGCCAAACGCTAACCATGAGTAAAAGAAAAGTTTGTGTTTTATCATTCATATTCTCTGAATAATAGCCAAGAAATCATAAATTCTGCCAGGGTATGTAAACTTATGAGCACAACTGTATAATGGAAACTATTAGTGTTAGGGCGCTGTGTATAATATAACTGGATCTAAAGCTGCTATTGGAAGCTAAGAGAGCAAGTGCAGTTTTCTGAATCAGGAAAAACCCAAATTCAGAGTAGAGTAGTTAAACTGATTGTGGTATCATCATGCTAGCACATACATAGTTACTTAGTGAAATAGTATATGTCCAGAACCACGGTTTAATAACCTAGCATGACAAGATGTGTATACCAGCTGCACTGAAAAGACACATGTGCATTGGGCCTGTTACCAACTTCTAACTAGTTAAAAATGTTAAATGTTTTTAACAATCTTTGTAATAAAAATGTATGTTAAATTATGCACTTAATTTTTGCTTTGGATAACAGAAAATGATATATATTAGAACATATTATAATGTCCCCACCGAGCTACTTCAATTATGCCAGTATTGCATTGAGCAATGATACTTTTTTATTGGACTAACTATGCATTTATAAGTTGACAAGCTTTCGGAAGTATTACTTCCTTTTTCAAGTCTGATGTCTAAATATTGCTTGTCAACTTATAAATGCATAGTTAGTCCAATAAAAAAGTATCATTGCTCAATGCAATACTCGTGTTACTATAAAGTAAATTATTAAGTACATTACGCACATATGGCTGCAGCTGTTTGACAAGGGGTGATGTAGGAAGTGGCAAATGTACCGAATGACCTGTTCAAATCCATAAAGCTCACTCCTGCGCTATTGCTATTCTGCTCTAGGGCTTTGACTGCAAACTGCACTAATGCCCTTGAACTGAACAGTAGCAGTGGATATAGATTTGAATAGGGCAGGAGCTACCTTTATTATTAGCTGCACAGTCTTTCAATAAAAATAAAAAGATCTACTATGTATAGTTAGGAACAACATTAAAGGGAAATGGAACCCAATTTCTCTTTCATGATTCAGATAGAGCATACAAACTTTTTAAAAAATTCCAATTTACTTCTATTATCTAATTTGCTTCCTTCCCTTAGTATCCTTTGTTAAAAGTATACTAAGGTAGGCATATTAGCTAGCTGAGCACATCTGGTGAACCAATGACAAGAGGCAAATATGTGCAGCTACCAATCAGCAACTTGATCAAGGTAGGGCATTGATGCTCCTAAGCCTACCTAGTTATACTTTTTAACAAAGCATACCAATACAAGGAGGCAAATTAGACAATAGAAGTAAATTGGAAAGTTGTTTAAAATCATGAATGAAAAAAAAAATGGGTTTCATATCACTTTTAACCATAGACGACATGTGGTCTTCATCCGCGCTTTCAGAGCCGATAGCAGCCCCTCAGCAGTCTTAGGCGGCTTATGAGGTGGTGTCGGGTAAGACCTCAGTTGTGAAATTCCTGGGATGTCAGTGACGTCACCACGTTTGGGCATGGTGATGTCACTTCCAGGATGTCCAGACAGTATCAGCCTTACTAAATAGTAGAAGGGAGCTGTATGGGGGGGGGGGGGGGTTGCTTATAAAATCCCCCCAATCCCAGCTCCCTTAAAGGGACAGCGTACACCAATTTTCATAGAACTGCATGTAATAAGACACTATTATAAAGAAGAATATGCACAGATACTTATCTAAACATCCAGTATATGTGTGTGTGTGTGTGTGTGTGTGTGTGTGTGTGTGTGTGTGTGTGTGTGTGTGTGTGTGTGTATGTATATGAACAGAAAAGTACAGAGTAAGACGTGGTGCTCAAAAAATAAAAAGTCCCATCTTTATTTATCCAAATTAAAAGGCAGCATCAGCTGTACATGCCACACAGGTTGTGGGGTGCACCAGTAGCTAGAACTTACGCGTTTCTGCATATAGCCTTAGTCATAGATCCTAATTACACATCACATCTGCTTCAATTTAAAAAGCTAGCAGTAAGAGCCTATTGGTGTTTAAACTAAAACAAAACACACACACCCCTTACCAATTCAGTGTCAAATTAACCCATTCCTGTTAGGAATCAAAAGTTTTCTCAAGCAGGATATAGTAATAGTTGGAAAAAAAAACTCACATGTTATTAAGAAACATCTTCTTGCAATAATACAAACAATATGCTAATTTATAGAATTTAAACTGTACAATAAGACATTCATTATACATATCAAATTAAGTATTCAAATATTAGCAACAATAAATTACTTGCAATGTTTTTAACATGTGGGCAACATAGGGATAGAAATGGAATTCTCTGTCAAAAACACAGAAAATATCTGTTTCATGTTCATGTAATATTTTGAGAGATACATAAACCAATCTACTGGGTGAGATTAACAACATTTTTCCATTCATAATTATCCCCATATGTGCTCTATAGAGGCGTTAGCAAAGTGGACATCCAATTATTGTATCAAATTTGTTACTTTTATTAAAGTGAGAGTAGTAAATACAAGGCTAACTGATTATTCATAAAGTAAAACAAAGTATGTGACTATGTAATCAGTTATTGGTAAAAGTTTATGTCGAATTCAGAATTAAACCCATTCGGTATCCATGTATCCAATAGGTTTCTTGTTTAGATAGGATGTTCATTTTGTTACCACCTCCTCTAGGTAAGCTCATCAGTTCTATGACTGACCATTTAAAACATCTTACATCCTTTTTATGGTCCTCAATGAAATGCCCCACAAGGGCTGAACATGTGATATCATGCTTAATATACCCCAGATGTTCTTTAATGTGTTTCCTTACAGTTCTGGATGTCATGCCTAAATATTGTTTTTTTATGTTCTTAACATTCTACAATATAGACCACATAAGTTGAGGAGCAATTGACGCACCCCTTTGTACGGAACTGTTTCCCATTGCTATATGAGAGGAAGGTATCCTCACTCTTTTGGTAGTCACATGTTTTACACTGGCTTTTTCCACACCTGAAGGTTCCATTACAAGTAAGCCAAGAGCTCATTCTTTTTTTGTCTGGGAGCATACTCTGGGATAACATGTTCCCTAGAGTCATATTTTTTGAAAATACAAATCTACATCCCTTTTCTATTTCTCCCTTAAGTATGTCATCACCTAGTATTAGTGGGATATACTTTTTTACAATGTCACAAATAGTATAAAATTGTCTAGAGTATTGAGTTATGAAAAGAGGGCACTGTTCTTGTTTTTTCTTTGTAAGCAGGAAAGTGTCCCTACGCAAAGGTTTTACCTGGTTCAATGCTTTCGTTATAACATTCTTTTTAAAACCTTTCCTCCAGTCTCCTTACAATAGCGCCACTCTCCTGCTTAAATTTTTCCTCATCATTACAGATCCTTTTGGCTCTCATAAATTGACTCTTGGCAATGCCACTGAACACATGCTTTGGATGAGAACTTGATGCACAAAGTAAGGTATTACCCGAAATGAGTTTTCTATAGACAGTAGTGTCAATCCGTTGTGCCATCAAGTTTCCAGACAAAGTAATGTCAAGAAAATGTATATTTTCCTTTTTCCATTCAGCAGTGAAGGAAATCCCAAAGTGATTATCATTCAGGAACGCAACAAAAAAAGGGAGTTTGCCGACGCTTCATCTGACTTCCAGATGAAGATTAAATCATCTATAAATCTTCTGAAAAAACATATTTCCTGTTTGAAGGGGTTGTCATTTGAGTAAATCAAACTGCGTTCAAGCCACCCCATAAAGAGGTTTGCATATGAGGGGGCAAATTTTGCCCCATTGCAGTGCCTCTCAGTTGAAGAAAATAAACCCCCTCAAACACAAAATAGTTATATTCCGACAGAAATCTAGTTACTCTAAAGTACAAACTGTTATATATAAAAAATTACTTAAAAGCTCCCAGTTTAGCACTGTTGGTGAGGTTAGGCTGGAATACCCAGTGAAAAAGGTCTGGGAAAGCTAGAAGACCAGACACTCTCCCCTCCGCTGCATATGAAAAGACAGATTACACAAACAGGAGTAAGCATAAGACTGTAGACAGTCTACATCTGATACTTTGGGGCTTGGTTAGGAGTCTGAAAATGTTATTAAAAATAAGCAAAACTGGGGGGCGGAGCCGGCGCTCACAGGAGATGGCCGCACTTTGAGTGAGCTCCGGATCATCAGCCCAGTTAGCGGTCTAAAAAGCCCAGCAGTAACCATCACAACAGATGTCCTGACCACTGGGAAACAGTCCGGTCAGAAGGGCAACAGCGGACCAAGGTCTAACGTTAAAACTGACAGTTTGGAGGATTCAAGCGGCACAGCAATACAAGGCCTTCATTAATGGCGTAATCAGCAGCCGGAGCAGCATTAAGTTAATCATATGTGGTGAGTCGTAGCTGCCTTTGACCCATGTGCATGCAGGACAGAACTCCGCTATAGGCAAAACATCCCAAGAGATGCACATTATCAGACACGAGGCTTTGATCACGCAGAACACGCTTATACCTGACACCATCTTAAAACAGCAGGGAAGCTGCATTCATAACTGATATGTAAAAAGAACCGTCAGAGAGGGTAATGAGATACATTACTCAGGGTGAGAAAAGCCTTTAATCACAATATAGCGAGGTCATCATGAGTTGAACTGTTGTGACTACTTTATGCCCTAACCAGATTGCTATAATTGCTTAGTGCAGAACATGACGGTTTGACTTCTAAATTTCATTAATAACACAGCGGTCACTCACACGCTCGAAATAAGGGCTACCTCTACTAATCATCCTCACATTTATAAATAAAAATCTGTCCTGGGGACAAACCTACAATATATATAAGGTTCATTACTGAATAGGCATGCCACCCAGAAAACTACATCCAAAAGATAAAGAAAAGCGCGCCAAACCCAGCGCTGCATCTACGCCATCAGTGGATCATTTTTTTAAAACAACTAACTCACAATTAACTGACATGTCTCTGTCTGCTTCTCCCAAGAACACACATGCTTCATCTCCCTCTGAATCTGATTCAGATGAGGAGCATGCAACCGTATGTGTCCCCAAATCTATATTGACCTCTCTACCCTCAAAAGAAGATTTTGCTTCATTACTAGTTCAAGTTCAGAAATGCATTAAAGATGAGATTGCAGATTTAAAAAAAGACATTACAGATATGAACAGCAGAGTGGAAAAGCTTGAAGATGATTGGAGCTCATTTAATTCTAATACCGCAGAAATGAAAACACAACTAGACATGCAAGATGAAACCATACAACAATTAGAAAATAAACTGGATGACTTAGAAAATAGATTCAGAAGGCAGAATATAAGAATAAGAGGCGTCCCTGAAAAAATCCAAGCAGCAGATTTACCTATGTATTTACAATCTCTCTTCTCATTTATTAGCAATCAAGATGAACCTCCACCTGTTGAGATTGACAGAGCTCTAAGTCCTTCTCCTCCAGAGGGGGCCCCACCAAGAGACATTATTGTCAGGATCACTAATTACTCCGTGAAGGAGCAACTCATGAAAGAGGCTAGAAATAAACAACCAATACAATTCGAGGGTGTCCATATCCAGATGTATGCAGACCTCTCAATCAGAACCCTGCAAAAGAGGAAGGAACTGGCTCCACTGACATCCCACCTGCGTTCCATGAACATCAAGTACAGGTGGAACCACCCTTTCCAATTAATGGTAACATGGAACAACAGGAGAGCGATCTGTGCTGCCCCATCAGAAATGCTAGACTGTTGTCGAAAATTAGAAATCCCTCCTGTGGCATTGGAAACAGAGAACACTTCGGTACAAGGAGAGAAGAAGGGACAGGGAGCACCCCCTAAACCTCAACGTCCAGAATGGCAGAAGGTGCAGCGGAAAAAATGATAGAAGACCTTAACAGAGACACTATCATGGTTAAATCTGTGATGGAGTTTGTTGCCGCAATGACTCCTAGGAGTATCCTTTTGGGCTATTGTGCCTAGTTTAGTAAACAAACAAGACTGACCGTATTATTGCTATTGTTATCAGCTGTAATATAATCTTAACGGAACATGCATACTTTACACATTTGTTTTTTCATTATCCTCCGTTGACTGGGCTGGTAAGGGTTCCTAATGGGATTCTTATCAGTTTTATTCCCCCCAGAAAGTTATTTGAGATCAGTTCTAGTTTCTCTAACTGTTCTATTTGTTCTTTTTGTTAATTATGAATGTTTGTTATTTATAGTAGTAAGAAATGTCAGCATGTGCTATTTGATGAATGATTTCTACATCACACAGCTCAATTATATTATTTATGAGTGATACCAAAATATGCTTTTTGTCACAAAATGTAAAAGGGTTTAACAGCCCTCACAAAAGGGCCCTGGCATTTAGGGATATTATACACAAAAAAGGTGAAGTTATAGGATTGCAAGAAACTCATTTTAAAAGAGGTAATTTACCACGACAACTACACAATAAATATTCACATCACTTCTTTAGTGCCCATCCAAAGAAAAAAGTCAATGGTGTAAGCATCTTGATCCACAGGTCTATCCCTTTCACGCTTATAAACCAAAGTAAAGACAAGGAAGGGAGATTTCTGGCCATTAGCGGTTTGCTCCACAACAAACCAACCACCATAATTAACATTTATGCCCCTAATCAGAAGCAAGCCAGTTTCTTTAGATCTATTATCCCATTGATTCAAGATATACTTGTGGGTCAGTTGATTTTCCTGGGAGATTTTAACATCCCACTGTCCCCCAACTTAGATAGTTCTAACCGCAATGTACACACTTCCAAAAGATCTCTGAAGGCAGTATGGTCCCTTTTAAGGACATTTGGTTTACACGACCCATGGAGGTTATCTAACCCAGAAAAAAAGAGATTACACATTCTTTTCGGCCCCAAATAAAACATACTCACGAATAGACTATATCTTAGTAGACCACCTCACACTCTATCTAGTTCAAGATGTAAATATTTTGCACACGGCGTGGTCAGACTACTCCATGATGAAATGCAATATTACTTGGCCATCTGCTCCAGTTAGAGAATTTAACTGGAGATTGGATAATACGCTGCTATTAAATCCTGAGACTAGCAAACTAGTCACAAATGAGTTAAAAGAATTTTTTTCATATTAATGTACAAGAGGGCATGGCTTCCTCTACGGTCTGGGAAACCCATAAAAGCTATATAAGAGGAGTATTGATAAAAGCAAGAGCACACAGAAATAAACTTATCAGAGAAGAATACACACACTTAGCCAAAGAAATATCCAAGTTGGACTATTTACATAAGTTACAACCTACTGACAACAACATCCGAGAACAGTTAGAGTTTTATAGAAACAAATTAAAGACTCACTTACACATAAAAGCGCAATCCATTGCCCTCAAATTAAAACAAAAATACTATGCTGAGGCAAACAAACCGGGTAAATTATTGGCAAGATCCCTCAAGATCAAACAAGCGAAATATTACATTCATTCAATAAAACAGCCGAATGGCAGGGTAGTGGAGGATAGCAAACAGATAGCGGAGACTTTTAAAAACTACTTCCATTCTCTATATAATTTATATCCCAATAGAACACGAACCCAACATTTCACACAATGCTCCCAATATTTAGAGGAGGTCCAGTTAACTCAATTATCAGAGGAAGAGAAAGAAATGCTAAACTCCACAATATTACAGTCAGAAGTATTGGAGGCAATTAAAACACTCAAAACAGATAAGGCCCCCGGCCCTGACGGGTTCTCCGGCCTCTACTACAAATCATTTCAAGACATATTACTTCCTCATATCTTAAATGTATTCCATCAGATAGAAGACACAGGTATCTTCCCAGACAGCATGCTCCAAGCATGTATCACAGTTTTACCCAAACCTGCAAATTTCAGACCTATATCTCTTCTCAACTTAGATTTAAAAATATATGCCAAAATTCTAGCCATTAGGATCAACAAATTTTTACCAAAATTAATATCCCCCGACCAAGTAGGCTTCGCACCTAGAAGGGAAGCTAAAGATAACACGATTAAGATCATAGACATAATAGACCATGTAAATAAACTAGGGATGCACCGAAATTTCGGCCGCAGAAAGTTTCGGCCGAAAATGGCATTTTTGGCTATTTCGGTTTTCGTTTTTTTTGCCTGTTATTTTCGGTAAAATTATTGTGTAGCATGTTTCAAATTTGATGCTAGCCTAGAGCTGCTGTTTAAGTTTATTACTTGACTTACTGTTCTGCATATGAGTTTTCTAGGACTATACTTTATTTGGATAATTAGTAAAAAAAAAAACAGTTAAATATGATTCTGTTACATAGAACTAAATGAAGAATAATACAGTATATTGATATTTATAATTGTTTTAAGTAGGGATGCACCAAAATTTTGGTCGCAGAAACATTTTGGCCGAAAATTGTATTTTTAGCCTGTTTTTTTTTTTTTTTTTTTCTTGGTAAAATTGTGTAGCATATTATTGTTTTAAGATATTTTTGTCCAATTTTAGTGTTACTTTCAATAAAAGTGTGGGCTTTTTTCTTTTATTGGCTCTAATTATGCAAAAAAAAAAAAAGGCTAACAAATTTTTTTTGAAAATAATTAAAATTCATTTTCGGTATCAGTTTCGGTTTTCGGCCAAGTGCATCCCGGATTTTCGGATTCGGTCCAGAATTTCCATTTCGGTGCATCACTAAAATAAACATAATTCCCAGATGATAGTTCTATCAACAGACGCTGAAAAAGCGTTCGATAGGCTTGACTGGTCCTTCTTAGAACTTACCTTAAATAAATTTAATTTTCCCCCCTTACTTATAAAACAGATCATGGCCTTATACACTTTCCCATCTGCACAGATTAACATAAATGGAACCCGGTCAGAATTATTCGAAATTAGGAATGGAACCAGACAGGGCTGCCCGCTGTCCCCTCTTCTTTTTGTCTTATCACTCGAGGTCTTAGCATCCAAAATAAGACATAATGAGTCCATCCAGGGAGTAACAATTAAAGACAAAATGTATAAACTATCCATGTTTGCTGATGACATTCTCATGTCATTGTTATCACCAGTGGAATCCATTGTAGCTGTACAGAGTGAATTAGCAGATTATGGGAAAGTTTCAAATTTCCTAGTAAATATGACGAAATCAGATATTTTACCCTTTAATATCCCCAATAACACTTTATCCCAAATCAGGAATAGCTGCAGTTTCAATATCCAATCCAAATCTATCAAATATTTAGGCATAAGCATAACACCCAATATAGATTCTCTACGTAATACAAATTATAAAAAACTGACTATAGACATTGCAAAACTGACTGACTCATGGCATTCCAAAACGACTTCATGGTTAGGTAGGATATACTCTACCAAAATGGTTCTTCTACCAAAGATTTTATATATACTCCAGACAATCCCTTTACCTCACACTGAAGTCCACATCATTAAACTACAAAAAATAATAAATCAATATATTTGGAAAAACAAACCCTCTAGGATAAATAAATCAACTATGTACACACCTAAAAGCCAGGGGGGCTTGGGGGTTCCAAATCTCCTGCTATATAAAAGAGCAATATCTATGCAAAGGATTGTAGAGTGGTGTAGATTCAATAATGATAACGTTAAACACTGGATTCATATTGAACATGACATATCAGGAAATTTACAGCTAGGGGGCGCCTGTTGGTTACCTAACACCTCATATTTTAAGAGGGGGGAGGCGTTGCAAACAGTGAATAACACGATCTCTGATTGGAAATTAGTGTGCTCTCTTAGTAATGAGATATCGAGTAGATTTTCCCCTCTTACTCCTATTATTGCAAATCCATTTGGAAAATCTATCTAACATAAACTCAATTCTATCCCTTGAGAGAATTATGCCAATAGCCGCATTAGTTCACGAAAACAAACTAAAACCTAGATCTGAATTAGAATCATGGGGAGGGGGTGTACTTGCTCCCTGGTTAAGATATCATCAAGTGAATCACTATATCAACACTCACAGGGATAGGCACAATCTATTAAGACCTTTAACCAAGTTTGAAAAAATGTGTTACACTCCATATCCAGCAAGGGGTCTTATCTCACTTATCTATGAAATAGTAATAAAGGCCACCTCCCCAAAGCCACACAAATACACTAGGGAGTGGGAAAGAGACTTGGGGGATACTCACCTCAGTAAGGATTGGTCAACTATTTTCACCAACATAGCCCACTCGGCTCACTCCACCATAGGGATAGAAACTAACTACAAGATTATGATGAGGTGGTATCTTACCCCGTCTAGACTCAAACACATATTTAATAGAGCTTCAGACAGGTGCTGGAGATGTAACTTAGAAGTGGGATCTATGGGTCACATATGGTGGTCATGCCACATTATTCAAGACTATTGGGAGAGATTTGTAAGGGAAGTGAATTTGGTTCTATCTAGCAACCTTACGAACACACCGAAAGTTTGTTTATTCAGCACATTTAATGAGATAAACTGCATAATAAAGAAATAGTTAGCTTTGATTCTATTTAATGCTGCAAAAATTTTAATAGCCTCTCATTGGAAAACTGGAACAGCTCCCTCTATAGATGAATGGAGAGAGAGGGTACAAAGTCTCCTTACCCTAGAGAGATACTTCTTTTTCAAAAATAACAAATTGCAAATATACTATGATATGATGCTGTTTTGGGACTCGTATAAGGGAGCCAGATGTACTAATATTACATATGCCTAGGCTACAGTTTGTAATGGAGTTATCAATAATATTACAGGTCAATAATAACAGGAATTGTTCATTGGAAAATAGAAACCAATAACACTAACACAAGTGCTGACATAATTCATTTTATTGTTTATTGTTATATTATTATTTCTTATTTATCTTAATTTCAGTTCGGAGTTTGTTTAGTTTTCTTTTTTAGGTTAATAGAAATTTCCGTCATTTTTAGACAATTTCTTTGTGGAACCAAAGATGTAATCAGCAAGAACTTACATATATGTAATTGTCAAACAAATCAATGTACCGCAAATTATATATGTACTGTGTAAAAAAATTTCAATAAAGATATAATAAATAAAAAATAAAAAAATAAAAAAAAAGCAAAACTATACATTGTTGCAAAAACACTCCCAGATGGGCTATATAAATGGATCATCTACAAAACATTTATGCAAAGAAAAATCTAGTGTATAATGTCCCTTTAACTACAACATCCCCCCAAGGCACAATGTTGGAAAGGTAATCACCTGGTATGGGGGCATACAATGTATAAAAAAACACCCCACTTTTTTTAGGAAGGGGGTCTCTATGTGCCTATAACATGTGATCAAAAAGGCATAAAGAAGCCATGTCCCCTTGTTTTAAAGCCCATAACCCCCTTAAAAATTAAGTTCCTATATAAGTTTTAAATAACCAGGTGATCACTGTAATAATATCGATCACCTGGTGTGAATAAATGTTAATTTATTTGAGCAGAGGCTCATGGGAGCCCCTACGTGCAAATCAATGTTATATAAATATACCAAAAAGAAGTATAACCACTTCTTTTATATATATAGAGTTTAGGGGGGGGGGGGACACTTTTTTTTCCAATCTTGTTTATTAAACATTTGAGTGCATGTTTTTAATGAAAAGGTAGAGGTAATGAAACATATATTTAAAAAGATAATAAAAACAAAGGGTGTTGCACTTCACCCAACTGAATATAAAAACAAATGCCGTAACAGATTCTCAGCTCAGCTGTTTCTCAGCTTAACTAGCTGTTTCCTCAGGTATCCTTGAATTGAATTGGGGGAAGTTCAAAACCCTTTGTTATTATCATCTTTTTAAATAAATATATGTTGTATTATATGGAAGCCTGAGCCTGTTTTATCTACCACATCACCTGGAATCCCTGGATCCCAACATCCTATTGCAGGATCAGTGTCGCTGGGTCACTGTGATTTCCCAACTTGCTTCACTTTAGCACACTTGGTGCTGCTCTCCTTGTGAGTATTATTTCAGTGCAAGATCTGCTTCACTTTATCACCATCTCAGTGTTGCACTAGGAGGCGCCCTCTTTCTTTGTGATTATTGTCACAGATTCCTGTTTAGACTAGATTGAGACTCCATGGAGGAAAAATAGACTTAAAGGGACACTGAACCCAATTTTTTTCTTTCATGATTCAGATAGATAATGCAATTTTAAACAACTTTCTAATTTACTCCTATTATCAATTTTTCTTCGTTCTCTTGCTATCTTTATTTGAAAAAGAAGACATCTAAGCTATTTTTTGGTTCAGAATACTGGACAGGACTTGTTTATTGGTCAGTTAAATTAATCCACCAATCAGCAATAACAACCCAGGTTGTTCACAAAAAAATGGGCCGGCATCTAGACTTACATTCTTGCTTTTCAAATAAAGATACCAAGAGAATGAAGAAAATTTGATAATAGGAGTAAATTAGAAAGTTGCTTAAAATTGCATGCTCTATCTGAATCACAAAATAAAAAATTTGGGTTCAGTGTCCCTTTAATAACAGGCTTTATTCTGGACAAAGCCTGAACTGAACAAAACAGTAAATATCTGGAAGATGAGCAATCTTTCGGTGAAACGTTACAGCAAATGCAGATATTTGTCCTTTCAAGGTACTGGCAGATACAATTTTTATCTAAACCATCTTGAAGAAACTAAAGAATTCTAAATGAATGCCAAGAAAAATTATGATCGGAACACCAGGAAATATAAGTTTTCCAAACCTTATAATAAATTTTGCTGGATACAGGTGTTCTTGCTTGAATCATAGTATTATTAACAGAGTCTGAAAAATCTCTGTGACTGAGAACTAGGCGTTCTAAAATCTCTGAACTTAAATACATGGAGATTGATCTGGATGAAAGAAAAGGACCTTGAGACAAAGAGTCTGGTCTTAGAGGAAGATGCCATGGAGGGTAGCTGGACATCCAAACTAGATCTGCATACAAAATCCTGAGAGGCCACGCAGATGATTACTTCCATTTTGATTTTTGAAATCACTACCCTGAGGCAGAACTTTTTTCTTCACTTTCTGCGATATAATTCTTTTAGTGAAAATTTTTCTGCAGGACATTTTTAAATAAAATTAAATTACACTAAGGTGCCAGATCAACAGCAATGTGTTGGTTAACTGAAGAAAAGCTATTTTTAATGTTTTATAATATAGTGTAGTAGTTGAAAATTGCATTGCAAATGTATCTGCATACGAAATAAGAAATTGTAAAATGTCACATTTTTTCCCTTTTCTCTTGGTCTAACATAGAAATGTAGTAATAAAAAAGATGCAATGCTCATACGAACATATTGCATTCAGAATAAACAGCTTTGAAGACTGGGAAAGGCTATGGGGCGGGTTTGAAAAAAAATCTCAGAGCCAGTCAACGAGCAATGCCGCTGCTGCTTTGCAGCGCTACGGCATATTTGACTGTTGACTTCTAAACAGCACTTTGCTCTGGATGCACTGTGTTAAGGAAAACTTACACAATGCAGTCAGAGCACAGCTCTATTTGAAGAGAACTTTCTAATGTGGAGCAGCACTACAAAGTTAAAGCGCTAACATTTCCTGCATGTGTCCTGGTTCTTTCTGCAGACATGCTGCATTTTCTGCAATGACATCTCAGATCACTGTATTTTCTGCCTTGGTGGACAGCAGAACTAGTGGAGGAAATATATAAGCATATTGGAATGACCAAGGGACTGCTAGAGCACCCGTCATTTCTGCCCGTGACCTTGCATGGTATCTGGGAAGTTTCTTGTTCAAACGAGAGGCCATGAGATCTATTTGAGGAAGACCCCAGATTTGAACAATTTGTAAGAATACATTCTGGGGGAGAGACCATTCTCCAGGGTGTAGTAACTGACAGCTGAGATAATCTGCCTCCCAGTTTTCCACACCTGGGATGTGAATCGCAGTGATGAGACAGGAATTGGTATCTGCCCAAGAAAGTATCCGAGATACTTCTTTCATGGCTAGGTAACTTTGAGTTCCCCTTTGATGACATATGCCACTGTTGTGATATTGTCTATCTGAAAACAAAGATGAGGTTTGTTCTTTAAAAGAGGCCAAGCTTGAAGGGCTTTGAAAAGAGCACGGAGTTCTAAGATATTGATCAAAATTTTTGTTTCCTTAACATTACAGCATCCCATGCTGCTCCCCAACCTGTAAGACTTGCATCTGTTGTGATTACAGACCAGGTAGGACGAACAAAGGAAGCCCCTTGAAGAAATTGGTGGTGTAGCCACCATGTCAGAGAAAAACAAGTGTTGTGATCCAAGAATATCAGTTGTGATATTTGATTATAATCCTTGCACCATTGGCGCAGCATGCAAAGTTGAAGAGGCCTCATATGAAAATGAGCAAAGGGGATCACATCCCATGCTGCAATCATAAAGGCCTAAAATCTCCATGCACATAGCCACTGAAGGGTATGATAGAGACTGAAGGTTCAGACAAGCTGAAACTAATTTTATTTGTCTCTTTTCTGTTAGAGAAAGAGTCATGGACACTGAGTCTATTTGGAAACCGAAACAAGTGACTTTTGTCTGAGGAATCAAGAAACTCTTTAGAAAATTGATCCTCCAACCATGATTTTGAAGAAACAACAATAGTTGATTTGTGTGAGATTCTGCTAAATGAAAAGATTGAGCTGGAACCAAGATATCGTCCAAATAAGGAAAAACTGCAATACCCTGCTCTTTGATTACAGATAGAAGGGCACTGGGAACCTTTGAAAATATCCTTGGTGCTGTTGCTAGGCCAAACGGAAGAGCAACAAACTGAAAATGCTTTTCTAGAAAAAAAAGAGAATCTCAGAAATTGAAAATGATCTGGGTGAATAGGAATGTGAAAAGAAGAATCCTGTAGGTCTATTGTGGACATATGACCTTGCTGAACAAAAGGCAGAATAATCCTTATAGTTTCCATCTTGAAAGCTGGAATTCTCACAAATCTGTTTAAGGTTTTCAGATCCAATATTGGTCTAAAGGAATTTTCCTTCTTTGGTACAATGAATAAATTTTAGTAAAAACCCTTTTCTTGTTCCTGTACGGGAACTGGGACAATCATTCCTATAAGTTCTAGATTTGAGACACGTTAGAAAAGCCTGAGCTTTTACCGGATGTTTCGGAACATGAGTTAGATAAAACTGTCCTCTTGGGGGTTTGATTTTGAAACCAATTAGATATCCCTGAGGGATAATATTCTGAATCCAGGGTATTTTTGGACAGATTCTGACCAAACTTTCTAAAAAAGTTTTACTCTGCCCCCTACCAGAAGAACTGGGTTGTGGCCGCACCTTCATGCTGTTTTTCTGGACAGGATTAGGTTTCTTGAATTTTTTAGATTTATTCCAATTGGAAGAAGGTCTCCAGTTAGAGCCAGGGGCTTTTGGAGAGGGGGAAGGCTTCTGATCTTTGTTTTGAAAAGAACGAAAACTATATTGGAGCCTTGAATTTCCCTTTAGATCTATAGTCTTGGGGCAGAAAAAGTGACTTACCTCCAGTAATAGCTCTTCTCAAAAAAGGTTCAAGTTTTCTATCTAAAGGATCTTTGAAAGAAGTACTATCCTCTAAGAGAATCGTAGTAAGTTTAGCTAGAGAAGAAATAGCTCAATCTACTATAGGTATAGTTTCCCATAGCTCCAAATTGGCAACAGGTAAAGAATACAATTTTTTAAACCTAGAAGAAGGGTTAAAAGAAGTACCAGGTTTAGTCCATTCCTTAGAGATAATATTAGAGACTGCATTAGGAACAGGAAATATCTCTGGAATAACAATGTTAGGCTTAAAAAAGGAATATCCTCAGAAGGTTTAGCTTCTTCAATTTCTAAAGTGACTAAAACTTATTTTAAAAGAGAACAAATATGCTAACTTTTAAACAATTTTTTTGTATCTGGTTAAAGTGAAGGTAAACTTACCTATATATTGAAATAGAATTCAATTATATGTCACAAATAAATATGAGTTTCATTCATCAACCTGTATGAAATGATGTTAGAAATAAAGTTATAGCCGTATAAAAGCTATATTTTAAGATGATAACAATCAACCCGTTTTTTTTTGGTTTTTTTCCCTCTTGATCACGTTCTTCAAACTATCAACTGAAATTCTGGCCGTTAGGCGGCCGTGGATCTACGTCACCCGCCTACTATTCAAAAAGCGCATGCGCTACTGTCCTATTCTACATCTTGTACTCCAGCGCGCGCTCCCGTTCGCGCATGCGTAGTAGCTTTAATTCAGACCACCTACAGCAAATATTGTTACAAACGTGTCCGGTCAAAAAAAAAAAAATGCTGATCCCTCAATCGCACAACATAGCACTGAATGAACACTGTATATTTGTTCCTTCAGCGCTATGTTGCTGTCAGGGTTGGGTGCTGTACTTTAATTTCACCTTACTTATCCTGAAATTGTGCTACTCACAAGACCTTCAGATTGAAGCCTTACTAACTAATTCTTACACGGACTTCTACAAACTAACGTCTGTGTGCACAGCTCACGATAACTGTTTCCTGGCGATCATCCAAGGACTCACCCGGTCTCATACCGGCTCCAGAGGTACCACTGCAGTACTTACCTCGCTAGGAAGGCATTGCTCAAATTCGTTCAAGATCAAATACAAGTTGCCACATCCGATAACAGTAACTCCGCTCTCAGCTGACTCTGTCTCAGGCTATCCTGCACATCACTCGCTTAGCCTGTCAGCAATTCCAGCGAGCTGATTGGACATCGCAAACACACCCCCAGGGACACTGAACGGCTCGCACCAAACGCAGTCTCAGAACAGCCATGCGCATTGGTCATAGAAATCTGAGGTTTGCGCATGCGCAATGCTTACGATCGTCGTGTACGAGCTTTGGAGATGCGCATAGAGCGGGTGGGACCGCTCTATACGTAACAGCCTAAAAAATCCAGAAGCTGAGGTGGGGTGGAGTTTACACGCTAACGGTAGGCAGCTTACTATAGTAAAAAAAATTAGAAATAAGTGATATAAAATGGAATAAATTTAGCGAACAGCTTATTATGTTAGCCAATGATGCATTAATGTCTTGAAAACATGAAAACTTTACCTTCACTTTAAGTATCAGATGAGGGAGCCTCAGTATTAGAGGAATCATCATCATGAGAAAATACGTCAGTATTAGTTTGATCAGTACATACTTTACTAGATAAAGGTAAAACGGCTGATTTCTTACGCTTATTTGAAGGCGGAATTTAAGTCACGACCTTCTCAATTGAAGCAGCAATAAATTTCTTCATTGCAGAGGGTACGCCATCTACATCCATCTGTGAAATTGGAACAGAAGCATTTGAAACCATAGAGACATCATTAGGGCGTGATAGAAATATAATACATGAGTCACAAAAATGTGCTGAAGATGGCACTTCAGAAGTTTTGCAAAAAACACACTTAGCTTTGGTAGAAATGTGTTCAACAGACTCAGGTCCTATGGTGATTTCAGGGACAGGAGCAGAATGTTCCATTATGGCATAGAAATACATTTGTAGGAAAAAGTAAAACAAATTACAATTTTGTAAAAAACTCTCTTGCTTAAAAAGAACTTTGAGAATTGGAAAAAGTCTTTGTCGAATAAAATAAGTATATAAAAACACTATATAGAGCACTTTATAGATTATAAACCCTATACTAAATGAGGGCATCTAAGAGATGTAATGGATTCAAAAGGGAAAAAAAAAAAAAAAAAAAAAAAAAAAAAAAGGAGCACAAAATTAGCAGCAAAAACATGACGTCATAAGGGGAAGGTTTAAATAAGACGCTACACGGCAGACCGCTCAATAGATAAAACCAAGCGCCAAGGTAAGCAACTTAACAGACTAGCAGTAATAAAGTGATGGGAAACTTTAAATAATCAAATGCCATAAATGTAATCTTTGCCATTAGAAAAGTACATGTGTACCTTTTTTTTTTTTAATCCATCTGTGAAAGGGTTAAATTAGTGCATATATTAATGCTTCTATTACAATGTTATGCCGGCCCACATGAATGAACTCTTTTTTTTTTTTTTTATGACAATTCCAGTGAACATCCAATCAACATGTGTGTCCGTTGACAATCTTGAAGTCCAGCCCCTTTAAAGCCTATGTAGAGAGTGGTTGTGAATGCTCTATACATCACAGCCCAGCCAAAAGAGGAAATAAAGGGGGTCGGAGGAACAGACAAAACCAATTAGGATCATAAACCTTTTATTATAAAATATATTATATATATATATATATATATATATATATATATATATATATATATATATATATATATATATATATATATATATATATATATATATATATATATAATAAAAAAATATTATTATGTGGTGTTACTTGCAAACCAATATATGTTTTATTGCAACATTCTTATAGTCTGAAACTTACCATCACTTTAACATTACTGCTTTTTCAAATAAAGATACCAAGATAACGAAGAAAATTGATAATAGGAGTAACTTAGAAAGATGCTTAAAATTGCATGCTGTATCTGAATTATGAAAGAAAAATTTGGGGTTTACTATCCCTTTAAGGTAAGAAATTAATGATACTGCGATACCGTTCCCCAAAAAACAAGCTCTGTTTAAGCAAAAAGAATATAACTACTATCCCAGGCCAGATAGATAGATATATATCTATATTACAACACGCAAACAATGGCACTACAAGGGCTTTTCCCTTTGTTCTTTACTGTGAAATATTGTGTGGTATATCTACTAATCACACATATTAACAAAAGGGAATGGTGCTAGTGCATAAAATAATAAATTGTACAAAAAGTAGAATGTCGCTGAAGAGCTGCGAATACCTACTTGAAAGTATGCACACAAAGCACTCTGGGCCCAGACTAGTGGGCAGTTGTTATGGTACAAGGTTTTTTAAAATATAAATTTTATTAACTTATATACTTAAAATAAGGGTAACACACAATTAAAATCGACACAGACATTGACTCATGTGATATTGCAATATATATGTCATTGGGGAATTAATTATATATCTACGCCTCTCAGTGAATTTATATATGATTCCCCCAACTCACTTTGACTGACATGTCGTTCTGTATATTGTAGATTATTTATTATTTTTCTCAACAAATTGCTTGTCACAATATTGTATTATTATCATCTAGGTTCAAATAAACAGTTTGATTCGCTCTGGTCTGGGTTTGAATACATCCTCATGTACGTTGAGTCATAGTATGTACTATCTGTTATATTGCCCACACTAATGTTGTGAGGTTGCGTATTATTATTGAGTCATATAGATTCCCTCCTGCATTATATTATATAGCTGCATAAACGGCTAATGCGTAACCTAAAACAACCATAGTGGCCTTTGTAATTTGATGGTACACGTTATTTGATCTAAATACAATAATAAATAATAAAATGCTGATGCTGAATAGTACTCGGATATTTATGGCATTTATTCGTCTATTCCTTGCTCATAACGTTAATATTTAATTATTCACTTGTATATTGTTTAGATTCCTATATAAGTTATAATCCATTCTTTGTACATTCTATATGGAGATAAACAAGTGATAAAGTATTAAGCATGACAATTGCCAAAAATAAGGCTGCTAATCTACCTGTGTAATAAGCAATATATACCAGCTGGAAGCTGTATTTATAGATGCAGGATCGATTGGCCAACTATTGGATTTTGAATTTAAAGTGAAAATACCATAACATAGGTAGTTGTGAGTAACTTCTCTGTGTGGTGTGTAATGTTTTCACTTATACAGAGTTGAATCAAATTTCCTCTGCGCTACCCTAACTTGGTTAGTGATATATTATTATTGTATCAACAAGTTCAGTTTAGGTCACATGAATCATTTCAAGTCGCTTAGTTACAATGTAGCGTATATTAAAAAGTCTATCAGTTAGTTCTTAGAGAAATCTATATTGCTCTGTGACTCTAGCCAAGTCTGGCATAACCCAGACATTACAACAAGTTAACTGTTTTGAGTGAAAAATATTAGGCTAAATCACAAACGAGTTTGTATCTGGAAAGTTAAAATTTGAGCGCCCAAACACTCACGATAGTCCCCTAACTAGTTTCGCCCATCCATATTTTTTTTTTACAAAGCCCGGATGGGCTGTGTGTGTCGAATTTAATTGTGTTACCCTTATTTTAAGTATATAAGTTAATAAAAGTAACAACTGCCCACTAGTCTGGGCACAGAGTGCTTTGTGTGCATACTTTAAGTAGATATTCGCAACTCTTCAGCAACATTCTACTTTTTTTCCAAAGATAGATATATATCGCTCATTAAACTTAAAAAAAAAAAGTGCCCACATTTTAGCTAGTGTCTGAGAAAAAGTAATACTTACTGTATAATGCTGGTAGACACTCGTCCACTGATCGCGGACAGGCAAACGAGTGCAGGAGATTATCAGCAGAGGAATATATATATGAGAGTAAGTAGAAACTGTAAAGGGAGACAGGAGATGAATCTCTGCGACCGATTAAAAGAAAAGCCGCATTAAGGTGTATACAGAGGTAGAAACATGATAACCTTAGACAATACTCCCCTTACTTCCATCTAGCAAACACTGCACTCTGAGGAAAAACAGACTTCAATATACACTGAAGCACATAATACTTTAACCACCTCCAAAGGAGCCAAAAGTTTAAACTGAGATATGAGTGAGGTGGGTGGGGTATTTATGGGCTTTGAAGTTTGGGAAACTTTGCCTCCTCCTGGTAGGAATGTATATCCCATCAGTAACAAATCATGGACTCTCGCCACCTATATGAAAAAATGCAGCTGTGCACCACACTGGTCACACCCATCTTAAAGGGACACTGAACCCAATTTTTTTCTTTCATGATTCAGATAGAGCATGCGATTGTAAGCAACTTTCTAATTTACTCCTATTATCAAATTTTCTTTATTCTTGTGCTATATTTATGAAAAGCAAGAATGTAAGTTCAGAAGCCGCCCCTTTTTTGGTTCAGAACCTGGGTTGTGCTTGCTGATTGGTGGCTAAATGCACCCACCATTAAACAAGTGTTTGAGTTAAAAAGTCCAGCACAGCAGTGAAACTAAAAGAAGAGACATTTATTTCAACATATTGGTAAAAATACAAACATGGACAGGTCAACTGATGCATTTCGCGCCCACTAGTGGCGCTTCCTCATAGACTGAGGTTAAATCACATATGGCTTCTTTTATACTGGTCATAGGTGTTCACATATTAACTCTTTAATGCCTAAATTAAATTACAACTTAAAACATTAAAATATAATAATATAGTATATGCCATGGTTAAAGGGACACTGAACACAATTTTTTTTTCTTTTGTTATTCAGATAGAGCATGAACTTTTAAGCAACTTTTTAATTTACTCCTATTATCAAATTTTCTTCATTCTCTTGGTCCCTTTATTTGAAATGCAAGAATGTAAGTTTAGATGCCGGCCGATTTTTGTTGAACAACCTGGGTTGTCCTTGCTGATTGGTGGACAAATTCATCCACCAATAATAAAGTGCTGTCCAGGGTCTGAACAAAAAAAAAGCTTAGATGCCTTCTTTTACAAATAAAGATAGCAAGAGAACGAAGAAAAAAATGATAATATGAGTAAATTTGAAAGTTGCTTAAAATTGCATGCTCTATCTGAATCACGAAAGAAAACATTTTGGGTTCAGTGACCCTTTAACTTTAACATCAAGTTCACAATGTGCAGGATGGCCAATCAAGTAGAAAATAGTACCGTCTAACAGAAAGATGCTGTTTACTTACAGACAGGAAGTTACTTACCTCTCCATGCAAGGCAGCACCACGATCAGTCCGTCACACCATGTCTACCCTACTCTTATCCCATCCGGGCAGTATGACACCACCTATTTCCCCCGGGGACAAGAATTAACTACGCACCGGAAGTGGAAGTGCAAGGTCTGGCACGTTGGTTTCAGGGCTCGGCTTATGGTTGTCACTCTGGTGACAAAATTAGGTGACGGATTCAGGAGTGACCCTGTTTGTGATTTGGATATTGTGTAAGTGCGCAGTGGTACCGGGGAGGGCTGCAGTGACTACAGGGTAACATTGCACTGTGGTGGGCATCATGCAGGGCATGTATAGGGCACCTGCAATGTTGTAATTTAATTTCGCCGCTAAAGATGACTGCCTTGTATATTAGCTCACTCCAAGAGCCAGGCGTTTGAAAAGATACACACACACACATCCTAATGTAGTTTGTGCTACCTGCCCTCTGTATTTTACGTTTTCAGATGCGACAAATGATAAATGATACCTAGATTTACCGAACTGCTACCCTAGGTACAACACGTGTCACGCAATGTCCCCCGACCTGTAGTGTAGCTACTTTTATGCGTGTTCACTATTTTTATTTTATAAGCAATTGGCAGATCACAAAAGACCGTGAGATACAGTTTATATGATGTTATTCCTGACTAAAAGAAAGTAAAAATCCTTTAGAAAAACTGCCAAAAGAGATTTGCATGTGATATCTTTTTAATACTAACAAGTAATACAGTTTCAAACTTTCAGCATACTAAGATATATATATATATATATATATATATATTAGTTTTTTTTTTTTTGCAAAATAATATTTACTTTATTTAAATACTCTGGGTAATACTGTACTATATTTTTTTCTCTACCCCTGACAACTCTAGGCAACTACATGCAGTGCATTGTGAGAAATTCCTTGTAAAAATCATTGCGTGGTGTTCATTTATAAAATATAAACTTCAGACTTGATATATGCTTGATACAAAAAACCAGAGTCAAATCCACATGACCATAAAGTGAAATAAAGAGATGTAGGTGGACAAAGTAAATGTCAGGACGCCTCTTTTTTGGATCCATTTACTTCTAAACATATACAGAAAAATGTATCAAGCTGCATGCAGACGTTTTCAGCAGTGCTGCAGCATCATTCGGCAAAATTTAGGATTGCACAAGAGCTCTCTTGTACCCCCCTGTTCTTGTGCAACCAATCAAGAGCAGGGCCTGTCATTCACCCCATAGATAATAAGCTGAAGCCTTCATAAAATATCTACAACATGGTTTCCTTTAAAGTGAATGTCAATTTTCAGCAATGAGTGCCCGTTTTTTAAAAATACTTTTAAAAACAGGGGCACTTTCATTGATGAAAGTTTACATTGAATCGGATTTGTAGAAATACTTACCTTTTACTTCTGCAAAGCCGGATCGATGATCCCCCTCCTTCTTCCTGCTGTACAACCACAGCAATGACTAAACTGGCTTCCTCCATTCACAGCCGGGCATCACGAGATGGACGCTCTGGGGTGCAAGCCATAATTGGAGGAAGCTGGTTTTGTCATTTCTGACGTCAGTACAGAGGAAATGAGGCTGGGATCGGCGATCTGGCTTTGCAGAAGTAAAAGGTAAGTATTTCTACAAATCCGGTGCAATGAAAATTTTCATCAATGAAAGTGCCCCTGAAAACCGGGCACTCATTGCTGAAAATTGACATTCACTTTAAAATGGATTGTTCAGTATACATTTGCAACTCTAATAGAGTGAAAGATCAAGGTGCAAACCTCCGATTCATAATCAAAATCCTGGATTGTATACAAGGTGTCCCACTGCTTCTATTCTGGGAATCCCTCACTTGGAGCCACACGAACATCTTAAAATTAAACAAAACAGTCTGTCTCATTATTGTAATTTTAAAAATAACTAAGCAGTGGGTTACACTTAAAGGGATAGTAAACCACAACATTTTCTTTTATGATTCAGATAGAACATATCATTTTAAACAAATTAGCAATTTACTTCTTTTATCAAATTTGCTTCATTCTCTTGGTATCCATTGCTGAAGGGGCAGCATTGCATTACTGGCAGCTAGCTGAACACATCTAGTTATCCAATCACAAGAGACAAATGTGTGCAGGCACCAATTAGCAGTAACAAGGGATACTAAGAGAATGAAGCACATTTGAAAATAGAAGTGAATTTAAAAGTGTCTTAAAATTACATGTTCTATGTGAATCATGCAAGTTTAATTTTAACTTTCCTATAAAATACTTCATGCTGAAAGCTCCTTTATTTGACTGAAGTGTTTGCCTCGCTGAGTGCCTCAGGTAGCCCACGGCAGAACGTTATTTTGCTGTAAGGTGACGTCTCCGCCTCTTAGCAAATAGCCGTGCAGGCTTGGCGCCAGCCGGCCCACAACATTCTGCCATGGACTGCCTGAGGAGCTCAGTGCAGCAAACCTTTCAAACAAATAACAGAACTTTCAACATGTATTTTATACTTAATGACTGAAAGTCTCCTTTATTTGTTTCACTGGTAAATCCTAATGTTTCACAAACGCTAGGATTTACCATCACTTTAACTTAAATCTTTGCAATATATATTATTCATAATTTTAAAGAATTTTACCTTTTATGTCTCTTTTTTTTTTTTTATTTGTTATACTTTATTTGTGTAGAGTCCATTACTTCCTGTGACAGCCCCACAGGGAAGTTGGGTCTCTACTGGAAGGCAAAGTAGCAGTTTTTCCATTGGTAGTGTTGTTAGGAGACATCCAATCTAACTGTAATCCGTTTATTGCCAATGTTTAGTAGAGGACTTTTGCTGAACACATCATGTGACAATAGAACTCAAGTCATGTAAGCTCTGTTATCTAGCTGTAAGTAGTGGCTACAGTGAGAATTTGGTAGTGGTTATTTAGCAAGAATACAAGTAAGTTGCTGTTTTGTAATATAGGTTTTCTTTTTATGTTTACTTTGATGTAACATATTTTTGCCTGTAAAAGAGCACTGTTTCATATTTCTTAGAGGTTCTCAAAATCAGAGTTGCACTCTGACACACTGTAAAGTGATGGTAAATCCAAGCATTTTACATCACTAAAAATTAAAGTGGACTTTCAGTGATCACTTATGACACAGCGCTCTCTCCCACTGAGGTGACGTTTCCACCTCTAAACCAATAGCCGTGCTAGCATACAGAGCACTGTCAGATGAGTAGTAGTATTGGTTTAGAGGTGAAAATGTTACCTCATTGATAGAAGAGCGATGTGCCGTGGGCGGCTGGAGACACTGAATTCGGTGAGGAGCCACAGCACAGAAAGGGTGAGTTTAGCACCGTTCTTTTTACGAAGTGATCAATGAAAGTCTACTTTATTTTTAGTTATGGTAAATCCTTGGATTTACCATCACTTTAACCCCTTCCTTGCCCAAAATACAGAAGAATTTCTAGCATTTTTGCTATATATATATACATTTAGTAGACAACACAAGGTATTGAACAAGGCCCATTTTGGTATATTTTATGCCGCTGTTTTGTCACCAAATGCAATCAAATTAAAAAAAAAAAAAAGTTAACTTTTTCACAAACTTTAGGTTTCTCACTGAAATGATTTACACACAACTACTGCAGTCATAAGACAAATAGCTGTAAAATGTTCTTGTTTAGAAATAGCAGACATGCATGGCTTTGCAATTAGTTTTTAGTAATTAGAACGCCGCTAATTACAGCTGTGCACAACATATCTGAAAATACCGGCATTGAAGGGGTTACTTAGCTGGCAAGGGTAATAGTATTTTAATACATGGATTACACTCCCACCTTACACTTCCCACCTCCCACACTCCTGACCACCATTTTAAGTACAGGCAGACAGTCTGCCAATATGAAGTTTTTGGGTTTGTTGTGTGTGCTGTTTTTTTTTAATAAATTCATTTTATATATTTTTTGCAGTTTAGTATCCCCCTTACCCTCCCACCTCCCTGATCCTTCACAAACAGCTCTCTAACCCTACCCCTCCTAATGGTATCCGCCATTTTAGGTACTGGCAGCTGTTTGCCAGTACCCAGTTCAGAAAGGTTTTTTGTTTTTAAAAAATTTATTAATATATTTTTCTGTAGTGTAGGGGGTCTCCCTCCCCAATCTGCTGCTTTTTCTGTAGTGCAACGTCCCCTCCCTCTCTCTTCTATACTAATTTTCTGTAGGTAGGGTGCTACCCCTCCCTCCCACTCGACCCCCCCCCCCCTCTATTATTGTGCTGCCCATCTGTCTCCCTTCATCTCTCTTGAAACCTCCCACTGGTACAAACTGATGTTCATTACAGACAGGGACAGCTAGTCTTGGCTGTACCTTTATAGCCAAGGCTGCTGTAGTGTCCTGAAGCAAGGGCATGTGTATATATAGTTTCTATAAATTACTTTTTCGATTCTATAAAGTAATGGGTGCCGCCATGTTTGAACTTATTTTCTATTTCTCTGTTCAAACAAAGCTGTGTGGAATCCTTTTTTTTGACAGTCTCTTTTTATCGTCTGTTTTATATCTGTTTCTTATAGTCTTCAGCAGAGGAAACAGATAAGGGGCAACTTAAGTTCAAACATGGCACACATTTCTTTATAGAAACTCAGTGTAATTAAGAAATCCAACAATTTTCAGAGTGAAATTACAGGAAAAAGGAACAACATAAATAATGAAAGTATATTGCAAAGTTTTTTTTAACTACACATAATTAAACATTTTATATTACTTATACTGTGTAATATCCCTTTAACCAGAAATCTCTAGGAATCCAAAATATCTTGCCATCCTTGAAACATACTAAAAGGTAGCAGCCATTCTTATTTTCTCTAAGACCAATAAACTCTGTTGCTTATCTCAGGGTGTTTGTGCAAAAACAGATGTTGAATAATAATTTAAAAAAATGGATGCAGACTTCCGGTGGGCGGACCTAGAAGATGGCAGCAAAACGTTTTAGCTCTGCAGAAACCCTCATCTAATACCTGCAAATTTGCCATTTTTCTACGCCATCTACATCTCCCTTGACAGATAAGCTGTCCAGGAACCTTTAGCGGATAGAAGCCTTTCAACCTCTTCTTCCCTGAAAGTCAATTTACTAAACTAAAATCCACCAGGGATTATTGAGTAATGGACTCAGCAAGGGACATTGCTAACCAGATACACTCTATATTTTTCTGCCTACGTTTGAGCAGCTGTTCATAAGTTATGAAAGATTATGTGATGCGGTTCAGGCAACTGAGAGACAGTGTCCCACAAGACTTGATGCTGTACACAGCACAAAAATACAGCTACTGGTAACCTCCTTGTGTCCCGTTAGAACAGCCTCTCAATATCGACAACTGCCAGAACACGATTCCCATCTTGATACCACGTGGACAGCTAATACGCAGCCTGATGTAGGCCAAAGCAGACTTCCACCTCGCCCTGAAGCTACATGCAATGGATCAAGGCCTAAATCGGGAGATCACATTTTAGAGTTTCCGCAGAGGATCACCTCACTGAACCCCATCATGGAGTCGATTACAGCACCAGAGGAGAGCTCGCCAATATGGTTGTCGGTCCACAGCCCCAGACCTGGATTTTAGACTAAGTCGCAAAGAAGAAGTCACAACCCAGACTGCTTCGTACTGGCCAAGTGGGAATTTTTTGAAACAGAGCACTTGCCTGTCAATGCAAGGGTAAACCAACATGGTTATTTTACATACAGATCCACGCCATGCCTACACGTGAATTCTACCAGTTTAATAAGGACAGGCTCCCTAGCATGAAAAAGACACACTCCAACAGAAAACAACATGATACAATGGTGCGAGGCTCCTACAGTTACCGTCCTCTGCAAGCAAGCTGCGTTCTTCTGAGACATAAATGTCAGGCTCCAGCCTGTGTCGAAGTCGGGTCATTTATCTATTGCTAGGGTCGTGTGTGAGCTGCATATTGAAATACCCTTGCCACTTGGTAGATTAACATCTAATATTATAGCTGACATTCTGAGAAATCTGGAAGGATCTATACTAGAGACTGTTTACTGTTAGTTTTTAGCCCTGTTGGCTTTTATTCATTGTTTGTTTATTACATTTGTTTATTTGCAACAGCTCATGCTGGGAATGATGTTCTAGGTAATCTATTATTCTGCCATCAATTTATAACATTTTGTTTCTGTGTTGGATTAATGCTATTAACCGGAAATCCATTGGTTCTCTTTTCTAGCTAAGAGATCATTTAATTCTGAGCATATATGCTGTCTATGTAATATAACATTCTAACTTTTGCTCATTTAGACATTACATGTATTTTATTGTCTTTTCATAGCCGCACCCCGAGCTAGACTAATGTTTCAATATTTATTTAAAATATGTAAACTCCTATCAAACTTAAGCCTGGGTAGATTTATAACTTATGCATTGTACTTGTAAATGCTATTTTGAATATCTTTAGACTAATGTCCTCCTCATACATGTTTAATGGAAATTTCGTGTAGCACAGTATCTTAGAAGACTTTAGGCCCTCCATCTGAAAGGAACATATAGCAAATGCCTCATTTTACAAATTACTTTCTTAGTACTGCCCTCATACCACAATTGCTTAACCCTACAAGGCCGATTAATAGCTCCCGGGGATACACGCTCAGCATCCACTAACTTGGTGGTCCCTGGCAGATCTATAGCAGGCACTTTGTACTAGTACGGGTCTAGTCTAGATACCTTTTTGAATTCACGACTTTCTTAGGTGCCTCAGCTTACAAACCATTCTTCCAGTACAGCCCGCATATAATATTAATATTGTGTGAACCCACACGGATAACACACAGCATGCCATTGTATTTTATGAATTGGCGGCGTCAGGAAAACTCCCCAATACCTCACTTGGCTAACCTATACCTTATGACCACAATAAGTCTAATCCCTTTATAACAGAAGATTTGGAAAATATGCTCAGACTGCCATACATGCCCAGCCCCAGAATAATTTTCATATAAAATTGGCTATCATATATCACTTCATTTTGTTTGCCTTTTAGGGTTTTTGTTTGGGTTTTTATTTTTATAATTTGTAATATTTGTTTAGTTTAATTATACCTGGTTTAGGTTAGTACATTAACCTCTTAAGGACATAAGACGGAATTTTTCCGTCATAAAACAATTGAGCAAACAGAAAGCTGTCTCCTTAAAGGGTTAAATAATAAGATCCCAACATTGTGGTACATACAACTGTATCCTGGACTGCTATTCAATCCGTGGAAAAAATCCCAACGTTTTCATTACATTTGTAACCATTACATTTTTCATATATCAGACAATGTATATTGCTACATCTTCTTATTGTCTTATCAATTTCTACTTTTTTAATTTCCTGCCACACCCTGTGAGGTGTGCTGATGATACGCTGTATATTATTGTACCCTCTGTTGGTTATAAATAAAAGTAAAAAAAAAAAATGGTTTGCTATGACTCCCTTGCCTAATTATATGCTAGGCTTTATCTTCCACACAAATATCTAGGAATTTTTGTCTGTGAGAATATATGTTAAAAACATATCATTTTTTTGCCTTACTACCCCTTTCTAAATAAGTGTTTAATACCTACAAATGGACAGCAAACACTGTAATTACAAGGTTCTGCAGTCTTGAACTAAAATCACATACTAGATGAGTGCTATTTTTTTTAAAATGCATTAATACCTTGTTTGCAGCAGTTTTTCAGTTGTCAAACTCCCCTACAGCTTGTCCTATATAGAGAACCCAATGCATACTTATTACTGGAGTAGACAAGACATGTCACTGTTACTTTGTTAGCAACCTCTCCCGTGTTTTGCAGTTTCTTATCATCACTGCTGAGGCCCATTAGGGACAGATGTGTAGTAGGGTTAGGCTTGTAAAGTCTGATGTGCTCTTTTTCAATTCTTGATAGTGAAAAACACACAATTTTCCAACTTAAATTAAAGGAAATGCGGGCAAAATATCTAATTAAAGTATATAGCAAAGTTGTTATACTATGCATAATTAAAGGGTCAATAAATAGTTTGTAATATAAAATGATTGTTTAGTAAACAAAAATTGACCATATAGTTTCATTATTTATTTTGTCCCCTATTTCCTGTAATTTAACTTTGAAAATTGTTGGTTTTCTTAATTCCACTGACTTTCTATTAATAATGGGTACCACCATGTTTGAAGCTAGGTTTTCCACTTATGTCTATCTCCTACTGATGACTTGTTAGGGCCTTGTTTGCACACTCTATTATATTGCTTAGATCATATCTATCTCTAATTGTACCCAGATAAAGAGAGATAGAAGTTAAAACCCGAGGTTCAAACATGGCATCTATGACTTTGTAGAAACTAAACATTTGCACTTGTATCTTCAATATTTAAAAAACTTATATGACAGTCTTGTTATTGTTTAAAAAGAAAGATAATCCCATTCTCCAGTGTTGCATAACCAATAAAGTTATATTAATATGATTTTCACCTCTGTGATTACCTTGTAGCTAAGCCTCTGCAGATTGGCCCTTATTTAATTTCTTTTGATAAACTTACAATTTAGCCAATCAGTGCTGACTCATAAATAACTCAATGGGAGTGAGCACAATGCTATCTATATGGTAGACATGAACTAGCGCTGTCTAGATGTGAAAAACTGTCAAAATGCACTTAGATAAAAGGGGGCAATCAAGGGCTTAGGAATTAGCATATGAACCTACCTAGGTTTAGCTTTTAACAAAGAATACCAAGAGAACAAAGCAAATTTGATGAAAAAAAGTAAATTGGAAAGCTGTTTAAAATTGCATGCCCTATCCTGAATCATGAAAGTTTAATTTTGACTAGACTGTCCCTTTTAACATAACTATAGTTCAGCTTTGAATTGACAATGCATTGCCAAGCTTGGGCTTCACAGTTTAGCAATTTTCCCTCCAATTATTTTGAGCAGTGTGCGCACAAATGTTTGCCTGTGCGATATTTTTTTTTTTTTTTACCAAGTGAGTAAATTGTGTGTGCACTTTTATTCTTTAATGTAGCGAAACTTGAAGATATATTGAAACTTGAAGATGATGTGAAAGTAAAGTTGAGAAGCCCGCAATCAATGTTTACATAAATCCATATTAAATCAGTAGCACTTTCATTCATGATTTTTTTGTAAATTTGAATTTTACTCCATTATCGGATGCGCGTTCACAATTGACGCATGCGCATTTGAACCGCTGCAGGAAATCGTAGTGTATCTCTTATCAATGCGCATGCGCCAAAAAATAGGAGAACGAGCACGGCTAATGACATATTGAGCGGGTGGGACCGCTATTACATCTATCAGTTAGAAACCAGAAAGAGAGCAGGGGGCAGAGGAAGCGATGAAACAGCGATTTTCAATATAAAATTATTTTATTTCTTGACAAGTTTGAAAAATATAAAGCTAGCGACTGTAATGGATGCCTGTTGTACTATACTTATAGGGACATGAAACACAATTTTTTTTTCCATGATTCGGATAGATGATACAATTTTAAACAACTTTCCAATTTACTTTTATTATTTAATTTGCTTCCTTCTCTTGTTATTCTTTGCTGAAAGATTTATCTAGGCAAGCTCAGGAGCAGCAAAGAACCTAGGTTCTCGCTGCTGATTGGTGGATGTGTATATATATATATATATATATATATATATATAATATATATATATATATATATATATATACACAGATTGTCATTGGCTCACCCATGTGTTTAGTTAGAAACCAGTAGTGCATTGCTGCTCCTTCAGCAAATGATACAAAGAGAATTAAACTAATTAGATAATAGAAGTAAATTAGAAAGTTGTTTAAAATTGTATTCTCTATCTGAATCATGAAAGAACATTTTTGGGTTTCATGTCCTTTTAATTGTCTTTGGGTAAGGAAAAATTTTCTTTCACTTAAGGTAACAATCTCGCACAGAGATTTACACTCTTTCTCTCTGTCACACACTCTATCAGACTCTCACACGCACACTCAAAAACACACTCACATACACTTTGTCACACACATTCTCTATCAGACTCTTTCACACACACACTCTCACATACTACGTTTCTCACACATACCCAGGTACTCTCACTCTGACACTTTCTTTCACTCACAAACTCTCTTACACGTTCTTACTCTTTCTTTCTTTCTCTCAAACACACTGCAGTTTTTCCCACACACAGCCGAGGAATGGCAGTATTTTATTGGAATTTTTCTTCTTAAATGGAAAGAGTCCACAGCTGCATTCATTACTTTTGGGAATTAAGAACCTGGCCACCAGGAGGAGGCAAAGACACCCCAGCCAAAGGCTTTAATATTCCACCCACTCCCCTCATCCCCCAGTCATTCTTTGCCTTTCGTCCCAGGAGGTTGGCAGAGACGTGTCAGAATTTTTAATTTTTGTTTTTTGTCTCCTATGGAGTGTAGTACTCTTCGGCATGGGACAGTAGTCCTGTCAGTCTCTCAGTGAGGGCTTGGATGAAAGTTAGAGTCCGGAGATGCAGGGAGAGTCTTTTAGCGAAACCATCCTGACTCATATTAACGTTGCTCCGCTGCCTGCTTTCTTCTCTCAAGTCCATGGCGGAGGCGATGCCACTATTCGTCACACTTGAAAGGCTGTGTTCCTATGCCACGGCGTAGATTCCGGTAAGATCGTTTCATTTTTTACTTTTTCGTCAATGTAATGTGAATGTTTATTCCGGGAGGCTACAACACCTTGCGGGTCTAAAAATCGAGGGTTAATATCTCCTGAGGGGGGTTATTGAACAGGGGGGTTTATAATCATGTTTGTACCTGCTTATGTGTGATGTTTATGGGCTCGTGGTTGGAACTTTGAGGCCTTTGGAAATGACGCAGCCTTTTGGGCGCCCCGGTACCACTGGTTGAGTGGTTTGGCCTTCAGTTTTAGGCTTCTGGGTGGTCCTATTGGGGCCTGATCCAACAGCTTGTAGGATAGCTGTACAGCATGCGGAAGGTTTTCTATTTGAAACCTGTTGCAGATTTGGCACCTTAAGTGGGTGTGTGTAAGCCGTTTCTAGTGTATCTGTCTGAGTTCTGAGTCAGGGTTTTCTTCCATTGTCTTCAGGTGGTTAGATCTCCTTTTGGGGATCTGTGTTCCGGACGTTGGTTGATCCCTGTAGGGACTTGTTTAGCTCAGGGTTTCCTGGAGCTGGGAAGATTTAGCACCTATCTCTCCCCTGTGTCCTCTGCCTGTATGGAGGTGATGGGGAGACTAGCCCTGCTAGTAGGGTTTTGGGAACTTGAGGTATCCCTTCTGTTGTCCTAAGGCCTTGTGAAGTCCCTTCATTTGATTTCTAGCCTTGCTCCTTGGAGAGTTGGACTTTATCTAGGGGTAGTTCCTTCCTTTGGTCGGGGCTTTTGAGTTCTCTTCGCTGTCCAGATTCTCTGGATATGCTCCATTCCCTTTGTCTGTTTTTTTGGCAAGTCGGGGTGTTTAGTTCTATGGTATAGTTGCCTGAACTATTAGGTACTCTGACCTGTTTTTCTCCTGAGTCTTCCTCTTTCTGGGGCTTCGCTCCTGTCCCAGTTATGGGTTGTTTTGGATCTCAGGGCTGGTCGGGATGTTCCACGATGGTGGGAACTGGACCTATGTCAGGGTTGGCCCGGTTTATCGGAGCATATATTACTCCTTGCCACAGTGTAACCCATGTCATCTGGGGTTAGCTGAGTGGCTTGTGCCTCAAGAATGTGGGTTTCTACCCAGCTGCTGGCGCTGGATTCCAGTTTCTGGTGCGCCTTAGGGTTGCATTCCCCTGTTAGTTTGCCAGTGTCCCAGTGGATTCTCTGCTCTCCAGGCAAATGAGTTGGCTGTGCCTCTGTTGGGCGAGCTACTTGTAAGGGGGTCCTCTCTAGGACATTTGCAGGGTATTTTTTCTTCCCGTTTAGCTGGTGGCTTCGGGCCTTGAAGACAGTTATTGCCCTTCTGGCCTCTTCCCTTTTTTCTTTAGGGGTTATTCTCTTCTTAGGGAGACGGAGTCTTTACTTGAGGCTTCTCCTGGTCGGGAAGTGGAAGGTGGACTTGGTTCCACCTGGAACTTTGTTGGTTCCATGTCAGACTGTGGGGCCTGTTTGATAGATCCTTAGGTCTATGGCCTTGTCTGGTTTCAGAGTAGGGTTGTACTTGTACTCTGGGGGGGATGGCTCTGCCATCTTTCCGCTCGTTCCTGTTCCAGTTTCAGGATTTTTGTTCCCTTATATTGGTGGCCTTGCTTGGTCTGCAGGTCAGGATGCCCGAGCGGTTTATGGGTCACAGTATCCTTTGGGATGTGTGGGCTTGCTGAGTCTATTCTGAAAGCTCAGTCTGCTAGGAGATGGTTTTTCCTTGCTCCTTTGACAGGAGACGGTTTCCTCTTCCTTTGGGTTCTGAGGGTATTCTCTCCTCGGGGGGCATTGATGGAGGCTTTGTGTTCCCCTTTTTAGGGACCTGTGTGTCGGTCTGGCGGCTTAGGTTGCCTGGAGCGTGCCCTCTGTCGGAGGCTGTTTTATGCGGTTTGATGACTGCTTTTTCTTCCTTGCAAGCTTCCTGTGTGTCATCCTGTTAGGGACTCTGTGTTCTTGAACTTGAGGTTTCACCTGGGTCTGTTACACGCTCTTTTATGGTCGAATACTTTGGTATTCTAGGGCAGGCGCTTGAAGGATTTTGCCTCTTTAGTTGCGTTCCTTGCTTGCAGAATGTTGGTGAGACGTCTTTTGGTCTCCGTGCCCAGTTTTATCCCGGGTTTCACCTGGTATAGGCATGGCCTCCTTCCCTGTTTGGGTTCATTTGGGTCTCGTATGCTAGGCCCTTTCTTGGAGGTTTTTGTATTAAGGGACCTTTTGGTTTCCTCGGTCCTCCTTTGCCTTGTTCCCCTTGGGGATTTCGGCTGCTTTACCCTTCATTTGTGAGGGGTGAGTGGGGGGCGTCTTTTGGGCGACGGAGTCTCTTGGAGGACTGTTGACTCAGTAGAGTCCGTTTTGCGGTCTCTAGTTTGGCTCTGGACTGGCTGCGAGTCAGTGTCTCTGGTGCTTTTCCTTTGAATTTTTTTTCTCTGCTTCGGATGAAGCGGGATTTTTTATTTAGGTAGAGGTTCAGGCCTGATGCTCTTAGTATGGGCCGCCTATTGTACCCTCACGTCTTGGCATTCAGTGTCCTCTATAGCTTGGGTATTGTTTCCCAAAAGTAATGAATGCAGCTGTGGACTCTCTCCATTTAAGAAGAAAAACATAAATTATGCTTACCTGATGATTTCCTTTTTCTCCCCATCCGTAATGTTATGTGGGGCGTCTTTATATTCTTCTGGCACCTTTTCACACTGATATTTCTTCTACTGTTCCTTGTTCCTCAGCAGAATGACTGGAGGATGAGGGGAGTAGGAGGAGTATTTAAAGGGACACTGAACCCAATTTATTTCTTTTGTGATTCATATAGAGAGTGCAATTTTAAGCAACTTTCTAATTTACTCCTATTAATTTTTCTTTATTCTCTTGCTGTCTTTATTTGAAAAATAAGGCATCTAAGCTTTTTTTTTTTTTTTTTTTTTGGTTCAGAACTGTGGTCATCACTTTTTTATTGGTGGATGAATTTATCCACCAATCGGCAACAACTCAAAATGGGCCATCATCTAAACTTACATTCTTGCATTTCAAATAAAGATACCAAGAGGAATGAAGAAAATTTGATAATAGGAGTAAATTCGAAAGTTGCTTAAAATTGCATACTCTATCTGAATCACGAATGAAAAAAGACACCCCTTTGGCTGGGGTGTCTTTGCCTCCTCCTAGTGGCCAGGTTCTTAATTAACAAAAGTAATGAATGCAGCTTTGGACCATCAGAAGAAAGGGAAATTATCAGGTAAGCATAATTTGTTTTTTCCTTTTTTTTATTTTTTTTTATATGTTTTTATTTAATATTTCTTTATTTCACTTTTTATCACTGCTCTTTTTCTGTAAACATCAAGCAAGATCTTTTAGAGTTGCAAGGTTCAACATTCAGGTAAAATAGTAAATGGATTTCACAAAACATCCACTGATTAGCAGGTGGCTGTTGCAACAAGGCTTGTTCTGAAAGCTAAATTCTCCTAATCTGGTATAGTGGCATATTACTACTTCTGCTCTGTGAGCCGCCCTTGGATCCAAATGTTTACATATTCACAATTCACATCAACTCCCCTTTCATACTAAGAGGGGAGACACACATTTATATATTATATATATTATATACAACAACTCTGGTCAGAGCAAGGAAGGTAGGCAGGGTAATTATCAGGAACTGTACAAAGTGCCTTTATATTGAGAGAATTTGTGATATCCGAGACCATCAGAAAACACAGTTTGAGTGGCATGTCTGAGCTATCAGTGAGCAGAGTCCGTCAAGTTTGAGGTGAACATAAGTAGAGCAGGAAAAATAGTGGAACTGTCAGCAGAACAGAGTTCTCACAGCATAACAAATCCCTAGGTTATGGGTCAGTTCTGGAACATAAATGATAACAAATAGGAATAACTGTGATTTATTATAAAGACACAATCTTGAGAAACACTAAATATTGAAAACAAAAATTACATCACACACTGATACAAGCTCCCCCCTGCACCCCTTCAAAAAATTTTTTATCCTGCCAGCCCTTGAAAATCATTCTAGAAAAACAACATAATATTCCTTTTCAGGTGTATATGGTTACAAATATCTCTGGTAGCTAAGGGTTAAAATAATACTGAACAGCGGAAGTTACTGCAAAGCTCTGTGACCCTAATTAGCAGGAGGAAGGGGGTCTTATCTGGTCAGACTGGGAGAAGGGGAGGCAGACAGCGTAACTTTATCAGCAACTTTATTTTATTGCACTAAGTCCTCCCTGGTTAGTTATTTTGTGTGATGGTAGTGGTTGCATGTCTAAGCTGACATGAGGCAAGGTGGAGAGATCCCAGGAAGCCAGCTTTATACTATTTTTACAGAGGATAGCAGTGTACATGTGTAGTAATGATTTAAGGAGAGAGCTCAGAGCACCAGTAGAACACAGTGAAAACGATATGGGATAGAACCATGAAACCGGAACTAATGCTAAACACAGAGGTGCTGTAAGAGCAAAGCACCATGTGCAAAACTGGTTAATAAAGAAAAGTGTAACTGGTGTTTGCGCTCTAAAGTAAAAGCCTACTTACGTTACTGCTGTGTCCCTCTGTACTCTCAGGTGCAGTAAAAAAGTTCCTGACTCTAACTCCCGAGCTAAATAGCCACTCCAGGTAGTGCTCTGTCCACCGGAATGCCACCATTTAAAATTAAACATTCCAATAATAAAAAACAAAATACTCCTAATCTTAACCTGTGCACTCTCTTTGAAAAAGACGTGCACACCTTACATGGAATGGTGTCCTTCCAAAATGTGCTGTTGGTCCAAAGCTAACTTTATGTATTTTGGTTGTCTTTCTGATAGGAAAGAAAATAGATATCTACTGGTTGTAAACCATTTTCCACCTGCAGGAGATAACTATTCACTGAAAGGCCTAATGTACCTGTTTATAAGTTTTCAAAAGTCTGGGTGAGATTGATATGCAATTTGTTTTTGTTTTGTTTTTTACAGATGCCTGGAAAGTTTTTGCAAAAATGGCATTCTTTAACACAATCCTGAGAACTTTAAGATTTCCTGCATTTCACACTTTGGCACAAGAAAGATGCACCAGATTGTTCTTAAAAAATCTTAAAACATTCTCACAATGTAGGACTTTAAATCTGTCCCACCATCTAAGGAAAGAAGAAGGTCTCAACATAGACCCCAAAGAAAAGTTAGATCTGGAAGAGTGGAAAACTGTTATGAGATCCAGTCCACAAGACAATAAAAATGAACAAGAGTTAGAAAGCCAAGAGGATTCATCGCTCTCTGGAATGCGGGAGCTGGTAGAGATGTGGAGACTGGCAGGCAGAGCTGTACCTGAGGTAATAACTGCAGAGCAGCTAAAAGTCCTAAATGAGCTTTCTACCAAAAGTTCACGGAAAAAGTACTTAAAATTTCTTTCACTAAAGGAAATTTTAAAGAAAAAAAAGAAAGAGAAAAAATCTGAAAATAGGAAGTCCACTGTAAACGATTTCTATGATTCAGAAGAAAAGGAAGAGAAAAATGAAATTAAGAATACTTTATTCTTGCAGTTCTGGGAGAGATCTATGGATAACCTTCAGCGTTGGAGAGCTGCGCAAGCAATGCTATTTGGGCAACCTTTAATTTTTGATATGGCTTATGAAAATTATATGTCACGTATTGAATTACAAAATACTGTGAATCAGCTCATGGAGTCTGAGGGTTGGAACAGAAGAGCTGCTGATCCTTTTCACATATACTTTTGTAATCTTCAGGCTGATGGCCCATACCATAAAGAGCTGGTGAAGCGATACAATGGAGCTTTTGAGAATATTTTAATCACTGCTACTGACAAATCCCATGTAGATTTGTTTCCAAGAGATCATCTTATCTACTTAACAGCAGATTCTCCAAATGAACTAAAAACATTTGACCACAATAAAGTATACATTGTAGGTTCCCTAGTTGATAAGTGTCAACAGACAGGAGTATCGTTGGCAAATGCCAAGCGTCTAAAACTTGCCACTGCACGGCTACCACTAGACAGATACCTAAAGTGGGATGTTGGTGCTAAAAATCTCACTCTTGATCAAATGATACGTATTCTGACGTGTATAAAGGACACAGGAGACTGGGAAAAAGCCTTGTCATATGTCCCAACCAGAAAACACAGTGGTTTTGTTGGACCATCTCATTCTCAAAAGAAAAGAACATCCAAACACAGTAAAATGTATGAGTTTGGTAAAACCTTAAATCACTCAGAAAAGGTGCAACACCCCCCCCCACCAGACAACACAGAATAGATGGTGGGAAAAGGAATAGCACTGCATAGTTTCTAATAAATTCATGAATCTAAGTACTGTTTTTTTCTTCTTGGTTCAAGTGAAATGTACATTACATATGGACCCATTGTAAACATATGAATTATAACATTTATAAGGCACACTGATTTTAAGGGACAAGCATTTTAAAAATGTAATAGTTGTCTCTTCCACAGCTAGTACTGAACTTGAAATAAACAAGATTTAATTTGACAAAAATGTTACGTTGAGCTAGAAAACTTTTCTGTGAGAAACTTCAGGAAGATGTAAAAGCATGGCCATTTTAAACTTGCCATTTGTAGATTTCTGTGTTTAAAGAAACATTAAACTGCTGAGCACAACTAATAATAACATGGTCTCTGCTTGCCATGCCATTGTTTTCCCTCCTATTTGTAAACCCTTACTGGTGACACTTGTCAAACACAGGGTTGATGAAAATAATTTTTTATTATTATTTAAATAGGATTTTTTAAATAAAATGCATTTTTTTTTAGGAAAGAAATGTCTAAATATAGTTTTTATTTAAGACAAATTATAATCTAAAGCTTATTCATTCTGAAATATGGATTTGTTTTCAATTATCTAGCAAGATGCTGTATATTCATGGCTGTAACGGTTTTCATTTCTTTCCATTAGGCAGGGAGAGTCCATGACTACATTCCTTACTGTTGGGAAATACAACACCTAGCCACCAGGAGGAGGCAAAGACACCCCAGCCAAAGGCTTAAATATCCCTCCTACTTCCCATATCCTCCCAGTCATTCTTTGCATTTTGTCACTAGAGGAGGTGGCAGAGAAGTGTCAGACTATTTGGATAGTCCTGTAATGGGTATTGTTCTCTTCAACAGAGGACTAGAGTTTTAAGTATTCATATAAACCTCTCAGTGAGAGTATTGATTAAAGTTAGAGTCCTGGAGATGCAAAGAAAGTTTTTCTGCGAAACCATCCAGGCTGTTAGCTAACAACTCCTGAGCAATCAGTGTTGACTAGTTTCAATGCTTGCTTTTAATCACTCAGGTCCCTGTCAGAGCGTCGCTACAAGGCTGTCACACTTGAGAGGCTGTATCTGTTCCACAGCATGGATCCTAGAGGGTAAGTCCGCTTTATTGTTATAGCCGGGACTCTCTATTCCTCAATAGGATCAAGGGTTAATATCTCCTTTAGGGAGATTATTGGGAACAGTTATGGGGATTTTTATGTTCTGCTTTAGGTTTGGGCTCATAAGACTGTGTGCTTTTGGCTTGGGAACAGACGGGTTTCACTTACGTTTTTGAGCTCATAAGACTGTGTACTTTTGGCTTGGGAACAGACAGATTTCACTTTCATTTTTGAGTGTCGCACAGCTCATTTTAGCTTAACACTCTTTTGCATAGCAGGGGAAGTCCTGTCTTGCGCACCACGTGACCGGGTGCGGCCTCTTTCACTTCCTTGCGATCCTGCTGCAGACAGCACTCCTGAGGAGAGCGTTTCACTGATCATTTGTCTTGGTCTAGGAGGTGGTGAGTGCCTCAGCCATTGGGATTGTAAAGTTGCCTGTTTATATTAAAAATGTTTGTTTTTTTGTAACTTTTTTTTTTATCCCATCTGTAGAATTACATACCAAAGCTATGGAGGACTTTGATACTATGTTATAATACCTGTTTATATTGTGAGGAGGCTGTGGTTTGCCCGCCTGCCCAATTTTGTTCCAAATGCCTAAGCACTGTTTTAAAGTCTAAGAAGGGAGCTAAATCTGCCAATACCCATAGCGCAATTAGTCCCTCTGAGCCATCTCAGGATTCAATGACCCGAGAGATTTCTGCTCTGTCTACTCAAACCACTTTACATGCAGTTCCCCGTGGCACAGCTAATTCTCCATCTGGAGGGGGCCTTTTTCCCACGGACTTTACTGTGCAGCTACAATCGGCAGTGTCTGCCCTGAGTGTCCTACCTATCTCTGGGAAACAGAAGAGAAAGGATAAACATAGTTTTCCTGACTTAGGCCTAGATTTAGAGTTTGGCGGTAGCCGTGAAAACCAGCGTTAGAGGCTCCTAACGCTGGTTTTAGGCTACCGCCGGTATTTGGAGTCAGTCAGGAAAGAGTCTAACGCTCACTTTTCAGTCGCAACTTTTACCGCAGATCCCCTTACGTCAATTGCGTATCCTATCTTTTCAATGGGATCTTTCTAACTCCGGTATTTAGAGTCGTGTCTGAAGTGAGCGTTAGAAATCTAACGACAAAACTCCAGCCGCAGAAAAAAGTCAGTAGTTAAGAGCTTTCTGGGCTAACGCCAGTTTATAAGGCTCTTAACTACTGTGCTCTAAAGTACACTAACACCCATAAACTACCTATGTACCCCTAAACCGAGGTCCCCCCACATCGCCGCCACTCGATTAAATTTTTTTAACCCCTAATCTGCCGACCGCCACCTACGTTATCCTTATGTACCCCTAATCTGCTGCCCCTAACACCGCCGACCCCTGTATTATATTTATTAACCCCTAACCTGCCCCCCACAACGTCGCCGCCAGCTACCTACAATAATTAACCCCTAATCTGCCGACCGCAAAGCGCCGCTATTTACGTTATCCTTATGTACCCCTAATCTGCTGCCCCTAACACAGCCGACCCCTATATTATATTTATTAACCCCAAATTTGCCCCCCACAACGTCGCCTCCACCTACCTACACTTATTAACCCCTAATCTGCCGAGTGGACCACACCGCTATTATAATAAAGTTATTAACCCCTAATCCGCCTCACTAACCCTATAATAAATAGTATTAACCCCTAATCTGCCCTCCCTAACATCGCCGACACCTAACTTCAAACATTAACCCCTAATCTGCCGACTGGAGCTCACCGCTATTCTAATAAACGTATTAACCCCTAAAGCTAACCCTAAAGTCTAACCCTAACACTAACACCCCCCTAAGTTAAATATAATTTAAATCTAACGAAATTAATTAACTCTTATTAAATAAATTATTCCTATTTAAAGCTAAATACTTACCTGTAAAATAAATCCTAATATAGCTACAATATAAATTATATTTATATTATAGCTATTTTAGGATTTATATTTATTTTACAGGTAACTTTGTATTTATTTTAACCAGGTACAATAGCTAAAATAGTTAAAATAATTACAAAATTACCTGTAAAATAAATCCTAACCTAAGTTACAATTAAACCTAACACTACACTATCAATAAATTAAATACAATATCTACAAATAAATACAATGAAATAAACTAACTAAAGTACAAAAAATAAAAAAAGAACTAAGTTACAAAAAATAAAAAAATATTTACAAACATCAGAAAAATATTACAACAATTTTAAACTAATTACACCTACTCTAAGCCCCCTAATAAAATAACAAAGATCCCCAAAATAAAAAAAATGCCCTACCCTATTCTAAATTACTAAAGTTCAAAGCTCTTTTACCTTACCAGCCCTGAACAGGGCCCTTTGCGGGGCATGCAACAAAGAATTCAGCTCTTTTGCCTGTAAAAAAAACACATACAATACCCCCCCCCAACATTACAACCCACCACCCATATACCCCTAATCTAACCCAAACCCCCCTTAAATAAACCTAACACTAAGCCCCTGAAGATCTTCCTACCTTATCTTCACCATACCAGGTTCACCGATCGATCCAGAAGAGCTCCTCCGATGTCCTGATCCAAGCCCAAGCGGGGGCTGAAGATGTCCATGATCCGGCTGAAGTCATCATCCAAGCGGGAGCTGAAGAGGTCCATGATCCGGCTTGAGTCTTCTATCATATCTTCTTTCTTCCGGATCCATCTTGCAGACCTCCGACGCGGAACATCCTGCTGGCCCGACGGACTACCGACGAATGAAGGCTCCTTTAAGGGACGTCATCCAAGATGGCGTCCCTCGAATTCAGATTGGCTGATAGGATTCTATCAGCCAATCGGAATTAAGGTAGGAAAATTCTGATTGGCTGATGGAATCAGCCAATCGGAATCAAGTTCAATCCGATTGGCCGATTCGATCAGCCAATCAGATTGAGCTCGCAGCTGATCGGAACAGCCAATAGAATGCGAGCTCAATCTGATTGGCTGATCGGATCAGCCAATCGGATTGAACTTGATTCTGATTGGCTGATTCCATCAGCCAATCAGAATTTTCCTACCTTAATTCCGATTGGCTGATAGAATCCTATCAGCCAATCAGAATTCGAGGGACGCCATCTTGGTTGACGTCCCTTAAAGGAGCCTTCATTCGTCGGTAGTCCGTCGGGCCAGCAGGATGTTCCGCGTCGGAGGTCTGCAAGATGGATCCGGTAGAAAGAAGATTGAAGATGCCGTTGATAGAAGACTTCAGCCGGATCATGGACCTCTTCAGCTCCCGCTTGGATGATGACTTCAGCCGGATCATGGACATCTTCAGCCCCCCGCTTGGGCTTGGATCAGGACATCGGAGGAGCTCTTCTGGATCGATCGGTGAACCTGGTATGGTGAAGATAAGGTAGGAAGATCTTCAGGGGCTTAGTGTTAGGTTTATTTAAGGGGGGTTTGGGTTAGATTAGGGGTATGTGGGTGGTGGGTTGTAATGTTGGGGGGGGGGTATTGTATGTGTTTTTTTTACAGGCAAAAGAGCTGAATTCTTTGGGGCATGCCCCGCAAAGAGCCCTGTTCAGGGCTGGTAAGGTAAAAGAGCTTTGAACTTTAGTAATTTAGAATAGGGTAGGGCATTTTTTTTATTTTGGGGGTCTTTGTTATTTTATTAGGGGGCTTAGAGTAGGTGTAATTAGTTTAAAATTGTTGTAATATTTTTCTGATGTTTGTAAATATTTTTTTATTTTTTGTACTTTAGTTAGTTTATTTCATTGTATTTATTTGTAGATATTGTATTTAATTAATTTATTGATAGTGTAGTGTTAGGTTTAATTGTAGGTATTTTATTTAATTAATTTATTGATAGTGTAGTGTTAGGTTTAATTGTAACTTAGGTTAAGATTTATTTTACAGGTAATTTTGTAATTATTTTAGCTATTGTACCTGGTTAAAATAAATGCAAAGTTACCTGTAAAATAAATATAAATCCTAAAATAGCTATAATATAAATATAATTTATATTGTAGCTATATTAGGATTTATTTTACAGGTAAGTATTTAGCTTTAAATAGGAATAATTTATTTAATAAGAGTTAATTAATTTCGTTAGATTTAAATTATTTTTAACTTAGGGGGGTGTTAGTGTTAGGGTTAGACTTAGCTTTAGGGGTTAATACATTTATTAGAATAGCGGTGAGCTCCAGTCGGCAGATTAGGGGTTAATGTTTGAAGTTAGGTGTCGGCGATGTTAGGGAGGGCAGATTAGGGGTTAATACTATTTATTATAGGGTTAGTGAGGCGGATTAGGGGTTAATAACTTTATTATAATAGCGGTGCGGTCCGCTCGGCAGATTAGGGGTTAATAAGTGGAGGCGACGTTGTGGGGGGCAGATTAGGGGTTAATAAATATAATATAGGGGTCGGCGGTGTGAGGGGCAGCAGATTAGGGGTACATAGGGATAATGTAAGTAGCGGCGGTTTACGGAGCGGCAGATTAGGGGTTAAATAATATGCAGGGGTCAGCGATAGCGGGGGCGGCAGAATAGGGGTTAATAAGTGTAAGGTTAGGGGTGTTTAGACTCGGGGTACATGTTAGGGTGTTAGGTGCAGACGTAGGAAGTGTTTCCCCATAGACAACAATGGGGCTGCGTTAGGAGCTGAACGCGGCTTTTTTGCAGGTGTTAGGTTTTTTTTTCAGCTCAAACAGCCCCATTGTTTTCTATGGGGGAATCGTGCACGAGCACGTTTTTGAGGCTGGCCGCGTCCGTAAGCAACTCTGGTATCGTTAAATATGCTATACGCTACCTTTTTGGAGCCTAACGCAGCCATTCTGTGGACTCTCAATACCAGAGTTATTTAAAAGGTGCGGCCAGAAAAAAGCCAGCGTTACCGACAAAACTCTAAATCTAGCCGTTAGTCTTCTAAATTCCTATCGGATCTAGCCTGTATGTCTCAGCTGTCTCAGGATGAGTTAACCTCTGTAGATTCAGAGGGTGAACTTTCTGAGTTGGAGACGTCCGTTACTAAGTCTCCTTCGGCGGAGAAACCCTCCTTTAGATTCAAAATTGAACATTTTGTGTTTTTTTTCCTAAAGGAGGTCCTGTCTATGCTAGAGGTTCCAGAGGCTAAGCTACCTGAGGAACCTAAGACAGGGACTACGAAGACAGGAGGGTCCCACAGACTTTTCCTGTACCAGTTCGTATGGCGAACATTATTAGTAATGAATGGAAAAGAATCAGAACTTCCTTTTCTCCCTCTGCAACTTTTAAGAAATTGTTCCCGGTCCCTGACTCTCAAATAGAATTGTGGGGTTCCATACCTAAGGTAAATGACGCCATTTCAACGCTAGCTAAGCATACTACTATCCCCCTAGAGGATAGTTTGTCATTTAGAGAGCCTATGGACAAGAAGTTGGAAACTTTCCTGAGGAGAATGTTCCAACACACATTATTATTCGCCTGAACGCAAAGGCTTCAGGCTTTGCGGTTCTAGCCCGCTAGGCTCTCTGGTTGAAGGCTTGGTCTGCGGATATGACTTCTAAATCCAGGTTACTTTCTCTCCCCTTCAAAGGGAAGATCTTATTCGGACCAGGTCTGGACTCCATCATTTCCACGATTACCGGAGGGAAAGGAGCCATCCTGCCACAGGATAAGAAGAACAGACCTAAGGGACGACAGTCGTCAAATTTTTGTTCGGACAAGTCCAAACGATCTCAATCCTCATCCAAGCCCGAGCAGCCCAAGAGTACTTGGAAGCCTGCTCAGTCATGGAACAAGTCCAAATAGACAAAGAAGCCTGATAAGTCGGCATGAAGGGGCGTCCTCTGATCCGGTATCGGATCGAGTAGAGGGCAGATTGTCGCTTTTCTCAGACGCTTGGTTTCAGGATGTTCAGGACCCTTGGGTTCTGGAGGTCGTATCTCAGGGGTACTGGATAGGATTCAAGTCCCATCCATCCAGGGGAAGATTCCTTCTCTCCAGACTGTCTACAAGACCAGTGAAGAGGACTGCCTTTTTAGGTTGCATACGGGATCTAGTGTCTTTAGGAGTAATTGTTCTGTTACCTGCATCAGAAAGAGGTCTGGGATTCTAGCTATACCTCTTCGTTCCCAAGAAGGAGGGAACTTTTCGTCCAATTCTGGACTTGAAGTGCTTAATCAAATTTCTAAGCGTCCCATCCTTCAAGATGGAGATAAGATCAATCCTTCCTCTGGTTCAGGAAGAACAGTTTATGACTACCATAGACCCGAAGGATGCATACTTTCACATTCCGATACACAGGGAACATTTTAAATTCCTGAGTTTTGCATTTCTGGACCAACACTTCCAGTTCATAGAACTTCCATTTGGCTTAGCTACTGCTACAAGAATCTTTACAAAGGTTCTGGGAGCTCTCCTAGCAGTTGCCAGAACACGAGGTATCGCAGTAGCACCTTACTTGGACGATATCTAGGTAGAGGCACCATCTTTTCGTCTAGCAAGGGAGCACTGGGAATTCCTTCTAAGTCTTCTTTGTCACATGGATGGAAGATATACTTGCAGAAAAGTTATCTTACTCCACAAACCAGGGTGAATTTCCTGGGTACAGTTATAGACTTGGTATCCATGAACGGATCAGAGTCGTTGCAAGCTAACATGAGCTTGCCTTGCCCTCCAGGCCTCCCTAAGTCCTTAGGTGGCCCAGTGTATGGAGGTGATTGACCTCATGGTGTCTTGTATGGACATCATTTCCTACTACCAGGTGGCAACCGGGCCATAGAACAAGCTATTGATGCTGCTGTTCGTTCCTGGCAGACTGCTTCTAATTCTGTTTTGCATATGTAAATATGACCCTGGGGATAGTCTCCCTAAGGGTGATGGGGGAAACCAGACGTGGACTTCTTGCCCAATGTGCTTAGAGGGATATGGCTGCACCTCACTGACGAGGCCCAAAGGAGGCCGAAACGATCGTCTGGGGTTGTCATGTTCCTTGTTCAGAGGAGAATTGCCTGGTATTTCGGGGCTGGACTGACTATGTCGGCGGGATCAGACTGATATACTACAGGAAAGTTTTCCTCTGTGAAAAGCACAATTGGGCAGAATGAAGCTACTACCAGGTGGCAACCGGGCCATAGAACAAGCTATTGATGCTGCTGTTCGTTCCTGGCAGACTGCTTCTCATTCTGTTTTGCATAATTTCCTTTGCCAGATTCCATCTCAGACCCTTACAACTATACATGCTGAGACAATGGAACGTCGACCATTCAGACCTGTCCCAACAGTGAATACTGGACAGCCTGTTGAGAGAGTCACTCTCTTGGTGGCTCTGTCAAGATCACCTGTCCCAAAGCACGTGTTTCCTGAGACCGCCCTGGGAGATTGTGATTACGGACGCAAGTCTATCCGGCTGCGGAGCCGTTTGGGGTGCCAGGAAGGCACAGCGTCTGTGGATACCAAGAGTACAAGTAAATTAGAACATTTGTTAAAAACTGCAATTCTTTCTAAATCATGAAAGTTGAATTGTTTTAATGCCAGTGCTCCCCTGCAAATCTAAGTACACAGAATCAACCTATACTAAGAACTCTACTAAATAGAAGATTGTTTGGAGTGGAATAAATCTGCACAAGGACCTAAGTGTGAGGAGGGAGGGGCAAGCATTAAAAATGAAATGTTTTAGTTAAATAAAACTTAAAATTTTTATTAATAAAGGGATATAAAACTCAATATCCAGGAAAGAAAGGAATTTATCTGGCAAGCATATTTTTTTTTTTTTTTTTTTGGTAAATTAATTATAGTATATTAATCCATTCACAATGTCATACTCTCCCATAGGTTTCTTTCATATTATTTTGGGCAATTTTTCTATCTTGAAGATATTTTCACATATTCTTGGTTTTGTAGTTCTCAACACAGTGATTGTGTGTTTGTAACAATAACATGCCCCTTGTTCACATATAAAAATGTTATAAAATAAGCACACAGAGTTGAGAAATAGACCTTAAAGGGACAGTATACACTCAGTTTCATGTAACTGCATGTAATAGACACTGCTATAAAGAATAAGATGCACAGATACTGATCTAAAAATCCAGTATAAAACTGTTTAAAAACTTACTTAGAAGCTCTCAGTTTAGCTCTGTTGAAAAGGTAGCTGGATAGCCCACTGCAATTGGTAAATAAGACACCCCCCTCCCCCTTCTTTTGCATATGAAAAGACCCTTTACACAAACAGGAGCAAGCTGGAGTAGGTATACGTCAGTATTCTCATAAAACGTTGGGGCTTAGTTAGGCGTCTGAAAATCAGAGCAATGTTATTTAAAAAAAAAAAACAAACTCTGGGCTATATAAATAGATCATCTACAAAACATTTATGCAAAGAAAAAATTAGTGTATAATGTCCCTTTAAAGTGACATAATCATGAAAAAAAACGTTGGGTTTTAGATAGAACACACAATTTTCCAATTTCCTTCTGATTTCAAATTTGCTTCATTTTCTTGGTATTTTTTGTTGATGGAGAGCAATGCTCTACTAGGGCCTAGCTAAACACATTGCGTGAGACAGTAACGCGCAGCTAGCTCACAGTAGCGCATTATGTATGATTTTTAACAATGGATACCAAGAGTACTAAGTAAATTAGATAAGAGAAGTAAATTAGAACATTGTTAAAAACTGCAATTCTTTCAAAATCATGAAAGTTGAATTGTTTTAATGCCAGTGCTCCCCTGCAAATCTAAGTACACAGAATCAACCCATACTAAGAACTCTATTAAATAGATGATTGTTTGGAGTGGAATAGATCTGCACAAGGACTTAAGTGTGAGGAGGGAGGGGTAAGCATTAAAAATGAAATATGTTTTAGTTAAATAAAACTTTAAATTATTACTAAAGGGATATAAAACGCATTTTTTTTCATTTATGATTCATAGAGCATGCAATTTTAAGCAACTTTCTAATTTACCTATTATCAATTTGTATTCGTTCTCTTAGTATCTTTATTTGAAAAACAGGAATGTAAGCTTAGTAGCCAGGCCATTTTTGGCATTTCTGCTTTTTTAGTCAAAACTATTTAAATTGTTATTATTAAGGTAACCATTATTTCTCCAACATAGGTGTGTCCGGTCCACGGCGTCATCCTTACTTGTGGGATATTCTCTTCCCCAACAGGAAATGGCAAAGAGCCCAGCAAAGCTGGTCACATGATCCCTCCTAGGCTCCGCCTACCCCAGTCATTCTCTTTGCCGTTGTACAGGCAACATCTCCACGGAGATGGCTTAGAGTTTTTTAGTGTTTAACTGTAGTTTTTATTATTCAATCAAGAGTTTGTTATTTTAAAATAGTGCTGGTATGTACTATTTACTCAGAAACAGAAAAGAGATGAAGATTTCTGTTTGTATGAGGAAAATGATTTTAGCAACCGTTACTAAAATCCATGGCTGTTCCACACAGGACTGTTGAGAGCAATTAACTTCAGTTGGGGGAACAGTGAGCAGTCTCTTGCTGCTTGAGGTATGACACATTCTAACAAGACGATGTAATGCTGGAAGCTGTCATTTTCCCTATGGGATCCGGTAAGCCATGTTTATTAAGATAGTAAATAAGGGCTTATTAAGACTGTAGACTTTTTCTGGGCTAAATCGATTCATTATTAACACATATTTAGCCTTGAGGAATCATTTAATCTGGGTATTTTGATAAGATTATATCGGCAGGCACTGTTTTAGACACCTTATTCTTTAGGGGCTTTCCCAAATCATAGGCAGAGCCTCATTTTCGCGCCGGTGTTGCGCACTTGTTTTTGAGAGGCATGACATGCAGTCGCATGTGTGAGGAGCTCTGATACTTAGAAAAGACTTTCTGAAGGCGTCATTTGGTATCGTATTCCCCTTTGGGCTTGGTTGGGTCTCAGCAAAGCAGATACCAGGGACTGTAAAGGGGTTAAAGTTAAAAACGGCTCCGGTTCCGTTATTTTAAGGGTTAAAGCTTCCAAATTTGGTGTGCAATACTTTTAAGGCTTTAAGACACTGTGGTGAACAATTCCTTCATATTTTTTCGCAATTGCAGTAATAAAGTGTGTTCAGTTTAAAATTTAAAGTGACAGTAACGGTTTTATTTTAAAACGTTTTTTGTACTTTGTTATCAAGTTTATGCCTGTTTAACATGTCTGAACTACCAGATAGACTGTGTTCTGAATGTGGGGAAGCCAGAATTCCTTCTCATTTAAATAAATGTGATTTATGTGACAATGACAATGATGCCCAAGATGATTCCTCAAGTGAGGGGAGTAAGCATGGTACTGCATCATTCCCTCCTTCGTCTACACGAGTCTTGCCCACTCAGGAGGCCCCTAGTACATCTAGCGCGCCAATACTCCTTACTATGCAACAATTAACGTCTGTAATGGATAATTCTGTCAAAAACATTTTAGCCAAAATGAACACTTATCAGCGTAAGCGCGACTGCTCTGTTTTAGATACTGAAGAGCATGACGACGCTGATAATAATGGTTCTGAAGGGCCCCTAAACCAGTCTGATGGGGCCAGGGAGGTTTTGTCTGAGGGAGAAATTACTGATTCAGGGAACATTTCTCAACAAGCTGAACCTGATGTGATTACGTTTAAATTTAAGTTGGAACATCTCCGCATTCTGCTTAAGGAGGTATTATCCACTCTGGATGATTGTGACAAGTTGGTCATCCCAGAGAAACTATGTAAAATGGACAAGTTCCTAGAGGTCCCGGGGCTCCCAGAAGCTTTTCCTATACCCAAGCGGGTGGCGGACATTGTAAATAAAGAATGGGAAAGGCCCGGTATTCCTTTCGTCCCTCCCCCCATATTTAAAAAAGTTGTTTCCTATGGTCGACCCCAGAAAGGACTTATGGCAGACAGTCCCCAAGGTCGAGGGAGCGGTTTCCACCTTAAACAAACGCACCACTATACCCATAGAAGATAGTTGTGCTTTCAAAGATCCTATGGATAAAAAATTAGAAGGTTTACTTAAAAAGATGTTTGTTCAGCAGGGTTACCTTCTACAACCAATTTCATGCATTGTCCCTGTCGCTACAGCCGCGTGTTTCTGGTTCGATGAGCTGGTAAAGGCGGTCGATAGTGATTCTCCTCCTTATGAGGAGATTATGGACAGAATCAATGCTCTCAAATTGGCTAATTCTTTCACCTTAGACGCCACTTTGCAATTGACTAGGTTAGCGGCTAAGAACTCTGGGTTTGCTATTGTGGGCGCGCAGAGCGCTTTGGTTGAAATCTTGGTCAGCTGATGCGTCTTCCAAGAACAAGCTACTTAACATTCCTTTCAAGGGGAAAACGCTGTTTGGCCCTGACTTGAAAGAGATTATCTCTGATATCACTGGGGGTAAGGGCCACGCCCTTCCTCAGGATCGGCCTTTCAAGGCCAAAAATAAACCTAATTTTCGTCCCTTTCGTAGAAACGGACCAGCCCAAAGTGCTACGTCCTCTAAGCAAGAGGGTAATTCTTCTCAAGCCAAGCCAGCTTGGAGACCAATGCAAGGCTGGAACAAGGGAAAGCAGGCCAAGAAACCTGCCACTGCTACCAAGACAGCATGAAATGTTGGCCCCCGATCCGGGACCGGATCTGGTGGGGGGCAGACTCTCTCTCTTCGCTCAGGCTTGGGCAAGAGATGTTCTGGATCCTTGGGCGCTAGAAATAGTCTCCCAAGGTTATTTTCTGGAGTTCAAGGGGCTTCCCCCAAGGGGGAGGTTCCACAGGTCTCAGTTGTCTTCAGACCACATAAAAAGACAGGCATTCTTACATTGTGTAGAAGACCTGTTAAAAATGGGAGTGATTCATCCTGTTCCATTAGGAGAACAAGGGATGGGGTTCTACTCCAATCTGTTCATAGTTCCCAAAAAAGAGGGAACGTTCAGACCAATCTTAGATCTCAAGATCTTAAACAAGTTTCTCAAGGTTCCATCGTTCAAGATGGAAACCATTCGAACAATTCTTCCTTCCATCCAGGAAGGTCAATTCATGACCACGGTGGATTTAAAGGATGCGTATCTACATATTCCTATCCACAAGGAACATCATCGGTTCCTAAGGTTCGCATTCCTGGACAAGCATTACCAGTTCGTGGCGCTTCCTTTCGGATTAGCCACTGCTCCAAGGATTTTCACAAAGGTACTAGGGTCCCTTCTAGCTGTGCTAAGACCAAGGGGCATTGCCGTAGTACCTTACTTGGACGACATTCTGATTCAAGCGTCGTCCCTTCCTCAAGCAAAGGCTCACACGGACATTGTCCTGGCCTTTCTCAGATCTCACGGATGGAAAGTGAACGTGGAAAAGAGTTCTCTATCTCCGTCAACAAGGGTTCCCTTCTTGGGAACAATAATAGACTCCTTAGAAATGAGGATTTTTCTGACAGAAGCCAGAAAAACAAAGCTTCTAGACTCTTGTCGGATACTTCATTCCGTTCCTCTTCCTTCCATAGCGCAGTGCATGGAAGTGATAGGTTTGATGGTAGCGGCAATGGACATAGTTCCTTTTGCGCGCATTCATCTAAGACCATTACAACTGTGCATGCTCAGTCAGTGGAATGGGGACTATACAGACTTGTCTCCGAAGATACAAGTAAATCAGAGGACCAGAGACTCACTCCGTTGGTGGCTGTCCCTGGACAACCTGTCACAAGGGATGACCTTCCGCAGACCAGAGTGGGTCATTGTCACGACCGACGCCAGTCTGATGGGCTGGGGCGCGGTCTGGGGATCCCTGAAAGCTCAGGGTCTTTGGTCTCGGGAAGAATCTCTTCTACCGATAAATATTCTGGAACTGAGAGCGATATTCAATGCTCTCAAAGCTTGGCCTCAGCTAGCGAGGGCCAAGTTCATACGGTTTCAATCAGACAACATGACAACTGTTGCGTACATCAACCATCAGGGGGGAACAAGGAGTTCCCTAGCGATGGAAGAAGTGACCAAAATCATTCTATGGGCGGAGTCTCACTCCTGCCACCTGTCTGCTATCCACATCCCAGGAGTGGAAAATTGGGAAGCGGATTTTCTGAGTCGTCAGACATTGCATCCGGGGGAGTGGGAACTCCATCCGGAAATCTTTGCCCAAGTCACTCAACTGTGGGGCATTCCAGACATGGATCTGATGGCCTCTCGTCAGAACTTCAAGGTTCCTTGCTACGGGTCCAGATCCAGGGATCCCAAGGCGGCTCTAGTGGATGCACTAGTAGCACCTTGGACCTTCAAACTAGCTTATGTGTTCCCGCCGTTTCCTCTCATCCCCAGGCTGGTAGCCAGGATCAATCAGGAGAGGGCGTCGGTGATCTTGATAGCTCCTGCGTGGCCACGCAGGACTTGGTATGCAGATCTGGTGAATATGTCATCGGCTCCACCATGGAAGCTACCTTTGAGACGAGACCTTCTTGTTCAGGGTCCGTTCGAACATCCGAATCTGGTCTCACTCCAGCTGACTGCTTGGAGATTGAACGCTTGATCTTATCGAAGCGAGGGTTCTCAGATTCTGTTATCGATACTCTTGTTCAGGCCAGAAAGCCTGTAACTAGAAAGATTTACCACAAAATTTGGAAAAAATATATCTGTTGGTGTGAATCTAAAGGATTCCCTTGGGACAAGGTTAAAATTCCTAAGATTCTATCCTTCCTTCAAGAAGGATTGGAAAAAGGATTATCTGCAAGTTCCCTGAAGGGACAGATTTCTGCCTTGTCTGTGTTACTTCACAAAAAGCTGGCAGCTGTGCCAGATGTTCAAGCCTTTGTTCAGGCTCTGGTCAGAATCAAGCCTGTTTACAAACCTTTGACTCCTCCTTGGAGTCTCAACTTAGTTCTTTCAGTTCTTCAGGGGGTTCCGTTTGAACCCTTACATTCCGTTGATATTAAGTTATTATCTTGGAAAGTTTTGTTTTTGGTTGCAATTTCTTCTGCTCGAAGAGTTTCAGAATTATCTGCTCTGCAGTGTTCTCCTCCTTATCTGGTGTTCCATGCAGATAAGGTGGTTTTACGTACTAAACCTGGTTTTCTTCCAAAAGTTGTTTCTAACAAAAACATTAACCAGGAGATTATCGTACCTTCTCTGTGTCCGAAACCAGTTTCGAAGAAGGAACATTTGTTGCACAATTTGGATGTTGTTCGCGCTCTAAAATTCTATTTAGATGCTACAAAGGATTTTAGACAAACATCTTCCTTGTTTGTTGTTTATTCCGGTAAAAGGAGAGGTCAAAAAGCAACTTCTACCTCTCTCTCTTTTTGGATTAAAAGCATCATCAGATTGGCTTACGAGACTGCCGGACGGCAGCCTCCTGAAAGAATCACAGCTCATTCCACTAGGGCTGTGGCTTCCACATGGGCCTTCAAGAACGAGGCTTCTGTTGATCAGATATGTAGGGCAGCGACTTGGTCTTCACTGCACACTTTTACCAAATTTTACAAGTTTGATACTTTTGCTTCTTCGGAGGCTATTTTTGGGAGAAAGGTTTTGCAAGCCGTGGTGCCTTCCATTTATAGGTGACCTGATTTGCTCCCTCCCTTCATCCGTGTCCTAAAGCTTTGGTATTGGTTCCCACAAGTAAGGATGACGCCGTGGACCGGACACACCTATGTTGGAGAAAACAGAATTTATGTTTACCTGATAAATTACTTTCTCCAACGGTGTGTCCGGTCCACGGCCCGCCCTGGTTTTTTAATCAGGTCTGATATTTTATTTTCTTTAACTACAGTCACCACGGTATCATATGGTTTCTCCTATGCAAATATTCCTCCTTAACGTCGGTCGAATGACTGGGGTAGGCGGAGCCTAGGAGGGATCATGTGACCAGCTTTGCTGGGCTCTTTGCCATTTCCTGTTGGGGAAGAGAATATCCCACAAGTAAGGATGACGCCGTGGACCGGACACACCGTTGGAGAAAGTAATTTATTAGGTAAACATAAATTCTGTTTTTTCAACTCCCAATAAAGTACAGCAGAAAAGCTGATCAATTTAAATTGGTCTTACTGACTAGAGATATAAATCCTGATTTAAATCAAATCCACCCTGGTCAAACCCAATATAATAATGCCTTCTTGGACCCTGTGACAGAAGTGGTGCGCATTTACATATCAGGCATGCTGCTGGCCTTTTGTGCATGAAACAAAGCAGGAGCCGTACGTTTTTGCAGTGGCTGCAGTATTGCTGTGTGGCCTTTTTATAAATGTGTAACTATAAAACAGCTTAAACTTTTGAATGCTCACCACCTCTGTCACAGGGTGCAAAAATATGCAAGTTCAAAAATGGCAGCACCCGCCCTAAAAATGCAGTTTCACCAGCTGTCACCATAAAAGGTTAAAATAAGAGAACAGCTCCACAAGGCTCACCATTACAACCTGGTTAGATGTTAGAGTAAATGAACTCCTAGAGCTAGAAGAACATGGCCATTTGAAGTACAATTCCCATATCTCTTTCACGGAGATCAAATTTCTGTGGGAGGATTCCCTCCATACCCTACAACACATAAACTAACTTGACTGACTGAACAGTTATATAAGAATATCATAGTGGACAGACCACCCTCCTCCTCCCTCCTTTTCCCTTTCTCCTTTTTTATCTCCTAATTTCTTGCCTCCTTAACGCACTGGGGCGGAATGCTCTTAGCGCTTAGACCATATCAAATTTTGTCATAGATGTGATAGTTAGCATTCTAATAGTAGTCTCCGGGCCTAGCATAAGGACAGTAGCCATACTCTTTGCGTTCCACTGCGTGGAGGACAAGATACAAAGCTTTGTCTCGTGGGTACTTGTTCATGACTTATGTATGATACCTTCCCTCAATAAATAAAAAAAGAAAAAGAGAGAGAACAGCTGAAGAAAGCTACAAGCACAGGAGGGAAAAAATAGCATGGCGAGTAGTGATTGTAAACGTTAATGAATTAAAGCCCAGTATCAAAAATAGCACTTTAATTCATTAAAGTTTACAAAGATGCTTATTTTTTTTTAAAATACCTTTTGCGTTATGGTAAACATCCTCTGCCCCCATCTCCTGCTTTCTTTAGCATATGGATAACAAATCTGGCTTCCTCCAATTGTTGCATTCCCCATGAGCTGGACGCCAAAGGGGGCACACAGCGATTCGAGGAAACCGGATTCGTCATCGATCTGCTAAAGAAAGTAGGAGCTGCGGGTGGAGGAGCAGCGTTATGTTTACCATTACCCAAAGGTAAGTATTTTAAAAAATAAGCGTCTTTAAACTTTAATGAATTAAAGTGACCCTGTTTTTAAAATTATTTGAAACTGGGCTTAAATTCATTAAAGTTTACAATCACTTTAAGTTGTGTCCTTTTCAAAAGCTTTTTTTTTTTTTTCCCAATAGTTCTTCAATGGTGTTGCTTTGCCAGATATTTCTATGGGGCTAGTACTACTACTTTCTCACAGCCACAAAAGCACAAGTTCAGCTGTGTCCACAGATAGACAATTCATTTTTAAACAACATTAATTAAATTTAAATGGAAGTAATAGTTTATCAATTACATTTCAAAATGGCATTCTTATTTTATGTTCATTTATTTGGTACTATAGCACTTTTTCTTGCATAAACACATAGGGGCCGATTTACCAAGGCCCGTATCGGCCCCAATGCCTCAGGAGTTAAGAAGCCTACCTCTGAGGTTGATTGACACCCCTGCTAGTGGCCGATTAGCTGTGAATCTGAAGGGGCGGCATTGCACAAGCATTTCACAAGAAATGCTTGTCCAATGATAAATGCAGACAGCATAAAATCGCTACAGCAGATCATGTCTGCCAGACAATGATAAATCGTCCCCATAGGCTTAGTTTCTATTGCTGTTGTAAGCTGTGTAAACCGCTGTGAACATAAATTATATTCATAGACTTTAATGAAGATACTTGTTACCACCGGTTTACACAGTCTACAACAGCAATAGAAACTAGACCATACTTAAAGGGACAGCATACACCAATTTTCATATAACTGCATGTAATAGACACTACTATAAAGAATATGCACAGATAAAGATATGCAACTTTTAAAAACGTACTTAGAAGCTCCCAATTTAGCAGTGTTGATGAGGTTAGGCTGGGACACCCACTGAAATGGGCTGAGAAAGCAGAAAGAGCAGACCCTCCCCTGCATATGAAAAGACCCATTACACAAACAGGAGCAAGCAAGAGTCTGTAAACATCAGTATATATCTAAAACGTTGGGGCTTGGTTAGGAGTCTGAAAATCAGCACAATGGAATTTAAAAATAAGCAAAACTATACATTGTTACAAAAACACTCCCAGATAGGCTATACAAATAGATCAGCTACAAAACATTTATGCAAAGTGAAATCTAGTGTACAATGTCCCTTTAAAATCATCTCCAGATCAGCAGTGTATTGAATACATCTAGTAAGCCAATGACAATATTTGTGTAGCCACTAATGAGCAGCTAGCTCCTTGAAGTGCATTTCTGCTCCTGGGCCTACCTAGGTAAGTTTTTCAACAGAGGCTATCAAGAAAACAAAGTAATATTGATGATAAAATAAACTGAAATAGGAATTTAGAGCACGTTCTTGTGCTATTGCTTGCCTATACCTATGTGTTTAAGGCACATACTTATAGTGAGCTCCAGACCAGCAATACAATATTGCTCTGGAGTTGAAAAAACTAGTCATTCATGAGCAAAATTGTGTATGTGTTGCCACCTGCCAAGTTCAAGTCAGGATAAGCAGAGTATTGCCATCCCTTGGTGAGGGCTAAATACATAGTTCTAGATAAGCATTAGATGTGCACTAGAGAATTGCAGCTTTATGTCCCTTTAAACATCACATTTGCACTGACTGTCATTTTGTGGGTGAGGCTGGTGTTACAGGTGGATAGTGGGGAGATTACAGGCATGTCTGGTAGGTAGGTGGTAGTGTCTGAGTGGTCTATGGGTGCTGCTAAGCCTTTTGTCATTGGCTCTCCCAATGGACCTGATTACCTAAATCTCTCTGGGCTTGAAAGAAGAAATTGCACCAGTACTACTAAGCCCCTCTTAATTCTCTAAAGGCAGTGTTTAACCTTGAGAATATTATGCCTTACAAAAGGATGTCCCCTGGTTATAAGTATGTAAAGATTATATATACATTACAAAAGGGCTCTCAGAAAAATCATAATTTACAAGTTGTATAAAACATATCATTGAAATACTGAAATTAAAATACCAAGTAAAAAAAATGTGTTTAATTGCATTAACAATTGAAACAAAATTGTTCTGCAAAAATTGTATTTTATAGCAAAAATTAAATTTGTGTTGAAATTACACAGGTGAAAAAATATTGTGGGTGCACAGTAGAAATTGTATTAAAGCTACAGATGCAGAAAACACTGTTAAATTTCTATTTATAATACAAAATGCAAAGCATATTACTTTCCTTATTGTAAAAAAGACTTTCCTAGCCTTTGCGAGTGGGCTGAACAGGGGCATTCCATAGACATAGCTGAAATTTCTTTGGGAGGTCTGATGTATTCTCTAAATGTTTCCCTCCTGTAGAAATTACATTTTTATCTTGTAAACTGAAAGGCGGAGAGATTTAGCAAAATATGCCAAGCACTTATTGTGGTTTTAAGATACTATAGGCTGAAAGCAGAGTAATCTGATTAGTATTGGCTGCAGGATTTACATTTTAAAGTTGTGCTGGCCGGATCACCAATAACTTCACCCAGTGAAATTTCCCTTTCCAGTGAGCTTAATTTCTTTCTATGGGAGACATCTTGTAACTGGCAGGGACAGCCTGTTTATCGCATCTTATCCAACAAATGTTAGATAATCTGTTATCCATATGCAAGATGATCACTAGTCGGCAAGACTCAATTTAAATCTTGGTTTTATACATAAAGGTTTAATTTTTTAGAACAATACATTTTCAGATTATTTTTCCAGTTATATCAGAGAATTTGGTTATATACCATTAGAAATACATAGATAGATCATTGAAATGAATGAAATTATTAGGAGGTGAACTTTCTCCAGTTTAATAGGTTCATATCTGATCAACTTGTCAACTGTACTTTATTGCAAGGAGAAGAAGAATTATTTAACTAAAGAAAAATAACCTTAATAATAACAATTTAAACAGCTTTATGTAACTAGAACAACATTATAATTCATTTTGAATGCTTGCCCCTCCCTCCTCACACTTAGGTCCTTGTGCAGATCTATTCCACTCAAAACAATCTTCTATTCATTGAGCTTCTTAAAATGTAGTAATCGTTAATTCTGTGTACATAGATTTGCAGGGAAGCAATGGTATTACAGGGACAGTAAAGTCAAAATGAAACTTTAATGATTCAGATAGAATATGCAATTTTAAAACTTGACAATTTACTTCTCTTATCTAATTTGCTTTGTTCTCTTGGTACCCATTGTTGAAAAGCATACACAGATAGGCTCAAGAGCAATGTTCTACTATAAGATAGCTGCTTATCATTGGCTCACAATGTCTTCAGCTAGCTCTCAGTAGAGAATTGAACTCTTTCAACAAAGGATACCAAGAGAATAAAGCTAATTTTATAACAGAAGAAAATCTAAAAAATTGTATGCTCTTTCTAATTCATGAAATAAAAAACGTAAGTCTATGTCCCTTTGAGGTCTATTTCTCAACTCTGTATTTCTTTCATATAGGTGGAGAGAGTCCATGAGCTGTTATGTATGGGATACACATTCCTACCAGGAGGAGGCAAAGTTTCCCAAACCTCAAAAGCCATTAAATACCCCTCCCACCTCACACATATCTCAGTTTTAAACTTTGCCTCCTTAGGAGGTGGTTGAAGCATGAGGTGCTTGATTCAATGAAAGGTGCTTCAGAGCATATTGAAGCCTGGTTCCCCTCAGAGTACAGTGCTTTATAATTTCCTTTATGTAGACACTAACAGCTACAGATAGGGCACTTTGAAGGAAAGTTTTCTATGTATGTATATATAGATATAGCCCAGGGACAGGCAGTATTCCCCTCTGTTTTATGCACAGAAAATATTTTTTTAAAAGAGCATATGAATATAACGCATGAAGGGCATACATAACAAGCACAGCGATGCAAGGAGGGGGCATACATAACTGGGATTATTATTATGTGTTATATGTGATCACTCATCAAAAAACTTGCTTAGAATAGGACATATTGACAGAGCTTGCTAAAAAAATTAATGATTCACTTGCTCGCACGCCGTGACACATCTTTTAAGGGATCAAGTATAGCGCGTCATCAAATCGTGCCATTTAGTACACATTTTTCAATCTTTCTCCAACATTGGTGTGTCCGGTCCACGGCGTCATCCTTACTTGTGGGATATTCTCTCCCCAACAGGAAATGGCAAAGAGTCCCAGCAAAGCTGGTCACATGATCCCTCCTAGGCTCCGCCCACCCCAGTCATTCTCTTTGCCGTTGCACAGGCAACATCTCCACGGAGATGGTTAAGAGTTTTTTGGTGTTTAAATGTAGTTTTTATTCTTCTATCAAGTGTTTGTTATTTTAAAATAGTGCTGGTATGTACTATTTACTCTGAAACAGAAAAAGGATGAAGATTTCTGTTTGTAAGAGGAAGATGATTTTAGCAGACAGTAACTAAAATCGATTGCTGTTTCCACACAGGACTGTTGAGATGAAGTAACTTCAGTTGCGGGAAACAGTTAGCAGACTTTTCTGCTTAAGGTATGACTAGCCATATTTCTAACAAGACCATGTAATGCTGGAAGGCTGTCATTTCCCCTCATGGGGACCGGTAAGCCATTTTCTTAGTTAAACATAAAAGAATAAAGGGCTTCAAAAAGGGCTTAAAAACTGGTAGACATTTTTCTGGGCTAAAACGATTCCTTTACTAGGCATATTATGCAGATTCTAACTAATAATTGGTATTATAATCTTGGGGAACGTTTAGAAAAACGGCAGGCACTGTGTTGGACACCTTTTTCAGATGGGGGCCTTTCTAGTTATAGACAGAGCCTCATTTTCGCACCATTAATGCGCAGTTGTTTTTTGGAGAGCAAGGCATGCAGATGCATGTGTGAGGAGCTAAGAATCACTGAAAAAGCTTATAGAAGGCGTCATTTGGTATCGTATTCCCCTCTGGGCTTGGTTGGGTCTCAGCAAAGCATATAGCTGGGACTGTATAGGGGTTAAATGTAAAAACGGCTCCGGTTCCGTTATTTTAAGGGTTAAAGCTCTGAAATTTGGTGTGCAATACTTTTAATGCTTTAAGACACTGTGGTGAAATTTTGGTAATTTTTGAACAATTCCTTCATACTTTTTCACATATTCAGTAATAAAGTGTTTTCAGTTTGAAATTTAAAGAGACAGTAACGGTTTTATTTTAAAACGTTTTTTGTGCTTGGTTGACAAGTTTAAGCCTGTTTAACATGTCTGTATCATCAGATAAGCTATGTTCTATATGTATGAAAGCCAATTTGTCTCCCCATTTAAATTTATGTGATAAGTGTGCCATAGTGTCCAAACAAAGTAAGGACAGTAATACCACAGATGATGATATTGCCCAAGATGATTCCTCAAATGAGGGGAGTAAACATGATACTACATCATCCCCTAATGTGTCTACACCAGTTTTGCCCACACAGGAGGCCCCTAGTACATCTAGTGCGCCAATACTTATTACCATGCAACAATTAACGGCTGTAATGGATAACTCCATAGCAAATCTTTTATCCAAAATGCCTACTTATCAGAGAAAGCGCAATTGCTCTGTTTTAAACACTGAAGAGCAGGAGGGCGCTGATGATATTTGTTCTGACATACCCTCACACCAATCTCAAGGGGCCATGAGGGAGGTTTTGTCTGATGGAGAAATCTCAGATTCAGGAAAAATTTCTCATCAAGATGAAACTGATGTTGTGACATTTAAATTTAAATTAGAACATCTCCGCGCACTGCTTAAGGAGGTGTTATCTACTCTGGATGATTGTGACAATTTGGTCATTCCAGAGAAATTATGTAAGATGGACAAGTTCCTAGAGGTTCCGGTGCCCCCCCGACGCTTTTCCTATACCCAAGCGGGTGGCGGACATAGTAAATAAAGAGTGGGAAAGGCCCGGCATACCTTTTGTCCCCCCCCCTATATTTAAGAAATTATTTCCTATAGTCGACCCCAGAAAGGACTTATGGCAGACAGTCCCCAAGGTCGAGGGGGCGGTTTCTACTCTAAATAAACGCACTACTATTCCTATCGAAGACAGTTGTGCTTTTAAAGATCCTATGGATAAAAAATTAGAGGGTTTGCTTAAAAAGATTTTTGTACAGCAAGGGTTCCTTCTACAACCAATTTCATGCATTGTTCCTGTCACTACGGCAGCGTGCTTCTGGTACGAGGAACTAGAAAAGTCGCTCAGTAGAGAATCTTCGTATGAGGAGGTTATGGACAGAGTTCAAGCACTTAAATTGGCTAACTCTTTTGTTTTAGATGCCGCTTTGCAATTAGCTAGATTAGCGGCGAAAAAATTCAGGGTTTGCTATCGTGGCGCGCAGAGCGCTTTGGCTAAAGTCTTGGTCAGCGGATGTGTCATCCAAGACAAAATTGCTTAACATTCCTTTCAAAGGTAAAACATTATTTGGACCAGATTTGAAAGAGATTATTTCAGACATCACTGGAGGAAAGGGCCACGCCCTCCCACAGGATAGGTCTTTTAAGGCTAAAAATAAGCCTAATTTTCGTCCCTTTCGCAGAAACGGACCAGCCTCTAATTCTGCATCCTCTAAGCAAGAGGGTAATACTTCACAACCCAAACCAGCCTGGAAACCAATGCAAGGCTGGAGCAAGGGTAAGCAGGCCAAGAAGCCTACCACTGCTACCAAAACAGCATGAAGGGATAGCCCCCGATCCGGAACCGGATCTAGTGGGGGGCAGACTCTCTCTCTTTGCTCAGGCTTGGGCAAGAGATGTTCAGGATCCTTGGGCGCTAGAAATAGTTTCTCAAGGTTATCTTCTGGAATTCAAGGAACTACCCCCAAGGGGAAGGTTCCACAGGTCTCAATTATCCTCAAACCAAATAAAGAGACAGGCATTCTTACATTGCGTAGAAGACCTGTTAAAGATGGGAGTGATACATCCAGTTCCAATAAAAGAACAAGGAATGGGATTTTACTCAAATCTGTTCGTAGTTCCCAAAAAAGAGGGAACATTCAGACCAATTTTGGATCTGAAGATCCTAAACAAATTTCTCAGGGTTCCATCGTTCAAAATGGAAACCATTCGAACGATCCTTCCCACCATCCAGGAAAGTCAATTTATGACCACCGTGGATTTAAAGGATGCGTACCTACATATTCCTATCCACAAGGAACATCATCAGTTCCTAAGGTTCGCTTTTCTGGACAAGCATTACCAGTTTGTGGCACTTCCATTCGGATTAGCCACTGCTCCGAGAATTTTCACAAAGGTACTAGGGTCCCTTCTAGCGGTTCTAAGACCAAGGGGCATTGCAGTAGTACCTTACTTGGACGACATCCTAATTCAAGCGTCGTCCCTGTCAAAAGCAAAGGCTCATACGGACATCGTCCTAGCCTTTCTCAGATCTCACGGATGGAAGGTGAACAAAGAAAAAAGTTCTCTGTCCCCGTCAACAAGAGTTCCCTTCTTGGGAACAATAATAGATTCCTTAGAAATGAGGATTTTTCTGACAGAGGTCAGAAAATCAAAACTTCTAAGCTCTAGTCAAGTACTTCACTCTGTTCCTCGTCCTTCCATAGCGCAGTGCATGGAGGTAATAGGTTTGATGGTTGCAACAATGGACATAGTTCCTTTTGCACGAATTCATCTAAGACCATTACAACTGTGCATGCTCAAACAGTGGAATGGGGATTATACAGACTTGTCTCCGATGATTCAAGTAGATCAAAAGACCAGAGATTCACTCCGTTGGTGGCTGACCCTGGACAATCTGTCACAGGGAATGAGCTTCCGCAGACCAGAGTGGGTCATTGTCACGACCGACGCCAGTCTAGTGGGCTGGGGCGCGGTCTGGGAATCCCTGAAAGCTCAGGGTTTATGGTCTTCTCCCGATAAACATTCTGGAACTGAGAGCGATATTCAATGCTCTCAAAGCTTGGCCTCAACTAGCAAAGGCCAAATTCATAAGGTTTCAATCAGACAACATGACGACTGTTGCATATATCAATCATCAGGGGGGAACAAGGAGTTCCCTGGCGATGAAAGAAGTGACCAAGATAATTCAATGGGCGGAGGATCACTCCTGCCACTTGTCTGCGATCCACATCCCAGGAGTGGAAAATTGGGAAGCGGATTTTCTGAGTCGTCAGACATTCCATCCGGGGGAGTGGGAACTCCATCCGGAAATCTTTGCCCAAATAACTCAATTATGGGGCATTCCAGACATGGATCTGATGGCGTCTCGTCAGAACTTCAAGGTTCCTTGCTACGGGTCCAGATCCAGGGATCCCAAGGCGACTCTAGTAGATGCACTAGTAGCACCTTGGACCTTCAACCTAGCTTATGTATTCCCACCGTTTCCTCTCATTCCCAGGCTGGTAGCCAGGATCAATCAGGAGAGGGCCTCGGTGATCTTGATAGCTCCTGCGTGGCCACGCAGGACTTGGTATGCAGACCTGGTGAATATGTCATCGGCTCCACCATGGAAGCTACCTTTGAGACAGGACCTTCTTGTTCAGGGTCCATTCGAACATCCGAATCTGGTTTCCCTCCAACTGACGGCTTGGAGATTGAACGCTTGATTTTATCAAAGCGTGGGTTTTCAGATTCTGTAATAGATACTCTGATTCAGGCTAGAAAGCCTGTAACTAGAAAAATTTACCATAAAATATGGAAAAAATATATCTGTTGGTGTGAATCTAAAGGATTGCCATGGAACAAGATAAAAATTCCTAAGATTCTATCCTTTCTACAAGAAGGTTTGGAGAAAGGATTATCTGCAAGTTCTCTAAAGGGACAGATTTCTGCTTTATCTGTCTTACTACACAAACGACTGGCAGCTATGCCAGATGTTCAAGCATTTGTTCAGGCTCTGGTTAGGATCAAGCCTGTTTACAGACCTTTGACTCCTCCCTGGAGTTTAAATCTAGTTCTTTCAGTTCTTCAAGGGGTTCCGTTTGAACCCTTACATTCCGTAGATATTAAGTTACTATCTTGGAAAGTTTTGTTTTTGGTTGCAATCTCTTCTGCTAGAAGAGTTTCAGAGTTATCTGCTCTGCAGTGTTCTCCTCCTTATCTGGTGTTCCATGCAGATAAGGTGGTTTTGCGTACTAAGCCTGGTTTTCTTCCTAAAGTTGTTTCTAACAAAAATATTAACCAGGAGATAGTTGTACCTTCTTTGTGTCCGAATCCAGTTTCAAAGAAGGAGCGTTTGTTACACAATTTGGACGTTGTCCGTGCTCTAAAATTCTATTTAGAGGCTACTAAAGATTTCAGACAAACATCATCCTTGTTTGTTGTTTATTCTGGTAAAAGGAGAGGTCAAAAAGCGACTTCTACCTCTCTTTCCTTTTGGCTTAAAAGCATTATCCGTTTTGGCTTATGAGACTGCCGGACGGCAGCCTCCTGAAAGAATCACAGCTCACTCCACTAGGGCTGTGGCTTCCACATGGGCCTTCAAGAACGAGGCTTCTGTTGACCAGATATGTAAGGCAGCGACTTGGTCTTCACTGCACACTTTTGCCAAATTTTACAAATTTGATACTTTTGCTTCTTCGGAGGCTATTTTTGGGAGAAAGGTTTTGCAAGCTGTGGTGCCTTCCGTTTAGGTGACCTGATTTGCTCCCTCCCTTCATCCGTGTCCTAAAGCTTTGGTATTGGTTCCCACAAGTAAGGATGACGCCGTGGACCGGACACACCAATGTTGGAGAAAACAGAATTTATGCTTACCTGATAAATTACTTTCTCCAACGGTGTGTCCCGTCCACGGCCCGCCCTGGTTTTTTTAATCAGGTCTGATGAATTATTTTCTCTAACTACAGTCACCACGGTATCATATGATTTCTCCTATATATATTTCCTCCTGTCTGTCGGTCGAATGACTGGGGTGGGCGGAGCCTAGGAGGGATCATGTGACCAGCTTTGCTGGGACTCTGCCATTTCCTGTTGGGGAAGAGAATATCCCACAAGTAAGGATGACGCCGTGGACCGGACACACCGTTGGAGAAAGTAATTTATCAGGTAAGCATAAATTCTGTTTTTTACGCCATCCTTCTCTCCTTAAAAGATGCCCCGACAACACCTTACGCCCGAAATCGCATTGATAGGGTTATACTAGCTAAACGCTTCGTTTTATGCTCATGTTAATCGCAATGCGATCTTTAATCTACTTTAGTTACAAATTGTCTTCTGCTAATTTTGATTTTTATTAATTCTGGGCTTCTGCTTAGCATTTTTCATTCGTTTTGCAAACATAATACAAAGGCATATTTTTCTCATTCCTCAAAAGTTTGCTAAAAAGAGGGGGTTAAAATAGTATATTATTGCAACTTTGATTTTTATGTTTTATTTGCCATAATGGAGCAGGACAAAACTGTCCCTGAAGTAACCATAGGAACTGAGCTGGTTTAACACCTTTCTACCAAAGCTAAGTGTGCTTATCATAAAACAGCTGAAGTAGCTTCTTCATCTTATTTATGTGGCTCATGCTTAGATTTTTTTTTATTGCATACCGACCAATCTAATGATGTTTTTATGTGTACAAATGCACATACTGTTTCTTCCTTGCAGATGGCGAACCCCCAGCAATGGAAAATTGTATTTCTACCCTCATTGAGAAGGCCTTGACTGCACTACCAACTTTAAATAAACGAAAAAGGTCAGGTCAGATTTTACCTTCTTCTAGTAATAAGGTCAGGTCAGATTTTACCTTCTAGTAATATATGTACTGACCAATACAATACTGAAGTATCTTCTAAACATGAGGATTCCTCTGATTCTGAGGCTCCCTTATCAGACACATAACTTGATAATTCCTCCTTTTTATTTAAAATTTAACACATTCATTCTCTTTTGAAGGAAGTCTTAGTTACTTTAGGGATTGAAGAAGCTAAACCTTCTGATGATAAACCCTGTAATCGTTTAAATTCAGTGTATAAAACGGTTGTTAATCTCCCTGAGATTTTCCCTATACCTGATGCTATTTCTGATATGATTGCTAAGGTATGATCTAAACCAGGTACCTCTCTTAACCCTTCTTACAAGGTTTAAAAAACTATATCCTTTACCTGCTGCTAACTTAGAGTTATGGGAAACAGTCCCCAAAGTTGATGGGGCCATTTCCACTCTAGCTAAACATACTACTATTCCTCTAAAATACAGTACTTCTTTTAAAGATCCTTTAGATAGAAAACTTGAATCTTATCTAAGAAGGGCATATTTACATACTGGCTATATTCTTAGTCCAGCCATATCTATTGCTGACCAAGCTGCTGCTTCTACTTTCTGGTTATCCAGTCTTGCTCAGCAGTTGTCTACTGACCCTGAATGTTCCAATATGTTGAATTTACTTCAACATGCAAATATTTTTTAACTGTGGTGCAGTATTTCATATCATGAAAATTAATATTAAACTATGTCTTTAGTTATTCTTACCAGAGGAGCTTTATTGCTTAAAGGGACAGTCAAGTAAAAAAATGTTTTCATGATTCAAATAGGGCATATCATTTTTTATTTTTTTTATATTCTTTTTTATTAACCAACAGAGGGTGACATTATGCAGTAATACAAATTCAGTTCATGGCAATATTTAAGGAGATGAAAAACAAAAAACACTTGTCCTCATCTTGAAGTTCAAATAATTTCAGCAGAAGAAAACAGAAGCAAGCTATGTAAAATAATATTTAACCCACAGTTTCTCCTACCTGTAAAAAAGCAAGTATTATCTTCTTTCAAGTCTAAAACTGAAAACAAAATCTTATTCCCTTAAGTCGCCCTGCGTTGGGATTTTCTATTTTTAATCGGAAAAAAAAAGTAAAAATAAAAATAAAATAATCAACCAAAATCTTAAAAAAGAAGAAAAAGAAAAAAAAAAAAAAAGGGATAAAATCCCCTTCCCTGCTGCTGCCTCTACCAAATACCTAACAGGATCATTTCTGAATTTTGGAAAGGAAAGATTATATAATCTCTATCATTTTCGGGTAGTGATTTAATATATATTGCCCATTTATTAAAGAATTTCCTAATGTCCTCTTCGTTGTTAATGTCTGTGTCTTTTTGTTCTAATAAGCATTGTTTCTTGAGGCAGTTTTGAATTTCCTGCACACTTGGTACCGAGCGCATTTTCCATTTTTTGCATATTAAATATCTAGTGGCTAAGATAGAGATAGATATCAATTTATCATTAGGATGATGTTTAATTAAATTGTCAATACATAGTATGATCTGAAATAAAGTAAAAGATATAGGTGGAATCTTCAATACCTTATTCAGCCAATATTCAAGTTTGTGCCAGGTATTTCTCACTTTTGGGCAAGACCAGAACATATGCACTATATTAGCAGCTGGGAGAGAACATTTCGGGCATTTGTTAAAACCCAGGTTGTGCACCTTAAAGCCCATCTCCGGAGTGAAGTATGCCCTGTGGAGCAGTTTAATATGTGCTTCGCGCCATGTGGCAGACAAAGTTATTTTAGCCACTTTTCCTATAGAATGTTGCAGGATTTTTGAGTCGACCCTATTCTGTGGTAGAAATAGAGTCCATGTTTCAGCAATCCTTGACAGGTTACAGTTGCCCCTACTGCCAACCAATAATTGATAGGCCACAGAGATAGACATGTAATCAGCCTTCATAAGTGTAAGCCAGTTTTCCACCTTGCCTAGTTTCCAACCCCAGCCCTCTTCTCTGACTATTTCAACCAGGAAATGCCTTACCTGTAAGTAGGCAAAGAAGTCTTTGTTAGGCAGAGTAAATTCTCTTTTCAGTGCTTCAAATGTTTTAATAATTTTCCTATCAGCATCTATCAGCAAGATCATTCTATTTAGCCCTTTCGTATGCCATCTATTAAAAACCTCAGAATGTAATCCAGGTTGGAATTTTGGATTCCCTATCAGGGGAAGGTAGTGCGAAGCCTTAAAGTTAATTGAAAGAATTTTTGGAATTTTCCACCATGCCCTGATAGGATTATAGATAACTTTTTAATTTTTTAATTTCTAGGGGCAGCTCCTTAGGGGGTGAATGTATAAGCGATACAGGATGGTATGGATCACATATATTAGCTTCCAGTTGGTTATTTAGAATGTAATCTTTAGACAGAATCCAACCCGCCACTATTCGCGCTAAAAAACTAAGATTGTATGCTCTAATGTCTGGGAGTGCTAAGCCCCCATAATCACGTGGAAGGGTAAGTTTATTAAGAGATATTCGTGCTCTTTTCCCTTGCCAGAGAAATTGTCTGATTAGGCCATTGATCATGCGTATATCTCTTTCAAAAAGGATTACTGGGATATTCTGCAGTATATATAGTAATTTCGGGAGGAGGATCATTTTGACCAATGCTATCCTTCCTGAGATTGAAAGTGGCAGACTTTGCCAAGTTCTAAGTTTTTCCTTAAATTGGTTAATAATTGGGGGAATGTTAAGCTCATATACCAAATCTGAGTTCACAGGAATAATTATTCCTAGGTATTTAAATGATTCTATTACTCTTTTAAATGGCTTCTCCAAACATGAATCCTTACTCCTGCGGATCCAGAGGATTTCTGATTTAGATGTATTTATTTTATAGCCTGAGAAGGTACCGAATTGGTCAATTATCTGCATCAGTTTTGGAATATTAACCTTGGTATTTGATAAATACAACAAGACATCATCTGCATACAAACCTATTTTCATCTCATGATTTAGGATCTTTATTCCCTCTAAACTTTGCCTTATCATAATAGCCAAGGGTTCAATGGCAATGTTAAACAAAAGCGGGGAGAGAGGGCAGCCCTGGCGCGTTCCTCTTTCAAGAGTTATTGATGGAGATATCATACCGTTAGTTATCAAGCTTGTAGCTGATCTTTTGTTAAGACTCTCTACGAATTGGGGGAATTTGCCCTTAATTCCAAATTTCAACAAAGATGTGTTAAGATGTTTAAATGTAACAGAGTCAAATGCTTTTTCTGCGTCAATGGACAGAATAGCGGTATCTGATGCCCCAGGGTCTTCCTCTCTACCCGCCAAGATCTTTTCGTAGTATTCCAAAGTAACCAATACCTCCCTAATTTTGGCCGAGGAGTTTCGTCCATTCATAAAGCCGGCTTGATCCGGATGAATCACTTTGGGCAGAATTAACTGTAGTCTAGATGCTAAGATAGACATTAAGATCTTGTAGTCTGAATTAAGTAGGGCTATTGGTCTATATGATTCTTTAAGCCTAGGATCTTTTCCTGCTTTAAGGATTAAGGTTGTGTGGGAGAAGGAAAATGAGGCTGAGACTGGTTTGCCTTTAATATAATATTCGTTATATAAGTTTGTTAAATATGGGGCACTTTCTTCAACTAGTATTTTGTAAAATTCGCTAGGTAGTCCATCCGGACCAGCCGCCTTATTAATCGGTGATTTAGAGATTGCCAACTTTACTTCTTGGACCGATATAGGAGCATTAAGGCCGATGATGCATTCATCAGTTAATGATGGGCTAACAATCTTATTCCAAAACTCTGCAGATTTATCTTGGTCATAGCCCTTATCAGAATATACATTTTGATAATATTTCACTAATATAGTTGCAATCTTATCAGGATCTAAAATTTGCTTTCCCTTTTCTAAGAGTTCTTCAATATACTGATATTTTTTTTCATTATTAACCAATCTAGACAACATCTTTCCAGATTTGTTCCCAAATCTGTAGAATTTAGCCTGAGTTTTTAGTTCTTTCTGCACTTGTTGAGTTAAGATAAATGTGTCCCTAGTTTCTTTGGCTCGCACATACTTAGCCCAGTTTGAGGCATTTTTATGCAGTAAGAATTTATTATATGAGTTAGATAGTGCCTTATTTATTTCTTTTTCTCTTGTCTTTAATTTTTTAGTTAGAGCGATATTATAGGTTAATATTTCTCCTCTGAGAACCGCCTTGGCGGTATCCCAGAGTAGTTCTGGGCGTTCAATATATTCATGGTTGAACTGTATAAATTCCTCATATTTTAACCTGAGATGAGTTTTAAATTTCATATCCGTTACTAAGTAATGTGGAAAAAAAAATAGCAAAGATTTAATTTGCGGCCGTTTCAACTGAATATGCAAAGAAATGGGGGCATGATCTGATATTGTCATGGGAAGGATTCTTGCTTGCACGGTTGTAGGCCCTATACGCTCATCTATAAGGAATAAGTCTATTCGTGAGAGGGTTTTATGTGCTTTTGAAAGACAAGTAAATTCCTGTACATCAGGGTTTTGAATACGCCATATATCCCGTAGTGCTAAATTTTGTTTTATTTTCTTGATCATTTTAAATTCTAAATTATCCTTTTTCTGTTTTTTCTGTTTCGTGGTTTCTCGAAGCCTGTCTAATGGACATTGCGGCGCCATATTAAAATCCCCACCAATAATAAGGTGTCCCTGACTATACAGTAATAATTTAGATTGTATTTTATTCCAAAATTCTATGTCAAGAGTATTAGGGCCATATATATTACATAGTGTAAAGGTATTATGGGCGAGTTTTATTTTTAACAGAACGTATCTTCCCTCAGGATCGGGCTCGCAGTGCACAACCTCGATTTGGGCTTTTTTCCCTATTAAGATAGCTACTCCCCTTTTTTTACCAATACTTGGTGAAAAGAACACTTCTTTAACCCATGAGGTTTTGAGTTTAGAGGATTCCTCTGAGTTAAGATGTGTTTCTTGGATTAACCCTATGTCCGTCTGGGACTTCATTAATTGTGTCAGTATAGCTTTTCGCTTAATAGGGTTAGAAATCCCTCCCACGTTCCATGATACAATCCTAAGTTTTTCTATTTTCTTGTAGTTTTAAACCTACTCTGAGGTGAAGCAGCAAGGAAGGAGAAGAAGAGAGAGAGGAGAGGAAAAAAAAAAAAAAAAGGGGGAAGAAGAAAAAAAAAAAGGAAGGGGGGACCACAGTGAGACCCCCAAAAGGGGGAGGGGGGGAGCTCAGGCAATTTCCCTAAGTGCCCCATCTATCTCTAAATAAAGGAATTGTACCCATGATTAGGCCTACTCTGCCAGAGCTAACCCCTTTGGTACTGGTAAGTCCAAAGTTGTAAAGAATTTCTCTGCTGCGGCAGCCTCCGCAAAAAATATGTAACATCCTTCACTGTTACTTTAAGTTTAGCAGGAAAAATGATGGTGGCATCCAGGCCATGTTTAATAAATTTAGTGCACATTGGTGCCAGATCTTTCCTTTTTAAGGCTGTCTCAGCCGAGAAATCCTGAAAAATTAAAATTTTAGCACCATCAATAATAAGTGGCTGAGTTTTACGGAATTGTTGTAAAAATTTAAGTTTGTCTTGATAGTTAAGTAGTTTGGCAATTATAGGTCTAGGTCTGATAGAATTATTATTAGATGTACGGGGTGGACCAAGCCTGTGTGCCCTCTCTACCAGGACTTGACGGTGTGTCGCCGGAAATTTGAGAGCTTTAGTGAGAGTGTCCGAGATAAAGAGGACCAAGTCCCCATACTGGCTTTCTTCTGGGAGACCTATTATTCTAATGTTGTTCCTTCTACTACGATTTTCTAGGTCTTCCAGCCTAGATAAGGTTTTTTGAATACTTGTACTCATGTTTTTGAATTTAGAGCCATACGAGGTAGTGAGGTCCTCCAAATCAGACACTCTCTGCTCAGCCTCCTGTAACCTTACTGAAAATTGTCTAATTTCTTGTGTTAAAGCCGTTATATCTTGTTTAATTTCTGCTTTTAAAGCATCAAACTTGGGGGAGAGGGCCTCTGAGATACTGACAACCAAAGTCTGAATGTTCAATGCTTCAGGTGTAGCTATGTTTATCATGGTAGATTGGGCATCGACAACTGGATCTTGCGTGCCCTTAGGCTTTCTGTCCCTATGTCTTACTGCCATAGTTGGGGAAGGTGTTTTGGCCAAGATGCCAAGAAACTTATCCATGTACCAGGTGTGGTAGAGTGGTGAGAAAAGGGTGAGTCAAGAGTAAAAGTAATAATTTAAGAAATCTAGTATATAGCCGTGTGGAAAGAGCAAGAAAATGTAATTTTAATTTAAGGCCTCTAAGTGTTTTCTTCATAAAGCCCAAGTGTAAAGCAGAGTGTTTATTTTAGTGTACAGCTAAACTCAAGTAAGTGAGAATTACCAGGGTAATGTGCTTTAATAAGTGAGCATTAATCTAATTTAAATTCAAATTAAAAAAAAAAAAAAGGGGTGACCCAAAACTTTGGCAGAAGGTTTTTCAGGAGATTATACACCTAAGTAGAATGTCAATTTTTGTTTGCCAGCATGTGAAGATTTTCCTATACCAGTCACTAAGCTCATTAAGAGAAGTGGGACACCCAGGTAGCTGAGTTAGCAAAGGGGGTATCAAGCCTGGTCCAAAGAAAATTTTAATATGGGCTGCTATCTCAGGCAGTATTTAAAGAGCAGCTCACCCCCTTAATTCAATTAATCCTGCAGATAAGATGACTTACAAGGGGGTGTTTGGAAGTTTTAGGGCGACCTTAGAAAAAATATATATCAGCTAATCTACACAGGTAACACACCTTATCCCATAATCCTAGTCTTATCATTTAGCCACTATGGAAATATAGAAAAAATACCAAACTGAATATAATTTCCTGTGGTTTAACCTAGGTAGTTCAAAACTTATTTCAGTTTTATCTAAACAACCAGTGTTCTTTCAGAGAGTATTTATATAAATCAGTAAGCTGTAAAAAAATTTCTTTTAACCTTTTAGTATCTGCAATATAAGTAGCCTAGAAACCTATAATATAATCAGTCCTCTTAGAAATCTAGTATATAGCCATGTGGGGAGAGCAGGAAAAATTAATTTTAATTTAAGGCCTCTAAGTGTTTGCTTTACGCTTGGGCTTTATGAAAAAAAAAGTGTTTATTTTAGTATACGACTAAACTCAGGTAAGTGAAAATTACCAGAGTAATGTGCTTTAATAAGTAAGCATTAATCTGATTTAAATTCAAATTAAAAAAAAAGGATGACCCAGAGCTTTGGCAGAAGGTTTTTCAGAACGTTATGCACCTAGGTAGAATACCACTTTTTTATTTGCCTGTGTGTGAGGATTTTCCTATACCAATCGCTGAGCTCGTTAAAAAGGAATGAGATACCCCAATACCTGAACTAGCAAAAAGAGCATCAAGCCTGGGCCAGAAAAATTTTAGTATAGGCTGCTAACTCAGGCAGTATTTAGAGAGCAGTGAAATGAGGCAATTCACCTCCTTAATTCAATTAATCCTGCAAATAAGATAACTTACAAGGGGGTGTTTAAAGAGTTTTAGGGCGATCTTAGAAAAAATATATATCAGTTAATCTACACAGGTAACACTTTTTTATAAGCCTAGTCTTATCATCACTTAGTAGGGCATATAATTTTAAACAACTTTCTAATTTACTTTTATCAACAATTGTGCTTTGTTCTCTTGGTATTCTTAATTGAAAGCTAAACATAGGAGGTTCATATGCTAATTTCTTAGACATTGAAGGCCGCCTCTAATACAAGGTAATTACAGAGGTTAAATGTGTACTATTATAACTGTGTTTGTTATGCAAAACTGGGGAATGCGTAATAAAGGGATTTTCTATCTTTTTAAACAACAAAAATTCTGGTGTTGACTGTCCCTTTAAATCATGGAATGCTGATATGGTATATAAAATTAGATTACTATCTCTTTCTTTCCAAGGAAAGACTTTATTTGGGTCCCAACTGGATTCTATTATTTCTAATATCACTAGAGGTAAGGGAGTGTTTCTTCCCCAAGACAAAAAGTCTAAAGGGAAATGTAAGGCTCCCAATCGCTTTTATTCCTTTTGTCAGAACAGAGAACCGAAAACTGCCTCGTCCCTAAACCCTCTAGCTCAGTCTGGAGACCTTCAAATTGGAATAAATCCAAGCAATATAAGAAACCTAATCCAGCCTCTAAAACCTCATGAAGGTGCAGCCCCCCCAATCCAGTACTTCTGGTAAGGGGCAGATTAAACCTTTCACAAGAAATGTGGTTAGAATCTGTCCAAAATCCCTGGATTCAGAATATTATTTCTTTCATGTAATTAGCAAGAGTCCATGAGCTAGTGACGTATGGGATATACATTCCTACCAGGAAGGGCAAAGTTTCCCAAACCTCAAAATGCCTATAAATACACCCCTCACCACACCCACAATTCTGTTTTACAAACTTTGCCTCCTATGGAGGTGGTGAAGTAAGTTTGTGCTAGATTCTACGTTGATATGCGCTCCGCAGCAGGTTGGAGCCCGGTTTTCCTCTCAGCGTGCAGTGAATGTCAGAGGGATGTGAGGAGAGTATTGCCTATTTTGAATGCAGTGATCTCCTTCTACGGGGTCTATTTCATAGGTTCTCTGTTATCGGTCGTAGAGATTCATCTCTTACCTCCCTTTTCAGATCGACGATATACTCTTATTTATATACCATTACCTCTGCTGATTTTCGTTTCAGTACTGGTTTGGCTTTCTACAAACATGTAGATGAGTGTCCTGGGGTAAGTAAGTCTTATTTTCTGTGACACTCTAAGCTATGGTTGGGCACTTTGTTTATAAAGTTCTAAATATATGTATTCAAACATTTATTTGCCTTGACTCAGAATGTTCAACATTCCTTATTTTCAGACAGTCAGTTTCATATTTGGGATAATGCATTTGATTCATTTTTTCTTACCTTAAAAAATTTGACTTTTTTTCCTGTGGGCTGTTAGGCTCGCCGGGGCTGAAAATGCTTCATTTTATTGCGTCATTCTTGGCGCAGACTTTTTTGGCGCAAAAAATCTTTTCTGTTTCCGGCGTCATACGTGTCGCCGGAAGTTGCGTCATTTTTGACGTCCTTTTGCGCCAAAAATGTCGGCGTTCCGGATGTGGCATCCTTTTTGGCAAAAAGCATTTAGGCGCCAAATAATGTGGGCGTCTAATTTGGCGCTAAAAAATATGGGCGTCGCTTTTGTCTCCACATTATTTCAGTCTCAAATTTTCTTTGCTTCTGGTTGCTAGAAGCTTGTTTATTGGCATTTTTTCCCATTCCTGAAACTGTCATTTAAGGAATTTGATCAATTTTGCTTTATATGTTGTTTTTTCTCTTACATATTGCAAGATGTCTCACGTTGCATCTGAGTCAGAAGATACTTCAGGAAAATCGCTGTCTAGTGCTGGAACTACCAAAGCTAAGTGTATCTGCTGTAAACTTTTGGTAGCTATTCCTCCAGCTGTTGTTTGTATTAATTGTCATGACAAACTTGTTAATGTAGATAATATTTCCTTTAGTAATGTACCATTGCCTGTTGCAGTTCCGTCAACATCTAAGGTTCAGAATGTTCCTGATAACATAAGAGATTTTGTTTCTGAATCCATCAAGAAGGCTATGTCTGTTATTCCTCCTTCTAGTAAACATAAAAAATCTTTTAAAACTTCTCTTTCTACAGATGAATTTTTAAATGAACATCATCATTCTGATTCTGATGACTCTTCTGGTTCAGAGGATTCTGTCTCAGAGATTGATGCTGATAAATCTTCATATTTATTTAAAATTGAATTTATTCGTTTTTTACTTAAAGAAGTACTAATTGCTTTAGAAATTGAGGATTCTGGTCCTCTTGATACTAATTCTAAACGTTTAGATAAGGTCTTTAAATCTCCTGTGGTTATTCCAGAAGTTTTTCCTGTTCCTAATGCTATTTCTGAAGTAATTTCCAGAGAATGGGATAAATTGGGTAATTCATTTACTCCTTCTAAACGTTTTAAGCAATTATATCCTGTGCCGTCTGACAGATTAGAATTTTGGGACAAAATCCCTAGAGTTGATGGGGCTATTTCTACCCTTGCTAAACGTACTACTATTCCTACGTCAGATGGTACTTCATTTAAGGATCCTTTAGATAGGAAAATTGAATCCTTTCTAAGAAAAGCTTATCTGTGTTCAGGTAATCTTCTTAGACCTGCTATATCATTGGCTGATGTTGCTGCAGCTTCAACTTTTTGGTTGGAAACTTTAGCGCAACAAGTAACAGATCATGATTCTCATAATATTATTATTCTTCAACATGCTAATAATTTTATCTGTGATGCCATTTTTGATATTATCAGAGTTGATGTCAGATTTATGTCTCTAGCTATTTTAGCTAGAAGAGCTTTATGGCTTAAAACTTGGAATGCTGATATGGCTTCTAAATCAACTCTACTTTCCATTTCTTTCCAGGGTAACAAATTATTTGGTTCTCAGTTGGATTCTATTATCTCAACTGTTACTGGTGGGAAATGAACTTTTTTACCACAGGATAAAAAATCTAAGGGTAAGAACAGGGCTAATAATCGTTTTCGTTCCTTTCGTTTCAACAAAGAACAAAAGCCTGATCCTTCATCCTCAGGAGCAGTTTCAGTTTGGAAACCATCTCCAGTCTGGAATAAATCCAAGCCTTCTAGAAAGGCAAAGCCAGCTTCTAAGTCCACATGAAGGTGCGGCCCTCATTCCAGCTCAGCTGGTAGGGGGCAGGTTACGTTTTTTCAAAGAAATTTGGATCAATTCTGTTCACAATCTTTGGATTCAGAACATTGTTTCAGAAGGGTACAGAATTGGTTTCAAGATGAGACCTCCTGCAAAGAGATTTTTTCTTTCCCGTGTCCCAGTAAATCCAGTGAAAGCTCAAGCATTTCTGAATTGTGTTTCAGATCTAGAGTTGGCTGGAGTAATTATGCCAGTTCCAGTTCTGGAACAGGGGATGGGGTTTTATTCAAATCTCTTCATTGTACCAAAGAAGGAGAATTCCTTCAGACCAGTTCTGGATCTAAAAATATTGAATCGTTATGTAAGGATACCAACGTTCAAAATGGTAACTGTAAGGACTATCTTGTCCTTTGTTCAGCAAGGGCATTATATGTCCACAATAGATTTACAGGATGCATATCTGCATATTCCGATTCATCCAGATCATTATCAGTTCCTGAGATTCTCTTTTCTGGACAACCATTACCAGTTTGTGGCTCTGCCGTTTGGCCTAGCTACAGCTCCAAGAATTTTTACAAAGGTTCTCGGTGCCCTTCTGTCTGTAATCAGAGAACAGGGTATTGTGGTATTTCCTTATTTGGACGATATCTTGGTACTTGCTCAGTCTTTACATTTAGCAGAATCTCATACGAATCGACTTGTGTTGTTTCTTCAAGATCATGGTTGGAGGATCAATTCACCAAAAAGTTCATTGATTCCTCAGACAAGGGTAACCTTTCTGGGTTTCCAGATAGATTCAGTGTCCATGACTCTGTCTTTAACAGACAAGAGACGTCTAAAATTGATCTCAGCTTGTCGAAACCTTCAGTCACAATCATTCCCTTCGGTAGCCTTATGCATGGAAATTCTAGGTCTTATGACTGCTGCATCGGACGCGATCCCCTTTGCTCGTTTTCACATGCGACCTCTTCAGCTCTGTATGCTGAATCAATGGTGCAAGGATTACACAAAGATATCTCAATTAATATCTTTAAAACCGATTGTACGACACTCTCTAACGTGGTGGACAGATCACCATCGTTTAATTCAGGGGGCTTCTTTTGTGCTTCCGACCTGGACTGTAATTTCAACAGATGCAAGTCTCACAGGTTGGGGAGCTGTGTGGGGATCTCTGACGGCACAAGGAGTTTGGGAATCTCAGGAGGTGAGATTACCGATCAATATTTTGGAACTCCGTGCAATTTTCAGAGCTCTTCAGTCTTGGCCTCTTCTGAAGAGAGAATCGTTCATTTGTTTTCAGACAGACAATGTCACAACTGTGGCATACATCAATCATCAAGGAGGGACTCACAGTCCTCTGGCTATGAAAGAAGTATCTCAAATTTTGGTTTGGGCGGAATCCAGCTCCTGTCTAATCTCTGCGGTTCATATCCCAGGTATAGACAATTGGGAAGCGGATTATCTCAGTCGCCAAACGTTGCATCCGGGCGAATGGTCTCTTCACCCAGAGGTATTTCTTCAGATTGTTCAAATGTGGGAGCTTCCAGAAATAGATCTGATGGCGTCTCATCTAAACAAGAAACTTCCCAGGTATCTGTCCAGATCCCGGGATCCTCAGGCGGAAGCAGTGGATGCATTATCACTTCCTTGGAAGTATCATCCTGCCTATATCTTTCCGCCTCTAGTTCTTCTTCCAAGAGTAATCTCCAAGATTCTGAAGGAATGCTCGTTTGTTCTGCTGGTAGCTCCGGCATGGCCTCACAGGTTTTGGTATGCGGATCTTGTCCGGATGGCCTCTTGCCATCCGTGGACTCTTCCGCTAAGACCAGACCTTCTGTCGCAAGGTCCTTTTTTCCATCAGGATCTCAAATCCTTAAATTTAAAGGTATGGAGATTGAACGCTTGATTCTTGGTCAAAGGGGTTTCTCTGACTCTGTGATTAATACTATGTTACAGGCTCGTAAATCTGTATCCAGAGAGATATATTATAGAGTCTGGAAGACTTATATTTCTTGGTGTCTTTCTCATCATTTTTCTTGGCATTCTTTTAGAATTCCGAGAATTTTACAGTTTCTTCAGGATGGTTTAGATAAAGGTTTATCCGCAAGTTCTTTGAAAGGACAAATCTCTGCTCTTTCTGTTCTTTTTCACAGAAAGATTGCTAATCTTCCTGATATTCATTGTTTTGTACAAGCTTTGGTTCGTATAAAACCTGTCATTAAGTCAATTTCTCCTCCTTGGAGTTTGAATTTGGTTCTGGGGGCTCTTCAAGCTCCTCCGTTTGAACCTATGCATTCATTGGACATTAAATTACTTTCTTGGAAAGTTTTGTTCCTTTTGGCGATCTCTTCTGCTAGAAGAGTCTCTGAATTATCTGCTCTTTCTTGTGAGTCTCCTTTTCTGATTTTTCATCAGGATAAGGCGGTGTTGCGAACTTCTTTTGAATTTTTACCTAAAGTTGTAAATTCCAACAACATTAGTAGAGAAATTGTGGTTCCTTCATTATGTCCTAATCCTAAGAATTCTAAGGAGAAATCGTTGCATTCTTTGGATGTTGTTAGAGCTGTGAAATATTATGTTGAAGCTACTAAGTCTTTCCGAAAGACTTCTAGTCTATTTGTTATCTTTTCCGGTTCTAGAAAAGGCCAGAAAGCTTCTGCCATTTCTTTGGCATCTTGGTTGAAATCTTTAATTCATCATGCCTATGTTGAGTCGGGTAAAACTCCGCCTCAAAGGATTACAGCTCATTCTACTAGGTCAGTTTCTACTTCCTTGGCGTTTAGGAATGAAGCTTCGATTGATCAGATTTGCAAAGCAGCAACTTGGTCCTCTTTGCATACATTTACTAAATTCTGCCATTTTTATGTATTTTCTTCTTCTGAAGCAGTTTTTGGTAGAAAAGTACTTCAGGCAGCGGTTTCAGTTTGAATCTTCTGCTTATGTTTTTCATTAAACTTTATTTTGGGTGTGGATTATTTTCAGCAGGAATTGGCTGTCTTTATTTTATCCCTCCCTCTCTAGTGACTCTTGCGTGGAAAGATCCACATCTTGGGTAATCATTATCCCATACGTCACTAGCTCATGGACTCTTGCTAATTACATGAAAGAAAACATAATTTATGTAAGAACTTACCTGATAAATTCATTTCTTTCATATTAGCAAGAGTCCATGAGGCCCGCCCTTTTTTGTGGTGGTTATGATTTTTTTGTATAAAGCACAATTATTCCAATTCCTTATTTTATATGCTTTCGCACTTTTTTCTTATCACCCCACTTCTTGGCTATTCGTTAAACTGAATTGTGGGTGTGGTGAGGGGTGTATTTATAGGCATTTTGAGGTTTGGGAAACTTTGCCCCTCCTGGTAGGAATGTATATCCCATACGTCACTAGCTCATGGACTCTTGCTAATATGAAAGGAATGAATTTATCAGGTAAGTTCTTACATAAATTATGTTTTCTCAGGGATATAGAATTGGATTCAGAATACGTCCTCCTATTGAGCGATTATTTATTACTCCTATTCCAAAACATCCTATTACAGCCCAAACATTTCTAAAATCTGTTTCGGATCTGGAAAATATGGGAGTAATTGTTCCAGTACTTGCAGGAACAAGGAATGAGATTTTATTCAAAACACATTTGTAAGAATACCAACTTTCAAAATTGGAAACTATATGGACTATCCTGCATTTTGTTCAGCAAGGTCACTTTATGTCCACAATAGATTTACAGAATGCTTACCTTTACATCCCATTTCACCCAGAACATCATCAGTTTCTGAGGTTCTCTTGTGGAAAAGCATTACCAGTTTGTTGCTCTTCCGTTTGGCCTAGCAACAGCTCCAAGAATATTTACAAAGGTTTTCTGTGCCCTTTTATCTGTAATCAAAGTGCTGGGCATTGCAGTATTGACTTATTTGAACAATATCTTGGTACTAGCTCAATCTTTTAATTTAGCAGAATCTCACACAAAACAACTATTGTTGTTTCTTCAAAGACATGGTTGGTGGATCATTTTACCAAAGAGTTCCTTGATACCGCAAACAAAACTCGCTTTTTTAGGTTTCCAGTTAGATTCAGTGTCCATGACTCTTTCCTTAACGGAAAAGAGACAAATACAATTGGTTTCAGCTTGTCTAAACCTTCAGTTTCTTTCATTCCCTTCAGTGGCTATGTGTATGGAAGTACTAGGCCTCATGATTGTAGCATCGGACGCGATCCCATTTGCTCATTTTCATATGAGATCTCTTCAACTTTGTATGCTACACCAATGGTGCAAGGATTATACTCAAATATCACAACAGATATTCTTAGATCCTAATACGCACCTTTCTCTGACTTGGTGGTTAAATCGCCACTCTTTTCTTCAGTTGTCTTCTTTTGCTCTTCCTTCCTGGTCTGTGACCACCACAGATGCAAGTCTTACAGGTTGGGAGCTTTTTTAGGGTCTCTGACAGCACAAGGAGTTTGGAATCTTTGGGAGGTGAGGTTACCAATCAATATCTTGGAACTCTGTGATCTTTTCAGGGCTCTTTAGGCTTGGCACCTATTGAAGAAAGAGCCTTATCTCCGTTTTCAGACAGTCAATATCACGATGGTGGCCTTTGTTAATCATCATGGGGGAACTCAAAGTTCCTTAGCCATGATAGAGGTATCTTGAATCCTTTCTTGTGCAGAAACCAACTCCTGTCTCATAACTGCGATTCACATCCCAGGTGTAGACAACTGGGAGGCAGATTACCTCAGTCGACAGTCCCTAAATCCAGGAGAGTGGTCTCTCCACCAAGATGTGTTTTGATTGTAGAACTTTGGGGCCTACCAGAAACAGATCCGATGACCTCTCGTTTGAACAACAAACTTTCCAGGACCTAGCAAGGTCCAGGGATCCTCAGGCATAGGTGTTGGATACTCTAGCAGTGCCTTGTTCTTACCAGCCTCTCTCTGGTCCTGCTTCCAAGAGTGATTTCCAAAATCAAAATGGAAAGGTAATTTGTGATCCTGATAGCTGCAGCATGGCCTCACAGGATTTGGTATGCGGATCTGGTCCGAATGTCTTGTTGCCCACCATAGCCTCTTCCTCTAAGGCCAGACCTTCTGTCTCAAGGCATCTTCTTCCAACCAGATCTAAAGTCTCTAAACTTAATAACATGAAAATTGAACACTTAGTTCTCAGTCATAGAGGATTCTCTTACTCTGTCATTAACACTATGATTCAGGCCAGCAAGCCTGTTTCTAGAAAGATCTATCACAAAGTTTGGAAAACATATTTCATGGTGTTCAACCCATGATTATTCCTGGCATTATTTTAGAATTCCCAGGATACTTCAGTTTCTTCAGGATGGTTTAGATAAGGGTTTATCTGCCAGTACCTTGAAATGACAAATCTCTGTGTAATGTTTCAAAGGATTATTGCTAAACTGCCTGATATTCATTGTTTTGTTCAGGCCCTAATCCAGATGTTATTGGGCCTATTTCTCCTCCGTGGAGTCTTAACCTAGTATTAAAAGTCTTGCAGGCTGCTCCTTTTGAGCCTATTGGACATTAAACTACTTTCTTGGAAAGTGTTGTTTATTTCGGCTATCTCTTCTGCTAGAAGAGTTTCTGCATTGTCTGTTCTCTTTTGTTAGTCTCCTTATCTGATTTTCCATCTGGACAAAATTGTCACATGGAAACTCACACAACATTAATAGCGAAATTATCATTCCCTCCTTGTCTCCTAATCCTAAAAATGCTACTAAAAAGTTTTGCATTCTTTGGATGTTGTTAGAGCATTGAAATATTATTTTGATGCTACTAAGGTTTTCAGACAGACTTCTATTTGTTCTTTTTTTCTGGTCCTAAGAAAGATCAGAAGGCCTCAGCTTTTTTCTTTAGCCTCTTGGTTGAAACCTTTGATTCACAAACTTATTTGGAGGTGGGTCAGCCTCCGCCTGAGAAAAATAACAGCTCACTCTACTTGATCGGTTGCCACATCTTGCCTTTCAAGAATGAGGCTTCAGTTGATCAAATTTGCAAAGTGGCCACTTGTTCTTCTTTGCAAACCTTTACTAAATTTTACCATTTTGATGTTTTTGCCTCCTCAGAAGCAGCTTTTGGTAGAAAGGGCCTTCAGGCAGATGTCTCAGTTTGATAATTGTGCCTATGTGGTAGATTTATCATGCTGCGGATGTAGATTTTTCCATGCGAGTCTTTAGGCTCACTGGAAAATAAATTAAGAAGCAACGGTCGTAGGTGGCGGACAGCAATCACCCCCTAGCAGCCGATTGTTCGTGAATGTGCAGGGGGTGGCATTGCACAAGCATTTCACCAGAAATGCTTGTGCAATGATTAATGCCGACAGCATATGCTGTCTGCATTTAGCAATGTCGTGCGGACATGATCCGCTACAGCAAATCATGTCCGTCCGACTTATAATTCTACCCCTAAATTTTGAGTTTTTTTCATAAGACATTATTTTGGATTTAATTTCTCACCAAAAACGCTGTTTTTATTGTATCCCTCCCTTTCTTGTTACTCGTGGACTTCCACATGTTGGGTATTATATCCAATAATGTAACAGCTTGTGGACTTTTGCCACCTATATGAAAGAAAACATAATTTATGTAAGAACTTACCTGATAAATTAATTTCTTTCATGGTGGCGAGAGTCCACGAGGTCCCACACATTTAGGGTTATTTTTATTGTTTAATCACATCTTCTTTTTTCCTGCTCCTCATTTATTGGCTTTTACTCCTTGAAGACCTCACTAGTTGGCTATTTGTAACACGGAGGTATGTGTGCGGTGGGATGGGTATTTATAGGCTTTTGAGGTTTGGGAAACTTTGCCTCCTCCTGGTAGGAATGTGTATTCTATACTTAACAGCTCATGGACACCATGAAAGAAAGAAATTTATTAGGTACGTTTTGAGAACTACAAAACAAATAATGTGATATCTTCTAAATAGAAAAAAATGCTCAAAATAATGTTACAGGAACCTCTGGTAGAGCATGACATTGTGAGTGGATTAATTGACTTAATTTACGAAAAAAAAGTTTAACATTACAGACATGAATATAGAGCCTCATGCTACATAACTAAAATGAATCATTATTTTAAGATGAATAACCTTTATACTATAATGTATCTTAAATAGAAAACTGTTTAGATAGATTTTTCCTCAAAAAGCATTTGAATAAAAAAAAAATCTGAATTAAATGGATACTAATTCAGATAGAGCATGCAATTTTAAGCAACTTTCTAATTTACTCCTATCAATTTTTATTTGTTCTCTTGCTATCTTTAATTAAAAAAACATAAATTATGCTTACCTGATAATTTCCTTTTCTTCTGATGGAAAGAGTCCACAGCTGCATTCATTACTTTTGGGAAATAAGAACATGGCCACCAGGAGGAGGCAAAGACAACCCAGCCAAATGCTTAAATACTCCTCTCACTCCCCTCATCCCCCAGTCATTCTGCCGAGGAACAAGGAACAGTAGAAGAAATATCAGGGTGAAAGGTGCCAGAAGAACATAAGGACGCCCCACATAAAATTACGGGTGGGGAGCTTTGGACTCTTTCCATCAGAAGAAAAGGAAATTATCAGGTAAGCATAATTTTATATTTTTCTTCTTAAATGGAAAAGCGTCCACAGCTGCATTCATTACTTTTGGGAAAACAATACCCAAGCTATAGAGGACACTGAATGCCAAGACGGGGAGGGCATAATAGGCGGCCCATACTGAGGGCACCAGGCCCGAACCTCTACCCAATAAAAAACCCTGCTTCGTCGGAAGCTGAGAACATTTTAAGAAGAAAAGCCCCAGTGACACTGACTTGCAGTTAGTCCAGAAGCCAAACTAGAGACCGCAAACTGACTCGACTGAGCCAACAGTCCTCCAGGAAACACCGTCGCCCAACAAACGGTCCCCCACCGCTCATCTCCACAAATGAAGGAGACACCAGCCAAAACCCCCCAAGGGGACAAAGCAAAGGAGAACCAAGGAAACCGAAAGGTCCCCTAATACAAAAAGGAACACCTCCACGAGTGAGCCCAGCTCATAGAGACCCAAAGGGGCCCAAACAGGGAAAGGAGGCCTCGCCTATACCAAGCGAAACCTGGGATAAGAACGGGCACAGAGACAGAACAGACGTCTCCCCAATATCCTGCAAGCACGGATGCAACAGAAGAGGCCAAGTCCTCCCAGTGTCTGGCCATAGAATATCAAGGTATGCGACCATTAAATAAGTGTGTAATACACCCAGGTAAAAAAAAAAACAAGTTTGAGAACACAACAGGACAACACAGAGGATACTAGTGAGGAAGAAAAGCAGTCAAGCAAGAAACAGACCGCAAAGCAACCCTCTTACAGAGGGCACATTCAAGGCAACCTAAGTCGCCAGACCTACACACAGGTCCCTGGAAAGGGGAACACAAAAACCTCAATCGAGGCCCCCCGAGAAGGATAGTATACTCTCAGAACCTAAAGGAAGAGTAAACCCTCTTCTATCAATGGAGCAAGTTGAAAGGAAAATCTATACCCTAGAAGACTAAGCTAACAGGATTGACTCAACAAGCTCACACATCCAGAGGAGACTGCACGAACGCAGGTCCTTAGACCGCTCGGCCATCCTGACCTGCAGACCCACACTCAGCTGGACCAGCCTCCGGGATCCAAGACAAGGAAACAAAAGAATCCCGAAAGAGATACAGGAACGAGCGTAAGGATAGCACAGCCATCCCCACAGAGCACAAGTACAACTCGACTCTGAAACGGACAATAAGGCCATAGACCTAAAGATCTATCAAAAGAAAGGCCCAACAAGCCTGCTTGGAGCCAGCAAGACTCCAGGGGGAACCAATCCTACCTCCCATCCAGGAGAAGCCCCAAGCAAGGACTCAATCTCCATAGGGAGGAGAATATCCCCTAAAGAAAAGGGATGATGCCGGAAGAGCAACAACTGCCCTCAAGGCCCAAATGCACCGGCTAATGGGAAGTGAAATTCCCAATACAGATGTCCTAGAAAAGGACCCCCCCTCTACAAGTAGCTTGCCAAGCAGAGGCACAGCCAACCCATTTGCTTGCAGAGCAGGGAATCCACAGGAACACTGGCAAGCTGACCAGGGGAATGCAATCCTAAGGCGCACCAGAAATTGGACATCCAGCGCCAACCACCCTTGAGGCTCAAGCCACACGGCCAACCAACAGATGACATGAGCCACTCTGTGGCAAAGAGTAAGAAAAATACTCAGAAAACCTAGCCAACCATGACCAGGTGAGGTAGATGGAGCAAGGACATAGCCCAAGTTCCCATTACCATGGAAAACCCCGACTAGCCCTGAGATCCAAGCTTCCTGAGATCCAAGCATTAAGCCCTCCCACCCTCCACCACATGGGGGACGAAACTCTAAATTCTGATAAAATCAGATAGACTGACGCAGCGGAAAAACTCCCCTGCCCGGTCATCTATGACTAAAGGCTATAAGGACTGAAACAATCCTTCCCACCTCACAGACCCACAGGTCCTCTTGAATGCTTAGTTGAACATGAAAAACAATGATAACCTGAGCACTCAGTGCTTCTACCGAACCAGCCGAGCAGAACAGTGCCATGTATCTGAACAGCCGCAAAAACGAATGAACCCGACAGGACCAGCCTGCACCTAGGGTCCCATTCGGCAAGCTGCGTAAATTCTCCCTCGTAGGGGGAAAAACAGAAAACAGGCATTTTTAACAGAGGACTAACATGTCCGACAACTTCCTGAAGAAGTAATAGAGTATCAATCCCAGAAGGTTCCTGAAGGAAACAAAAACAAATAAGACATCCCATCGGATATAAATAAAATATAAGGCAACCCGGAGGTTAATGCCCAAAAGACACAGGCCTACCCGCAGGACCAGCCAAACTAAGCCCTATCTCAAAACTGGGAAAGATCTCAACAAATGACAATCAGGAGATTACTTCATCCCCACATGCCTAATGAGGTTCACCATTCGAATTATCAGACTGAAATTCCCCGTATCTGGTAACTATAGGGTCATTCAATAACTGAAAAACATGTCTGAGCAACAAGCGAAGGCGCGCAATCCTGTAACGGAAGGCACAACACTCAGAGACAGATACCCCTGCAGGGAACTGTAAAGGCCCTCCCCAAGGCGGAAGGCCGGGGACAATAGGGCACAAGCACATTCTCAAACGTTTGGACTCTGCAGACGAATAATCGCCAACATTATGTGGAAGCGAAAACGTGCTGCAACCTCCGGGGGAAGCACGCCACCCCGCATGGAGGAACCATAAACTGGGTGCAGAAGTATGATTTGGTAGGGAACTCGCCTTTTGGAGGACAGAACCCCCAGAGGCGGATGGCTCAGCAGTCCCTTGATTCCCCGAGCCCGAGGAACCAGGTGCTCTGAAATGGCATACGGAACAAAACTGGTTGACGGGCGTCAACGAGGCCACTCCAGATTCATCACCGCACTCTGAATCTGAAATCAAAATAGTCTCAGTATCAGAATCCTCTGTAACTGAATCTGAAATTAACAGTCTCAGCATCAGAATCCTCCATAGCTGGATAGTAGTGAAAACTAAAATGACACCCGACACCCCAATGGCTGGGGCACTCACCACCTCCTATGACCAGACCCCTGCGGACTAGAAAATTTCCTTCCCCACGCGGTCAGGAATGTGGAAATGGAACAACAGAACGTAGCCACGCCCAAACACAAGTATAGTTAGACCCGCAAGGTGGTAGCCTCTCGGGAAACATTCACATTACAGTACATTGCAAATAAAGTCAAATGAAACGATCTTACCGGAATCTATGCCGTGGAACAGGAACACGGCCCTTCAAGTGTGACGTATAGTAGCATCGCCTCCGCCATGGACTTGAGAGAAGAAAGTAGGCAGCGAAGCGAAGTTTGACAACGCTTATTGCTTGAAGAGCTGTTAATATGAGTCGGGATGGTTTCGCAGAAAGAACCTCCCTGCATCTCCGGACTCTAACTTTCATCCAAGCCCTCACTGAGAGACTGACAGGATTACTTAAAGCTCCCGCCCCATGCCGAAGAGTACTACCCTCCATAAGAGACGAAAACAAAAATTAAAAATTCTGACACTTCTCTGCCTACTGGGATGAAAGGCAAAGAATGACTGGGGGATGAGGGGAGTGGGAGGAGTATTTAAGCCTTTGGCTGGGTTGTCTTTGCCTCCTCCTGGTGGCCAGGTTCTTATTTCCCAAAAGTAATGAATGCAGCTGTGGACTCTTTCCATTTAAGAAGAAAAGTAGGAATTTAAAGCTTAGAAACCAATGCATTTTAGGCTCAGCACCATGGATAGCACTTGCTTATTTGTGGATACAGTTAGCAAACCAATGAGCAAGCATAACCCAGGTTCTCAACCAAAAATGGGCCGGCTCTTACACTTTACATTCCTGTTTTTTAAATACAGATAGCAAGAGAAAAAAGAAAAATTTATAACAGGAGTAAATTAGAAAGTTGCTTAAAATTGCATGTTCTATCTGAATTATTAAAGAAAAAATGTGGGTTTAGTGTCCCTTTAAATAAAAAAAAATCTGATTTAAATAAAAAAATCTGATTTTTATAATTTTTATCCACCCTGCTCCAGACACCTACCTAGGTACAGGTACAAATCCCCAAATCCAGAATTCCAAAATCCAAACTTATTCTGAAATCCAAACTATTTAATTAACATTTAAAAAAAAAAAAATTACGTCACAATCTTGTCTGCCTGTATCTTAGGTTTTTTTTTTGTGTTTTAATAAACAGCTATTATCTTTATGATTAAAGTACTGTACTATCTTTCTGATGGTACTATGTATACAAACATGATATAAAACTACCTTTAGGTTACATGTATAAGCTGCATTATGACATGTAAATATTGCCTAAATGATATAAGATATTATTGTTGTCAAAACATTCGCTGTTAGTAATGTTGGTGATCATGTGTTCCTGGATCACCAGTGAAGGGAAGGGGGAAATGCACTCCAGATAGAGATATAAGATATTGTTGTTTACACTTGGTCCCATCCTCTCTCCAAACTGTCCTATTTTAAAGATACAAATATTCCAAAATCCAAACTTTTCTGAAATACAAACCTTTTCTGGTCCCAAGCAATTAGGATAAGTGTTTTCTACCAGTATCTCTTCAATAAAGAATACCATGGGAACAAAGCAAATTTGTTAATAGAAGTGAATTGGAAACTTTTTTAAATTGTATGCTCTGTTTGGATCACAAAATATTTTTTTTGGGCTTCATATCCCTTTAAGTGCAGGGGAACTATGATCACCTCTAAAAGCACCCTCCCCCCAGGATGAAGACATGTGGTTGCCACCTGTATTTAAATTATTGTGCGGATGATGATCATATGTCGCAATCCACATTTAAGAGGTTAAATACAGGTAGCCCTCAGTTTACGCCAGGGTTAGGTTCCAGAAGGAATGGTTGTAAATCGAAACCGTTGTAAATTGAAACCCAGTTTATAATGTAAGTCAATGGGAAGTGAGGAAGTTAGGTTCCAGGCCCCTCTCAAAATTGGCATAAGTAACACCTAATGCATTATTTTTAAAGCTTTGAAATAAAGACTTTAAATGCTAAACAGCATTATAAACCTAATAAAATAATCAAACAACACAGACTTTACTTGCATTTTTCTGCAAACAGTTCTTTCTATGCATTCCTATCTGGACTGATTTATAGACAGGAAGATCTTGTTCCTTTGCAAGCTGCTCGATAGCTCAGGTCTGGTTAAACTGATTAATTTCAGCTTGCTTGGCTTGCATATATTTGCTGCAACACAAGCGGACAGCTCCACCTACTGGCTATTTTAATCAATGCACTGCTTCTCAATGCTTTTCAATAGCAGTCACATGACTGGAAAAAAAAGGTTGTTATTCTGAAACGGTGCAAATTGAACCGTTGTAAACCGAGGGCCACCTGTACAATGAAGTAAAATACAATGTTCCTTTAGAAATTCCAAGAATAACCAATTTACTATAGTTTTCAACCTTTGTAGTCTTTGAATGTGCCCTCAAAACTGACAAATTTCAAAAACATGCATTCATGCAATCCAATGTGACAAGCATCTAAAAAGGTGGGTTTAACATTTAAATATTTAAATGGTATCGATCCCCAAGGCAGAACATGCTGCGATCTGCAATCTCATCGCAGAAAATACACCATGTCTGCAGAAAAAACGGCAGTGGCAGTTAGTATACATTTTTTGCCTGCACTTTTAATTTCTACTTGTAGGTTTCATTTTTCCGTTCTATCTCAATGTAAATATTTTCTACGTTCCTCTCTCTTCAATTTCCTCTCCATTCATGAATTCCAGTGCGCTAAAGGGTAACGGCACATTGCAGAAAAGGTAAGTCAGGGCTTAACAAATTTATTCTAGTCTAGGAGCCAACCAAAATACTTAGGACCAAAGCAACAAAGGATGAGACTCCAAGAAAGCTGAAAAAAGGTGAAATCCCACCTTAAAGGAAAACAGCTGTTGTTTCTGCAGTCATATTGGCCACATCGCATCTGAGAGAAGCTAATGGTGTATACGTCAGAACAAGAAAAAGGTAATCCTGGAGTGGAAAAACTGAGCGTAGATGTGGCAACAATCCAAACACGCACTAGCAAATAGTTAAAATGTTCACATTTTATTAGAAACCGTAAAAGACTTACACATCACAGGACATAGGTAGAGGAGTGTAGGCACAGCGGAACAGATCCTACGTCATCTGACACTTTACACGCCCTTCTGAAGCTTTCTCAAAGGTAGTGTAATGGGTGCAGGCAGAGAGTGTTATTTAAACATTTCAGGTTCTCCGATAGGGCTATATTATCCAATCAAAACACGTATTGTCTGACCTGCCTACATGTAAGCAGGTCAGACAATACGTGTTTTGATTGGATAATATATACATATATATATGTGTATGTATGTATATTTTTATATAATACACAAAAAAAGAGATTAGTAGCTGTTGAAAAGATAAAAAGACAACTATAGTGTAGCGAGGCTAAGCAAGGCTGAATGTCCCTTGGACTCTGGTATGCTACAGGTTAATCTGATAGTTCCGGGACAAGTGACTAGATGTACTTCAAAAACACGTGTAGTCTCCTTAACAGAATAGGAAAGTTCTACAAGTATAGAGCTAAGTCACTTGAAAAGTCAAAGTCGATTTAGCCTCCAAAAGAAACACAAGTCAGTCCAGAGTCACACAAAATTGTATTGCAGGGTAAAGTCAATACTTAGCTTAGCTCCGCTCAAACATAGGAGACCGATCCACATTCAGATGGTAGTTCCATCCACTGAACCAGGCAGTCAGTATGGTCAGCCGATGTAGTCAACATCCACTGATGCGTCCCGTCAGGCAAGCAAACCCCCCTGGTCGTGTCGGTAGGAAATGGCCACAGATTGCTGCTCTCACGTCTCCTCGTAGTGATCAAAGCCCTCTGACGTCAGAGCGTAAGCGATCGATTAGCGCACAATGATGAAATGTGTAAGGGAAAGAAGTCCTCAAAGCTCCTATGATGAGCGGGCAAGGGCCGAGTCCTCAGGCAACCAAAAAGCGAAATTCCACTCGCTATATGCAGAAAGGCTCAACATCCAAAGGAGGAAAGACTGGTACCAAGGGCTCAAAACTTGATGCAAAAGTTTATTCAGCAGCGTTGCTCATTACAAGGTGAGTATCCACGAAGACACCTGACGCGTTTCGAGCATGCGCTTCATCAGAGGCCTCTGATGTAGTGCATGAGCCAAACGCGTCAGGTGTCTTCGTGGATATTCACCTTGTAATGAGCAACGCTGCTGAATAAACTTTTGCATCAAGTTTTGAGTCCTTGGTCCCAGTCTTTCCTCCTTTGGATGTTGAGCCTTTCTATATTTTTATATATATATATATATATATATATGTGATTACAGATCATAGAGGCTGAAACTTTCCCAAATAAGTTAATTGGGTATGCACTGTATTGTAAAAATGGAGTTGTGTACCCTTCCCAGGCCATTTCAAGAATACTGTGTATATCCCATTAATTCATTTGGGAAAGCTTCAGCCTTTGGCATGCATAACATACTCTAATGGGTGTGTATTATATTATTTGTTCTTCCAGTGTTCCTTATTTTTTTATAAAGATCTCTTTCCTGTAATCAACTCTGAGGTTGTAATAAATAAATATATATATTGAGACTCATTTCTAAGTGCCATTCTTTAGGAGGCATATATTATACATCAGCAGTATAAGCATGGAGCAGCAGCCCCTCCAAAATAAGCATATAGACCGCAGCAGTACCGTAGAGCAGGGTCCCAGGCAGACCGACACTGTGGGAATGTACAGCAGACATCAGCGAGGTTATACATTAACCTGTCATCATGCACACGGAGTAGGTGCAATAAACTCAGCAACATCGGCTCCTCAGAGACACTGCAGAAACATTTTCACTAAAAAAATCTCATTGCAAAAAATGAAAAAAAAGTTCTGCCTCTGGGGTATCGATAGTGTGTATCCTATGTGGAATAAGGGATATAATTTGTTAATACATTATATGTGGAGCGAAAAATGGTGTGTGTATATACAAAGGGAGGGGGTGTGTTTATTGTGTTGGATGAAACTGGTGTGGGTTGTGTGAGTTTGTAGTACTAGGGCTTGTGTGTGCGCAAATAGCACATGGATAGACATATGATTTGACTGTATAATTGACAGCGGTAAGGATGGTGTCTGTGTGTGTTTATAATCTATTAAAAAATCTGGCTAATCTCAGACATATTGATATGCAGTACAACTGAACCCAGCTGCATTAGTCATTCAACCTCTCTACACCTTGACAGGTAGATTATTTATTGTGCTAGCCTGTCCCTAAAGAGACATTGTAATTCAACCACTCTGCATATATATAAAGGAGGGGCTACCAGAAGAAACATGTTTTGAACCATAACAACCATTGCTCTACCATCAGCAACTATTGGGAGTACCACAAGTACAACACAGAATAGAGCCTCTTAAACTTACTGAGAGTTCCCGGATCAATAAAGTAACCTCAGTGGTGCTCAACAGTTTATTTTCTACATTTGGGAGACGCAATATATCAGTCAGATTTTCTTTTATCCCTGTGATAGAGCACCATTAAAATCTAGTGCAATGTCCTTTACATGTATAAACAGAAAGTGATGGTAAATTTCAGAGTATAAGAATGTTGCAATGAAAAATATATTAGCGTGCAAGTAAAACCACATAATTATTTTTTTTAAAGTGTATATATATTTTATAATAAAAGATTTATAATTCTAATTTGTATGGTCTGTTCCAACCGCCACCCCTTCATTTCCTCTTTTGGCTGGACTATGATGTATAGAGCACTCCCACCCACTCTCTGCATAGGCTTTCTAAGGGCTTTAAAGGGGCTGGACTTTAAAATTGTCAAATGACACGCATGTTGATTGGATGTTCACTGCAATTGTCATAAAAAAAAGTTCTTTCAAGTGGGCCGGCATAACATTGCAACAGAAGCATTACTATATGAACTAAAAAACGTAAAAACAAAAAAAGGTACACATATACTTTTTTAATGGCAAAGATTACATATATGACATTTGATTAGTTGAGGTTTACCATCACTTTAATGCTGTTTAACCCCTTCACTACCAGGACTTTCAGAGAAAAACTTGCCCAAAATACTGGAGGATTTTAAGCATTTTTGCTATCACTCAATTTAAACAGAAATAGAGCCTTATTTTTTTTTCTTTATTTACCTGACAAAACTATAAATATATTTTAACCCTTTCACTACTGCGACATCAAAACTATATATATTATTTAAGTAGACAGCCCAAGGTATTGATTTAAGCCCATTTTGGTATATTTCATGCCACCATTTCACCGCCAAATGCAATCAAATAAAAAAAATTGGTACTTTTATTTTACATAATTCTTGTGCAATCATGGCACAAATGTTTGTAAAAGTTTCTCTAGGATGCCCTTTGTTCAGAAATAGCAGACATATATGGCTTTGCCATTGCTTTTTGGTAATTAGAAGGCCGCTAATTGAAGCTGCGCACCACACTTCTATTATTCCTGGCAGTGAAGGTGTTAATTAGGTAGCTTAAAATGTTAATTTTAGCCTTAGTGTAGAGATTAGCCTCCCACCTGAGACTTCCCACCCCCTGATCCCTACCTGATACCTCCCAAACAGCTCTCTTCCTTCCCCCACCCCTCACTGGTAACCCCCCATCTTAGGTACTGGCAGACAGTCTGCCAGTATGAAAATATAAGGCTTCTTTTTTTAATAAAATACATTTTGTAAATGTTCTGCAATGTAGGATCCCCCCTTACCCCCTAACCTCCCTGATCCCTCCCAAACAGCTCTATAAACCTCCCCCCTCTAACTATTACCCGCCATCTTAGGTACTGGCAGCTATCTGCCAGTACCTATAAACTTTTTTTTTTTTTTTTTTTAAATGTAATTTATTTATTTTTATAATTTTTGTACATATTTTCTGTAGCGTAGTGTCCCCCCCATCCGCAATCTTTAGTTAGGGTCCCCCACACCCCCAGATCCTATTTGCTATAGTGTAGCTGCCCCATCCTTCCCTGTCCCTTTATTTTTTTTTCTATAGCATAGGGCCCTCACGCTCCCTCTGGCCTCCCCTGCTGGGCCGCCCACCTGCCAGCTACCCACACCTTCTGCCGGCACTAACAGAAGATGGTTAAAGATGGTGACACACAGTGTCACCGTCTGTAACGATCAGGCATCTGCCCTCATATGGAGGTGGAGCACCGGCTCCATATGTGGCAGATGCCTGAAGCTTCTGTAGCTCCAGCTCTCGGCTGTAACTTAACAGCTGAGAGTGCTGGAGCTTCCTGAAGCAAAGACGTATATATACATCTTGCGGTGCAATAGGAAAAGTACTGCAAGATGTATATATACATCCTTTTGGGTGAAGGGGTTAAGTAGACAACCAAAGGTATTGATCTAGGCCCATTTTGGTATATTTCATGCCACCATTTCACGGCCAAATGCGATCAAATAAAAAAAAATGTTTCTCACTGAAATTATTTCCATACTGCTTGTGCAATCATGACACAAATGTTTGCAAAAGCTTCTCTGGGATCCCCTTTGTTCAGAAATAGCAAACATATATGGCTTTGCTATTGCTTTTTGGTAATTAGAAAGCCGCTAATTGCAGCTGCGCACCACACTTCTATTAATCCCGGAAGTGAAGGGGTTAATAAGGTAGCTTGTAAGGTTAATTTTAGCTTTAGTGTAGAGATTACCCACCCACCTGACACTTCCCACCCTCTGATCCCTCCCAAACAGCTCTCTCAACCCTCCCCCCACCCCACATTTTTTCCATAGCATAGTGCCACCTCTCTCCCTCTCCCTTTATTTTTTATTTTCTGCAGTGTAGGGTCCTCCCACTCCACTGCTGGGCCGCCTCCCTGATTCCCTCCCACTGGCACCTGCAGCTGATCACTACACACAGTGCACAGACAATGGCACTGTGTGTAACGATCTTGCATCTGCCCTCATATGGAACCGGAGCATCGATTGTGCTCTGGTTCTATATAAACGGGCAGATGCCTAGAGCTCAGGAACTCCAGCTCTCGGCTGTAACTTAACAGCCGCGACTGCTGGAGCTTCCTGAAGCTTAGACGTGTATATATACATACATTTTATATGTTGTGTGGTACGATAGGCAAAGTACCGCACAACGTGTATATATGTTGGATTGGGTGAAGGGGTTAATGTAAACTGAATTGTATCAGCTTAGTGTTTCCTGCTAATACTCAATCATTGACAAGTACCTTCTAATGTTCATTGGCTAATAAGTACAGTAGAAGTGTCTATCAGACAATCAGCATTGGCAGGAAACATACTGGAATTGCTGTATAATACCTTTATTGGGAAGAAAGTCTTAGATACTCTGCTTTATTAATGTCCGAGATGCTCTGTAGTGATCTCTGGTCATCAAGAAGAGAGTGATTATGTACGCTACAGAAAACTAGTTTGGAAGGGAGAGGGTGGGATGGGTACACTAAAGAAAAAGGGGAAATCAGGATGGGGCCTACATAATGATTGCAGGGAGCAGAGGTAGGGGGTCCCTATACTACAGTAAAAATATTAATAAATAAATAAATAAATAAAACAATAAAAACCTAAGATGGCTGCAGTGGAAGAGGGGATGGTTAGAGAGCTGAGGGATCAGGGAAGTGGGAGTGTTGAGGAGGGATCCCTGCACTGCAGAAAAATAAATAACTAAAGCCCTAAACTGCAAACTGGCAGATGGTCTGCAATTTCTAAGATGGTGGTTAAGTGTGGGGGCTCTTTGGTAGAGATCAGGCTAGGTGATTGGTGTCAGGTGGGATTTGTAATCCCTACATTACAATATTATTACCCTTACCAGCTAACGAATTAACCCCTTCACTACAGGGAATTCCAGAAGTGTGTGTAGCTGCAATTAGCGTCCTAATTACCAAAAATTTGTTTTCTCAGATAATAAAGCTTATGTTATAGCACAGAAAGCGTCATAAATATCTAATGTCTATTTTATAAATTGCCCATCTCTTAATGGTCAAATAATGTCCTCTGCCAGTGTTGCACCCTACTTTATCCCACACTATAGGTACAGACAGACCACGCAGGCCGGGGGGACTCTGTTGTTTGTATGCAACTTAGGCAGGGAAGCAGCAAGCAGGGATTTGGGGGGTGGAGGCTCAGGCTGACGGTCACGGACATGGTGCTCTGGCCGGCAGCGGCTCACTAGTCTCTGGGGCCTGTTGGTCGACTCACGGGGTACCCACTGTGCTGCACTGACAGCTGAGCTCAGCTGACTGTGTCAATAGTAGAACCTTGTGAAACGTGTGAGAATAAGATGTGGAGGGGATAGGCCAGTGAGTGAGCAATGAGAAGGAACTTTGACCCTCACAATGTTACTTCCCTATTGGTCCATCACTGTTTCCCAATTTGTTTAAAACTACAACTATGGTTGACAGAGCAAATGCTTTAGAATTTGTATACATTGTGTTATTAATCTTTATTTTAGAAAATGCATGCAGTTAAAATGATATTGGGGTTAGAAGTTATCTGCAGGAGGTGTTTCTCTGGAATGTCTATATCTAGCCACCAATCAGCAAGTGCTAACCAGGTTCTGAAACAAAAATTTTTTACCCTCCCTGTGTGTGCTTATGTGTGATTGTGTAAAATCTTTATTTTCTTAAAATATGTTACCAGAGTGCTTATACTTTCCTTTTAAATCTTCACAAGTGTTATTTTCTGTCACTTCCTAAAAATGGTCTCATGATTTTGTTAAGTTACTCCCCATCCCTGCTCTTGCCCACCAAATATCACACTTTTGCCCTGAGGCAGGGGGGTGTCCCTCTTTCGAATTTTAAAATTGGGAGGTATGTATATAGTTTTAACAGGTAAATAAACAAGGCACTATTTCTGTTTAAATGGAGTGATACAAAATGTTCTGGTATTTTGGGCAAGTTTTTCTCTGAAATTCCAGGTAGTGAAGGGGTTAACCTAAAATGTTCAGCATAACTTAAAGGGACACTGAACCCAAATTTTTTTTCTTTTGTGATTCAGAAAGAGCATGCAATTTTAAGCAACTTTCTAATTTACTCCTATTATCAATTTTTCTTCGTTCTCTTGCTATCTTTATTTGAAAAAGAAGGCATCTAAGCTAAGGAGCCAGACAATTTTTGGTTTAGTACCCTGGACAGCACTTGTTTATCAGTGCTGTCCAATCAGCAAGGATAACCCAGGTTGTTCACCAAAATGGGCCGGCATCTAAACTTACATTCTTGCTTTTCAAATAAATATACCAAGAGAATGAAGAAAATTTGATAATAGGAGTAAATTAGGAAGTTGCTTAAAATTGCATGCTCTATCTGAATCACGAAAGAAAAAATTTGGATTTAGTGTCCCTTTAATGTGATTTAGTATCTGACGTGTGGTATTTATATATGGGAGCTAATGGTTGCTCACATATACCCATTTATGTAATATAACTTTTCCATGTAAACTAATGCTGTGAATACAGCTTATAAAACCTGATTACCAGACTGTCAGTTAACTTTATTTTTATAACTCTATCAATAGATAACTATAATCAGCCGTATCGATTGCATAAAAATACAAACTGCATCCACTGGGACTAATTGCAACAGTGTATTTAATGAGCTAACAGAATGTGATACTTTATGTGACATTACACTGGATAACTTGTCTCAAAATAATAATATCTATGCAGTCATACTACTACAAGACAGTTACTAATGGAAATGATCTATTTTGACAGTCAGTACCTTAGTATACACGAGTGGAAATTAACTACTTGATATTTAAGTGGGGCATTATTATGTAGCAGCCTTTTCCATATTTGTGCAGCTTGATACATACTACCATTGTATTCCTTCGCTACTGGGGCTCATATAGTTACGGCTGAGTAACTGCCAGCATTGTAGTTTTAACATGAACCCGTTGTTTTAAAGGGACACTAAACCCAAAATTTTTCTTTCATGATTCAGATATAGCATGCAATTTTAAGCAACTTTCTAATTTACTCCAATTATCATTTTTTTCTTCGTTCTCTTGCTATCTTTATTTGAAAAAGAAGGCATCTAAGCTTTTTAATTAGTTCAGAACTCTTGACAGCACTTTTTTATTGGCAGATGAATTTATCCACCAATCAGCAAGAACAACCCAGGTTGTTTACCAAAAATGGGCCAGGATCTAAACTTACATTCTTGCATTTCAAATAAAGATACCAAGAGAATGAAGGCAATTTGATAATAGGAGTAAATTATAAAGTTGCTTAAAATTTCATGCTCTAGCTGAATCACAAAAGAAAATATTTGGGTTCAGTGTCCCTTTAATATTTTTCTTATAAAGGTTTACGTTTTAATTCATTCATGACGCACACGCAGAAATGTTATAACATGTCTTCCTGGGTCTCAATATGAGTGCTCATAAAGTATAGTTTTTTTTTTCTAGGTTCTATCAGCCTGTTAGTGGAAGCATGTGACGTTTTCTGCCCATTCAGCATTCTCAAGGGGAGTGATTGGAGTCAAAGAGGGAATTTTAAAGGGATACTAAACCCAAATGTTTTCTTTCATGATTCATATAGAGCATGCGATTTTAAGCAACTTTCTAATTTAACCCTATTATCAATTTGTCTTTGTTCTCTTGGTATCTTTATTTGAAAAAACAAGAATAAAAGCTTTGGAGCCGGCCTATTTTTGGTTCAGTACCCTGGATAGTGCTTGCTGATTGGTGGCTACATTTAGCCATCCAGTTAGCAAGCACAATCCAGGTGCTGAACCTAAAATGGGCCGGCTCCAACGTTTTTATTCCTGCTTTTGCAAATAAAGATACCAAGAGAACAAAGAAAAAAATGATAATAGAAGTAAATTAGAAAGTTGCTTAAAATTGCTGCTCTATCTGAATTCTGAAAGAAAAAATATTTGGGTTTAGTGTCCCTTTAAGTTACTGCTAACGTTTTTAGCCTCATACCAGTGTGTATCAGTGTGCTAGCAGTACCTGTGTGACTGTGCCCCCATACTGAGAGACATTTGCTATTTTTTGCTAATAATTAATATACTAATGTTTGTGCCACTGCCTGCTTTAAAGAGAGATTAGAATATATATATATATATATATATATATATATATATATATATATATATATATATATAGTATACTGTATATACTAAGTTAGAAAAACAAGTTCTTGTTTTTTGTGTGCAAGTAAAACAAGTAAGTTTATTGCAAACTGTAATTTATAAGCTGTACATAAATACGTCGGATTTTATTCATTCATATCTGAGTAGGCTGGGGTCAATATTTTTGTGCTGACATCAGTGCAATGTTTGTCTTTCCTGAGATTCACTGAAAACATCTTAAAAACATCACCTTAAAGGGACACTAAACACAAAATTTTTCTTTCATGATTCAGACAGAGTATGCATTTTAAGCCACTTTCTAATTTACTCCTATTATCAAATTGCCTTTGTTCTCTTGCTATCTATATTTAAAAAGCAGGAATATGATGCATAGGAGCCGGCCCATTTTTGGTTGAGAACCTGGGTTAATGCTTGCTTATTGGAACGTAAATGAAAGCATCAAATAAGCAAGCGTTATCCATGGTGCTAAACCTAAAATGGGCTGGCTGCTAAGATTTACATTCCTGCTTTTAAAATAAAGATAGCAAGAGAACGAAGAAAAATTGATAATAGGAGTAAATTAGAAAGTTGCTTAAAATTTCATGCTCTATCTGAATCATGAAACAAAAAATTTGGGTTCAGTGTCCCTTTAAAGCTCAGAGTAAATGCTGGAATTAGCAGATCCAGGATAATGTGAATCTTTGGATTAACTTTCCTGTGAAGTTTCTACACTTGGGCTGACACTGTTATAAACTGGTGGCTCAGAGTTCACTTCAGACTTCCCACTTTCCTTTTTACTGGACCTCTTTTTTCCACACCATCTTTCCATAGGGATTCAACAGTAATAAATCCTTTTAAGCCTAAGTCATACAGGGTTGCACCAGTATCCTTTGCAATGGTAGCAGCTTGCTGAGGGTAATAAAGTGAAGCTCAGATTCCTATAAAACCAAGTGAGTAGATTACTTTCTTTATTCTTGAACCTCTGGCAAGAAACAATCTAACAATTCTTACAAAGCCAATTAGGCCAAGTCTCGGGTAGAAACCGGGAGGCGCATCTCTTAGAAATTCATAAGTCACTTTTGAATGCTCCAAAACAGTTTCCATCTTGGGCTTGGCCTTGGAATAAGTGTCCTGAAACCAGCTTGTATATGGAGCAACGGACAGTCTCAGCCATGAAATAACCTCAATTGTGTCTGTCTGTCTTCCACATATTTTGCTTCTTGAACAGGACTAGAAAGCTCTTGCAGCTTTATGAAATCCTTTGCATTTGTCTTCTCACTGGCAGCATGCACACATAGGGACACAAAGCTCAAGCTAGCAGGAACAGCAAGCAGCTTTATTACCTTAAACATGACAGCAGAGGGAACCAGGGCTCAGGAGGAAACCAGGCCGCGTGCCGATTAGCAACGTAAGACTTCTTAGCAACGCGTCTCTATCACTATACCTGTGCAGACGGCACACACTTCCTGCATGTGCGAGATTTAACAGAAATGTAAATTTATTCTTTAATGAACTATTGATGGAGAACTACATTAAAATGTGTTTGATTGTGAGAAGTAATATTGTACTATACAATTTATTATGTCTAAAGCACTGCTTCACGGTCTGTATCAAGCTGACACGTGCATTGCACCAATCTGTATCAATCTGAAAACTGTATTACGACGACATATCGAAATGCCAAGCGCAATCTCAAAACGTGATTTCAACGTTCATTTTTGTTTTTAATAAGTTAGTTATATTACTTGTAAGTTCTTCTTACATTGCTGCTAGACTGCTGGTCTACTGGTTGTGTGTCTGAAACAGGCATATTTGTTTTCAGTACTATGTTAATATTTAAAAAAATAAGTTATTTTTTTTAAATAAATTTTAGTTCTATTACTTTAAAGGTGAAAAAGTTCCTTACATAGCAGCTAGCGGCTGCTGGTGGACTGGATGTGTCTCGAAAGGGACATAGTTTTCAGTACTAAGTTAATAGTTAAAAAAACAAGCTCTCATTTTTTTTAAATAAGTTCTATTGCTTGTAAGGTTAAAAAGTTTTCTTTTTTAATGATTTTTATTATGTTTATTACTAAGTTACTAAGTAAAAAAACACAAGCAGCACATTTCACTTCACTACACCTTGACTGTGATATATAATCTACCGGCAGCAAACAATTATTTTAAAGTCCCATAATTCATTTTGAGTTAAGTGCATATTATAAAAGGGTCAACTGAGGTAAAACAGTGTGTGAAAAAAAAGTGTAAAAGAAAAAGTTTAGAATAAATTTTAATAACATTTCCAAAAATCTGCAACATTACTTACACTTTAGTGTTGCCAAATGTAGCCTGCTTCGCCAACACCCCTTATTAGTGTCCTAGTCCAAACCATGTGCTATCATATAACAAAGTGTGCATGTGAGAATAATTACTTATGCAAGCAAGGGGGGTTGAGGAGGGACAGGAGGTACACTGTTCTTGTTTACTGCCAAGAGGCTTGCTCGTTTCCATGAGGATAATGTCACATGCTTTGTGAAAGCTTTAGCATTATACTGTGCACTGCTTTAATCAGGTACCATCTGACTCTGTCCCCTACCGTGAATGTGCACGAGTGCATTCTGCAGAAGCTATGGCCTGGATAGCACCTTCCATATATAGAAATGCCCAGGGGGAAGCTTGCTGCAAACAAAACTGCCTGAATTAAAGGGGTTAATGAGGGATAAAACAGAAACTGTTTTGCAAGTAAGCTTTAGCTGCATTATATATTTAGAAACTTATGTTAGTTCATACTGTTTTATGTCCCTTTCATTTCAATAAAAACTAAAAATGCATAAAAATAACCCTGACAAGAAGGGCCCTGAACCCTCCAAGCGCAGCTGCAGCAGACCGATAAATTCCCCAGCTACTACAGGAGCCACAACAACATCAGTGACAGCCCCCACTACAGACACAGCCACAACAGCAATAATTGTGCAACCCTCTGCCACCAGCACCAACAGTAGTGCTGGAGACAGAGGTGGATGGCGCGTTGTTTCAGTGGCTGGAACCAGCAGTGTTGGCAGTGGCACCCCACCACTGAGACAGCGTGCTTGTTCTTCCTTTCTTGAATATTAGCCACAGCCACCAGCTGAGACAAAAACTAGTAGTGTAACAACTGGCAGAGTGTTTGGGTCAGAACCAGCGGCCAGTGTTACATGTAAATAATTTATTACTGAGTCTGACCCAGTAGCAGTGCAAGTACTACCAGCATTGCTACTGTGACTAAACCACCAGAAGTGTCCCTAGCCTCCTCGACTCCTTCCACCAGCGCCTTCAGGGCCACAGTCAGCAGCAGTGTCTAAGTAAATTGTTTTGCTTTACCAAAAGTGCTGTGCACAAATATCTGATGTATAAATAAAAAATAAGTTTAAAAAGTACATAGAATGACAAAACTAAAGGTAATAAAGCTGATTATAGCTTAAAATGTGCATGCACTGTAGACTAAAACAAAAATTTTAGTTGAAACGAAAATTTTGGACGAAATTTATCTAAAACATTATATGTGCACATTATAGATATAAATAAAAAATCCATAAAAAACGCTGCTCCCTTATTCCTCCTCTTGGACAAAAGAAAAATGCTATGTAAAAATTAATTGTAGAGCAGGGAGGATATGTTATAATTGTATTGTTTACTATAATGATGTTTCATTATCCATCATGACAGTATGTTTGTTTACGTTATGGTATTTTATACTAAAATGATCAATTCTTCTAGTACGTATTTTTTCTCACTAGCTGCCTGCTTCTCATTCTTGGAGGTGACGTATGCCTCTCTATCATCGGTATCCGGATCTCTCTATGGTATCTGGATGGGCGGGGATAGGAGGACCGTGATGTCACTGTTTTCAATGCAGAACTGAGAAAGATGGCGGACAAGCAACAAGAAGGAGGAGGTGATACGGAGAGTGTGTGATTTTTATATATATATATATATATGTAATACTGCGATCTGGGTGAATGATATAACTTCACAATGTTTGTTTTCCTCAACCACCTTAGATTGATAGAGTCTGCGTGTTGTTGGTTCATCGTCTTATTTTTTTGGCGTTGCTAAAACCCCTTTTCCTGGCTGCCAGATGCGACTACAACATATTGCTGATCAATGTCTTGCAGCTCTCGCTGGTAGTCAAGGAGTTAATAGTTTATTAATAACCTGGAAATAAAAAATATTATTTCTACTATGACAATCTCAGAACCTGACGTTCGGTAATGAAATCTGCTAGAACATACGAAACGTTTTAACCACTATTGATTTACATTTTAGTAGCAAATATTTTCCTCTATACGTTGCTGTATGATTACCGAACAAAATGTATGTGTTACTGTCCATATTCCTTAAGATATCATCATAAAAGAATATTTACATTTATGAAGCAATAAAGTATGTGATGTATGAATTTTTTAAACTCTGTTTTTTTAAGTGTTTATTTTATTGGTATGTATTATTAAAAGAATATAAAATCCCAACATTTTCTTTTGTGATTCAGACAGAGCAAACAATTAAAAAAAAAATTAAATTTACTTTTATTATCAAATTTGTTTCATTCCCATTATATTCTGTGTTGAAGAGATACCTAGGTAAGTATCTGGAGCACTACATGACGACAGGGAATAGTGCTGCCATCTAGTGTTCTTGCAAAACTGCTGCCATCTAGTGCTCCAAAAATGGGCTGGTGTTCTGACAGATTAGCCAATTCCGTCACTTCTGGTGATGTGGAATCAGCAGTGTGACCACAAATGTCTTTACCGCATTCAACAGCTCATCACTACATTCGCCGCAAGTCTGCCAGATCAGCCAAGTCTGACCAAAAATTAACTCACTGCGCATGAGCTCCACCACAGAAGCTAATCTCTACAACGTTACTGGTTGCTAATCACATATATGAGATACACTATAATTACCCCATCTTCACTATTTATTTTTTTTTCCTCTGCCTGGGGGGCTTAAAGGGGGCACTGCGCCGATCCTCTGGCATCCTCCCCAAGTGAACCCCCCAGGCGGAGACAAAAAAGATAGTGAAGCTGGGGGAATGCCGTTTGATGCTGTGACTCGAAGTGCATGCACACTTAGGGAATTTGCATTGAGACAGCTGATTCCACGTCACTGGAAGTAACGGAATCGGCTAATTTGCCATAACACCGGCTTCTAAGCTTAAGTCTTTGCTTTTCAACAAGGGATTCCAAGTGAATGAAGAAAAATTGATAATAAAAGTAAATTAGAAAGTTGTTTAAAATTGCATGCTTTATCTTAAGGGGACAGTCTACTGCCAGATTTTTTATTGTTTAAAAAGATAGATAATGCCTTTATTACCCATTCCCCAGTTTTGCAAAACCAGCACGGTTATATTAATATACTTTTTACCTCTGTGATTACCTTGTATCTAAGGTTCTGCAGACTGCTCCCTTATTTTTGTTTTTGATAGTCATGCATTTTAGCCAATCAGTGCTGACTCCTAGGTAACTCCATGTGTGTGAGCACAATGTTATCTATATTTACACATGAACTAACGCAATCTAGCTGTAAGAAACTGTCAAAATGCTCTGATATAAGAGGCGGCCTTCAAAGGCTTAGAAATTAGCATATGAACCTACCTAGGTTTAGCTTTAAAAAAAGAATAGCAAGAGAACAAAGCAAATTTGATTGATAAAAGTAAATTAGAAATTTGTTTAACCCCTTGAGTGTTAACGATGGCTCAGAGCCGTCGCTAGCACTCACCCACCTTGAGGGCAATCTAGGGGCTCCCACCTACTCCCACCCCGGCGATCTGGCCTGAATAGTGAGAGGCATCGCCAGGGCTTTATGTTTTGCGCAGTGACGTCACGCGGAATGACGTGATGACGTCACTGCGCAACTTTATTTAAAATGGACAAACATAGGGAGATGGGGCATGCTGCTTAGAAGCCTGTATCTCAGGCATCTAAGCAGATACAGACCCTCAATACCCACTGTTGGGAAGGTAATTGCCTAACCTTCCAACGGTATAAGTCTTAGGGATCTGGGGGGGAAAAGTTAAAAATAAATATATTTAAAACAAAAAAATAAATAAAAGATCAAAACCAGCTTAGCCCCCAGGTGGGAAATGGCTTAGCAGCCACAGGGTTAAAATGACATACCCTATCTGAATCATGAATGTTTAATTTTGACTAGACTGTCCCTTTATTATTAGAAAAATTGATGGCTCTACAATTAGATTTGATGGGGGTATAGTTACCACAAATAATTATAAATTACTTTATAATAAATATCCGTGGTTAGGTGGTGCAATGTATCAGGCAATAGCATTTCCATTATTCAGTTAAAGATACTGAACAAAAAAGGGATACTTTATAAGCACTCAGAGTTAACCCATTGTGTATGTGTGTGTACATCATGGGTGGTTTAAAACATAAAACTTTATTAGAACATAATTTCAAATGTGGATAATAAAACTGAAATGCTAGAAATAAATCAGCTTGTATCAAAATATAGTCACTCAAATATTTGTATATCACAGTCATAGACTGTCCCTTAATCATGAAAGAAAAAAATTGGGTTTCATATCCCTTTAAGATATAGTGTTTAGTTTTGCAAAGTCTTTTAAAAGCAGATACAATGTAAATATGCTCTAACTTCCTGAGAAGGCCGCACAATCTGAGTTTAATTTGACAACCTTTATTATTAACAGTGCTTTCAAATTAGTGCATTATAAAAGGGGCTTGAAATGCATTTTTTTTCTTTTGTGATTCAGATAGAACATATAATTTTAAATAGCTTTCCAATTTAATTCTATTATCAAATTTAGTTTTATTCTTTTTGTATCCTTTGTTGAAGGAGCAGCAATGCTCTAGTGGGGAGCTAGTTGAAAGCATTGTGTAAGCCATTGACAGGAGAGATATATGTGCAGTGACCAATCAGCCGCTAGCTCCTAGAAGTGCATTGCTGTTCCTGAGCCTACCTAGGTGTGCTTTTCTGCCAATATTGAGGGAACAAAGCACAATAGATAACAGAAGTACATTGGAAAGTTATTTGAAATGGTATGTCCTATCTGAATCATGAAATAAAATGGCGTTCACGTTCCTTTAATATTGCTTATACAATACTATCATATAATTCTCAACATTTTCATTAAAAAAAATGTAGTCCATATTTTTTTCTGTCCAGATATAAATGTTTCCCTGTAGATATGTAGGCATTTTGCCTACACTATTACTAAGGTCCCTCTTGGTATTTCTGTGCTGTTCCCATCATTCAGCTCAGTAAAAAATGCTCATCTTGGTAAGTTGTTTCAACTTCACCAGGACCAAAAGAAGATGCAGAAAATTCTGTGAAAACTAAGACTGTTTCTTCCAGCAATGGAGGGGAAAGTTCAAGTCGCATCGGAGAGAAAAGATCAGCAGATGAAGAACCTATCATAAAGCCGTGTCCTTCAAAAGTCTCCAAGATTGGATTCTCCTTAGGAGGTCAAAGTGCTAAAAAAGCACCTTCTATATCAATTAAGCTTGGAGCCAGTGTAAGTAGGACATGTGAAATCTGAATGCACGTTTTCCTCTCCGTATATGCCTCGTGATTTATCACATAACAATCTTTACAAAATACTTTAACGTGTTCAAGAGCAGTTAGCCAAATCCCAGTCACTATTTTGCATTGTAGATTTGATTTAAATCACTAGTCAGTAAGACTCAATTTAAATCATGGTTTTCTACATAAACACTCATTCTTGCTGGTAGTTATAATCTTAATATTAACCAGCAGTATAGGTAGCGATACCACAGGTAAAATCAGCTGCCGAACTAAAAGTAAATGTTAATTTGTAAAAATGTTTCATACGCTCCAGCAGCGTATTTAATTAAAGGGAAGTACAAATTAAAGGGAAGTACAATTTAGGGTACATTGTCTCTTTAATGTTTGTTCATCTTTACACTACTATTTGATTACACTAGACTAACCCTCTGCTCTGTTAAAGAGACAGTGTCATGTAAAATTGGTTTCCCCTTAATGTGTTTCCAATGACTTGTTATACCAGCTGCTGAGTTTAACATGTATGGGAAATTGGTAATTTAGGTATATTTTTGTATATGTGAGAGCCGTTTCTTCTAACTGAAACCACAACCAAATGGATTGGGCTGAGCTTGTAGGGAGACTAGACCTAATTAGCTTATCTGTCTTATTATTTACACAAAGTCCTCATTATTTTATTTCTAACGGTTTACTTAGGGGTCGATTTATGAAGCTGCGGCGGACAGGGTTGCACATACGCGTCCCTGTCTGCCACAGCTCCCCTCTGGCGGGCTGAATTCCGCTGCCGGAATTCAGCATTGCACACGAGTGCTATCAGAGCCAATCAGAGGTGGTGAAAGCTTAGGGAAGCAGCAGTCTGAAGTCTGCTGCATGTTAAATACGGTCTGCAGGTTCTCTTGTGAGAACCTGCAGTCGAAGGCTGGCGAAAGACTTTAATAAATCAGCCTCTTAGAGAGAACAGAAAATTAACATTTTAGTATCTGTCACACCCCACTGTGAGCTTATTTTATCTAAACCTTCTAGCTTTTTCCATAACCTGTACTTACATGACTGACATTTTCAGTATAGGTGGGAATACAACAGGCAAAATAAACTGTTTCAAATGACAAAATAAAGGTAAATTATCTGTTTGTAAACAATTTAATACATTCTAGCAGATAGATTAAATATTTGGGAACACATTAAAGGAGAGATCAAAACTAAAATACACTGTTTCCTTTAAAGGCGCACTTAACAATGATGGGTTCAAAATAAATATTAGCCTGAGAAAAATATGCAAATGTAAAATGTATTAGTTGTTTAAATAATAAAGAAATACATGTGAAGTTTCAGTCCCTATAAGGTTATTGGCACTACCATGTTGTAATTAAGTTATACCAGGTTTAAAAAAAAATTGTTATCATTTCTCCCCTGCTGGGAGCAGTTAGGGACATTTCTAATAAGCTAAAAAAAAAGTGTTTAGTGTCCCTTTTAAGGTTATGAATATTTGTACTTGTCAACTCTGCAAGTTTCGATCTACATCAGTAGCAAGAGTAGCAACACCAAATAAATGTAAGATCTAAAATATTTGTATTTATTAGAATAGACAGTAGTAGGACAAAAAGTGTATATTAGTCGATAGTGTGTTTTCTAATTTTAATTTTTTTGTTTGTTTTTTTAAGAAACCCAAAGATGCTGCTCCAGCCACAAAAAAAAGTTCAGTGGCATCAGTATTTAATGAAGATGACGTAAGTATTTTTAGGACTTGTACTGATACTTCAACAGTGTTCTCCACAGAACATTTCGCCATTTGAGTGGCGTTATGAAGTAGCGGGGTGGAGGCATTGTAATACTTTGTAATAATGTAACAGTTCTTGCTATCCAAAGCACAAATTAATTGCCAAATTTAACCCAACATTTATTTTTAATGATAATTAGTGCAATAAACATTGAAACATTATAATATTAGCTCATTTTAGCTTAATTTTGGCTTAAATTTAAGCCGGGTCTTTGGTAAAAATCAGCTGGGTGGTACACCTATTAAAAAGGTTTTGGAGAGAACACTGCTTAAAGGGACAGTAAACGTTGGGTAAAGTAATGTAATTCTCCACTATGTATGTGCAAAATTATGTAACGTAAGGATAGCCTTTTGTTTTAAAGAAATATGTAATTTGGCAGCTACTACTATACAAGTATACCCCGCTCATACAGCGGGTTAGAGACCGGAGTCCCGCTGTAAAGTGAAAACCGCCTTAAAGTGAAAAAAGGCAGTTTTAGCTTTCTTTTCACTTGCCAGTGTGTTTAAAAACGTGAAAACATGTTTTAACTAGCTTATATTAGGGGTGCAAAAGGGCTAAGTTTAGTTTAACACTAGCACAGCACAGTATTCAATAAATACTGTACCTGTAAAATAGTGACAATCACTGTAGTACAATTTGCCAGACTATAACACTGAGACACAGTTTGCACTGTAATGCTGTAAACAGAGTGAACTGCACATAACAAAATGGTGCCAGTCATTTTTCTCGCAAACTCATGATGATTACAGCACTATTTTAAAATCCTTGGAGGATGAACTTCAGCTCCACAAAGCGCTGTATTAGCGAAGCGCTGTAAAGTGAGGTATACCTGTACTTACCTCTTGTGCAAAGCCGTACTCTTTATGTAGTTGAATGGCATGATTGGGCTCACTGATTAGAAAGTGAGCATGTGATGCGCTAGTTGAAACAACTGCCACACAGAAGAGGGCAGCTTTGCACAAGAGGCAAGTATAGTATTAGCAGCCAAATTATATATTTATTAAAAAAATTAAAACAAAAAGTTATCCTTATGTTACATAATTCTGCACGTTACCCAATGTTTACTGTCCCTCTAAAGGGACATCAAACTGCTGAGCACACCTACAAAAGAATGGTTACTTCTCACAAATTTAAATTAGAATGTTGTTTAAAATGTCATCCTCTATCCAATCCCTTTGTTTAATTTTGACTTTACTGTCCCTTTAAGCTCCCCAGGCTAATAGATTATACCATTCCAAATATTACAAGTACAAAAGAATCAAGCTGGTCATGTGATCGAGATATTGCTTGAGCAGTGGCATAGCAAAAGCAGTTAATTTTACATACATTGAATAATCATAGCAATAGCAAAAATATTACCTTATGTGGCAGCATTTTTACTACAGAGCTCTCACATTGTTTAAAGAAATTAATAGGCATGAAAGTAATAAAAAGCAAATCATGGCAGTTTTTAAAGGATGACTTTCTAATATTTGATATATCTCATACATTTATTTTTACATTTACTACTACTTATGGCATTGCATTGTTCATATTTCAGAGCGAGCCAGAAGAAATGCCGCCAGAAGCAAAAATGCGCATGAAAAATATTGGAAGGTAAGAACACGTCTGAATATATTTAAAGGGATGTTTAAACAGTGCTCCTTTGGTAAAAACAAATGTTAAAGGGATATTGAACCCAATTTTGTTTCTTTCATGATACAGATAGAGCATGCAATTTTAAGCAACTTTCTAATTTACTCCTGTTTTTCCGTTCTCTTGCTATCTTTAATTGAAAAGCAGGAATCTAAGCTTAGGAGCCCGGACCATCTTTGGTTCAGCACCTGGGTAGCGCTAAATGCAGCCACCAATCAGCAAGCACTATCCAGGGTGCTGAACCAAAAATGTGCTCGCTCGTAAGCTTACATCTTTTGTTTTTTAAATAAAGATTCCAAGAGAACAAAGAAAAAAATAACAGGAGTAAATTAGAAAATTGCTTAAAATTGCATGCTCTATCTGAACCAAGTTTCATTCTACCAGTTCTGAGCATGAACAAATCTGACTGCCTGTTTGGTATCTAGTCTATTTACTTAAAGGGACAGGTCAAATTTTTCTTTTATGATTTGGGTAGAACATAAAATTTCAACCCTTTCGCTGATGAGCCTTATTTACACCCCAGTGCAGAGCCAATTTTAAACTTTTTTTTTTTTTTTTTGCTGTCTACATTTAAACCCTACTGTTAGTCAAATTTTAGTGACCCACACAACTTATATATTGTTTTTTTTCAGCAGGCCCAGCAGATTCACAATATACCATTATTATATTTATATTTCATTGCATGTTTGTTAGCTGCGGCAAAAAACTGTAAGGAAAAAATAAATTATATTTTTGCTTAGATTTTTGCAAATAATATTGCGCTCCCAGTTCCTGATTAAATGTGCATGGGCAGCCCTTTGATACACGCACACAGCATACCATAAGTAATCTGAGGAAAGGGATATTTGTGGAGCAGATGTGCATGCGTTTTACGTTTGACACAGCCACACATAGAAAAGAATGAGTCGTACAAAGAAAAAAGTGTTTGCCAAGGGGGGGCTGGTGGCTTAATAAGAAGTGAAAAAAATAAAAAAATATACATATGCAATTATTTAAAAAAAAATAATATATATATATATATATATATATATATATATATACATCTTTCCTTTCAAATATCAATTTTCACAAATCTCATTTGCAGACCGGTTAAAGGGACAGTCTACACCAGAATTTTTATTGTTTTAAAAGATAGATAATCCCTTTTAACCTCTGTGATTATCTTGTATCTAAGCCTCTGCAAACTGCCCCTTTATTTCAGTTCTTTTGACAGACTTGCAGTTTAGCCAATCAGTGCCTGCTTCCAGATAACTTCACGTGCACGAGCACAGTGTTATCTATATGAAACACGTGAACTAACACCCTCTAGTGGTGAAAAACTGTTAAAATGCATTCTGAAAAGAGGTGGCCTTCAAGGTCTAAGAAATTAGCATATGAACCTCCTAGGTTAAGCTTTCAACTAAGAATACCAAGAGAACAAAGCAAAATTGGTGATAAAAGTAAATTGGAAAATTGTTTAAAATTACATGCTCTATCTGAATCATGAAAGTTTATTTTGGCCTAGACTGTCCCTTTAACTTTACCATCACTTTATGTGTATACCACTGCTTAGTGCTTTTTTATTACAACAATGAAACAAGCTGTTTCATATCCTTTTAATGTGCACATGCAAGCATACTTCCTCTTCCCATGTTTTGATATTGGGATGCACACCCAGCTTTTGTAGTGTGATGGTCAGCTACCTTAAAAGGGACATTTTAGTCATCTAAAAAAAGGCATTTCAAAATATTGTTTTTATTTTTTTAAAAACTCAAATTTCTGTCCTCAATAAATCAATGTTCCTCTCCACCAGTAAAGCAGTGGTTGCTGTGCTTATCTACCAGTGAGGATTAAAAGGAAGCATGCAACCAATAATTTAGTATTAGTTTTAATTTATATTTAACAACTGACTTTTTTGTTGTTGTTAGAAAACATGTTAAGTATTTTCGATATCCTTTTAGTTTACTTTTGGAATTATAATAGGTGTCACTGTACACAAAATAATACTATATAAGCTGCATATAATTGTAACTGACAATGCACCTTTCAACCCAGTAATATCATTGCATTAAAATAATAGGAAATTGACTATAACAATTTATAAACTGTATCTACAATATAATACTTCAACAAAGCACTTATTATTAACCTGTAGTTTAATAAAGCATATTAATTGTAGACATTTTGAGTAGTCTAGGGAAATATTGTATGCAGTTCTAGTGCTGGATAATAAACATTGTTTGAGGAATTATATTATTGCATCCTGCGATACCCTTTTTTAAGCCATTGATGCAGAGAGAGCCACTCTGTGGCCCTCTGCATCGGCCAGCGATGGTGCTGATTGTTGGTGACGTGGGAGGGATACGAGGGAGGCGGGTGGGCGGCACATCGCTAGATCAGTTCCGGATCCTGTTCCTGCAGCGTGCGTGTTCTACATTAAGCCCAATATTGAATGTATGGGAAGGAGGGAGGGGGAAATACATGTTGGGAAAGGGATCTGGGATATTAGGGGGTAGGGTATTGAGGGGGGGCAGCTAAACTACAGAAAAATAGTTTTTTGTTTAAAAAAATAATAAAACCTCAATTTTTGGGTACCCAAGATGGTGGCAAATAGGTACGGGGGAGGGGGTTCAAGAGCTGTTGGGGGCTAAGGGGGGATCCAAAACTGCATATTAAATATAAAAAAAAAAAAAACTTTTATTTTAGTACTTAGCAGACTTTCTGCCAGTATTTAAGATGGCGGTGACAATTGTGAGGTGGGGGAGGGAAGAGAGATGTTTGGGGGGGGGGGGTCAGGGAGGGATCAGGGAGTGGGATGTGTCGGGTGGGAGGCTGATCTCTATACTAAAGCTAAAATTAACCCTACAAGCTACCTAATTAACCCCTTAAACCTCAAATTGTTCTTTCATGCTTTAGAAAGAGCATGCAATTTTAAACAACTTTCTAATTTACTTCTATTATCTAATTTGCTTCATTCTCGTGATACCCTTTGCTTAAAAGCATATCTAGATATGCCCCGTAGCAGCTGATTGGTGGCTGCACATAGATGCCTCATCTGATTGGCTCACCCATGTGCATTGCTATTTCTTCAACAAAGTGTATCTAAAGAATGAAGCAAATTAGATATTAGAAGTATATTGTAATGTTTAAAATTGCATTCTCTATCTGAATAATGATAGAAGAAATTTGGGTTTAGTGTCCCTTTAACAGCTGGGCATAAAACAAGTGTGGTGCGCTGCGGCATTTAGCGGCCTTCTAATTACCAAAAAGCAATGCCAAAGCCATATATGTCTGCTATTTCTGAACAAAGGGGATCCCAGAGAGGCATTTTCAACCATTTGTGCCATAATTGCACCAGCTGTTTGTAAGTAATTTCAGTGAGAAACCCCTTAGTGAAAAAGTGAAAGATTTTTTTTATTTGATCGCATTTGGCAGTGAAATGGTGGCATGAAATATACCAAAATGGGCCTAGATCAATACTTTGGGTTGTCTACTAAAAAAATATATACATGTGAAGGGTTATTCAGGGATTCCTGACAGATATCAGTGCTACAATGTAACTATCGCTAATTTTTAAAAAAGAAAATGGTTTGGAAATAGCAAAGTGCTACTTGTACTTATTGCCCTATAACTTGCAAAGAACATGTAAACATTGGGTATTTCTAAACTCAGGACAAAATTTAGAAACTATTTAGCTTGGGTGTTTTTTGGTGGTTGTAGATGTGTAACAGATTTTGGGGGTCAAAGTTAGAAAAAGTGTGTTTTTTTTTCTTTCATATTTTATAAAAAGAATTTATAGTAAATTAGAAGAAATGATGAAAATAACGGTATATATAGAAAGTCCATTTAATGGCGAAAAAACGGTATATAATGTGTGGGTACAATAAATGAGTAAGAGGTAAATTACAACTAAACACAAACACCGCAGAAATCTAAAAATATCCCTGGTCCTTAACGGTATGAACATTGAAAAATGCTCTGGTCACTAAGGGGTTAATCTGCCTAAAATGTATTTAAGAAATTTAAATGAAGAGTAACTGTTTAGTGCAAACATAGTTTATTATGCAGTGAGCACCAGTGATTTGTTTGTCCAATTATAAGATCAGATTTGATTCCTTAATGATGAAACTGTGTATTGTTTGGAGCAAATCACAGCAAGGTTTTTTCCTACAAAATGCTCTCCCTATCCTCTATACACCAATCCTCAGTGAATTGTAGCCAGCCTAACCGTTTTTCATTCACCTCCATTCTCTGTCTCATGACTAAGAGCTGCTAGTCTAGGGGCAGCCTGGGACTACCCCTCCGAAAGCAGCCTCTTCAGTCGGTCTCCTGTTCTGGATACAGTTGGGTCAATCTAGTTAAAGGGACATGAAACTCAAATTTTTCCTTCATGATTTTCCGATAGAACATACAATTTTAAACAACTTTCTAATTTGCTTAGTTCTCTTGATATACTTTGAGACACATACCTAGGTAGACTCATGAGCTGGGAGATAGCTGCTGATTGGTGGTTTGCACATATATGCTTCTTGTCATTGCCTTACCAATTTGCTCAGCTAGCTCCTAGTAGTGCATTGCTGCTCCTACAACAAAGGATACCAAGAGAATGAGGCACAATGTATAATAGAAGTACATTGGAAAGTTGTTTAAAAATGTATGCTCTATCTGAATAATGAAAGGGGAAAAATGGGTTTCATGTCCCTTTTAAAAGCAGAAGTAAAGTAAAATAAAAATGTCAGTGTGTGTACAGGGATATAATAATTCAATAAACAAAGATATACCAATCTTCTGTTTTAACAGTGCTTTTAAATATTTCTTGACCAATCAGGAAATGACAAAATGCATACCCATAATTCAACAGAATACAACTCATTTCCTCTTATTCAAGGTTTTACCATCTGTTGTAACAAGGGCATCACAGAGGTGTAAATCAATACTTAATAAGTGCATCAACAAAAGGAAGTGACTAAAGAAAACAAAAAGTAGTAATGCAGTTACAAAATATCAAGACCTACAAATTGAGAATAAGGATTTAATTTTTATTTTGACATGATAGATTTAGTGAAAATAGATTAAACAAAAAGAACTATTAAAATGTAACTCATGACAATGTGGGATACATCTAGATTCTTTTTTTTAAAGTCATTTTTATTAATTTTCCAAGTACTGTATTATACACATCCAAAAAAGAAAAATCAAATTTAGAGGACAATCCCCTCTTGGAAAAAAGAAAAATTCAGTACATAATACAAGGTGAGATAAAAATAATACAACATTATATCTGTAGATAAATCCGATTCAACAGAATAAGTTCCTTCTCATGGCAGTAAGTCGATTTTACTCTGAAAAGATACACTTTATCAAAAAGAAAAAAGGCAGATTCGGCCAGGTAGCTGCTATTCTGGTCTTTTATATTTAAAGCATAATGTGGAGGGAGAGAAAGGGAGAAAAAAAAAGGAAGAATTCCCTTTAGTAGATAAAGTTTACCATATTCCTAACAAGACTATCTCTGAGTGCCTGAAAGGGTATATTAAATGATCTATTTCTCCAGGGGAAAAAGTTCTAATAAATGCAGACCACTTTTTAAAAAAGAGGACTATTTCACGTTCAGAGGCTAAGTTGGTATCTATTTGCTCAATGATACATTTGTTTTTTCAGATCATTTTTAATTTCTGTAATACTAGGAACATGTTTATCACGCCATTTGCTAAAAATTAAACTTCTTGTTGCTAAAATTGTTGTATTAGTGATTTTTTTTTATGTTCAGAAGGTAAAGTACCTTCTAAAAGGAAAATAACCTCTGTCAAGGAAAGAGAGACAATATTTATTTTTAGAATATTAATAAGCCAATATTCTTTTTTCATGCCATAGCTGCTTTATCGATGGACATGACCACAACATATGGATTAAGTCTGCCGCAGAATATGCACATTTTGGGCATTTATTAAGTTTAGGATTATGCCAGTTGAAACCCTTCTGCGGAGTATAATAAAATCTATATAATAATTTAATGTGGGATTTCCTCCAGCTTGAAGATAGTGTAGTTTGCCCTACTAGGGCTATAGAACGTTTTACTTGTTCTAATCCTTTATTGATTCCGGGTAACAAAAGATTCCACTTTTGTGCTATATTCATCAAATTTGAGTCACCAGACTGACTGACTACCAGATCATACCAAATTGAGATAGAAGATAGATAATTTCTGACAAGAATAGGCCAGCTGCCCAGTTTCCCCCATGTCCAAGTCCAGCCAAATTTCTTGGTAAGTTCAAGGAGATAGGCAAAAAAAATCCTTATTAGTTAAATTAAATTCCTGTTTTAAACTAATAAAATACTTGATCGATTGAGTATCTTGAGCTATAAACTGAATGAGAAAGGAAAGGCCTGCTTCGTGCCAATTTTGAAAAACTCGGAACTGTGTACCTCCCTGGAACTCAGGATTGCCCCGTAATACCTGAAATTTTGGAATGCAGAGATTGATATCTAATTTCAACCCCAATTTTCTCCAGGCCTGTATTACTATATATATATATATATAGAGAGCTAAATGATTTCACTTGTTTCGGGATTGTACTAACTGGGCAGTGAATAAGAGCTACTGGATGATAGGGGTAAAGCATATTTATCTCAAGGTTATTATTAGTGTTATAGTCTTTATTCAGGATCCAATCTATCACGATACATGATAAAAAGACCAGACTATACTTGTTGAGATCTGGAAGAGCTAATCCTCCGAATTTCCTAGGTAGATAGTTTATTAATAGAAATTCATAGTCTTTTACATCTCCAAATGAAATACCGTAGGGCAGTATTCAGACTCCTCCAGTCCCTACTATTTAAAATGACTGGGACGTTCTGCAAAGCATATAGAATTTTCGGCAGCAAGATAATTTTAAACAGGGCTATGCGGCCTGATAAAGTTAACGGGAAGTTTTGCCAGTTTTTCATATATTCTTTTATTTTAATGAGAATCGGAGAAATATTAAGTCTGTACCATTCAAGAGGATTTAAAGAGATATTAATTCCAAGTTATTTAAATGAAGAGGTGACAATTTTAAACGGTATTTCAGTTAGAAAGAGCTTTTTTTTTTTTTTTTTAATCCATAACAATTCCGTTTTGGAGGTGTTAATTTTATAGCCAGAAAAAGATCCAGAGGTATTTATAAGTGAAAGTAATTTTGGAATATTAGTTCTTGTATTTTAAATATATACAAGTACATCATCAGCATACAATTCTATTTTTTGTTCTGCGGATCCAATCTTAATTCCATCTATTTGCTGTCTTATCTTGAGAGCTAGTGGTTCGATCGCAAGTTCGAATAGGAGAGGAGAGAGCGGGCAACCCTGTCAGGTGCCTCTTTGAAGATTAATGTTGTTGAGGATTTTTCACACAAATTTTTAACAAAGGATAAAAAGTTATTTTTAAAGCCAAAACGAACAAGCGTATCTAAAAGAAGATGATAGAGCACTGAGTCGAAAGCTTTTTCAGCATCAATTGCGATAATCGCAGAGTCTACCTGGTCTTGTCCAGTCTCTTCTTGAAGAGTATGAAAATAATCAAGGACCAGAAAAACCTCTCTGATCTTAGCTGCCAAATTACATTTAGATTAGAATCCTGCTTGGTCTTTATGTATGATACTCCCTATTTCCTGCTGCAGCCTCTTAGCTAAGATAGATGTAAGTAGCTTATAGTCAGAATTAAGCAACGCAATAGGGCAATATGATTCCTTTTTCAAGGGATCTTTTCCTTGTTTCAGGATTAAAGTTGTAGAGGATGCAGCGAAGGTCAGGGGGATTGGGTTATTCTCTAAATAAAAATAGTTAAAGAGTTTTTAGGTGTGGAGTGATAACAGGGGCCAGGATCTTATAAAACTCATTCGGCAGTGCATCTGGTCCAGGTGCCTTTTATAAACGCAAATCTTAAATAGAATGGAGTATCTCTTGTTCGGTATAAGGAGAGTTAATTCTAGCTATTGAATCACTGTTCAGGGATGGATAACTGACATTATTCCAGAATTGTTCCATGGCAGCCAGGTCAGAGTCTCTAAAGGAATATGTCTTTGTAATAGTCAGAAAAAATATCCAAAATTTCACTCTGGGTTTTAAGTAAAGTATCGTTATCTTGAATTGATTCAATAGTGGAATTTCCTCAAGTGTTTTTCACTAAATTAGCTAACAATTTGCCCGCTTTATTACCATAACGTTAAAATTTAGCTTTTGTCTTTAGATCAGCCTGGGCTGCTGATTGCATTAAACAAGTGTCTCTCTCTTCCTTGACTGAGGTATATCTTCCCCAATTCTCAGGTGTAGGCTGGCTTAGATATCTATTATAAGCGTAAGTAAGTGCTCTTAATACTTCCTTCTCTCTAAAAACGGTCTTCCTCTTGAATTCTGCCATATAGGCTATAATGTCCCCCCTTACCACCACTTTTGCGGCTTCCCAAAACGTATTTGGTTTCTCCACCAAGCCTATATTAAGGGAGATAAATTCTGTCATCTTAATATTTAACTAGTTTTTAAACTTCAAGTTATTGATTAAGAATTTGGGAAAGAAAATACGCTGTGAAGAGGACAGTGTTTTAGGTAGAAGAATTTCTTAAATAATCGTAGTGTGGTTTTAAATGCAGATTGATGTGATTCTAGCTTTTGCCCCACTCTTGTACAAGCTATCGTTAACCAGAAATAGATTGATTCTGGAGAGGGAGTTAACATTTCTAGCCTTACAAGCAAAATCTCTTAAATCTGGGTGCTGTAGCCTCCAGATATCTCTGAGTGCTAAGTTTCTTAATAACGTCTTAAACATTTTGGCCTCTAAGGGTAAGATATCTCTTTTTGACTTAGGTTGCTTAGGGGATTGTCTGGATCTGTCCAAAGGGACTTGCGGAGCCATATTAAAGTCCCCTGACAAAATTATATTCCCTTCACTGATCTGAAGTAATTTGGCCTGCAAGGATTCCCAAAATCTCACGTCGGGGTCATTAGGCGCATAGATATTGCAGAGTGTATGTATAAAATTTACAAGTTTAATTTTTAAAATCACATACCTACTTTCAGGGTCCTGAATTACCGAAATTACTTCATATACTAGCTTCTTCCCTAGTAAAATGGCCACCCCTCTTTTCCTGCCTATACTTGGGGTAGCAAAAATCTCCTTTACCCAAGAAAATCTCAGTTTCAGGGACTCTTAGGCACTGAGGTGAGTTTCCTGGAGGAAGGCAATATCTGAATTAAGTTTCCTCAAATGTGATATAACTTTTACGTTTTATTGGGGATGAGATACCACCAATATTCCAGGAAGTTAAGACCAAATTCTTTACTCTAGACTAGGGCTGCATGATTAATTGCGGATGCGGTTTTAAACTGCGATTAATCGCCGCGGTTTTAAAACCGCGAGAGTGCGCAATTTAAAAGAAAATAAAATCCTCAGATTGTCCTGAAAACGGAGGTGGAGAGGGAGGATGATGGCAGACCAGTGTGCGGCCATGGGCGGAACCTGAGAATGCTTGCGAAACGGCCATTTTAGAAGAGATTGAAGAGTGTGTGGGAGTCATCTGGGAGTAGTGTGGGGGTGGTCAAGCAGTGGTGTGGCAGTGGGACAGCTCAAAAGTGTGAGCAATAAAGTGAGTATTGTACAAATACTTTATAGTGCCTTACTGACCTTTTTTTATTTTAACTATTTTGTGGTTTGTATTTTTATGCTCCAAGAGTGCATTGGATATTGAGAAACGTACAGTAAGATTCTGTAGTGTTAAATAAACGTTTTATTGAAAAGTGAAGGTGTTATAGTAATTTTTAATAAAATCGCGATTAAATCGCAATTGTGTTTTTTTGTTGTTTTTTAAAGCGATTTCCCCCCCCATATCGCCCAGCCCTACTCTAGACATATCTTAAAGAAAATATTGGGAAATTGATGAACAAAGAGAAAAGAAAAAAAAAAGGGAAACCCACCCCCCATCTAGATTTTATTATTATAATATACTCGTGAAAATAACTGTAATAAAGTCACAAAAGATGTGGGAACAATAATAAATACATCTTTGACAGTTTCCATGAGTGAATATTTAGTTTTAGGATACTAGAGTAAGTCCTACATAATAAACTAGTATACCTGACTGTTCACTCTATTATTACCAAAGTAATGATATATTGTTTTTATTGTTTTATATTATCTATTTTTGTAAATATATTTTCAATAATTATTAGATCACACAATTTTATGTGACTATTGATAAATTATTAATTTTACGTGCCGAACAAACCAATTTCCATTTTTTAGTTACTACCACTTGCTTCTTTAGTTTGCAAAATAAAGATCTAAACCTTATTTCTGTTTAACGTTTGTCAGTTTCCACCTCACCTGATTGGTATAAAGTAAAGCATTTGACCACTGGGGTTCTGTTTCAGAGCTTTCTATAGGTAGAGTACATGTATTCTATCTTTGCATGTATACACCGACACAGCTTGCTAAACAGCAAAACGCCATGGCTCTTAAAGGAATCCCTTAAAAGGACCACTCAATGCAGTAGAATTGCATAATTAACAAGTGCATAATAAAAAGACAATGTGGTAACACCTATTCTGAATTTCAAATAAGCAGTAGATTTTATTTTTTTTACAAATTATTTTTTTCTCCCATTTTCCAGCCCCCTGTATCATGTGACAGACACTAGCCAATCACATACTAGTATACGCATACCCTTTGAGCTTGTGCCCATGCTCAGTAGGATCTTGTTCCCCAGAAAGTGTGCATATAAAAAGACAATATTTGATAATGGAAGTAAATTGGAAAGTGTCTTAAACTGCATGCTATATCTGAATCATAAAAGTTTTTTTTACTTGTGTCCCTTTTAAACACTTTGAGATGGTAAAATAAAATGTATATATTTAAAAAAAAGTATGCAATATACTTTCATTATTTATTTTGTGACCTTTTCCTGTCATTCCATTCTGAAATTGTGAGCTGTGCAGAACATTGTTATATTCCGCACAGCCATTGGCTGCACACTCTAGTGACATATTTATAATTGGACACAGCAGAGAAGGTTACCTAAGTTACAACATGGCAGCTCCCATTGTTTTATAGACACTAACCTTGTTTTGTCAATATTTAAACAGCTAATGAAACTTTAAAAAATACATCTGCATGTTATTCTCAGGCTAATCTTTTCTTTGAATTCATCATTCTAGCTAGAGTTTATAAAGTGTTTAATATCCCTTTTAATTGCTGTTAAAGGGATATGACACCCAAAAGAAAATTATTTTGTGATTCAGACAGAGCAAACCATTTAAAAAACTTTCCAATTTACTTCTTTCAATAAATTTGCTTTGTTCCCATGATATTCTGTGTTGAAGAGATACCGAGGTAGGCATATGGAGCACTACATGGCAGCATATAGTGCTGCCATATTGTGATCTTGCAAAGCTATTACCATATAGTGCTCCAGAAATGGTGGGTCTCCTAAGCATTCATCTGTTTTTCAACAAAAGATACAAAGAGAATGAAGAAAAATTGAAGTAAATTAGAAGGTTATTTAAAATTGCATGCTCTATCAGAATCATGAAAGAAAAAGCTTGGGTTTGATATCCCTTTAATTGCTGTTACTTAAAGAGACACCAAAACCCAGTTTTTCTTTCATGATTTAGATTGAGTATAACATCATATCCTTTGAGGAGGAGCAGCAATACACTGTTGGGAACTATCTGAACACATCTGGTGAGCCAGTGACAAGGGGCATTTATGTGCAGCCACCAATCAGCAGCTAGCTCCCAGTAGTGCATTGCTACTCCTTAACCAAGGATACCAAGAGAATTAAGCACATTTTTATAAGAAAATTGGAAAGTTGTTTAACATTTATGCACTATTTGAATCATGAAAGAAAGGTCATCAGTAATCCAGTGATAAGAGGAATATGTGAAGCAGCTAGCTCCCTGCTCCTGAGCCTACCTAGGTATGCTTTTCAACAAAGGATACAAATAGAACAAAGCAAATTAGATAATACAATTGTTTAAAATTGCATGTTCTACCTGAATCATGAAAGTTTAATTTTGACCTTTTAATCTGTATTTTTTATTTTCCGTATCCTTATTTGCAAATGTGGTTACTACTTTCTAAGTGTTTTTTTAACTGTATTTTAACAATGTTTCCAGGGATACACCAACCTCTGCTGGACCAAACTCATTCAACAAAGGAAAACAAGGATTTTCAGACAGCCAGAAGCTATGGGAGCGAAATCTGAAATCTCAATTGGAACGCATCCACGATGACTGAGTGGTTTGGGCAGTGGGTCTATGGGGACACTATTCTGAAGAATTTCGCTTTTTTATTGATGGATAATGTGTGCGATTAAAGTTTGGTTGTTTTTTGTTTGTCTTGTGGTTTTTTTTTGTTTTGTTTTTTAAGTTATGTCACAAATAAATCTGGTGAGACTTAAACAATTCTCGTTTTGTATATTTTATAAAGCTTTAGCAGGAATTAAACTGGTTCTCCCTTTTAGGATGTTACTTTGATATTTTTCAGCTATACTTTTGCTAGTCCAAAGGAAGGGCAAGAAATATATTTTATTGTCGACAGTAATAAGAGTTTGTTTTATGCAAGTTCGCCGGTGCCACCACACCATAGTCAAACAAATATTTTACCCAATGAATGGAATTTTAAGTGCCTAAAATAGAGGTATACATCAGAGGCTTCAGTTATAGCTTCTCCCTGGATCTCAGAATGATAAATGCCTCATTCTGGATATATTTGTTGTACTTCACAACACTCTACATAATAATTCATACTACTAATATGTTTAATAAAAAAAAAAAGTAATTGATCAAACATAAATCTCCATAACTTAGTTTTCATGCATTTTTTTTTGCCAGTATAAAATAGTGATAAATACATTCTAGTGCAGCCCTCCCATGGCAGGAAAGATCACAAAACATGACTTCATTAATAAAGTAAAAAGGTCCACACCTCAAATATCTCCACACCTCCATTTGGGCAAATTATGAGCGATAAACACAACTTTCATCTGACCATTTAAAGGACCAGTCAACACAGTAGATTTGCATAATCAACAAATCCAAGATAACATGACAATGCAATAGCGCTTAATCTGAACTTCAAATGAGTAGTAGATTTTTTGTCTGACAATTTTAAAAGTTATGTTTTTTTTCCACTCCCCTGTACCATGTGACAGCCATCAGCCAATAACAAATGCATACACGTACCATGTGACAGCCATTCACAAATGCATACACACTTATTCCTGCACATGCTCAGTAGGAGCTGGTGACTCAAAAAGTTTAAATATAAAAAGACTGCACATTTTGTTAATGGAAGTAAATTAGAAAGTTGTTTAAAATGGCATCCTCTATCTGAATAAAGAAAGTTTCATTTTGATTGAGTGTCCCTTTAAAGGTGCACTTTTTTCTATTTTGCTTCTAAAAGTTTTTTTAACAGATGTCCTGAATAGAATTACATATTAAGTAGTTGTGTTCCTGTTCATCATCATTCAGTGAGCAAATAATACCTAGGGGTGTGATATTCACACACTTGCATTTTATAATTAAGCAGCTTTTGCATGCATGCTAACATTATTTTTAAGTTTAATTGATATTTAAATGTACCTTTATGTTTATAGTATTTTTAAAATCAAGTACCCTTAAAAGCCCACATTTTATGTATGTCATTCTTTGGACTGATTAGTGTCTAGTCCCTTTTTGTATTTTTTTTTTAATTATTATTGTTTGTTTATAACAGGCAAATTGTTTCCAAAAGTTTCTAAATGTACACAGATACATACACTATTAAATAATGTGATATCATTTCCCCTAATGATGAATGAAGGCCTCTTTTGGAAACCCCAAAAGTTAACGAAGACTGAATGGGGAATTTCAGGAAAGAAAAAAAGGGCTGCTTTTGGACCCAAGATATAGAAGAGCATGATAAAATGTTAACATCAAGGAAACAACACTTTAATGAGTATTTAATTGGACATTGTGCAATCAGCATACATCATTACTGAAGCTTTCATAGATAGTGTTAGCCTAAAGGAGGAGCTCAACTAACTGTACCACTGTCAAATATTAATGTATGTGGGGTGGTTACTATTCTAAGGATATAAACTAATATGGACCTTAAATAAAACATTCAGTCATATGGGAATGGAATTAACATGGTTCCATTTTATCCATAAGAAAGCTATCAATTTTGCTGGCAACCAGGTGGCTTAAAGGGAAAGTCTACTTAAAAATTGATAATGTTTAAAAAGAAAGATAACACCTTTACTACCCATTCTCCAGCTTTGCATAACCCTATATCCCTATATTTTTCTGATTTTTTTTGTTATGCTTGAAAAATGTGTAACTGTCCGCTAAAGCAATGAGAGGTCTGCTCATCGGCCAATGAATTGTTTGAAATGGTAAAAATCTTTATTTTTATTTCCATCACCTTTGCAATAATAAAGCTCCGCAATAGAGCAAGAGGAGAAAATACAGCAACAACGCTACTGCTGCAGAACTGTGAAATATGCATTCCAACAAAGCAAAATATAAAGACTCTGATCCTTGGAATAATTATTTTACATTTTTGCAAGAGCTGCCGTGCTGTTGTATTTTTGTTCTTGCTGTTTAAAATAACAGCATTAAAGGGACAGACATGATTTCAATAGGGCGTGTAATTTTAAACTTTCCAATTTACTTTTATCACCAATTTTGTTTTGTACCCTTGGTATTCTTAGTTGAAAGCTAAAACTAGGAGGTTCATATGCAAATTTCTTAGACCTTGAAGACTGCCTCTAATCTGAATGTATTTTGACCAATAGAGGGCATTAGTTCATGCGTTTCATATAAATAACATTGAGCTCATGCATGTGAAGTGATCTAGGGAGTGAGCACTGATTGGCTAAAACACAGTTCTGTCAAAAGAACTGAAATAAGGAAGCAGTCAGCAGAAGCTTAGATACAAGGTAATTATAGAGGTAAAACATATTTTCTTTCATGTAATTGGCAAGAGTCCATGAACTAGTGACATATGGGATATACAATCCTACCAGGAGGGGTAAAGTTTGCCAAATCTCAATATGCCTATAAATACACCCCTCACCACACCCACAATTCAGTTTTACAAACTTTGCCTCCTATGGAGGTGGTGAAGTAAGTTTGTGCTAAGATTTCTACGTTGATATGCGCTTCTCAGCATTTTGAAGCCCGATTCCTCTCAGAGTACAGTGAAGGGAGTATCACCTATTCAATGCAATGGTTTTCCTCACGGGGGATCTATTTCATAGGTTCTCTGTTATCGGTCGTAGAGATTCATCTCCTACCTCCCTTTTCAGATCGATGATATACTCTCCTATTCCATTACCTCTAATTGTAATCGTTTCAGTACTGGTTTGGCTATCTGCTATATGTGGATGGGTGTCTTTTGGTAAGTATATTTTCATTACTTAAGACACTCTCAGCTATGGTTTGGCACTTTATGTATTTATATAAAGTTCTAAATATATGTATTGTACTTATTTGCCATGATTCAGGTTTTCAGTATATTCCTTTTGCAGACTGTCAGTTTCATATCTGGGAAATACTTTTTTTTAGGAAAAAGTATTTCTTACCTGGGGTTTAGTCTTTTTTTCAAATTGACTGTCTTTCAAATTCGCAGGCAGAATTAGGCTTGCAAGGGCGCAAAATGCCAAAAGTTTATTGCGTCATTCTTGGTGCAAGATTTTTTTGGCGCAAAGTTGCGTTAGTTGACGCAAAATCGTCATTTCCGGCGTCTTAGTCGACACCGAGTCCTTCACAAGGTTGCGTCATTTGTGACGCGAGTATGTAATTTCCTGACATTTTTGGCGCCAAAAAATATTTTTCTGTTTGTTGTGCGTCATACTTGGCGCCAAATATTTTCATTATTTAAGACCCCATTCCTATATGCCTCGTGCCTTTTTTCTCTATCAGAGGGATAGGCTGTTTGCATTTTTTCCCATTCCTGAAACTGCCATATAAGGAAATTGATAATTTTGCTTTATATGTTGTTGTTTTCTCTTACATTTGCAAGATGTCTCAATCTGATCCTGTCTCAGAAATCACTGTTGGAACCCTACTGCCTGATAACAGTTCTACCAAAGCTAAGTGCATTTGTTGTAAACTTGTGGAGGTTTTATCTCCTGCTGTGGTTTGTAATAGTTGTCATGATAAATTTTTACATGCAGAGAATGTATCCATCAGTAGTAGTTCATTACCTGTTGCTGTTCCCTCAACATCTAATGCACAAGATATACCTGTAAATTTAAGAGAATTTATTTCTGATTCCATTCAGAAGGCTTTGTCTGCCATCCCGCCTTCTAATAAACGTTAAAGGTCTTTTAAAACTAAAGTTGATGAAATTTCAAATGACCGGCAACATGCTGAATTATCCTTCTCTGATGGGGATCTATCTGGTTCAGAAGATCCTGCCTCAGATATTGACACTGACAAATCTTATTTATTTAAAATGGAGTATATTCTTTCTTTGTTAAAAGAAGTGTTGATTACATTGGATATGGAGGAAACTAGTAAACGTTTAAATTCTGTTTATAAACCACCTGCGGTTATTCCAGAGGTTTTTCCAGTTCCTGACGCTATTTCTGATATGATTTCTAAGGAATGGAATAGGCCTGGTACTTCTTTTATTCCTTCTTCAAGGTTTAAAAAATTGTATCCTTTGCCAGCAGTTTCTTTAGAGTTTTGAGAAAAGATCCCCAAGGTTGATGGGGCTATCTCTACTCTTGCTAAACGTACTATTATTCCTACAGAAGATAGTACTTCTTTTAAAGATCCTTTAGATAGGAAACTTGAATCTTATCTAAGGAAAGCCTATTTATATTCTGGTCATCTTCTCAGGCCTGCAATTTCTTTGGCTGATGTTGCAGCTGCTTCAACCTTTTGGTTGGAAACTTTAGCGCAACAAGTATCGGATCATGATTTGTCTAGCATTGTTAAATTAATTCAACATGCTAATTTTATTTGTGATGCCATTTTTGATATCATCAAAATTGATGTTAAATCTATGGCTTTAGCTATTTTAGCTAGAAGAGCTTTGTGGCTTAAATCTTGGAATGCTGACATGACTTCTAAGTCCAGATTGCTATCTCGTTCTTTCGAAGGTAATATGTTATTTGGTTCTCAGATGGATTCAATAATTTAAACTGTTACTGGGGAAGGGAGTTTTTTTTGCCTCAGGATAAAAGACCTAAGGGTAAATCTAAAGCTACTAACCGGTTCCGTTCCTTTCGACAAAATAAGGAACAGAAACCTAATCCCTCTCCCAAGGAATCTGTTTCCAATTGGAAGCCTTCCTCGAATTGGAATAAATCGAAGCCATTTAAGAGATCAAAGCCAGCCCCCAAGTCCGCATGAAGGTGCGGCCCTCATTCCAGCTTAGCTGTAGGGGGCAGATTAAGATTTTTCAAAGATGTTTGGATCAATTTGGTCCAAAATGAATGGATTCAGAGTATTGTCTCTCAAGGGTACAGAATAGGATTCAGATTAAGACCGACCGCCTGTGAGAAGATTTTTTCTCTCACACATCCCTGCAAACCCAGTAAAGGCTCAGGCTTTCCTGAAGTGTGTTTTAGACCTGGAGTTATCAGGGGTAATCATGACAGTTCCATTTCAGGAACAGGGTCTGGGGTTTTATTCAAATCTATTCATTGTCCCAAAGAAAGAAAATTCATTCAGACCAGTTTTGGATCTAAAAATTTTGAATCAATATGTAAGAGTACCAACTTTCAAAATGGTGACTATAAGGACTATTCTGCCTTTTGTTCAGCAAGGGCATTATATGTCCACAATAGACTTACAGGATGCATATCTTCATATTCCGATTCATCCAGATCACTATCAGTTACTGAGATTCTCTTTTCTAGACAAGCATTACCAATTTGTTGCTGTTCCTTTTGGCCTAGCGACAGCTCCAAGAATCTTTTCAAAGGTTCTCGGTGCCCTACTCTCTGTAATCAGAGAGCGGGGTATTGCTGTGTTTCCTTATTTGGACGATATCTTGGTACTTGCTCAGTCTTTACGTTCTGCAGAATCTCACACAAATCAATTAGTGTTGTTTCTTCAAAAACATGGTTGGAGGATCAATTTACCAAAAAGTTATTTGATTCCTCAGACAAGGGTAACCTTTTTAGGTTTCCAGATAGATTGTGTCCATGAATTTGTCTATAACTGACAAGAGACGTTTGAAATTGGTTACAGCCTGTCGGAACCTTCAGTCTCAGTCATTCCCTTCAGTAACTATGTGCATGGGAGTTTTAGGTCTCATGACTTTAGCATCGGACGCGATCCTCTTTGCTCGTTTTCATATGAGACCTCTCCAGCTTTGTATGCTGAACCAATGGTGCAGGGATTATACAAGGATATCACAATTAATATCCTTAAATCCCAATGTTCGACTATCTCTGACTTGGTGGTTAGATCACCATCGTATTGTTCTAGTCGCCTCTTTCGTTCGTCCAACCTGGACTGTGATCACAACAGATGCAAGTCTTTCAGGTTGGGGAGCTGTTTGGGGATCTCTGACAGCACAAGAGGTTTGGAAATCTCAAGAGGCGAGATTACCAATAAATATTTTGGAACTCCGTTCGATTCTCAGGGCTCTTCAGTTTTGGCCTCTATTGAAGAGAGAACCGTTCATTTGTTTTCAGACAGACAATATCACAACTGTGGCATATGTCAATCATCAGGGTGGGACTCACAGTCCTCAAGCTATGAAAGAAGTATCTCGGATACTTGTTTGGGCAGAATCCAGCTCCTGTCTAATTTCTGCGGTTCATATCCCAGGTATAGACAATTGGGAAGCGGATTATCTCAGTCGTCAGACTTTACATCTGGGAGAGTGGTCTCTCCACCCAGATGTGTTTTCTCAAATTGTTCAGATGTGGGGTCTTCCAGAAATAGATCTGATGGCATCTCATCTAAACAATAAACTTCCCAGGTACAGGTCCAGGGATCCTCAGGCGGAAGCAGTGGATGCGTTGACACTTCCTTGGTGTTATCAACCTGCTTATATTTCCCCGCCTCTAGTTCTTCCAAGATCATCATGGAACAATCGTTTGTGCTGCTGGTGGCTCCAGCATGGCCTCACAGGTTTTGGTATGCAGATCTTGTTCGGATGTCCAGTTGCCAACCTTGGCCACTTCCATTAAGACCGGACCTTCTGTCTCAAGGTCCGTTTTTCCATCAGGATCTCAAATCATTAAATGTGAAGGTATGGAAATTGAACGCCTAGTGCTTAGTCATAGAGGTTTCTCTGATTCAGTGATTAATACTATGTTACAGGCTTGTTAATCTGTTTCTAGAAAGATTTATTATCGAGTTTGGAAGACTTACATTTCATGGTGTTCCTCTCATAAATTCTCTTGGCATCCTTTTAGAATTCCTAGAAGTTTACAGTTTCTTCATGATGGTTTGGATAAAGGTTTGTCTGCAAGTTCCTTGAAGGGACAAATCTCTGCTCTTTCTGTTTTATTCCACAGAAAAATTGCTAAACTTCTTCATATTCACTGTTTTGTACAGGCTTTGGTTCGTATCAAGCCTGTCATTAAATCAATCTCTCGTCCTTGGAGTCTTAATTTGGTTTTGAAGGCTTTACAGGCTCCTCCATTTGAGCCTATGCATTCTTTGGACATTAAACTACTTTCTTGGAAAGTGTTGTTCCTTTTGGCCATCTCTTCTGCTAGAAGAGTTTCTGAATTATCTGCTATCTCTTGTGAATCTCCTTTTCTGATTTTTCATCAGGATAAGGCAGTTTTGCGGACTTCATTTAAATTCTTGTGAATTCTAACAACATTAATAGAGAAATTGTTGTCTCTTCTTTGTGTCCTAATCCTAAGAATTCTTTGGAGAGATCTTTACATTCTTTGGATGTGGTGAGAGCTCTGAAATATTATGTTCAAGCTACTAAAGATTTCAGGAAGACTTCTAGTCTATTTGTTATCTTTTCTGGTTCCAGGAAAGGTCAGAAGGCTTCTGCCATTTCTTTGGCATCGTGGTTAAAGCTTTTGATTCATCAAGCTTATTTGGAGTCGAGTAAAGCCCCGCCTCAGAGAATTACAGCTCATTCTACTAGATCAGTTTCCACTTCTTAGGCTTTTAAGAATGAAGCTTTAGTTGATCAGATTTGCAAAGCAGCAACTTGGTGGTCTTTGCATACATTTACTAAATTCTACCATTTTGATGTATTTGCTTCTTCGGAAGCAGTTTTTGGTAGAGAAGTTCTTCAGGCAGCTGTTTCAGTTTCATTCTTCTGCTTATGATTTACGTTTTTCCTTTTATTTATGAGAATAAACTTATATTTGGGTGGTGGATTAATTTTTTTTCATAGAAATGGCTGTTTTTATTTTGTCCCTCCCTCTCTAGTGACTCTTGCGTTGAGTTCCACCTCTTGGGTATTGCTATCCCATACGTCACTAGCTCATGGACTCTTGCCAATTACATGAAAGAAAACATAATTTATGTAAGAACTTACCTGATAAATTCATTTCTTTCATATTGGCAAGAGTCCATGAGGCCCACCCTTTATATGGTGGTTATGATTTTTTTGTATAAAGCACAATTGTTTCCAAATTCCTTTGTTGATGCTTTATACTCCTTTCTTTATCACCCCACTACTTGGCTATTTGTTAAACTGAATTGTGGGTGTGGTGAGGGGTGTAATTTATAGGCATTTTAAATGGTAAGATTGTATATCCCATACGTCACTAGCTCATGGATTCTTTCCAATATGAAAGAAATTAATTTATCAGGTAAGTTCTTACATAAATTATGTTGTTATAACTGTGTTGGTTAGGCAAAACTGGGGAATAGGTAATAAAGGGATTATCTTTCTTTTTAAACAACAAAAATGCTGGTGTTGACTGTCCCTTTAAATTAGAAATATAGTTTAATCTTAGCAGTTATTTTGAAAGGTTTTGGTAAATTCTGTGTAAGATCTAATATAGGACAAGTAAAAGAAATCCATGACATCATAGAGAAGCACATGGTACAGTTTGACACAGGTAAATTATTTTCACAGTACATCTATGTAACTTAAGGATACATCTGAGCTTTTTGCTGTTAATAATTAGAAATGAAAATATGAGATGCCTTGAAAGCACCTTGAACCAATGAAGTTCTACTGTACAGCAAGGTGCTCTATCCCCATGCACTTAGCAATTTGTTTTTGCCTTTACCATTTTATGATTACTTCAGAGTAGCATGTCAAATGTGTTCATGCACAAGCTTTTTATCCAAAGTATTTTCAATAGGTATTTGTGCTTAAAGGGACAGTCAAGTCAAAATCAGTCTTTTATGATTTAGATTTGTCATCAAATTTACTTTGTTCTTTAGGTATTCTTTGTTAAAGGCTAAACCTAGGTAGACTCAAACTGACTTCTAAGCTGTTAAAGGCCACCTCTTATCTCAGTGCATTTTGACAGTTTTTCCACAGTGAGACAGTGCTAATTCATGTCTTCCGTATAGCATTGTGCTTTTATGAGGCAGCACTGACTGGCTAAAATGCAAGTCTGTCAAAAGAACTGACATAAGGGTCACACTGCAGAGGCTTACATACAAGGTAAATGTGTACATGATAACACTGAGGAAATTCTCAGTGTAATAGAGAGCTAACATCTTGGCAACTTAGATTACATTCTGACTGTCCTGTTATCTTCTTGTCTATTCACTTTATAGTAAACCAGCTCATGTCACTCCAGAACTTGTATGACAACAGGCTAGATAATCTTTCCTGCAAAGGTCACATCCTTATTTTAGGGCTGTTACCGGAAGTAATGGACACTGCACAAACGTAGTGTAAAAAATAAATGGTAAAATCTTTAAAATGATAAATAATACATATTGTAAGATCTTTATTAAGTATAAGTAATTGCCCAATGCTTTTTTGTACAAAAATAAGACTGTTTAACATTCCATTAATATGTCCCCACATAATGCAATTTTTTTCACCAAGACATCTCCATGCCAAATTTCATTTACCTACTGTACTTTGTCTAAAACCCCTCATGACCATATTAAAGAAATGCCACATTTTAACATCTTACCTGCCAAAAAAGCACCTACATTTGTAAAAACATTTTAAAATGTGGGGTTCCACAAGTTTTAAAACATGAATTGACTAGTATTTTTTCCATGATTGGTTAACAATATTGGTATTTCACACTTATGTTTTCCCACTAATATCTGCATTCTCTACTATAGAAATCTACAACCTTATCATTAAAAATTTGGTTTACTGGCAATTGTTATAAACCTTTTTTCCCCCTTCAATTTAACTTCTAGAAAATCCTTAAAAATATTTTACCATGACATCTAGTAAAATAAAAATCCATCAAAAAAGAATTACAACCACACTTAAAAAACGAAAAAAAAAGTAAAAGGTTTATATAAGAAATGTTAAAAAGAATGCTCAGTTAGAGGACAGTGTTACATTTGGTTTAATACTTTAACACATATTGATTTGGTTATCAAAGTAATTAGGAGGAAGTTCCTTGATTATATTATGTATTGTTGGTGTATTTATCAGCATTTGCCACCAACGTATTACATATTATGATTATGAATATTATGATAATAATAATTAATTATAGCAGTATAAAATTATTGTCAGCAATATCTCCAATTATATATTAATATAGTAGAATCTTATCAGTACACTTAGGTGAAATATCAATAATACTATTGAGATATCTATACATTTGACAATATAATTATAAAAATGAATATTTAATCTCAATTTAAAATATTCCTAAATTCTGACCACAATTATTTTTATGTAGTAACTTAATATCACCTATGACCAGATGTATATATCAATTTGGTTAATACAATATTAAAATATGAAGCTGGCTATAGAGATATTTAGATTAATTACTTTTCAATTAAATCGTCTGTTACCTCAGTATTATGGACACAATATTTCCATAAATTACCCTTAACTCAAAATGAATTGCTTATTAAAGTGAAGGTAAACTTTGATGAATAAAAGCCCGTTTTTTAAAAATACTATTAAAAACAGGGGCACTTTCATTCATCAAAGTTTAGAAAGCAGCCATTTTGATTAAAAACTTACCTTTGTTCTTTTCACAGCCAGAACAGCTTCCCCCACTCGGAGATCCTCTCTTCACACATCATCAATTACTAATCCAGCTTCCTCCAATCACGGCTTTCTTCCCAGGGGAGTCATTGCCTGAGGCCATTCCGTGATTGGAGGAAGCCGCATTAGTCAGATGAAGAGAAGATCTCCCGGTGGGGGAAGCTGCTCTGGCTGTGAAAAGAACAAAGGTAAGTTTTTAATCAAAACGGCTGCTTTCTAAACTTTGATGAATGAAAGTGCCCCTGTTTTTAATAGTATTTTTAAAAACCGTGCTTTCATTCATCAAAATTTACCTTCACTTTAAATATCACACATGAATTATACTAGAACAATTTATATATAGCCAGAAAGTTTAACCAATTCAATATATATAGCTTATTTAACAACGTTTGGACTCCCCTATGTCCAAATCTCATAATGAAATCTTAGCTTAACTCCCACAATCTAATGAAATTTCCAGGGAACACAATTCACTATATTAACCAAAATAGTCTTATAATACTTTAAATAATCAACCAGAGATTTATACACAAATTTTTCAGCTCAACATATACCAATTAATATAGCAGAATATAGTTCCAACTTAGCAACAACAACTATTGCAATTTTTAAAATATATCACAGTAACTTAAACAAATGTATAAATATTATTGCCTGACCCTTTTCTCAATAATATTTGACTAAGCGCTAGTATATTTAATATATGAAATACACTGGTCTATTTAATGCTAGCGTTTCAACTATAAAGTACCTCTTTAAATACCATCTTCAATTAAACTACAGCCATAAAGAATATCTTTGCTTTAAAACATAAAAAATATAACATCAAACCGCTTAATACATTACTAGTAAACCAATTTGAGAGTTCAATATTCCAGATATTTCTTATGGTCATACGTAAGATTTCACTATTTTGCAAGAGTACAGGTCAGGTTATCTCTCTTGCCCATAAGAAAGTTTTTCCAGCCAGGGTTCAGAGAAAGTAGGTCCAAACGGTGTGTATTTCTGTTTTGCAAAGTGAGTCTGTTCCTTTCTTGCATAGTGTGGCAGCTTATATCAGTGATACACCACTCCTTCATTCTCTAAATCATTCCATAAAATTATCTGGGTATTAACTTATTGGCTACTGGTAATGCCACTTTGTAATTCAACCCCCATGGTTGAATATCTCTGGCTGTAATTCTTGCACTGAACACCGGGGGCAACATGTAGCTGGAATGTAGCTTTGTTTTTTGCAAAAGATATTAACTGTTTAAAGATTTTTTATATATATATATATATATATATATATATATATATATATATATATCTATATATATATATATATATATATATATATATATATATATTTATAGAAATGTACATTTAATACACCTATAATTTCCCAGCTTTTATAAACTAATATAATTTAGCATGTATTTTTGAGACTAAACATTGGTACACTTAGAATATATATATACTTTAGATATATACTTCCTACTATTTTATATCATATATATAATCTGTAAGTAGCAGTCTGATGTAATTAATCATATAGTCATATCTATATTTGAGCATCATTCCATTTTAATATAACTACAGTATATTCCATATTTAGTGTACACCACATTTTCCAGTCCTCTCCATATTCCATACGTACCTGCAATTGGAATTCTGTAGTAATCAATTAAATAGATATTTTTGCATCTGATTCTATTTACTACAAATATTGCATATCTGTGGATATCACTTTAATATTGAGTACATAAACTATATGATATGATTCAGGGCACACATTACATTTATGGCATCTATATACCAGTATCTACTAGCCATATTTGGAACCTCATTTGTACATTAGATGTCTGAAAAACAAAAGAAAATATTATTTATTCATTTTGAAACAGTTTGCTAAACATTTTAAATTCACCAATACAACTATTTGTTCACTCTACTTCATATTTAACGTATATATTGTGCAACATGTGATGTTTCCACTGGATTCATATATATTATTCATATAATCTGGGCATATTAATTTATATAAAACTATATAGACAATTTATCTAAACTTTGAGTCCCAGTATTTTCATATTCACCAGTGTCCCTTTTCAGACAACATATGTGGATTCAGGCCTTAAAAGTGAATTCTTTGTATCAACATTTGTATATCATACAAGTGCTAATTAACTACTTTCCTGAAGACTCTGAGTATATTTCAACTAAAGCACAGAATTGTGTCAGCGTCACCACAGGGGGTGTGATCTGGGTAGGATGTATATTAAGTTAATTTAAATTAGATTTCTTTCATCTAATTGGCAAGAGTCCATGAGCTAGTGACTTATGGGATATACATTCCTACCAGGAGGGAGCAAAGTTTCCCAAACCTCAAAATGCCTATAAATACACCCCTCACCACACCCACAATTCAGTTTTACAAACTTTGCCTCCTTTGGAGGTGGTGAAGTAAGTTTGTGCTTGTTTTTTATGATTTCTTCTATTATAAGTGCTTCTAAGCATTCTGAAGCCCAATTCCTCTCAGAGTACAGTGTTTGTCAGAGGGATGTGAAGAGAGTATCGCCTATTGAATTTATGGTTTTCCTTGCGGGAAATCTTTTCAAGGGTTCTCTGTTATCGGTCATAGGGATTCATCTCCTACCTCCCTTTTCAGATCGACGATATACTCTTATATACCATTACCACTGCTGATAGTTTGCAGTACTGGTTGGGCTATTTGGTATATGTGGATGGGTGTCTTTCGATAAGTATGTATCATTATTTAAGACACTCTCAGCTATGGTTTGGTGCTTTATGTATTAATATAAAGTTTTAAATATATCTATTTTACTTATATTTGCCATGAGTCAGGTCTATGTGTATTTCCCTTTGCAGTCTAAACAGTTTCAGTATATGAATCATGTTTGGGAAGTTTATTTAAACTTTTTTCTTTCCTGGGGTTCAGTCTTTTTCTAATTTGACTTAAAAAAATTTCGCGGGCAAATTTAGGCTCGCGAGGAAGCAAAATGCTGTTTTTTATTGCGTCATTCTTGGCGCAAAATATTTTTGCACGAAGTTGCGCCTTTGATGGCGCAAATTTCGTAATTTCCTCCGTCTTTGTTGACGCTAGTTGTTTTGGTGCAAAATCGTGTTTGTTATGACGCAAGTTTTGTCATTTTCTGGTGTTAGTTTTGCGCTAAAATTTTTTAACTTCTTTTTGTGTAATGCGTCATTCTTTACGCCAAATTTTAGTTACTTTACCCCTCTTCCTCTATTGCTCGCTGTTTTCATGAACTTTGAAAGCTATTATGCCTGCTCTTGTTTTTCTCTACTGAAACTGTTACATTGTGGAAATTTTGCCTAATGTTATTTTTCTTTTTCTGTTACATTTTGCGAGATGTTTTATTCTGATCCTGACTCTGATGTTACTGTAGAAACTATGATGCCCTGGAACACAATTCTACAAAGCTAAGTGTGTTCTTTAAAAAATTTTAAGCTGCTGTTATTTCTTAAGCTCAATTATGTGGCATTTATTTATCATGTTGTATGCTAGCAATGTTTCTACATGTACAATAACATTTACTGTTTTTTACATATTCAGTTCATGTACTTGATTTAATCATCAAACATAACATGTTGTTGCTTATATCATAAAAGGTTATGACTGCTATTATGCCTTTAAGTAAACTTACGAGGTCTTTTCAAAATTGTTAAGATTTAATTAATTTTGTTCTGACCGAGAGCATATTTAAGTTTATTCTACTGATGAAGGTTTCTTTGGCTCAAAGGATCCTGTATCAGACAGTTTGTAAAAATTCTCCTTATTTTTCATTTGAACATTTTTGTTCTTTGTTAAGGAAATGTTTCTGTTTATACCTTTTAGGAGTCTAGTCCTCCTATTAACTATGTTAATAATCCTTTTCAAATCTGGATTTTAAAATTTTTGCTTTTGAGGTTTTTTCCTAGTCAATATACTATCTGTATTATATTCTAGAGCAGCGGTCGCCAACCAGTGGTCCGTGGACGAGAAAATGTTGGTGGTCCTTGACACCATCAAACAGGAATAAATCTCCTCTAATGGTGTCACCCCGTCGCGCCGCAACTCCCTACAATGCCTGGCTGGACATCAGTGTAAACCGACAGAGGAGTTAAATTACAATCTCCCTACGCACGCTGCGTAGTACTGCGCAACTTGCGTAGCTAGATTGTATTTTTAACTCCTCCCGCCCGGTGCGCTGCTCAGAGGAAGATGGTTTGGTATAGTCTTGGCTTGTAACAAATGTCCTCAGTGCTTTTTTCATATCAAATTTCCTTTATTTGTCACGCAGACTTCACATGGTAAAGCTTGAAATAGTGGAATCAAAATATATATAAAAAAGAAAATCTTAAAAAAATATTCTCTTATATTTCATTTATTTTCTTCCCTTTACCCTTTCTTCCCTTTACCCTTTCTTCCCTTTACCTGTATCTTTGTAGTAGTTTTCCTAATTCCTTCAGATGGCTGACGCGTTTCAGCTGTGAAGCCGTAGTCTTAGCTGATCCCTTACGGGTGATTAGACGCGCTTTACAAGTACCCAATACATACATATGAAAAAGCAGTATTCAAATATATGGACTTTTCTTTTTGTGGAATTCCTCATGAATCAACTAAGTTTTGTTTCTTCAAGACATGGTTAGAGAATTTAATTTACCTAAGAGTTTTGTGATTCCTCCCTCAGACAAGGGTCACTTCTTTTTGGATTTCTAGATGGATTCTGTGTTCATGTCTTTGTCTTTATCAGACAAAAGTCAATTGTAAGTGGCGTTAGCCTGTCTAACTTACAGTCTAGAACATATCTTTCAGTGGTTATGTGCATGTAAGTTTTAGGTCACATAACTGCAGCATCGGGCATGGTTCCCTTTGTTCGTTTTTCATTTGAGATCTCAGGGGGCAGGACTAAGCCGCAGATAGGATCAGTCGCATATTCACTTGGCTCTCCTCACTATCTACAAAAGTGGAGTTATTTATTCACTATATATTCAGCTTTTTGCAATTATAACGTCATCCACCTTACTAGGACCTAACACTGAGACTGTTAAATCCACTTACATAAGGATTTCACCTAACGGAGGCTATAATCCAGCTTAACTAAGAAGGACTACTGCGGCCCATCTCTCAACATCATCTACCCCCCTCTCCCGGTTTGAGGGCTAACTGGGTAGAGTGGTAACTATATTTAGAAGTTACTAGGAGGTAAAAAAAAATTCCAGTGGATCTTATCCTTACTATTTGTACATGGAGGGGGATTTTGCTGCGCAGGTGCGAGCACTTCTTGTGGAATTAGACTGTCAAATGTCCCGTGACTATGAAGAGCTCTCTAGCCTATTGAGGTCCGTGAGTACACAGAAAACTAACTCTGCAATCAAGATGGCGGACGGTGAGAGAGAGGATCTGTCGCATGGCGCAGACAAAGTTGGTGGGTGTTGCGTTCCTCTCACGACAGATCCTTTACTGGAGTTTGATAAATCGCTGAGGCAGCAGGCACTCACCACTTGCTCTGGATGGCTGTCATCCCCCTGTGCTCAACTCGGTTCTTGCAGTGCTATATTATCCATAGTTCAGGGGGAGGTGCAGTCTACAGGACTGAGAGAAGTCAAGTCACTGCGTCAAATACGCTGAGGCTTAGATTGCCCATTGTGTTATATCGAGTCACCCACTGATCCGGTGAAGACCGGTGACCTACCTGTCTATGTGGCACCCTTCCTTGCAGAGACCGATGTGTTCCTGACATCTCATACTTTTTGTCAGGCTTCATCCCCTGCAGCTCGGATCCGCCGAGTCCCTTCTGCAGCGCCCTTTCATCACGTTCTCCATCCTGAGCCTTTCTCTCTTCAGCAGAAAGCTTGGTTACATCCGGAGGGGAATTGGGTGACTTTTCTTTTGAATTGACAGTCTATATGCATCTTACAGCCCCCTGCAAGACAATGCTAACTCTCTAAAATAATACCTATTTGCAGGACTGAGTTATTGGATCCACACTCCCTTCCCAAATGGAGGCCTTTTCACCTAGGTCTTCCCACAAGCAACTTCATTGTCCTTGTCATTATATTTTATTTCAACACAAACATGCAGGCTGTCTTGTTTAATGCTTTAGCACCCCATTTCTTTATGATGACTGTTAAAGTCTGATATTTGAATAAGGGTCCTTGTTGTTAATATTGCTTGCCTTGTTTAACCTAGGGGCTATGTATACATGACTGGTCAGATGATATATATTAATATTATATCTTTAGAACTAATTATACCTTGAGTCTCTCTGTTCAGGAACCCCATATAAGGGCTATTATAGCCTACACTGCTTCTATAACTCATTCTTGGCTGGGCATCAGTATATACCTATTTGTTGAATGAATATTTAAGGTCTGCAAAGAGATTTTAGTCTCTGCGACACTTATCCCACTAGAACATTAGAGCTATACATGTTAGATACTTACAGCTGCCAAGTGACAACTTTCTACACACATGTAACTGCATTAATTTACCTACCAGTCATCATTCAATTAGTTTCCTTAGATCTGTATTAAGTTGGGAATATGGTTATGTTGGGAATTAAGGAGAATGTCCTCCTTTTACTTTACTTTTCAGTTTATTCTGCGTAAGAGTCACCTCTAACTTGATATGAAGTCTGTACTAGTATATTGATGATAACTATGAATTCTGTTAATAGTTTCTCCGATGCATGGGTCTACTTCAGTTAACTAACAATATAGTGTTATTTTGTTTATACCCCCATGTCATATTTAATTTTTATTAATAGATGCGACTGTCAAGATATATATATGTTTAACAGCAGAGATATGTTTGTTACCAAATGTAGATATAATAACACGTTTATGATATGAGTACACAATCTGTAAACTCAAGACAAAATAGAATGCTTAGTATAAGTACTGTACATCTTTTTAGATCTATATATCTGTTACTAGGTGATGATATACTCTTGATATCACTTCCTTACACAGCACTTGATTAGGACACAAATATTAATGTCATTTCAACTCATACCAATTGGATCTTGTTGAGCCCTGTGGTAACTAAGCATTTAGACTCTCCTTAAATCCTCACCAGTTATAGGACCCATAATATACTATGACTCCCGCTAAGAGCTACAACTAGTGTGCCCCCAAGATATATATTGCCCACGTTTATATTATTTGTACCTCAATACCTGCATATTTAACCATAACCATCTATTATTCCATTTGCACAAGTGGATGCATGCAGCTTAGTCTAGGCATATCACAGGACACTTTTCTTTCCTTTGCACACTATTGTATTGCGTCCACTATTAGTGGAGACAGTTAGAGATGTAATTAAAAGTGAAAACTATCAGTCATTTAAAGGTGCCAGAATGACCCCAGTAGCATTACACCTATTATACACCTATAGTAAAAGAGATGTATTGTCAGGTTATAAAGTTTTGTTTGGTCTAACTATCTCACATGGGTATAACTCTTGCAGACCTCCCTTAAAATACAGCTCTGCCCAGCTTAGATTTATTTTATAGCCCTGGTTGTCCTTGACATTTAGACTCAGAATTTTATACAGCCCATGCAACCATTAGTCTATCTAGGCGAAGTCCCTCTCTCTAACTATAATGTTTTTATAAACTCACTGGTGTAAAATGTTCCTTTGGGGTCCACAGCTTCCATTAGTTATTATATAGTCAATTGCTAATGCCCTCTTCCCTCCTCTATATTAACAGGCATGTAACTAATGCCATAAGCGGTGCTCACCCGCTGATTGTTATATGCTATCCTTAGGCCCAAATGAGGCCACAAATCTGGCTGCCATTTGTTTCTTTCATTTTCCTGTAACTAATTGGCCCTTGAGTGGCCTTCTAACTAGTCTGTCAGTTATGATATTATATCCATAAAATTAGAGGTTTGAGATGCTTACTTGCTGTCAGGCATCATTGTATTTTCTTTTGTTCTTGACTTTTCTTACTTTTTTATATTTGACAATGTTTATTGACGAATGATTTTTTGTGCATTTACTGTTGCAAACTTATCATTGTATGTTGTATTTCTTACCGCATAACCTCAATAAAAAAACTATTTCACAAAAAAAAAAAAAATATTTAAATCATCCAGCAAGTTTGAATCAACACACCCACTAGTAATAAAGGGACAGGAAACCCCAACATTTTCTTTTATGATTTGGATAGAACATACAATTTTAAACAACTTTCCATTTTAAGTCTATTATCAACTTTGAATTATTCTCCTGTTATCCTTTGCTGAAGGAACAGCATTGCACTACTGGCAGCTAGATGGACACATCTAGTTAGCTAATCACAAGAGACACATTTGTGCAGACAGCAGTCAACAGCTAGCTCCCACTAGTGTATGATATGTGCATATACTTTTTCAACAAGGGGCCTAGTCGATACTTATATGTCAGTCTACTGCAGAAGTCCCATGACTTATTAGGCTATACAGTTCTCACTTTAAAGCGCTAAGTTTCAAGTGTTGTTAACCTTTATGTTGCTGGTAATAACTGTTTGTATTAATAAAGATATGGGATGCATAATCACCCCATACACCGACTCTCGACCTATGACTCCAAAAAACTGAAGAATTACTAGCTCTTGAGGAGGAATGAAGAAATGAAGCCTCATTCTTTGCGGACACTCAAACTAGATAAAAATCCTAACACACACTACAGACACAAACCCACATACTTTCTAAGTCCATCTTGTTTCCCCCAAGCCATTCTCTTACCAAATAACCTTTCCCAGCTCCCCTGTAATCCCTCTCACCTCAGTCGTCATAAGACCACCCCAACCCCACACCACATCAAAGATTCTTTATCTGCAACCTTTATTTATTAGTTCATTTGTTCTTTTCCCTCCCTTGTTTCATTTAATCCTATCTTTCCCCTTACAGGGAGTGCAGAATTATTAGGCAAATTAGTATTTTGACCACATCATCCTCTTTATGCATGTTTTCTTACTCCAAGCTGTATAGGCTCAAAAGCCTACTACCAATTAAGCATATTAGGTGATGTGCATCTCTGTAATGAGAACGGGTGTGGTCTAATGACATCAACACCCTATATAAGGTGTGCATAATTATTAGGCAACTTCCTTTCCTTTGGCAAAATGGGTCAAAAGAAGGACTTGACAGGCTCAGAAAAGTCAAAAATAGTGAGATATCTTGCAGAGGGATGCAGCACTCTTAAAATTGCAAAGCTTCTGAAGCGTGATCATCGAACAATCAAGCGTTTCATTCAAAATAGTCAACAGGGTCGCAAGAAGCGTGTGGAAAAACCAAGGCGCAAAATAACTGCCCATGAACTGAGAAAAGTCAAGCGTGCAGCTGCCAAGATTCCACTTGCCACCAGTTTGGCCATATTTCAGAGCTGCAACATCACTGGAGTGCCCAAAAGCACAAGGTGTGCAATATTCAGAGACATGGCCAAGGTAAGAAAGGCTGAAAGACGACCACCACTAAACAAGACACACAAGCTGAAACGTCAAGACTGGGCCAAGAAATATCTCAAGACTGATTTTTCTAAGGTTTTATGGACTGATGAAATGAGAGTGAGTCTTGATGGGCCAGATGGATGGGCCCGTGGCTGGATTGGTAAAGGGCAGAGAGCTCCAGTCCGACTCAGACGCCAGCAAGGTGGAGGTGGAGTACTGGTTTGGGCTGGTATCATCAAAGATGAGCTTGTGGGGCCTTTTCGGGTTGAGGATGGAGTCAAGCTCAACTCCCAGTCCTACTGCCAGTTTCTGGAAGACACCTTCTTCAAGCAGTGGTACAGGAAGAAGTCTGCATCCTTCAAGAAAAACATGATTTTTATGCAGGACAATGCTACATCACACGCGTCCAAGTACTCCACAGCGTGGCTGGCAAGAAAGGGTATAAAAGAAGAAAATCTAATGACATGGCCTCCTTGTTCACCTGATCTGAACCCCATTGAGAACCTGTGGTCCATCATCAAATGTGAGATTTACAAGGAGGGAAATCAGTACACCTCTCTGAACAGTGTCTGGGAGGCTGTGGTTGCTGCTGCACGCAATGTTGATGGTGAACAGATCAAAACACTGACAGAATCCATGGATGGCAGGCTTTTGAGTGTCCATGCAAAGAAAGGTGGCTATATTGGTCACTGATTTGTTTTTGTTTTGTTTTTGAATGTCAGAAATGTATATTTGTGAATGTTGAGATGTTATATTGGTTTCACTGGTAAAAATAAATAATTGAAATGGGTATAAATTTGTTTTTTGTTAAGTTGCCTAATAATTATGCTCAGTAATAGTCACCTGCACACACAGATATCCCCCTAAAATAGCTATAACTAAAAACAAACTAAAAACTACTTCCAAAACTATTCAGCTTTGATATTAATGAGTTTTTTGGGTTCATTGAGAACATGGTTGTTGTTCAATAATAAAATTAATCCTCAAAAATACAACTTGCCTAATAATTCTGCACTCCCTGTATATCTTCAGGGCTCTATACTCTATAGAGTCGTTATACATCTTCCCCATGATGTGCTGCCTGTGTACCAACAACTTAATACCTTGACCTACCCTAGCAAAACAGTATTGTCTCCCTTTTTGACACTGCGCCCCACTTCAAGAGACAAATTGTTCATCAACATCTGAGGTCATCATGAGACACTGTATAGTATTATAATTATATTTAATGGTATGTTGACACTAGTCTTATGTAATGTTAAAGAGACCCTCACTTTTTACCGAGTACATTAACTCTACTCTGATTTACAGTTGAACTTATTAAATTGCTCAATTTTTACTAAATGTACTGGACCTATTATGTATTGATACTATATTCTGTATGTCTACTGAACCTTATTAGTTGTTTCTGTACAATCTTTGTTCATAATAAAAATTATGTTAATTTTTTTTTTATAAGATATGGTATGTATGTGGTTATACCAGCTCTGATACACTATAATATAAGATATGGTATGTATGTGGTTATACCAGCTCTGATACACTATAATATAAGATATGGTATGTATGTGGTTATACCAGCTCTGATACACTATAATATAAGATATGGTATGTATGTGGTTATACCAGCTCTGATACACTATAATATAAGATATGGTATGTATGTGATTATACCAGCTCTGATACTCTATAATATAAGATATGGTATGCATGTGGTTATACCAGCTCTGATACACTATAATATAAGATATGGTATGTATGTGGTTATACCAGCTCTGATACACTATAATATAAGATATGTTATGTATGTGGTTATACCAGCTCTGATACACTATAATATAAGATATGGTATGTATGTGGTTATACCAGCTATGATACACTATAATATAAGATATGGTATGTATGTGGTTATACCAGCTCTGATACACTATAATATAAGATATGGTATGTATGTGGTTATACCAGCTCTGATACACTATAATATAAGATATGGTATGCATGTGGTTATACCAGCTCTGATACACTATAATATAAGATATGGTATGTATGTGGTTATACCAGCTCTGATACACTATAATATACGATATGGTATGTATGTGGTTATACCAGCTCTGATACACTATAATATAAGATATGGTATGTGTGTGATTATACCAGCTCTGATACACTATAACTATATGTCATTTTGCCAAAGCAGTTAATTTCTGCAATTATAACACAGGGAAGAGCAACCTTTTTCCAGTTGTATGCTAATTTACAATTTTTTATTAATTGTTTCTTCCTTGCTCACACCCTGGAGAATAAAACCTGAAGTTATATTAAGAATAATATATAAGAAGAATTTTTTTTTGTCACTAAAGGTTTTTATGCAGTTTTGTTTACTGCTTTCCCCCACCCTCTGTTCCTTTTGCTAGTAAGCAAGGAAAGCCTGAATGGGACCAACTAAATAATATGGATCCCCCCTATTAATTTTAAGGTACAATCGGATGTACAAACAATAGACTTTTTAGACCTTAGAATCTGCAAACAGAGACAGAGACTCCTTACTACCTTATAAACTAAACAACTGACAGGAACTCTATCCTTCATGCTAGAAGTAATCACCCACCCTCAACAATACATTCCATACCGAAAGCACAATACGCTAGAGTGATGCGTAACAATTCAGAGAGCCACAATGCATATACACAGTTAGTGACAATGACCAAAAATATCTTCAACGTGGATACTGTAAGCAAATTTTGTTGAATGATTTGCAGTGTATGTGAAAAAAAATCCAAGCTTTGTTTCTAGAGGGGAATTCTTAACAGCTTTACAATGAAAGACTCATATTTGTGACCACCTACAACCAGGATAAGGAAAAGTGCGACAAGTTTTCAGGAACCGGTGGAAATATAATTGACCAATACTATGCTTCCTTTCCACAATATGAGTCCACCTAGGGTAGGGTACTGGAAAGGCAAGAGCCTCAAGTACATACTTGTGAAATCAGACCACATACAATTTTATAGAACCAGTAATTGGCTTACCTCTGCAAAGAAAGGTGAATGCCATATGTGCCCCAGATGTACTATTGTAACAGCATGATGCAGGGCAAAAAGTTTAGACACCCACATACCAATGAACAATTGAAGATTAAACTTAATCTGTCCCGTACCACCAAATATGTGGTCTGTTTACTGAACTGTTGTGGGAAGTTGTATGTGGGAAAGACCTCTGATAACATTAAAACATGTATGGCCAATCACAGTGTGGCGATCAGGGTGGCTTTTTTAGACAAAAAAGTGAACAGCCTGTTGCAAGACACTTTGCACTAATGAAGCACACTGTCAGTGATCTGAGGTTTAGATTAAGTTATCATGTCCCCATTTCCACTTGGGAAGCTGATCATAACAAAAGCTTGTTACAATTGGAAGCAAGGTGGATTTATACATTGAACACACTGCAACCACACAGTTTAAATTTCAATATTGATTGGGATTGCTTTTTGTCAAGTCATATACTTATTGTGTGGTGCTCTATGTGTTGACCATCCATTTTCCAGTGAGGGATGGTGACAGCAGTGGCTGCCTCTTAACCTGAGATGGAGTGGACTAAGTGCCTTAGGGTGTATTGTACATCGGCCCCTTGTCAGTTGGTAGGAGGGCCTATGGCACCACACGACTTTATGTAGTGTTCCAGCTGTTGTCACTGGTGAGTTTATATACTGATAACAACACACTGCTAGATGTAATAATTTATTTATAGATATGAACAGTAATGAGCTTTGAAGTTTATATACATATAAAACCTATATTATATTATGACTGGAGAACTATTCTATAGAACAAACTATCATTCTCTCAGGGGGAGCTGTATAATCTCTATTGATAACTGACACACAAGTATAATGCACATATACTGTATATTATGTTCAGGTGAATATTTAATCTCAGACGGGCAACCACAGTCCTTGTTGGTGCTGATAAGATTTTTCTCAGGGAACAAATCTGTGTATACACTGTACTGCATTACTAGCTCAGGCAGCCATCTTGTTTCTACACAGCAACTGATTTTCTCTGAGACTCAACTGACTAGAGCTAGCTCCGCCCCCACACACAAACTGACATGAGCTAGATCAGCCCTTCTGTTATCTGCACAACAGCATGAGGCATGAAATAAGAAACACCACACCATAATTTTTAAATGCTTATTGCCATTCCTGGGCTGTGAGCTGGGTTGCAGTCTGTTATGATTCAAGCAGGTGAGGTCTAATATATTGACACAAGGGGGATAATTATGCCTCAGGTAGGTGCAAGTTTCCTGATTGCCATTTGTAATAGCTGTTCAAGGATTATTTATATATGAGACCAGCTAGTGCGGCATGGGACAGTTATTATGTGTAATATGCCATGTATTATATATAGCTAGTATTTTCTACATTTGTAAGCCTCTTACATGTAAACATAGTGATAAGACTTTCATTATTTGTCTAATAGGACATCTTACCTATCTGACAACTGTCAGTACTGTCACTATGTGGATATGTGACTTGAAGTAAGCTGAGGCAGGGTTCTACTACTTTAATTAACTATACAATGTTGCTATCTTATATTACATTTTTGTACCTGCCAGTGTATTATTCTCTCCACTCGGTTATGGGGGGGGGGCGGTTTGTGGATGCTTAGCTCACCACCATGTGTATATACAAGGGGGTAATAAACATTTTGTAGCCTCACAATGAGTATCATCAGTGGCTCGGTTTTCTCCTGTCATACCATTATATGCATTACGCCATATTTAACGCCTGATGGGACCAATATCTCATGCATACGATTATACAAGGAGTGGCTATCAAAATAAATGTCATGTTGCTTGATAGCATAGATATGCCCTATAGACGTATTTTTCTCAACCCATAAGAATGCTGTTCAGTGTCACTTTTGGTGACGAGGAATCAACTGTTGGAGGTGTGTTCCTGCAAATCCCCTCTGTGTGCATGCACTTTATCGAGTTACTGCATCAAACATATATATACTGTATGATGGGCACTGTAATTCCCTCATCTTCACAATCTTTTTGCCTCTGCCTGCTGCCTTCAAAGGGGGGTTGGGGAACCTCATTCCCCAAGGTTCACTTGGGGTGGGGGGTGAATGCCAGAGCATCCGCTGGGCACCCCCCAGGCAGAGGCAAAAAAAAAGATGGGGGAATTACAGTACTCATCGTACATATGTATGGATAGCAAGCAGTTCAGTTCTAGAGATTAGCTTCTGTGGTAGAGCGCATGCACAGTGATTCAATTTTGGGTCAGATTTGGCTGATCTGACAGACTTGCAGTAATTGGAATGTGGTGATGTGCTGGAGAATGCGGTAACGCGGTGGAGTGCATGCGTATTGAAGGAATTTGTGGTCCAACAGCTGATTCTACATCACTGGAAGTAACACGATCCAGCACTCTTATGGGGTTGAGAAAAATTATAGATAACCCTTATTCTTAATTTGTATTTTGATTACTGAAAGTGTAGCTAAGGATATACATAGTGGGCAGCATGTTTTTCCACGGAAAACCCTAACACGGATGTATATCATAGATGTTAAAGTATTTTATTTGAGCACAAAGCAGGTACAACAATGTCCGTATATTGGAATGTTATTTATATTGTTAAAGTTGGTAGGGCTATCCAGACAAGTTGTGAAACTGAAAGGTAATATTGATGAGATTTCTTTCATGTAATTGGCAGTCGATGAGCTAGTGACATATGGGATATACAATCCTACCAGGGGGGGGGCAAAGTTTCCCAAACCTCAAAATGCCTATAAATACACCCCTCACCACACCCACAATTCAGTTTTACAAATTTAGCCTCCTATGGAGGTGGTGAAGTAAGTTTGTGCTTGATTTTTATGATTTCTTCTGTGATAAGCGCTTCTAAGCATTCTGAAGCCCAATTGCTCTCAGAGTACAGTGTTTGTCAGAGGGATGTTAAGAGAGTATCTCCTGTTTGATTTTATGGTTTTCCTCGCGGGATATCTTTTCAAGGGTTCTCTGTTATCGGTCGTAGGTATTCATCTCCTACCTCCCTTTTCAGATCGACGATATACTCTTATATAAGTGGTCGAGTTAAGAACTGGAGTTTGGAAACTGGAGGGGAAACTGCAGACCCCACTAACAGGTAATCCTTACTAACTATACACCTGCACAATGCTCTCTATGTCCTTTCTGATCTTTCTGTCTGCCATCTTCCTAAAACTCACTGCATGCACTTATAACATCAATAATCCTCACACTATCCTTATCTCTCCCTCCTCTCATCCCCTATGCTGTCCTCTCATGAACTACTCTGTTTCCTTAGCAATACTTCCCCATCTAACTCTCCTGTGTCTAGTCATACCCGCTCCTACAAGTCTCACTCTCACCTTCTGTCACTCACACTCCTACTACTGCTTGCTGCTGGTGACGTCTCTCCTAACCCTGGCCCTGCAGCAATCACCACACTTTTACACTCTTGCTCAGTCCCCCACAATACAAACTCAAGGTCACGAGATCCCAACAATCTCATCTCCATTAACCCACAGCGCTTATCCCCTCTCTTTTCTTGTGCCCTCTGGAATGCACGCTCTGTCTGTAAAAAACTTACAACTGTTCATGACCTGTTTGTTTCTAACGCTTTCAATCTTCTAGCAATTACTGAAACTTGGCTTTCTTCCTCTGACACTGCTTCCATTGCTGCTCTAACGCACAGCGGTCTCCACTTTAGCCACACACCTAGGCCAGGTGAGAGACATGGTGGCGGTGTTGGAATCTTACTGTCCCCCTCCTGCTCCTATCAGTACCTCCATCCTCATCCATCTCTCTCCTTCTCCTCCTTTGAAGTCCATTGCATCTGCATTTTCTCCCCCCTCTCCCTCAAGGTGGCAGTTATCTATCGCCCCCCTGGACCAACTTCCCAATTCCTCGACAACTTTGCTGCCTGGCTTTCTCACTTTCTCTCTACAAATACACCTGCTCTAATCCTAGGGGACTTCAACATCCCCATTGATAACCCATCTACCCCTGCTGCCTCTAAACTTCTCTCACTCACAAACTCCTTTAGTCTTTCACAATCCACCCTATTCCCTACTCACCATGACGGACACTCTCTTGATCTGGTATTCTCCCACCTCTGGCTCCCCTTCGGATGCCACCTGTCGCCCATTTCCCATCTCAGACCACCATCTGCTCACCTATAATCTCAATGTACAGGTTAAACCTATTTCTACCCCCCGCCTCTGCACCTGTAGAAATCTGCACACTGTGGATCCTCTCCAACTTTCTAACTTTATTCAAAAACGCCTTCCCCACACTTCCACAGTATCCTGCCCTGACGTTGCTACAAGCCACTAACAATACTTTCTCCTGTGCACTCAACACTCTTGCTCCTCCACAAATACGCAAAACCCCACGTCGTCAGCTCCAGCCCTGGCACTCTCAGCAAACACGCTGTCTACAAAAATGCTCCCGTGCTGCTGAACGTGCCTGGAGGAAATCCCGCTCTGAACCCGATTTCCTACACTATAAGTTAATTCTTTATTCTTACTCCTCTGCCCTTCACTTAGCCAAGCAAAACTACTACTCTTCTCTCATATCTTCTCACTCCTCAAACGCTAAATGTCTCTTCTCCACTTTCAACACTCTCCTCTATCCACCTGCACCACCCCCCTCATCTGACTTTAGTGCTCAAGACTTGGCAAACTACTTTTTCAACAAAACACTTACCATCAGAGGTAACATCCCACCACAAGACTGCAACCTTTCATCTCTGCCCCCAGTCACCCCCTCCAACACTCTCAGTACCTTCCCCCCAACCACTGAGAATGAAGTGAGTTCCCTATTATCTTCCTCACACCTCACTACCTGCCCCCTTGACCCTATCCCTTCACATCTAATACCTTCTCTGTCCTCTACCCTTACCCCAGCTCTTACTCACATATTCAACTGATCCCTTACTACTGGTTCATTTCCATCATCCTTCAAACATGCAAAGGTCACCCCCATCCTCAAAAAACCCTCCCTCGACCCCAATTCTCCTGCAAACTACCGCCCATATCACTACTTCCGCTAGCTTCTAAAGTCCTGGAAAAACTAGTTTTCGATCACCTAACACACTTCCTATCCTCCAACTCATTGCTTGACCCCCTGCAATCTGGTTTCCATCCCCAACACTCAACTGAGACTGCCCTCACCAAGGTTACTAACGATCTTCTTTCTGCTAAAAACAATGGCCACTATTCTATACTTATCTTACTTGACCTGTCTGCTGCCTTTGACACTGTTGACCATCCCCTCCTCCTACTGACTCTCAGCTCCCTTGGGCTCTGTGACATTGCCCTCTCCTGGATCCACTCTTATATATCTAATAGGTCCTTTTCTGTCTCATTTGCTGGCGACTCATCCTCTCCATTGCCTCTGTCTGTTGGAGTACCTCAAGGCTCTGTTCTAGGCCCTCTACTCTTCTCTATTTATACTTCCTCACTGGGTAAACTTAATATTAGCCATGGCTTCAACTATCACCTCTATGCTGATGATACTCAGATCTACCTATCCACCCCTGCACTCTCTCCTTCTGTCCTTTCCCACATCAGCGACTGCTTATCTGGCATTTCTTCCTGGAGATATTGCGTAGGTCGCAACCACCTACGCAATATCTCCAAAACTTGTCCTTTTCTGAGTGCTGAAACTACTAAACAGCTAATCCATTCCCTAGTAATTTCCCGGCTTGACTACTGTAACAACCTACTAACTGGCCTTCCTCTCTCCCGCCTCTCCCCCCTTCAATCCATCCTAAATGCCTCTGCTAGGCTAATCCACCTCTCCCGATGCTCTGTATCTGCCGCACCCCTCTGTGAGTCCCTTCACTGGCTCACAGCAGAATTAAATTAAAAATTCTCACTCTGACCTACAAAGCCCTTACCAATGCAGCCCCCCATACCTGTCCTCACTCATCAACAAATATACTCCAGCCCGTCCCCTAAGATCCAACAATGATCTACTCCTTGCCTCTTCTACCATCACCTCCTCTCATGCTAGACTACAGGACTTTTCTCGTGCAGCACCAACCCTCTGGAACGCACTTCCTAGAGCTGTCAGACTTTCCCCCAACCTCTCCTCCTTTAAACGCTCCCTAAAGACCTTCTTGTTCAGGTAAGCCTATAACCAAATCAGTAACTAATGAATTCCACTTGCCTAATAGTTGCCCTCATCTAACTTCACACTAACATCATTCCCACCTTTGCAGTCCCGCCTCCTGTTTCTCACCCTCCTACCCATTTAGATTGTAAGTTCCCATGGGAACAGGGCTCCCAATTCCTCCTGTATTTGTTTGTTAAATTTTGTCTGGTGTCTCATATTGTACTGTCCTTTTATCTTTGTTACCTATGAACAACGCTGCGGAATCTGTTGGCGCTTTATAAATAAAGAATAATAATATTAATAACAATATGCCATTACCTCTGCTGATAGCTTTCAGTACTGGTTTGGCTATCTGCTATATGTGGATGGGTGTCTTTTCGGTAAGTATGTATAATTATTTTAAGACACTCTCAGCTATGGTTTGGCGCTTTATGTATTAATATAAAGTTTAAAATATATGTATTTTACTTAAATTTGCCATGTGTCAGGTCTATGTGTATTTCCCTTTGCAGTCCAGCAGTTTCGTTATGGGAATCATGTTTAGGAAGCTTGTCTTACCTGGGGTATAGTCTTTTTTTCAAATAGACTTGTTTTTTTTCTTGGAAAACTTGCAGGCAAATTAGGCTCGTGAGGGCACAAAATGCTGTTATTTATTGCGTCATTCTTGGCACAAGAAATTTTTGGGCCGCGAATGTGCGTCTGTCATGACGCAAGTTCGTCATTTCCTGGATCTTAGTTGACGCTAGGTTGTTTGTTTCTTAACTTCCTTTTACGTTGTGCATCATACTTGGCGCCAAAAAAAAATTTAGTTTTATTTTGCCTCACTTCCTATATGCTCCTTGCCTTCTTTATGCTCAGAGGGCTATGCTATTTGCTTTTTTTGTGCCAATTGTAGCATTTGCATTTTGTCCCATTCCTGAAACTGCTATATGTGGAAATAGGATATTTCTGTTTAATGTTATTTTTCTTTTTTCACATTTTACAAGATGTCTCAATCTGCTCCTGTCTCAGAATCTGCTGTAGGAACCATGCTGCCTGAACACAGTTCTACCAAAGCTAAGTGTATATGTTGTAAGCTAGGGGAGATCATATATCCAGCTGTAGTAAGTAACAGTTGTCATGATAAGCTTTTGAATGCAGAAAAGGTTTCTACTAGTGCTGGTACAGTATCTGTTGTTCTTTCAACATCTAAAGTACATGATATCCCTGTTGGTATGAAAAATTATATTGCTTATGCGATACAGAAGGCTATGGCTGCTATACCGCCTTCAAATAAAGTAAAAGGTCTTTTAAAACTTCTCATAATACTGATTACATTTGTAATGACCGGCAACATACTGATATATCCTCCTCTGATGAGGATCTCTCTGACTCAGAAGATCCTACTTCAGACATTGACACTGATAAATCATCTTATCTTTTTAAGATTAAGTATATTCGTTCTTGTTAAAAGAAGTGTTAATAACTTTGGATATTGAGGAGTCTGGTCCTCTTGATAATAAATCCAGTAAACGTTTAAATTCTGTTTATAAAACTCCTGTGACTACTCCTGAGGTTTTTCTGTTCCTGATGCTATTTCTGATGTGATTGCTAAGGAATGGTCTAAGCCTGGTACTTCTTTTGTTCCTTCTTTAAGGTTTAAAAAGTTGTATCCTTTTCCAGTGGCTAAATTAGAGTTTTGGGAAAAAGTCCCTAAGGTTTATGGGGCTATTTCTACTCTTGCTAAACGTACTACTATTCCTATGAAAGATAGTACCTCTTTTAAGGATCCTTTAGATAGGAAGATTGAATCTCATCTAAGGAAAGCTTATTTGCATTCTGGCTATATGCTCAGTCCTGCCATTTCTATGTTTGATATTGCGGCTGCATCAACTTTTTGGACGGATAGCTTAGCACAACGGGAAAAAGACTCTGATTTGCATAGCATTGATCGTTTGCTTTAACATGCTAATAATTTTATCTGTGATGCTATTTTTTTTTATATCATCAAGATTAATGTTAAATCTTTGTCTTTGGCTATTTTAGCTAGAAGAGCTGTCTGGGGGTCTCTGACAGCACAAGAAAATCTGGAATCCTCAAGAGGCGAGGTTACCAATCAATATTTTAGAACTCCATGCTATTTCAGGGCTCTTCAGGCTTGGCCACTATTAAAGAGAGAATTATTTATTCGTTTTCAGACAGACAATATCACAACTGTGGCATATGTCAATCATCAAGGGGGGACTCGCAGTCCTTTAGCGATGAAAGAAGTATCTTGGATACTTTCTTGGGTGGAAACTCCTGTAATTCTGCGATACATATTCTAGGTGTAGACAATTGGGAAGCGTATTGTCTTAGTTGTCAGTCTTTACATCCAGGGGAGTGCTCTCTCCATCCAGAAGTATTTTGTCAGATTGTACAGATGTGGGGTCTCCCCAAAATCGATCTGATGGCTTCCCATCTAAACAAGAAGCTTCACAGGTACCTTTCCAGGTCCAGGGATCCTCAGGCGGAGATGGTGGATGCGTTAGCAGTTCCTTGGTTTTACAAACTTGCTTACATTTTTCCGCCTCTAGTTCTTCTTCCAAGGGTAATTTCCAAGATCATATTGGAACAATCACATGTGTTTCTGATAGCACCAGCATGGCCTCACAGGTTTTGGTATGCGGATCTTGTCCGGATGTCTAGTTGCCAGCCTTGGCCACTTCTTTTAAGGCTGGACCTTCTGTCTCAAGGGCCGTTTTTTCCATCAGGATCTCAAATCACTAAATTTGAAGGTATGGAAATTGAACGCTTAGTACTTAGTCATAGAGGTTTCTCTGACTCAGTGATTAATACTATGTTACAGGCTTGTAAGTCTGTTTAAAGGAAGATTTATTATCGGGTTTGGAAAACCTATATTTCATGGTGTTTTCCTCATAAATTCTCATGGCATTCTTTTAGGATTCCTATAATTTTACAGTTTCTTCAGGATGGTTTAGATAAAGGTTTGTCTGCAAGTACCTTGAAGGGAGAAATCTCTTCTCTTTCTGTTTTATTTCATAGAAATATTGCTAAACTTCCTGATATTCACTGTTTTGTTCAGGCTTTGGTTCGTATCAAGCCTGTTGTTAAATCAATGGGGGGTAGTTATCAAGCCGTCTACTTTTCTGGCTTCGCCGGCCCAATACGTCCGCCTAAGCTCGCCTACCTTCGCCGCCGCGGACCTGAAAAAATACGCCTAAGTTATCAAATAAAGCTGTCAAAAAGCCGCGGGGCGATGAGCAGCGGACTGTGACAGTTATCACTCATCCGATCTCGCTGCCCTTCGGCTTTTTCCCAGCTTTATTGCTAGCCTGTCACTAAGCACTCACACTAAACTGCACTGTTCTACCCCCTATACCGGCGCCCCCGGAGCCCCCCGCAACTAAATAAAGTTACTAACCCCTAAACCGCCGCTCCTAGACCCTGCCGCAACTCTTATAAATGTATTAACCCCTAAACCGCCGCTCCTAGACCCTGCCGCAAGTCTTATAAATGTATTAACCCCTAAACCGCCGCTCCTGGACACCGCTGCCACCTACATTATACCTAGTAACCCCTATCCTGCCCCCCCTATACCGTCGCCCTCTATTATAAAATTATTAACCCCTATCCTGCTGATCCCGCACCTCTCCGCAACTAAATAAATAGTTTAACCCCTAAACCGCCGCTCCATGAACCTGCCGCAACCTATATTAAACCTATTAACCCCTATCCTGCCCCCCCTACACCGTCGCCACCTATAATAAATTTATTAACCCCTAATCTGCCCCCCCTACACCGTCGCCACTGTAATAGAATGATTAACCCCTAAACCTAAGTCTAACCCTAACCCTAACGCCCCCCTAACTTAAATATTAATTAAATAAATCTAAATAAATTAACTCTTATTAACTAAATGAATCCTATTTAAAACTAAATACTTACCTTTAAAATAAACCCTAATATAGCTACAATATAAATAATAATTATATTCTAGCTATCTTAGGATTTATTTTTATTTTACAGGTACCTTTCAATTTATTTTAACCAGGTACAATAACTATTAAATAGTTATTAACTATTTAATAGCTTACCTAGCTAAAATAAAGAGAAATGTACCTGTGAAATAAATCCTAACCTAAGTTACAATTACACCTAACACTACACTATACTTTAATAAATTATTCCTATTTAAAAATAAATACTTACCTGTAAAATAAACCCTAAGATAGCTACAATGTAATTAATAATTATATTATAGCTATCTTAGGATTTATATTTATTTTACAGGTAACTTTGTATTTATTTTAGCTAGTTAGAATAGTTATTAAATAGTTATTAACTATTTAATAACTACCTAGCTAAAAGAAATACAAAATTACCTGTAAAATAAATCCTAACTTAAGTTACAATTAAACCTAATACTACACTATCATTAAATTAACTAAATAAACTACCTACAAATAACTACAATTAAATACAATTACATAAACTAACTAAAGTACAAAAAATAAAAAAAGCTAAGTTACAAAAAATAAAAAATTAAGTTACAAACATGTTAAAAATATTACAACAATTTTAAGCTACTTACACCTAATCTAAGCCCCCTAATAAAATAACAAACCCCCCCAAAATAAAAAAAATCCCTACCCTATTCTAAATTAAATAAATTTCAAAGCTCTTTTACCTTACCAGCCCTTAAAAGGGCCATTTGTGGGGGCATGCCCCAAAAAGTTCAGCTCTTTTGCCTGTAAAAGAAAAATACAACCCCCCCCAACATTAAAACCCACCACCCACATACCCCTAATCTAACCCAAACCCCCCTTACAAAAACCTAACACTAATCCCCTGAAGATCATCCTACCTTGAGTCGTCTTCACTCAGCCGAGCCACCGATGGAACTGAAGAGGACATCCGGAGCGGAAGAAGTTAATCCTCCAAGCGGCGCTGAAGAAATCTTCCATCCGATGAAGTCATCATCCAGGCGGCGCTGAAGAAGTCTTCGATCCGGCCGATGTCATCTTCAAAGAGGCGCTGAAGAGGTCTTCTATCCGGGCGAAGTCATCTTCCAAGCCGGGTCTTGAATCTTCCTTCCGCCGACGCGGAACCACCTTCTTCACCGACGGACTACGACGAATGACGGCTCCTTTAAGGGACGTCATCCAAGATGGCGTCCCCTCAATTCCGATTGGCTGATAGGATTCTATCAGCCAATCGGAATTAAGGTAGGAAAATCTGATTGGCTGATGGAATCAGCCAATCAGATTCAAGTTCAATCCGATTGGCTGATCCAATCAGCCAATCAGATTGAGCTCGCATTCTATTGGCTGATCGGAACAGCCAATAGAATGCGAGCTCAATCTGATTGGCTGATTCCATCAGCCAATCAGATTTTTCCTACCTTAATTCCGATTGGCTGATAGAATCCTATCAGCCAATCGGAATTGAGGGGACGCCATCTTGGATGACGTCCCTTAAAGGAGCCGTCATTCGTCGTAGTCCGTCGGTGAAGAAGGTGGTTCCGCGTCGGCGGAAGGAAGATTCAAGACCCGGCTTGGAAGATGACTTCGCCCGGATAGAAGACCTCTTCAGCGCCTCTTTGAAGATGACATCGGCCGGATCGAAGACTTCTTCAGCACCGCCTGGATGATGACTTCATCGGATGGAAGATTTCTTCAGCGCCGCTTGGAGGATTAACTTCTTTCGCTCCGGATGTCCTCTTCAGTTCCATCGGTGGCTCGGCTGAGTGAAGACGACTCAAGGTAGGATGATCTTCAGGGGATTAGTGTTAGGTTTTTGTAAGGGGGGTTTGGGTTAGATTAGGGGTATGTGGGTGGTGGGTTTTAATGTTGGGGGGGGGTTGTATTTTTCTTTTACAGGCAAAAGAGCTGAACTTTTTGGGGCATGCCCCCACAAATGGCCCTTTTAAGGGCTGGTAAGGTAAAAGAGCTTTGAAATTTATTTAATTTAGAATAGGGTAGGGATTTTTTTTATTTTGGGGGGGTTTGTTATTTTATTAGGGGGCTTAGATTAGGTGTAAGTAGCTTAAAATTGTTGTAATATTTTTAACATGTTTGTAACTTAATTTTTTATTTTTTGTAACTTAGCTTTTTTTATTTTTTGTACTTTAGTTAGTTTATGTAATTGTATTTAATTGTAGTTATTTGTATGTAGTTTATTTAGTTAATTTAATGATAGTGTAGTATTAGGTTTAATTGTAACTTAGGTTAGGATTTATTTTACAGGTAATTTTGTATTTCTTTTAGCTAGGTAGTTATTAAATAGTTAATAACTATTTAATAACTATTCTAACTAGCTAAAATAAATACAAAGTTACCTGTAAAATAAATATAAATCCTAAGATAGCTAGAATATAATTATTATTTATATTGTAGCTATATTAGGGTTTATTTTAAAGGTATTTAGTTTTAAATAGGATTCATTTAGTTAATAAGAGTTAATTTATTTAGATTTATTTAATTAATATTTAAGTTAGGGGGGCGTTAGGGTTAGACTTAGGTTTAGGGGTTAATAATTTTATTACAGTGGCGGCGGCGTAGTGGGGGGCAGGATAGGGGTTAATAAATTTATTATAGGTGGCGACGGTGTAGGGGGGGCAGATTAGGGGTTAATAAATTTATTATAGGTGGCGACGGTGTAGGGGGGGCAGGATAGGGGTTAATATATTTAATATAGGTTGCGGCGGGTTCAGGGAGCGGCGGTTTAGGGGTTAATACATTTATTATAGTTGCGGTGGGCTCCGGGAGCGGCGGTTTAGGGGTTAATATGTATAGAGTAGCTTGCGGTGGGCTCCGGGAGCGGCGGTTTAGGGGGTAATAACTTTATTTAGTTGCGGCGGTGTAGGGGGGGTCAGATTAGTGGTGTTTAGACTCGGGGTACATGTTAGGGTGTTAGGTGCAGACAGCTCCCATAGAAATCAATGGGATGTCTGTCAGCAGCGAACTTGTACTTTCGCTATGGTCAGACTCCCATTGATTCCTATGGGATCCGCCGCCTCCAGGGGTGGCGGATTGAAAACCAGGTACGCTGGGCCGTAAAAGTGCCGAGCGTACCTGCTAGTTTTTTGATAGCTAGCAAAAGTAGTGAGAATGTGCCGCACTTGTGTGCGGAACATCTGGAGTGACGTAAGAATCGATCTGTGTCGGACTGAGTCCGGCGGATCGATGCTTACGTCACAAAATTCTACTTTTGCCGGTCTCGAGCCTTTGATAACTAAGGCGAATCAGCCTCGCCACAAATACGCTGCGGAATTCCAGCGTATTTGAGGTTGACGGCTTGATAACTAGGAAAAAAATGGTTTGATAGACCAGCGCTAAGAGATATCCTAAGCTGTGAAACACAAAAGGGGGCCTAACCAATCCCCTAAGGGAACAGAATCTCAAAACAATGATAGTGATCACAGCGCCAACCGGCCTAAGGATAATTGCACACTCACAACAGGAAGGGTTAAACAGATTTATTATATACAAATTGGTACTAGTAAAATCAATATTAATATGGACAAGGGTAAAATAGCATAGAATTTTAAAAATACATTTGAACACAAGGCATAAATATAAATCTATTATTTAAAATAAACACAGAATAGGTAATCACAAAATAAATAATCTCAAGGTGGGGACAAAATAATTCGGGAATTGGAGTGGACTATTACGTTTACTCCATTGACAACAATAGTATTGCAGTAAGAATCTAGTCTAAATTAGGGTGTATCCTAGTGTGTCTGACCGTGGGTGAGCAAGGACTAATACCACTAGTCTGATATACCCTTAAATGATGATGGCAGATAAACGTTGATGGCACCGTGTAAGGGCCTAAAACTTGGTAAGTAAAGTGCAAAAGATAAAGCACGATAAATGCCAGTGGGATTATGGATCCATATCCAAGAGTTAGCTGCAGTAAAGATCCTACAATCGGAGTGCTTGACAATAGCCGCACTCGAATTAAGGTCTAAGAACTAACCCCTGTTAACAGGGATATCTGGCTAACCAGTAAATGTTAGTAGTGTGACACAAAATAAATAGTGAACAATAAAAAATGGACGTCTCTGTGATCAATACATGGATTACTACAATTAGTACAACATTCTAAATGAGCGAAATACAGAAATACAGAAAGAGCGGTGTGAACAACACAACTAGTGCTAATTCCCCAGACCGTGTACAATGGTAAATCAAAACTATAAAAAGAAAGATGGCCTTTCAACAAAGGATAACAGTAAACTTCACGGTGCTAAAGTGCAGGCGAACAATTAAAGCGTGGCAGGTATCAATGCAAAAACAAATGTGGACAACGTTAATACAAAATCTGTGCCAAAGAATGAGATAACAGGACAATAATAAAAAATGATAGGAAGAAAAATAAAAAATATATAGGTGATATATCGTGTAGTGTCTTTGAAAACAAATCTCTGTGAACTCCTGTTAGGACCAAAGAAAAAAAGGAAAAAAACTGTCGACAAAAAATAGAAAAAATGAGGAACACAGTGAAAAATTGAATGAGTGAGGTATAAAAAATAAAAAATAAAATATAAAGTAAAAAATAAAACTATACGATTGTCAATGCACCAATCAGGTTAATGAAAAAACCACAGTCTATTACAGACTACAGTCTATTGAGAAAGTTCCATTATAGATCTTTATCCATATAAGAAATAGTGGTAGCTGGAAAAAAGGGTTATCCGGGAAATCCTTTGAACAATCCGGCTGTGAAAGTATCGTTGATTCCTATCATCTGATTCAAAAGACGAGGCAGCAGTGGTTCTTGAATGCATAAAAATCCAATCTTTTATTTTCCAATGTTAAAACATCACAGCACAAAAGGTAAAAAAAATGCAGGCTGGCCTGACTAGTTTCGGCAGTGCCGTAATCATAAACTAGGCCCCAATTTCTCCTCCTTGGAGTCTTAATTTGGGTTTGAAGGTTTGCAGGCTCCACAAGATTAATGTTAAATCTTTGTCTTTGTCTATTTTAGCTAGAAGAGCTTTATGGCTCAAATCATGGAATGCTGACATGGTATCTAAATCTAGGTTAATATCGCTTTCATTCCAGGGTAATAATTTGTTTGGTTCCCAGTTGGATTCAATTATTTTCACTATTACTGGGGGAAGGGAGTTTTTTTGCCTCAAGATAAAAAGTCTAAAGGCAAATCTAAAGCTTCTAATCGGTTTTGTTCCCTTCGTCAGAATAGAGTACACAAAACCACTCCTTCCCTTAAAGTCTCTGGCTCCAATTGGAAGCCATCCTCGAGTTGCAATCAATCCAAGCCTTACAAGAAACCAAAGCTAGCCCCCAAGACTGCATGAAGGTACGGACCTTGATCCAGTTCTGCTGGTGGGAGCAGATTGAAATTATTTCAAGACGTTTGGGCAGGTTCCATTCAGAATCATTGGATTCAGAATATTGTCTCCCAGGGGTATCGAATAGGTTTCAGAATAAGACCTCCTGTGAGAAGATTTTTTTCTCTCTCACGTTCCAACAAATCCTGTGAAAGCCCAGGTTTTTCTGAAATGTGTTTCAGATCTAGAGCTTTCAGGAGTGATTGTACCAGTTCCAATTCTGGAACAGGGTCTGGGTTTTTATTCAAATCTATTAATTGTCCCAAAGAAGGAGAATTTTTCAGAGCAGTTCTGGATCTGAAGTTTTTGAATCATTTTGTAAGAGTCCCAACTTTCAAGATGGTGACTATATGGACTATCCTGCCTTTTGTTCAGAATGGTCATTCAACAGACTTACAGTATGCATATCTTCATATTCCGATTCATCCAGACCAGTATCGGTTTCTGAGATTCTCTTTTCTAGACAGCATTACCAGTTTGTTGCTCTTCCATTTGGCCTAGCAACAGCTCCAAGAATCTTTTTCAAGGTTCTCTGTGCCCTTCTATCTGTAATCAGAGTGCAGGGTATTGCGGTGTTTCCTTATTTGGACGATATCTTGGTACTGGCTCAATCTTTTCATTTAGCAGAATCTCACACAAATCAACTTGTGTTGTTTCTTCAAAGACATGGTTGGAGGATCAATTTACCAAAGAGTTCCTTGATTCCTCAGACAAGGGTCACCTTTTTTTTTTTTTTTAAACAAAATTTTTTATTTATTTTCAAACTTATAGGAGTAACAATGAGGGACACGCAGGTCCCAAACACAACATCAATGGCATACAGGAGTATATGGTTATAAATAGAGCCAGGGGTCCCAAAGATGAGAAACAATAAATATTAATAAGATTAGATGGACTCCCCTGGTGGAGAGATGACATCTCACATTAGTCTGAGGACAAATGGGATGTCTGAAAAGGAACCTATATAACACAACACATGTCTTGAGGTCAGAACAAAGTCTAGGGAGGGGGGGAGGGGGAAGGAGGGGGGGGGGGAGTACAGAAGAGGAGAGGGAAATAATGAGGAAGATGGTAGATAGATCAAGAAGAGTCAGGCTGTAGGCTTTAGGACGTGACAGGAGGGCTCCAGGAAGTATCAAACTTGTCTTTCCAATCTGCCCAAGCAAGTTCGAATATATCCAGTTTGTTTAAATCAAAATATATAGTCTTTTCCATGGTGTATAAGAAGGCCATGGTTTTCTCAATCTCGTTCCATGAAGGGGGTTTTTCTTTTTTCCAGGACCTAGCCAGGTTAGTCTTAATAGAGGCCAATAAGTAGGTACTGAAGATAGCTTGATGCTTAGGTAGATCCTGTAGGCCCAGGTGGAGCAAAGCAGTAGCCGGGCCAGGCGGAATTCTGATTCCAAAATCAGTAAGGGCGCGGAAACCTTGAGACCATAAGAAAGTAATTTTAGGGCATTCCCACCAAATGTGGAGCATGGTGCCCTGCAAACCACAGTTCCTCCAGCAAAGAGGTGACACACCTGGGTACATCCTTGCTAGGCGTGTGGGAACCAGGTACCAGTGAGAAATCACCTTGTAATAAGTTTCGAACATAGTGATGCAATGGAGGGTTTTTTTCGTCAGAAGGATGGCCCTTTGCCAGGCGTCTACCGAGATTTGAGAATGCAATAAAGCATCCCAGATCTGCAAGTGCGGGGCAATTTCAGGTGGGACAGTGCCATCAAGAGTCCTGTAATGGAACGATAATGGCCGGATAAGTCTGTGACCCGTCTTCCAGACAGACTCCCATGGGGTGGACTGACGAGAGGTAGTGGGGAGAAAACCCCAACTTCTCAGGAGACTTTTAATCCTGATAGTTTCGAAAAAGAGGACCGGAGGAATGTCCCCAGGGGAGCCCAGGAGAGTCGGGTCTATAAAGCCATCGGGCTGTGATGCGGACCAGAAGTCCGAGACCCGCCGAATCCCTAGTCTGGCCCATATATTTGGGTGAGTATCAGCCAACCCAGAGAGCAGACCAGCCACCGAAGTGGCAGGGGAAGGGTGGGGGGCAATTAGTTGGCGATGCCGGATCTTGTCCCAGACCTGAAGGCATTCTGTGATGACTAGATTGCTGATACCTAAAATTCTGCGACTGTGTGGAGGAGTCCAAATAATATCCTTGAGCAGGACATTATGGGGTAAAGAGGCCTGTTCAATCTCGCGCCATTTATCGCGGGACTGAAGAACTCCCCACTGGGAAATGTGTGTAAGCATGGCCCCCTCGTAGTATTTTACCACAGAGGGGGAAGCCAGGCCTCCTAGATGTATGGGGAATTTCAGGTTTTTTTGAGCTATCCTGGGGGTCAAGCCCTTCCAAATAAACTTTGTTATTTCACTCTGGAATTGTAGCAAGAGTGACATAGGGACTCTGATGGGAAGGCACCTAAACAAGTAGGTGAGCTTAGGGAGGAAAGACATTTTGATAGAGGCTATACGCCCCATCCACGAGATGGACTTGTGATCCCAAGCGTTTTTTAAGGATCTCAGTTCTGACAGCAAGGGGATGTAGTTATCCTTGACCATTTTTGAGGCATTGTTAGATATTCTAACCCCCAGGTGTGTGACCTGCTCCTGTGACCATTTGAAGTTATACCTTTTCTTTAAACTGTTAATGTAATTGTGGGGGTATCCCCACCAATATATCTCTGTCTTTTGAGTATTCAATTTATAAAATGAGAGGTCACCAAAAGTCTTCAGAACATCCAACAGTCTGGGGACAGCTCTACCGGGGTCCGCAGTGAAGATTGTGATATCATCTGCGAATAGCGCAATTTTTTGTAGAGTGCCTGAGAGCATTATCCCTGGAAGGGAGGCATCGTCCCGGATGAGGGCAGCCAATGGCTCGATCGCGAGGGCAAACAACAGCGGAGACAGGGGGCACCCCTGTCTAGTACCATTGGAGATGTTGAAGGGGTCAGACTGAAAGCCAAGACCTCTAACAACGGCCGACGGGGCAGAGTATAGCGCCTGGATAGCCCTGCATGTGGACTGAGGGAAATTAAAGGTTTTGAGGGTTTCCCACAAGTAGGACCAGCGGATGCGATCAAAAGCCTTTTCGGCATCCAAAGAGATAACCGAGAAAGGCTTCTGCATTCTGGTAGATTCACACACTATATTAACAGGGCGCCTAGTATTGTCCGGCCCCTCGCGCCTATGAATGAACCCCACTTGATCCGGACCTATAAGGTGCGGGAGAAGCCTGCTAATACGGTTGGCAAGGATTTTTGAGTAAACCTTCACGTCCACGTTAATTAAAGAAATTGGCCTGTAGCTTGCACAGGACGAAGGGTCCTTATCTGGTTTTGGCAGAGTGACTATGGCTGCCTTCAAGAATTCCTCCTTCAAGGAACCTTCATCACTTGCTAAGGCAAAAAACCTCTGCAAGTAGGGGGATAATTCATTGACAAATACTTTATAAAACTGGGCAGAAAAGCCATCAGGCCCTGGAGCCTTGAAGGGTTTTAGATTTTTTATCGTTAGCTTAATCTCCGCCAAAGAGAAAGGGGCTGTGAGAGAGTCTTGTTGCTCTGTAGTAAGAGTGGGGAGGTTAGCAGAGGCCAGGAAGTCTCTGGTGTCCTGGCTAGAAGTTGGGGTGAGAGTCACCGAATTTTCGATATTGTAAAGTTTGGAGTAAAAGTCAGCAAAACATTCTCCAATCTGAGAGGGCCTCTTATGCAACTTGCCATTATAATTGATCTGGGAGATGCGGGAGTTACTATGCTTATGCCTGAGCTTATTGGCAAGCATAGTGTCAGGTCTATTACCTTTGTAATAGTATAACTGTTTCAGTTTGCTGAGATTAATTTGTGTGCGGCGGAGCTCTAGGAGGTTGATATGCTCCTTAACTGTAGTGATCTGCGCAGCTACATCGAGGCTAATGGAAGTGCGATTCAGGGATTCCAAGGATCTGAGTTTTGCGTGTGCCTGCGCAAGGGTAAGGCCCGCTTGCTTTCTCAGTGCTCCTTGTTTGCGAATGATAAGGCCCCTGATAGTTGCTTTGATCGCGCCCCAGAGAATATCGTCTGAGGTCTGGCCATTGTCATTACAAACTAACAGTTCAGTCAGGTCCCGTCTTAATTCCTCTCTGAACGGGATGTCAGCCAAAATGTGCCTAGGGAGGCACCAATTGGATTTACTAGGCATTCTATCTGAGAGAAACAGCCCTGCCGTTACAAGGTCATGATCTGACCAGGAACAGAGGGGGATGCTGGAGCGGGAGACTGAGTCCAAAGACCCAGCCTGACAAAAGATGTAGTCCAGCCGGGAGTAAGTTTTGTGGGGGATAGAGAAATGGGTGAAGTCCCTATCGTTGGGATGTAAACTTCTCCAAATGTCGAAGTATCCAAATTGTGACATTACTGCCCTAAATTGGGCAGAAACATATGTCTCTTGTGAAGGTTTACTGCCAGCTTGAAGCTGTTTGCGGTCGAGAGTTGGCTCCCATGTCATGTTGAAGTCTCCCGCGATCAAGACCCTCCCTTGCTTGATCGTATCAAGCGTCTGCAAAATAGTACGAAGAGATGCAGGCTGCCGGGAATTGGGGAGATAAACGGAGACCAATGTATGAAGGACATGGTCCAGTTTACAAACCAGAATTGTATATCTGGCTTGAGGGTCAGTAAGTGCGTAAATTTGCTCGTAGGCGATCCTGTTGTGGAGCAGGATGGCCGTCCCTCTAGCTTTTTTGGAGAAGGGTGAGTGTTCCAGGACTTTATAGGAACGGGAGTGAAAATATTGATTGGCGCCCGACTGCCAGTGAGTCTCCTGCAGGAAGACCACGTCGGGGTTGTGAAATTTAAGTTCACGAGACAAAAGACTCCTTTTAAAGGGGGAGTTAAGCCCCCTGACATTGTGTGTGAGCACCTTTAAAGAGTGCACCATCTCTCGGCCAGGGTCACCTTTTTAGGTTTCCAGATAGATTTAGTTTCCATGACTTTGTCTTTAACAGACAAGAGACAAATGAAATTGGTTTCTGCCTGTCAAAACCTTCAGTCTCGATCATTCCCTTCAGTGGCTATGTGCATGGAAGTTTTGCGTCTCATGACTGCAGCATCGGACGCGATCCCCTTTGCTCGTTTTCATATAAGAGTTCTGCAGCTTTGCATGCTGAATCAATGGTGTAGGGATTATACTCGGCTATCACAGTTGATATACTTAAATCCCAACATTCAACTCTCTCTGTCCTGGTGGTTAGTCCATCATCGGATTATTCAAGGGGCCTCTTTTGTTCGTTCTGCCTGTACTGTGATTTCAACAGATGCAAGTCTCACAGGTTGGGGAGCTGTCTGGGGGTCTCTGACAGCACAATAAAGTCTGGAATCCTCAAGAGGCGAGGTTACCAATCAATATTTTAGAACTCCATGCTATTTCAGGGCTCTTCAGGCTTGGCCACTATTAAAGAGAGAATTATTTATTCGTTTTCAGACAGACAATATCACAACTGTGGCATATTTCAATCATCAAGGGGGGACTCGCAGTCCTTTAGCGATGAAAGAAGTATCTTGGATACTTTCTTGGGTGGAAACTCCTGTTTAATTCTGCAATACATATTTTAGGTGTAGACAATTGGGAAGCGGATTATCTTAGTTGTCAGTCTTTACATCCAGGGGAGTGCTCTCTCCATCCAGAAGTATTTTGTCAGATTGTACAGATGTGGGGTCTCCCCAAAATCGATCTGATGGCTTCCCATCTAAACAAGAAGCTTCATAGGTACCTTTCCAGGGATCCTCAGGCGGAGATGGTGGATGCGTTAGCAGTTCCTTGGTTTTACAAACCTGCTTACATTTTTCCGCCTCTAGTTCTTCTTCCAAGGGTAATTTCCAAGATCATATTGGAACAATCGCATGTGTTTCTTATAGCACCAGCATGGCCTCACAGGTTTTGGTATGCGGATCTTGTCCGGATGTCCAGTTGCCAGCCTTGGCCACTTCTTTTAAGGCTGGACCTTCTGTCTCAAGGGCCGTTTTTTCCATCAGGATCTCAAATCACTAAATTTGAAGGTATGGAAATTGAACGCTTAGTACTTAGTCATAGAGGTTTCTCTGACTCAGTGATTAATACTATGTTACAGGCTTGTAAGTCTGTTTAAAGGAAGATTTATTATCGGGTTTGGAAAACCTATATTTCATGGTGTTTTCCTCATAAATTCTCATGGCATTCTTTTAGGATTCCTATAATTTTACAGTTTCTTCAGGATGGTTTAGATAAAGGTTTGTCTGCAAGTACCTTGAAGGGAGAAATATCTTCTCTTTCTGTTTTATTTCATAGAAAGATTGCTAAACTTCCTGATATTCACTGTTTTGTTCAGGCTTTGGTTCGTATCAAGCCTGTTGTTAAATCAATTTCTCCTCCTTGGAGTCTTAATTTGGGTTTGGAGGTTTGCAGGCTCCACCTTTTGAGCCTATGCATTTTTTGAATATTAAACTACTTTCTTGGAATTAAATAAGAGAGATAGGGGGCGCCCTTGGTGAACCAGATTATGTTAGTACAGCTAAAATAACAGTAGGTCAGATGCACTCAGATGATGTAATAATGTATCCTAGGAGAAATGTCAATCTCAAATGATGTAGATGATATATATCACAATTAAGTGAATGTTCAAAAAATGAAGACAGTACCGGTACCCACCAAAATGTTTAAAAGGAATTCTTCTTTATTGATCATATTAAAATAACAAAAGCACAGAAGTGATTACCTGTCACTCTGTAAGTCCGTCCCTACATAGCTGTACTGTTTATTGTTTAGCAACGGTTCAGTTGCCATTTGACCTTACTCAAACCTCCATCTCTCTCGATCTCACTCTTTGTCTCTCTTTGGATGGTGTCTGGCATAAGTAACCCAAAAAAGTGTAATGAAGTGGCTAGAGCTGTAACCGCTTGTGTGTGACTTTTTACTATACAATTAAGTGAATGATATACATCACAAATAAGTAAATTATATCCTATAATAATATATCATCAGAGGAATATTAATCACAATTAACCCTTTAAGGACACATCTTTTAGTTTGCTCAATTGTTTTATGACGGAAAAATTCCGTCATATGTCCTTAAGAGGTTAAATAGATTATATATAAACCAGTGATACAGTAATTCTAATAGGTAGACGATAACCTATATTTATGTATCATTAAAGAAATATTAATCACAATTAAGTAGGTGATATATAAACCAGTGATGCAATAGTTCTAATATAAGTTGTCAAATAACAGATTGTGGACAATAAACAAACAGATAGATAGTAAATGTTTACAATAAATGTGGTAATAATGTGGTAATTTGGTGAAAAGTCCCAGGTGTGACCGATTACGGTGGTATCACAAAGGTACAGTGGATGATTCGGGTCAAGGCAGCTGTCTGTGTGAGGATCAAGGCCCAGATACTGGATCAAATATCTGTAGACAACTTAAGAGGACAGAAGCGCCACATGGCCCAATATTGTTGGAAGAGTATGTATAACAATTAATAGTGTAATAACACACTCACATTTGGTGAGACACCCCTAGTGGTGTAGAAGCGGCCTTGGATTATATACAGTCACCCAGCAGAATGACCTCCAGTGGTTGATCAACACCCTGTAGATGGCATAAACAAATACAGCGCCAATATGGCCTAGTATTGTATGGAAATATAAAAACAGTATGTGGTAATGGATATACTCACATTTGGTAAAACACCTCCCTTGGTGCACTAGAGGCGAACTGGGATCAAACAGTCACCCAGTAGATGGATAACCAGTAAGACAGGAACTCCAGCAGTCCAAATGTGAACCAATGTGAAGTAAAAGGTCTGGCAGCAAGTGGTAAGTATAGTCAAAACTTACTTTATTAACATATATTAAAAATACTAGCAACGTGTTTCTCATCAAACCAGTGGATGTTTCATCAGGCTTAATACCTGATAATAAATGTGAGTGTGTTATTACACTATTTCTTGGAAAGTGTTGTTCCTTTTGGCTATCTCTTCAGCTACAAGAGTTTCTGAATTGTCTGCTCTCTCTTGTGAGTCTCCTTTTCTGATTTTCCATCAGGATAAGGCTGTTTTGCGGACTTCGTTTTAAGTTTCTTCCTAAGGTTGAGAATTCTAACATTAGTAGGGAAATTTTTGTTCCTTCCATGTGTCCTAATCCCACGAATACTCTTGAAAGATCTCTACATTCTTTGGATGTTGTAAGAGCTTTGAAATATTATGTCAAAGCTACTAAAGATTTCAGGAAGACTTCTAGTCTATTTGTTGTTTTTTTTCTGGTCCTAGGAAAGGTCAGAAAGCCTCTGTCATTTCTTTGGCATCTTGGTTAAAGCTTTTGATTCACAAGGCTTATTTGGAGGCGGGACAATCTCCGCCTCAGAGAATTACAGCTCATTCTACTAGATCAGTCGCCACTTCTTGGGCTTTTAAGAACGAAGCTTCGGTTGATCAGATTTGCAAAGGAGCAACTTGGTCTACTTTGCATACATTTACTAAATTTTACAATTTTGAAGTATTTGCTTCTTCTGAAGCAGTCTTTGGTAGAAAAGTTCTTCAGGGAGCCGTTTCAGTTTGATTCTTCTGCTTTTGATTTAAGTTTTTTTCTTGAAATTTATGTGAAATTTATAAGAAAGACTTATTTTTTTGTGGATTTAATTTTTTTATAGCTGATTTTATTTTATCCCTCCCTTTCTAGTGACTCTTTTGTGGTCTCCCACATCTTAGGTATTTCTATCCCATATGTCACTAGCTCATGGTCTCTTGTCAATTACATAATAGAAATTTTTTTTTATGTAAGAACTTACCTGATAAATTAATTTCTTTCATATTGGCAAGAGTCCATGAGGCCCACCCTTTTTATGGTGGTTATGATTTTTGTATAAAAAGCACAATTTTATTTCCAGTTCCTCTTTTTGTATGTTTTTTTTTACTCATTCTATCACCCCACTACTTTGCTATTCATTAAACTGAATTGTGGGTGTGGTGAGGGGTGTATTTATAGGCATTTTGAGGTTTGGGAATCTTTGCCCCTCCTGGTAGGATTGTATATCCCATACGTCACTAGCTCATGGACTCTTGCCAATATGAAAGAAATTAATTTATCAGGCGAGTTCTTACATAAATTATGTTTTTTGGGCAATTAAATCTACTTGACCTAGTCTAACCCTCATGCACCGTTTGTTGAATTTTCCTGACCTAAACTAATACGTACTGCTGTCTATATAGACACATATCTAGCTCTATTAGAATTAGATCTGATTAGCTATTGAGTGTGCACATGTTTAATCTATATATTGTCCTCAAGAAGTTTTGAAACTGATAGATCCTTCAATTGCATTATCATGATTTCAGTGATTATTTTTTTTTGTAATGCCATGTTTATATGCCCTATGCTTATGTGTGTTTTCATGTAAACACTTTTGGGGAAATTTCTGAGGAGGAGGGACACTGTGGTCTTTGTCTATATCTATATTGCTATTATCTATTCAGCCTTATTAAATTGACAGTCAACACCAGAATTGTTGTTGTTTAAAAAGATAGATAATCCCTTTATTCCCCAGTTTTGCATAACCAACACAGTTATAATAATACACGTTTTACTTCTGTGATTACCTTGTATCTAAGCCTCTGCAGACTGCCCCCTTATATCAGTTCTTTTGACAGACTTGCATTTTAGCCAATCAGTGCTCACTCCTCTGTAAATTCACGTGCATGAGCTTAATGTTATCTATGTGAAACACATGAACTAACGCCCTCTAGTGGTGAAAAACTATCAAATGCAGAGGCAGCCTTCAAGGTCTAAGATATTAGCATATGAACCTCCAAGGTTTAGCTTTCAACTAAGAATACCAAGAGAACAAAGCAATATTGGTGATAAAAATAAAAATTGGAAAGATTTTTTTGGACTTGACTGTCCTTTTAAGGGTTGTATGTGGCCGTAAACGTTGCTGTTTTATGGATGTGATACCGCATTAAAGAGACTTTTTATACAATTTCCAATAACCCTACAATCTTTTTATCAACCAATGCTGAAATGGTCTTGATCTTTTAAGTTGGCCTTTTCTAAGACTTGCCCTCTCCCATTTTGGATTTGGCATAATCATTGCCCCTCAGCATAAATTCAAATTAATGGCACACTGAATCTTTCCAAATCACAATTGGTACAAGTCAAGGGTGTCTCCATTCCCTTATATTATTTTTACTAGCTATGGAAATCCTGGCCCTTACAAATTGCGTCTGCACAAATGAGAAATGATTGCAGATTGGTCAGTCAGCAGATGGCCTATTACTTACTCTAACTTCCCCCAATTATCTCTTACAGTGGTAGTGTCTTTATGAAATTAATACAAACTACAAAATGAATTACTCCACATGGGATCTTTTTCCAATCGCCCTTAATATTATTATGGATCAATTCATGTTTCAAGTAAAGGGCCAATCAATTATGTATCTAGATGTCCACCTTTCTGCATCATATCTACCTTACTGTTTTCACTTAAAGGATTATAAAAGTTTTTAAAAATGACCATAAAAAAACCCTATTATTTAAAAGAGTATATATTCATCTGCACTTTACACTTACTTTATTTTGGAAATGAAACTGCTATACTCAGAAAAAATGAAATTTATTCTTACCTGCTAAATTTGTTTCTTTTACGATACGATGAGTACACGGATTTCATCCTTACTTGTGGTATACAATACCAAAGCTATAGTACACGGATGTAACGGGAGGGACAAGACAGGGAACCTAAACGGAAGGCACCACTGCTTGAAGAACTTTCCTCCCAAAAACAGCCTCAGACGAGGCAAAAGTATCGAATTTGTAAAAATTGGAAAAAGTGTGAAGAGACGACCAAGTTGCAGCTTTGCAAATCTGTTCAACAGAAGCATCATTTTTGAATGCCCATGAGGAAGCCACAGCCCTAGTGGAATGAGCCATAATTCGTTCAGGAGGCTGCTGTCCAGCAGTGTCTCATGCAAAACGGATGATGCTCTTCAGCCAAAAACGACCAACAATGAAGACGATTGACGAAAATCCTTAGTCGCCTGTAAGTAGAACTTCAAGGCACGGACCACGTCCAAATTATGTAACAGACGCTCCTTCTTAGAAGAAGGATTAGGACACAGGGAAGGAACAACAATTTCCTGGTTAATATTTTTATTAGAAACAACCTTTGGAAGAAAACCAGGTTTGGTGCGTAACAAAACCTTATCCGCATGGAAAATAAGATAAGGAGAATCACATTGTAATGCTGAAAGCTCAGAAACTCTGCGAGCAGAAGAAATAGCAACCAAAAACAAAACCTTCCAAGATAACAACTTAATATCTATGGAATGCAAAGGTTCAAATTGAAGAACATTAAGAACTAAATTCAAACTCCAAGGAGGAGCAATTGGTCTAAACACAGGCCTGATTCTAGTCAGAGCCTGACAAAAAGACTGAACATCTGGAACATCTGCCAGACGATTGTGTAGCAAAATAGACAAAGCAGAAATCTGTCCCTTTAAGGAACTTGCTGACAATCCTTTCTCCAATCCTTCTTGGAGAAAAGACAAAATCCTGGGAATCCTAACCCTACTCCAAGAGTAGCCCTTGGATTCGCACCAATAAAGATATTTACGCCATATCTTATGGTAAATCTTTCTAGTAACAGGCTTACGTGACTGAATCAAGGTATCAATGACCGAATCAGAGAATCCTCGCTTAGATAAAATCAAGCGTTCAATCTCTAAGCAATTAGTTACAGAGAAATTAGATTCGGATGATGGAAGGGTCTTTCCTCAATGGAAGCTTCCACGGTGGCTGAGATGACATGTCCACCAGATCGGCATACCGAGGCCACACAGGAGCGATGAGGATCACAAAGCCGTCTCCTGTTTGACTCGAGCAATCACCCGAGGAAGGAGAGCAAATGGAGGGAACACATAAGCTAGGCTGAACGACCAAGGGACTGCCAAGACATTTATCAGCTCGGCCTGGGGATCCCTGGACCTGGACCCGTATCTCGGAAGTTTGGCATTCTGACGAGATGCCATAAGATCCAACTCCGGCCTGCCCCACCTGAGAATCAGGTTGGCAAATACCTCCGGATGGAGTTCCCATTCCCCCGGATGAAAAGTCTGTCTGCTCAGAAAATCCGCTTCCTAGTTTTCCACTCCTGGGATGTAGATTGCCGACAAACAACAGGAGTGAGTGTCCGCCCACTGAATTATCCTGGCTACTTCTGTCATCGCTAAGGAACTTCTTGTTCCTCCCTGATGATTGATGTAAGCTACAGTCGTGATGTTGTCCGACTGGAATCTGATGATTTGGCCAAAGCCAACTGAGGCCAAGCCTGAAGCGCATTGAATACTGCTCTCAACTCCAGGATATTTATGGGAAGTAGAGACTCCGATTGAGTCCATACACCCTGAGCCCTCAGGGAGTTCCAGACAGCTCCCCATCCTATCAGGCTGGCATCCGTTGTCACTATCACCCATGAGGGTCTGCGGAATCATGTCCCCTGGGACAGATGATCCGGCGACAACCACCATAGAAGAGAGTCCCTTGTCTCCTGATCTAGATCTATTTGAGGAGAAAAATTTGTATAATCTCCATTCCACTGTCTTAGCATGCTCAGTTGTAGAGGTCTGAGATGAAAACGAGCAGACAGAATGATGTCCATTGCCGCTACCATCAATCCAATTGCCTCCATGCACTGAGCCACTGACGGCTGAGAATTGGACTGAAGGGTTCGGCATGTATTCAGAATCTTTAACTTTCTGACGTCCGTCAAAAAGATCTTCATGGATAGAGAGTCGATTAGAGTTCCCAAGAAAGGAACCTTGGTCTGTGGAACTAACAAACTCTTTTCTAGATTCACTTTTCCACCCGTGAGTCCTTAGAAAGGACAGAACAATGTCGGTATGAGACTTTGTTAGCTGATAAGACGATGCCTGGATCAGAATATCGTCCAGATAGGGCACCACTGCAATGCCCCGCAGCCTGCGAACTGCCAGTAGAGACCCCAGAACCTTTGTGAAAATTCTGGGCGCCGTGGCCAGACTGAAAGGAAGAGCCACGAACTGAAAATGTTTGTCCAGAAAGGCAAAACGGAGGAACTTGTGATGATCTTTGTGGATAGGAACATGCAGATATGCATCCTTTTGATCCACGTTAGTCATAAATTGACCCTCCTGGATCAATGGAAGAATGGTACGAATAGTTTCCATCTTGAAAGATGGAACCCTGAGAAACTTGTTTAGACTTTTGAGGTCTAAAATGGGTCGGAACGTTCCCTCCTTTTTGGGAACTACAAACAGATTTGAATAAAACCCCTGTCCCTGTTCCCGTATTGGAACGGGACATATTACTCCCATGGAAAAGAGGTCTCCTACACAATGTAAGAACGCGCCTCTTTTTATCTAGTCTACAGATAATCGAGAAAGAAGAAACCTTCCTCTGGGGGAGAATTTCTGAACTCCAACTGATACCCCTGAGACACAATTTCTAGTGTCCAGGGATCCTGAACATCTCTTATCCAAGCCTGGACAAAGAGAGAAAGTCTGCCCCCTACTAGATCTGGTCCCGGATTGGGGGCCGACCCTTCATGCTGACTTGTTAGTAGCAGCTGGTTTCTTGGATTGTTTACCTTTGTTCCAAGACTGGTTGGGTCTCCAAGTGGATTTGGTTTGGAAATAATTCCCTTCCTGTTTAGCTGAAGAGGAAACACCCTTGAAATTTCGAAAGGAACGAAAATTACTCTGTCGTCCTCTCTGTATGGACTTTTTATCCTGAGGGAGGAGATGACCCTTGCCTCCCGTGATGTCAGAAATAATTTCCTTTAAGTCAGGCCCGAACAGGGTCTTCTCCTTGTAAGGAATAGCCAAAGGCTTAGACTTGGATGACACATCCGCCGACCAAGACTTCAACCATAAAGCCCTGCGTGCTAAGATGGCAAAGCCTGAACTCTTAGCCGCCAATTTGGTGATCTGCAGAGAAGTATCCATAATAAATTAGCTAACTTAAGAGCTTTAATCCAATCCTGTATCTCTTCTAGAGGAGTCTCCATCTTAAGAGACTCTTCCAGGGCATCGAACCAATAAGTAGCCGTAGTAGTAACTGTAACAATACAGGCCGCCGGTTGCAAAAGGAATCCCTGGTGATTCAATAGGGATAGTAGTCCGTTTGGCCAGGGTAGAGATGGCTCCTTCAACCTTGGGAACCGTCTACCAAGAATCCCTAATAGCGTCAGCTATAGGGTAAATTTTCTTAAAAATAGGAGAAGGGGAGAATGGAATACCTGGCCTCTCCCATTCTTTAGCAAGGATCTCCAAAGTTCTCTTAGGAACTGGAAAAACATCCGAGTAAGAAGGAACTTCCAAATATTTGTCCAACTTACTCAATTTTTCTGGAGGGACCACTATTGAGTCACAATCATCCAGAATAACCAACACCTCCCTTAGTAATAAGCGAAGGTGTTCAAGCTTCAACCTGAAAGAGACTTCAGAGTCAGTCAGTGGCAAGGCACTCCCAGAATCAGAGAGTTCCCCCTCAGACAGGACCTCCGTGCCATCCAGTTCACTGCGGGAGGGTACGTCCTCAATCGCCATCATAGAATCAGAGGCTGAATTGACCACACAATTGTCTCTTCTTGTATGCTTGCCGTGCGATATAGGAAAATTAAATAACGCATCTGCACTGCAGCAATCCTTTAATGTAAATGTGGCAGAAACTGGCAAAATACCTGGCACCGCTTGAGCGGGAGTTAAAGGATGTGATGCTTGGGGAGAAAGCTGCAGCATACATCTCATCTGTAGACTCTTGAGAAGCATCCGCTTTAGGCAATGATGTATCAAAAAAAATTTGGTCTTTATAGTGCAAAGCCCTCTGAACACATGAAGGGCAAAAAGAAACAGGAGGTTCCACAGGAGCATTCAAACACATAGAACATGGGACAGTCTGACTTACATCTGAATCCATGATGTGACAGAAAAAAAAAAAACAACAACTTGAATTGTCTCTTTAAAATTAAAAAATAATTTTTCTTTCTTTTTTTTTTTTAAACTGTTAGAACCCAAGATACTCCAGATTGAGCTACTGATACAATAAAATAGGGCAAATGCTTTTTACCAGCAAAGTGTAAAATAAGCAATAAACTGTTAATGTCTTCAGACTCCAATGAAAAGAAAAAAACGGCACCTTGCCTCAGCAGCTCTGCTGAGGCGCCTACCTGCCCCCTCGATCGACCAAGCCAACAAATCAGTCTCTAAGCCAAGGTCCGGATCCGCACCACGGTCCCGACCGCTTGCTTAGAAATCATGCAGTCGTGGCGTCACACATACAGTAATCAGCAATCGGGACTTCCAGAAGTGAATACCGAGCGGCTTCTCTCCAGCCCCAGTGCGCCAAGGAAGTCCCGCCTGTCGTGGGTGTATTCTAAGTCCATAGACAAAGCCGCGACACAGACATATTGTCAGACCGGGCAAAAGTATGAACAGAGCCCACGCGGTCGTGTCGTCTACGGCTATAGTGAACACTACCAGCATCACAGACAAACTCCTTTTTCTATGAACCGGATGCTCCGGTAATAAAAAATGGGCACTAACATTCCCCAGTGTCAGCCAAAAAAACCCTTGAGGCATATATACCAAATAGTTATGAGCCCTGTAAGCAGTTTTAAGTAATACGCAGCAGTGAGAGTAACATAACAGTGTGGGTGCTACATAATCCTAAGAGTATCCACACTCCATTGGCAGGGAAGCCTTGTGAGAGCCCATGATCCTCAACAGAACAAAACTTACAGCCACATCTGAGATAGCACCCAGAAAAATAAAGACTGCACTTACCTCAATGCTGAGAGCCAGCATGACACGTTCCACAGGATCAAGAGGTCTTCTCCCTCCAGCAGCTCTGTGGACACAGAAGGGCCTTAGTTACTATATGCTAAGACCATAAACCAGAAGGGCAGCACAAGTATGGGAGGCGCAGTGAGGCTAAAACCCCACCAGTTCCCATTGCTCTAAAGCCACCTGTAGCTCTACTCTAGAGGCTGACAAGGAATACGGCTACACCCTATAATAAAATAGTACACTTTGGCACCATTTTAAAAATAATAAACTCTTGATTGAAGAATCTTAACTAACACCTCACTTTACCTCTTCATATCACTAACACAGGCAAAGAGAATGACTGGGGTGGGAGGGAAGGGAGGAGCTATATATACAGCTCTGCTGTGCTGCTCTTTGCCGCCTCCTGCTGACCAGGAGGCGATATCCCACAAGTAAGGATGAAATACGTACTCATGGTATCTTGTAAAAGAAATATATATTTTAAATTATAACATGCACATTACAGAATGGGTATTTTTTTGGCATATAGTGGAATGGTGCAAATGCCCATATACTAAAGAATGGATAGCCTTGGAACATGACTTAATAAATTGTACACCACTAGGGCAGACTATTTGAAACATTTAGAACATAAGATATTACTTAAAAAAGAAGACACTCTTCCACTCCATCCCATCTCAAGCCACTAAGGAATGATTCTGGCTTTTCAATATCGTCTACTCCCTCTTCAACCATTATCCACACATAACTATCCCTCTTAATACTGTACTTTGAGGTGGGAAACTTTGCTTACAGGCCACTACAAAAACATTAAATGGTGAATTTTTTTAAGATTTTTTCTGTTTTCCTCAAATAGCAAATTTATTGAATTCACATCTGGATAAAAGAAACATTAGGAGACATTGTCCTTATAAATAATTTTGCCATACTTTAACTATAGTAAAAAGTCATATGTCTCTAATATACAAACTTCTCACGCAATGTCTTTTCACTTCACCTCCTTCATATACCACAAAGGGCTCGATTTATCAAGGCTTCTCCTCCCCTACGACTGCAGGTTCTCACAAGAGAACCTGCAGTCAGGATTTATCTGATTCCCTACCCTCTTCCCCACCTCTTAGGTGGAGAATTTCAATCTCCTCTGTCTCGCCCGACTGTGGAGATTGACAGCTCTCGTGCAATCCTGCTCTCACACAGCCAATCAGACGCGGGATTGCACTCAAGCGCAAAAAATAGTGCTTGTGTGCAATGTTGAATTCCTCCAGCAGATTGCTGCCCGCCAGAGGTGGCACATATGTACGCCCCTGTCAGCTCTTACTTGATAAATTTAGCCTTAAATGGGAGAAGGGTCTGGACCTGCTTCTGGGGGGAGCAAACTTGGCTCCCATTCTAAATACAGTGGCAAAGTCCCCCCATGTGAATCAATGTCATTGAAACTAATACCAAAATATTTTACAACTAATAGGTTAAATAAAATGTTCCCAGGGATGCTTAGTAAATCAGGCTGTATGGAAACAAACGCTGTCTAGCCCTTATATGGTGGACAAGCCTTCATATCTGCCCCTTTTGAGAAACTTTTCTTTAGACCCTTAATATTTTTATTCCAGAAAAAGATAAACATGTAAATTTAGGACCCAGGTCAACCACATACTTTTAAACAACTTATCTCCAGAAACTGGAACCATACACCTGTTCCCTCTCTCTGAGTGGATAACACACACAAAAGTGAATAATTATCTCCCTACACTCGCAAACTCACGCCTTTGACATCTTGAGTGAATACATAAAAGCAATTGGACATATTTCTATATCTACTTATAATCTTTACATACCTATTTTTACTATTAAAAAGTATAATCTATTTCACACAACAATCTTGAGTTTACAGTAATGCTGAACTTTAATTTACCTTTTTTTCTGTTATGTTCGAGTTTTATCTATCTGTTTATATGATAAACTCTTTAATAAAAATAAAATATAGAATTTTTTTTTTACTTTTTAAAGGAATAGTCTAGTTAAAATTAAACTTTCATGATTCAGATAGAGCAGGCAATTTTAAGAAACTTTCTAATTTACTCCTTTTATCAATTTTTCTTTGTTATCTTTTATTTGAAAAAGCAAGATTTTAAGCATAGGAGCAGGCTCCTTTTTGGTTTAGCACCTGGGTTGCACTGATTGGTGTCTGAAATGTAGCCACCAATCAGCAAGCGTTACCTAGGTGCTGAACCAAAAAGGGCCGGCTCCTAAGCGAACATTAAAATAAAGATACCGTGTTTAGTACACTACTGGCACGACAGTGTATATTGGCACTATGGATCTCCAAAAAAAAAAAACACCCACACTGACCCAATTCAAACATAGAATGCTTCGGCAATTGTTTACTGAACAATTTGATACTACTCTGGACACCAAATACAGGCTGCAACATTTCTTAAAAGAGTGGCATAGTTTCATTACAAGCCTCTCCCTTTGCCAACAACGACAGGTATGGTTCAGGTTTGGCTTGAATTTTAACTACTCTATGTTGTTTGGTAGTTTAAAAAAAATAATGGAAAAATTGGTATAGATAATTGCATGTGAGAGGATATGGTTAACTTTAGGTTTCATTACCAACCACAATTCTACCGCAAGCACTTGATTAAATAAGAGACTGAATGGCTAACTACTGTATTCGAAAGTGTATCAACTGCATATTATGTCATATCTCCTATTGTTTAACTGGATAACAAAAGTCTCTGTATATTTCCATGTGTTTTCTATTAATGAAGAGAATATTATAAAATAAAAATGATAATAAAGATACCAAGAGAACAAAGAAAAATTGCTAATTGGAGTAAATTAGAAAGTTGCTTAAAATGGCATGCTCTATCTGAATAAAGAAAGTTTAATTTTGACTAGACTAATTCTTTAATACAACAGTGCTGTTGCAATTCTTTTTTGTTGGATTTCTGTTTGGTAAGAGACCTATTTTGAAACTTGCATGCAGTATGTATAGTTTGGAAAGTGTGTATTTTTTCATCATCATTAAGAGATGCTGTTGAACAGAGGCACGAACACATACACACACATATATATATATATATATATATATACACATACACACACACACATATACATACAGTTGTATGCAAAAGTTTTGGATCAACAATTTCATTTTGATCTATTAACTAACTGAAGGACACAGTAATATTTCAGTAGTGAAATAAGGTTTATTGGATTAACAGAAAATGTGCAATATGCATCAAAACAAAATTAGACAGGTGCATAAATTTGGGCACCCTTGTCATTTTGTGGATTTAAATACCTGTAACTACATAGCACTGCTTAAATTGGAACACATAATTGGTTTGGTGAGCCCATTAAGCCTTGAACTTCATAGACAGGTGCATCCAATCATGAGAAAAGGTATTTAAGGTGGCCAATTGCAAGTTGTTGTTCTCTTTGACTCTCCTCTGATGAGTGGCAACATGGTGGGGGCTCAAAACAACTCAAATGAACCTCAAAACAAAGATTGTTCAACATTATGGTTTAGGGGAAGGCTACAAAAACAGAATGTATGCTTACCTGATAAATTACTTTCTCCAACGGTGTGTCCGGTCCACGGCGTCATCCTTACTTGTGGGAATATCTCTTCCCCAACAGGAAATGGCAAAGAGTCCCAGCAAAGCTGGCCATATAGTCCCTCCTAGGCTCCGCCCACCCCAGTCATTCGACCGACGGACAGGAGGAAATATATATAGGAGAAACCATATGGTACCGTGGTGACTGTAGTTAGAGAAAATAATTCATCAGACCTGATTAAAAAACCAGGGCGGGACATGGACCGGACACACCGTTGGAGAAAGTAATTTATCAGGTAAGCATAAATTCTGTTTTCTCCAACATTGGTGTGTCCGGTCCACGGCGTCATCCTTACTTGTGGGAACCAATACCAAAGCTTTAGGACACGGATGAAGGGAGGGAGCAAATCAGGTTACCTAAACGGAAGGCACCACAGCTTGCAAAACCTTTCTCCCAAAAATAGCCTCCGAAGAAGCAAAAGTATCAAATTTGTAAAATTTGGCAAAAGTGTGCAGTGAAGACCAAGTCGCTGCCTTACATATCTGGTCAACAGAAGCCTCGTTCTTGACGGCCCATGTGGAAGCCACAGCCCTAGTGGAGTGAGCTGTGATTCTTTCAGGAGGCTGCCATCCGGCAGTCTCATAAGCCAATCGGATGATGCTTTTAAGCCAAAAGGAAAGAGAGGTAGAAGTCGCTTTTTGACCTCTCCTTTTACCAGAATAAACAACAAACAAGGAAGAAGTTTGTCTGAAATCTTTTGTAGCCTCTAAATAGAATTTTAGAGCACGGACTACGTCCAAATTGTGTAACAAACGTTCCTTCTTTGAAACTGGATTCGGACATAAAGAAGGTACAACTATCTCCTGGTTAATATTTTTGTTAGAAACAACCTTAGGAAGAAAACCAGGCTTAGTACGCAAAACCACCTTTTCTCTTGTTAAGTGTATCCAGTCCACGGATCATCCATTATTTATGGAATATATTCTCCTTCCCAACAGGAAGCTGCAAGAGTCCACCCACAGCAAAGCTGCTATATAGCTCCTCCCCTAACTGCCATATTCAGTCATTCTCTTGCAAGCCTCAACATAGATAGGAGGTTGTGAGAGTCTGTGGTGCTTTCTACTTAGTTTATTCTTCAATCAAAAGTTTGTTATTTTTAAATGGCACCGGAGTGTGCTGTTTATCTCAGGCAGTATTTGGAAGAAGAATCTGCCTGCGTTTTTCTATGATCTTAGCAGACGTAACTAAGATCCATTTGCTGTTCTCACACATTCTGAGGAGTGAGGTACTTCAGAGGGGGAATGGCGTGCAGGTTTTCCTGCAGATAAGGTATGTGCAGTAAAATATTTTTCTAGGAATGGAATTGACTAAGAAAATACTGCTGATACCGAAGTAATGTAAGTAAAGCCTTAAATGCAGCGATAGCGACTGGTATCAGGCTTATTAATAGAGATACATACTCTTATAAAAATGTGTTTTAAAACGTTTGCTGGCATGTTTAATCGTTTTTTAACGTACATTGGTGATAACACTGTAATGTTGGTATAGCCTTAAATGCAGTAAAAGCGACTGGTATCAGGCTTATTAATAGAGATACATACTCTTGTAAAAATGTGTTTTAAAACGTTTGCTGGCATGTTTAATCGTTTTTTAACATATGTTTGGTGATAAAACTTATTGGGGCCTAAGTTTTTTCCACATGGCTGGCTTAAATTTTGCATAGAAACAGTTAACTGAAGCTTCCCACTGTTGGCTGTGGCAGTTTGTTGTGTCTGTTTTTAAAAACGTCTATGTCGTTTTTTTTGTTTTTTTGTTTTTTTTTATCTGTTTTTTGCATTAAGGGGTTAATCATCCATTTGCAAGTGGGTGCAATGCTCTGTTACCTTATTACATGTACTGTAAAAATTTCGTTTGTTTTACTGCCTTTTTTTTTTCACTGTTTTTCAAATTTTGACAAAATTTGTTTCTCTTAAGGGCACAGTAACGTTTTATATATTTGCTTGTTAACTTGATTTAAAGTGTTTTCCAAGCTTACTAGTCTCATTATTAGTCTGTTCTAACATGTCTAACATAGAGGAAGCTCTGTGTTCATTATGTTTTAAAGCCATGGTGGAACCCCATCTTAGAATGTGTACCAGATGTACTGATTTCATGTTAAACAATAAAGATCATTTTTTGTCTTTAAAAACATTATCACCAGAGGATTCTGTCGTGGGGGTAGTTATGCCGACTAACTCTCCCCACGTGTCAGACCTTTTGACTCCCGCTTTAGGGACTCACGCTCAAATGGCGCCAAGTACATCAAGGGCACCCATAGCGTTTCTTTTACCAGGGGATTCTGTCAAGGGGAAAGTTATGCCGACTAACTCTCCCCACGTTTCAGACCCTTCGACTCCCGCTTCAGGGAGACCCGCTCAAATGGCGCCAAGTACATCAAGGGCGCCCATAGCGTTTATTTTACAAGACATGGCAAAGGTGGTGAATAATATTCTGGCAGCAGTATTAGTCATACTACCTGAAATTAAAGGAAAGCAGTTAGCTCTGGGGGTAGATACAGAGCATACAGACGCTTTAAGAACCATGTATGATACTACCTCACAATATGCTTAGTCTGTGGGTGATTTTTTTTTGACTCAGGGAAGATGATTTAACCTGATTCTGATATTTCTACATTTAAAATTTATGCTTGAGAATCTCCACTTGTTGCTCAGGGAGGCTTTGGCTGCTCTGAATGAATGTGTACAATCGCAGGGCCAGAGAAATTGTGTAGACTGGATAAATAATATGCAGTGCCGGTGTGTACTGATGTTTTTCCAATACCTAAAGAGGTTTACTACATTTTTTTTTTTTAATAAGGAATGGGATAGACCAGGTGTGCCGTTCTCTTCCCCTCCTATTTTTTAGAAGAATGTTTTCTAATAGTTACCACCACACGGGACTTCTGGCAGACAGTTCCTAAGGTGGAGAGAAGAGTTTCTACTCTAGCTAAGCATACCACTACCTCTGACGAGGACAGTTGTGCTTTTTAGATCCAATGGATAAAAAATGTTTATTCAACAGGGTTTTATCCTGCAGCCCCTTGCATACATTGCTTCTGTCACTGCTGCTGCGGCGTTCTGGGTTGAGTCTCTTGATGAGGCTTTACAGTTAAGCGACTCCATTGGATGAATATATTTGACAAGCTTATGCTAGCCAATTCCTTTGTTTTCTGATGCCTTGTTCATTTGACTAGACTAACGGCTAAGAATTCTGTTTTTTTACTATACTGGCGCGCAGAGCGCTATGGCTTATATCATGGTCAGCTGTCGTGACTTTAATAAATAAGCTACTTAACTTCCCTTCAAGGGGCAGACCCTATTCGGGCCTGGTTTGAAGGAGATTATTGCTTATATCACTGGAGGAAAAGGTCATGCCCTTCCTCAGGATAGGTCCAAATCAAGGGCAAAAAAATAAAAAAAATAAACAACAATATCTCCTGGTTAATATTTTTGTTAGAAACAACCTTAGGAAGAAAACCAGGCTTAGTACGCAAAACCACCTTATCTGCATGGAACACCAGATAGGGCGGAGAACACTGCAGAGCAGATAACTCTGAAACTCTTCTAGCAGAAGAAATTGCAACCAAAAACAAAACTTTCCAAGATAGTAACTTAATATCTATGGAATGTAAAGGTTCAAACGGAACCCCTTGAAGAACTGAAAGAACTAGATTTAGACTCCAGGGAGGAGTCAAAGGTCTGTAAACAGGCTTGATCCTAACCAGAGCCTGAACAAATGCTTGAACATCTGGCACAGCTGCCAGTCTTTTGTGCAGTAAGACAGATAAAGCAGAGATCTGTCCCTTTAGAGAACTTGCAGATAATCCTTTCTACAAACCTTCTTGTAGAAAGGAGAGAATCTTAGGAATTTTTATCTTATTCCATGAGAATCCTTTGGATTCACACCAACAGATATATTTTCCATATTTTATGGTAAATCTTTCTAGTTACCGGTTTTCTGGCCTGAACCAGAGTATCTATCACAGAATCTGAAAACCCACGCTTCGATAGAATCAAGCGTTCAATCTCCAAGCCGTCAGCTGGAGGGAGACCAGATTTGGATGTTCGAATGGACCCTGAACAAGAAGGTCCTGTCTCAAAGGTAGCTTCCATGGTGGAACCGATGACATATTCACCAGGTCTGCATACCAAGTCCTGCGTGGCCACGCAGGAGCTATCAAGATCACCGAGGCCCTCTCCTGATTGATCCTGGCTACCAGCCTGGGAATGAGAGGAAACGGTGGGAATACATAAGCTAGGTTGAAGGTCCAAGGTGCTACTAGTGCATCTACTAGAGTCGCCTTGGGATCCCTGGATCTGGACCCGTAGCAAGGAACCTTGAAGTTCTGACGAGACGCCATCAGATCCATGTCTGGAATGCCCCATAATTGGGTTATTTGGGCAAAGATCTCCGGGTGGAGTTCCCTCTCCCCCGGATGGAATGTCTGACGACTCAGAAAATCCGCCTCCCAGTTTTCCACACCTGGGATGTGGATCGCAGACAGGTGGCAGGAGTGATCCTCCGCCCATTGAATTATTTTGGTCACTTCTTTCATCGCCAGGGAACTCCTTGTTCCCCCCTGATGATTGATATACGCAACGGTCGTCATGTTGTCTGATTGGAACCTTATGAATCTGGCCTTTGCTAGTTGAGGCCAAGCCCTGAGAGCATTGAATATCGCTCTCAGTTCCAGAATGTTTATCGAGAGAAGAGACTCTTCCCGAGACCATAGACCCTGAGCTTTCAGGGATTCCCAGACCGCGCCCCAGCCCACTAGACTGGCGTCGGTCGTGACAATGACCCACTCTGGTCTGCGGAAGCTCATTCCCTGGGACAGATGGTCCAGGGTCAGCCACCAACGGAGTGAATCTCTGGTCTTCTGATCTACTTGAATCATTGGAGACAAGTCTGTATAATCCCCATTCCACTGTTTGAGCATGCACAGTTGTAATGGTCTTAGATGAATTCGTGCAAAAGGAACTATGTCCATTGCTGCAACCATCAACCCTACTACTTCCATGCACTGCGCTATGGAAGGACGAGGAACAGAATGAAGAGCTTGACAAGAGCTTAGAAGTTTTGATTTTCTGACCTCTGTCAGAAAAATCCTCATTTCTAAGGAATCTATTATTGTTCCCAAGAAGGGAACTCTTGTCGACGGAGACAGAGAACTTTTTTCTATGTTCACCTTCCATCCGTGTGATCTGAGAAAGGCCAGAACGATGTCTGTATGAGCCTTTGCTTTTGACAGGGATGACGCTTGTATTAGAATGTCGTCCAAGTAAGGTACTACTGCAATGCCCCTCGGTCTTAGAACCGCTAGAAGGGACCCTAGCACCTTTGTGAAAATCCTTGGAGCAGTGGCTAACCCGAATGGGAGGGCCACAAACTGGTAATGCTTGTCCAGAAAAGCGAACCTTAGGAACTGATGATGTTCTTTGTGGATAGGAATATGTAGGCATCCTTTAGATCCACGGTAGTCATAAATTGACTTTCCTGGATAGTGGGTAGAATCGTTCGAATGGTTTCCATCTTGAACGATGGTACCCTGAGAAATTTGTTTAGGATCTTCAAATCCAAAATTGGTCTGAAAGTTCCCTCTTTTTTGGGAACTACGAACCGATTGGAATAATATCCCATTCCTTGTTCCTTTATTGGAACTGGGTGTATCACTCCCATCTTTAACAGGTCTTCTACACAATGTCTCTTTATTTGGTTTGAGGATAAGTGAGACATGTGGAACCTTCCCCTTGGGGGTAGTTCCTTGAATTCCAGGAGATAACCTTGAGAAACTATTTCTAGCGCCCAGGGATCCTGAACATCTCTTGCCCAAGCCCAAGCCTGAGCAAAGAGAGAGAGTCTGCCCCCCACTAGATCCGGTCCCGGATCGTGGGCTACTCCTTCATGCTGTTTTGTTAGCAGCGGCAGGCTTCTTGGCCTGCTTACCCTTGTTCCAGCCTTGCATCGGTTTCCAGGCTGGTTTGGGTTGTGAGGCGTTACCCTCTTGCTTAGAGGATGCAGAATTAGAGGCCGGTCCGTTCCTGAAATTGCGAAAGGAACGAAAATTAGACTTATTTTTAGCCTTGAAAGACCTATCTTGTGGAAGGGCGTGGCCCTTTCCCCCAGTGATATCTGAAATAATCTCTTTCAATTCTGGTCCAAATAGAGTTTTACCTTTGAAAGGGATGTTAAGCAATTTTGTCTTGGATGACACATCCGCTGACCAAGACTTTAGCCAAAGCGCTCTGCGCGCCACAATAGCAAACCCTGAATTTTTTGCCGCTAATCTAGCTAATTGCAAAGCGGCATCTAAAATAAAAGAGTTAGCCAATTTAAGTGCGTGAACTCTGTCCATAACCTCCTCATATGGAGTCTCTCTACTGAGCGACTTTTCTAGTTCCTCGAACCAGAACCACGCTGCTGTAGTGACAGGAACAATGCACGAAATGGGTTGTAGAAGGTAACCTTGCTGTACAAAAATCTTTTTAAGCAAACCTTCCAATTTTTTATCCATAGGATCTTTGAAAGCACAACTATCTTCGATAGGAATAGTAGTGCGTTTGTTTAGAGTAGAAACTGCCCCCTCGACCTTAGGGACTGTCTGCCATAAGTCCTTTCTGGGGTCGACCATAGGAAATAATTTCTTAAATATAGGGGGGGGGGACAAAAGGTATGCCGGGCTTTTCCCACTCCTTATTTACTATGTCCGCCACCCGCTTGGGTATAGGAAAAGCGTCGGGGTGCACCGGAACCTCTAGGAACTTGTCCATCTTGCATAATTTCTCTGGAATGACCAAGTTGTCACAATCATCCAGAGTAGATAACACCTCCTTAAGCAGTGCGCGGAGATGTTCTAATTTAAATTTAAATGTCACAACATCAGGTTCAGCTTGTTGAGAAATTTTTCCTGAATCTGAAATTTCTCCATCTGACAAAACCTCCCTCATGGCCCCTTCAGATTTGTGTGAGGGTATGACAGAACAATTATCATCAGCGCCCTCCTGCTCTTCAGTGTTTAAAACAGAGCAATCGCGCTTTCTCTGATAAGTAGGCATTTTGGATAAAATATTTGCTATGGAGTTATCCATTACAGCCGTTAATTGTTGCATGGTAATAAGTATTGGCGCACTAGATGTACTAGGGGCCTCCTGCGTGGGCAAAACTGGTGTAGACACAGTAGGAGATGATGTAGTATCATGTTTACTCCCCTCATCTGAGGAATCATCTTGGGCAATTTCATTATCTGTGGCAGTACTGTCCTTACTTTGTTTGGACGCTATGGCACAATTATCACATAAATTTAAATGGGGAGACACATTGGCTTTCATACATATAGAACATAGCTTATCTGAAGGTACAGACATGTTAAACAGGCTTAAACTTGTCAACAAAGCACAAAAAACGTTTTAAAACAAAACCGTTACTGTCTCTTTAAATTTTAAACAGAAAACACTTTATTACTGAATATGTGAAAAAGTATGAAGGAATTGTTCACCACAGTGTCTTAAAGCATTAATAGTATTGCACACCAAATTTCAGAGCTTTAACCCTTAAAATAACGGAACCGGAGCCGTTTACAAATTTAACCCCTATACAGTCCCAGCTATAGTCTTTGCTGAGACCCAACCAAGCCCAGAGGGGAATACGATACCAATTGACGCCTTCTAGAAGCTTTTCCAGCAATTTTTAGATCCTTACACATGCATCTGCATGCCCTGCTCTCAAAAAACAACTGCGCAGTAATGGCGCGAAAATGAGGCTCAGTCTAAAACTAGGAAGGCCCCCTGACTGGAAAAGGTGTCTAACACAGTGCCTGCCGTTTAATAAACGTTCCCCAAGTTTATAAATGCAAATTGTCAGCATAAATATGAATAAAATGCCCAAATAAAGCAATCGATTTAGCCCATAAAAATGTCTACCAGTTTTTTAGCCCATAATAAGCCCTTTATTCTGTTTGTTTGACTAAGAAAATGGCTTACCGGTCCCCATGAGGGGAAATGACAGCCTTCCAGCATTACATCGTCTTGTTAGAAATATGGCTAGTCATACCTTAAGCAGAAAAGTCTGCTAACTGCTTCCCCCAACTGAAGTTACTTCATCTCAACAGTCCTATGTGGAAACAGCAATCGATTTTAGTTACTGTCTGCTAAAATCATCTTCCTCTCACAAACAGAAATCTTCATCCTTTTCTGTTTCAGAGTAAATAGTACATACCAGCACTATTTTAAAATAACAAACACTTGATAGAAGAATAAAAACTACATTTAAACACCAAAAAACTCTTAACCATCTCCGTGGAGATGTTGCCTGTGCAACGGCAAAGAGAATGACTGGGGTGGGCGGAGCCTAGGAGGGACTATATGGCCATCTTTGCTGGGACTCTTTGCCATTTCCTGTTGGGGAAGAGACATTCCCACAAGTAAGGATGACGCCGTGGACCGGACACACCAATGTTGGAGAAAATCTATCGCAGAAATTTAAGCTGTCAGTGTCCATTGTGAGGAACATAGTGAGGAAATGGAAAACCACAGACACAGTTCTTGTTAATGCCAGAAGTGGCAGGCCAAGTAAAATATTCGAGAGACAAAAGATGGTGAGAATAGTCAAAAACAGCCCACAGACCACTTCCAAAGACCTACAACATCTTGCTGCAGATGGTGTCACTGTGCATCGTTCAACAATTCAGCGCACTTTGCACAAGGAGAAGCTGTATGGGAGGGTGATGCAGAAGCCTTTTCTGCACACATGCCACAAACAGTCGCTTGAGGTATGCAAACGCACATTTGGACAAGCCAGCTTCATTTTGGAAGAAGGTGCTGTGGACTGATGAAACAAAGATTGAGTTATTTGGTCATAACAATGGGCGTTATGCATGGCGGCAAAAGAACACAGCGTTCCAAGACAAACACTTGCTACCCACAGTAGAATTTGGTGGATGGTCCATCATTCTGTGGGGCCAGTGCCGGTACTGGGAATCTTGCTAAAGTTGAGGGCCGCACGGATTCCACTCAATATCAGCAGATGATTGAGAATAATGTTGAGGAATTAGTGACAAAGTTGAAGCTATGCCGGGGCTGGATATTTCAACAAGACAACGACCCAAAACACTGCTCAAAGTCTACTCTGGCATTTAGCAGAGGAACAAGTACAATGTTTTGGAATGGCCATCCAAGTCCCCAGACCTGAATATCATTGAAAATCTGTGGGGTGATTTGAAGCGGGCTGTCCATGCTCGGCAACCATCAAACCTAACTGAACTGGAGAGGTTTTGCAAGGAGGAATGGTCCAAAATACCTTCATCCAGACACTCATTACAGGCTATAGGAAGCATCTAGAGGCTGATATTTCTGCTAAAGGAGGCTCTACTAAATTATTGATGTGATATTTCTATTGGTGTGCCCAGATTTATGCACCTGTCTAATTTCGTTTGGATGCATATTGCACATTTTCTGTTAATCCATTAAACCTCGTTTCACTACTGAAATATTACTGTGTCCTTCAGTTATTTGATAGATCAAAATGAAATTGCTGATCCAAACACCCAATTATTAATAAATGAAAATCATGGAAATTGTCAGGGGTGCCTAAACTTTTGCATACAAGTGTATATACAGTATATATATATATATATATATATATATATATATATATATATATATGTGTGTGTGTGTGTGTGTCAAAAATTGGGAGATAACAGAAACTTAGTACAGTATTTGCACTGCCTCAGATAGGCCCATCTACTGGAAGCAGCCTTCTGCAGCTAAGGTGTGTACAGTAGATGAAGGTGTGGAGAGGTATGCACCATGCACCTTCACAGCTCAAAGGCTATTAGTATGACCATGTCCACGTCTCACATAGCCTGGAGACACACTCTCATACACCATTTAATACTATGTACAGTTTTGGGCACATTTACCAAAAACAAGAGTTTAAAATAAAGGTACTATTTAAATTTACCGCAGTTGACAGAGCACAGTGAAGCTCTAGACCAGACATCCTCAAACTTGGCCCTCCAGAGGTTTTGAAACTACATTTCCCATGATGCTCAGCCAGCTGATATGCTAGGGTGATGCGGTGTTGAGTTTGCAGAAAACGCTCAGGGATTTACAACCCACCAGGATTATCCCGAGGACATCTCTTCTGACCTTTCCCCTAATTTAAATCAAAATATTCACTCGGCAATTTCAGAAATGATAGTCGTCATACATCCACCAGTTAAACAAAGACGCTTGCAAAGAGCAGAAGGGAATCTTTCACAGGACTAAGGCTCATCAGGGACATCCCCCAGGAGTGACGCATCTAGGTACCCTGCACATATCAGGTACAGTGGAATCAGAATTCTCTTCTGCGAAAAACTATTCAGAAACCCAGGATTCCTCTGCTGATGAAGTAGAAGTTTTTTTTTTTATAGGTTGGGGTACATACATGCTCTCTTGCAGGATGTTTTAATAGCCTTGGAGGTTGAAGATCCTCAAACTACTGACACACAATCTGTTAAAAAGATAGATAAATTCAGGATTGCTTGTGTTTCAATGACTTGCATTAATATGAAAAGTGTTGCTTTGACTGTTCTGGTTAGGAGAGCTTTATGGCTCAAATCCAGTCTGCTGATATGGTATATTAAAGCAGAATTATTTCCCTTCCTTTCTAGGGAAGGATTTTGTTTGGACCAGGACTGAATGATATCATTGGAACAGTGACTGGAGGCAAGTTTCCTGCCACAAGACAAAAAAAAAATAAAAAAAAATCTCAGGGTTATGTCCGCTGGCCTTTATCACTCCTTTAGTCAATCCAAGAAGCAAGGTTCCTCCTCAGTGTCTCAAAAGTCAGTTACCTCCAAGTACACATGGAAACCTGGTTCATTATGGTCTAAGTCCAAACAGGCCAACAAAAACTTGCCCTTCCTCCAAATCTAGAAGGAGCGCACCCTGAATTGACAAAGTACTGGTGTGGAGCAGATAGGACCTTTTTTTAAAGAGGCTTCTGAGAAGTCAATTCAGGACCCTTGGGTACCAAACAGAATTTTCCAGGGGTACAGCATGGGCTGTCGGTCTCACCTTCCTTGAGAAAGATTCCTCCTGTTTTATATTACCAAAGATTCTTTGAAAATCAAAACCTTCTTGGCATATGTATCAGACTTTGGGAGTGATTACTCTGGTCCCTTTAGAGGAAGAGAATAGAGGGATCTATTCAAACCTTTTCATAGTTTGAAAGAAAAAGTGACTTCCAGGCCCATTTTGGGTCTCAAAACTCTAAACACATTTCTGACTTTCAAAATAGAGTCAATTTACACTATACTTCCTTTAGTGTGTGTGTGTGTGGGGGGGTCAATTTCTGTCTACCATAAACTTAAAAGTTGCCTATTTGCATATTCCTGTTCACAAGAATCCTACCAAATTCCTCAGATTTGCCTTTTTTTTTTTTTTTTGAAACAGCTTTATTGTAAGAAAGAAAATAAGGTTACAAAGGGTTGGAGACGCAGCTCCTGATCGCCAATTACAACAACAGCTGTTATTTTTAAGGATAAAGTCAAAATGCGAGGTGCCTACCGGCACAAAATGGCAGGCCCTCCCAGAATGTCCATTCGAAGTGTTCTGCGATATCAGATATCGGTTAAAGAGTCCTGTTGTAGGATCGCAAGGAACTGGGAGGTAACTGCGCAAGGGGTATTTTGCCCTGATTATCCTTTTTTAGAAATTAAAAATTAAATACAATACAATTTACATGAACAGTGGTTGAACACCCCCGCTCCGCCCGCGCACAGAATAAAAGTGTTTTTGGATCCCTTTGCTAGCATATTATGCAGAAGTGATGTATAGAAAATATCCTGACTGTTTTTTGGGGGACTATCTCGGACCCTTGTGTTTGTTTTGGATGTAGGTGGCCCAAAGTTGGGAGAATTCCGCATAGGAGTCCATTTTGTCATTTTTGAGGAAGTAGTATTCCTCAAGTTCTAGTATTTCCGTAACTTTTGCGGACCACATGCTCATAGAAGGGGCTTCCCTACTCCTCCAGTTCTTAGCTATCAATACTTTGACCCCATTGGTCATAATATTAAGTAGGTGTAAGTAAGGTTTATATTTAAGTGTGGTAGGGGGCTTGTGTAATAACCATATCAGGGGGTCAATCGGGAATTGAGTTGTTAATATGGTCTCCATTTCAGAGATAACATTCCTCCAAAAGTTCTGAATGCTGTTACACCACCACCACATGTGGGCGGTATCACTATTAACATGGCCGCAGCGCCAACATTTGTTGCTGTGGGTAGGGAAAAGACGATGTAGCTTCCTCGGGGATAGGTACCATCTATGCAAGAGTTTAAAATTAACTTCTTGTATTAAGGCTGAGATAGAGGATTTTTTTGTGCCCTGGAACATTAGTCTACTCGTGTGGGGTAATATAATGACTCCTAGGTCCCTCTCCCAACTTTCAAGGTAAGGGGCAATATGGCCTGGAGGGGTGTGAGTCAAGATCTTATATATAATAGAAAGTGTGTGTCGTATGGGGGGTTCTTGGATGCAAAGGGATTCGAAAGAGGTCAGGGGTCTGGTCATATTCCTATATCCCTGGTGTTTGGTGATAAAGTGGGTTACCTGTGCATAGGTGAACCAGTCTGCAAAACATTCAAGGCCTTTTGTTATCAAGTCGTTTAGTGAGAGAAGGGTTTCGTTGCTAGTTAGGTCGTGTATTGTGAGGTCTCTGTTTGTGGCTTCTGTGGTGGTTTGTGTGGTGTATGGTCTAGTAGTGAATTCTCCATTTTCTATCAGAGGTCAGGGGCGAAGGAATTGACGAGATGAAGTGAGTTGTATTGATCGTGTGTTCCCAGACCTGAAAGGTTTCCTTGGATTATTGGGTTGGATGTACTAATGGATTTGAATAAGTGAGGGCTGCTCCAGCACAGCCTTCCTAAGTGAGGTTTATCCATCGTTAGATGTTCTAGTGTGACCAACCTTTTGTGGTTGTAGTGGATATTCCAGTCTACTATACGTTGTAAAAAGATCGCCTGGCGGTAGGCGGCGAGGTCGGGGACCCCCAGCCCCCCTTGTGTTTTGGAAATCAGCATGGTTTGTCTACTAATTCTCGGGGCGGTCTGCGACGCCAGATGAAGTCGCTGAATGCTCTCTGAAGGGAAGGGAGATATGTCTTGGGGAGTGGAATCGGTAGTGTCTGGAGGAGGTATAAAATACGTGGGAATATGTTCATTTTAATGGTTTCGATGCGTCCTAACCACGTTAATTTTTTAGAACCCCATAAGGGGAGAGATCTCGTATTATGTTGTGCTTGATGGGGATGTAATTGAGGTGAAATAAATCGTTGTGCAGAGAGGTCAGGTGGATTCCCAAGTACTTCAGGGAATGAGTGCACCAGGTAAAAGGGGAAACCTCCCGTGTGGCTTCCAGAGAAGAGCCCTTCATGTTGACATTTAAGATTTCTGATTTGGACATATTAATAACGAAGTTAGATAGGTGTTTAAAGGTAGCAAATTCACTAAGAAGGTGGGGTATCGAATGTTCAGGGTTGGTGAGAGTGAGGAGCATGTCATCGGCGAATAATGACACGACGTATTTGTGGTTTTTTATGTTGATGCCTGTTATCTGAGGGTACTGCCTAATCTTAATTGCTAATGCTTCTATGACGCAGGCAAATAAGAGGGGGATAAGGGGCAGCATTGGCGTGTGCCGTTGTTGATATGGAATGGGGGGGATAGTGTCCCATTAACTAACAATCTGGCCGTAGGACGGGAATATAAGGAAAAGATCCTCGTGAGGATCATTGTGCCTAGTCCCATATGGGCCAATGTGGCCCGCATGAAGTCCCAGGCAACACGGTCAAAGGCCTTCTCTGCGTCGGTGGATAATATCACAGAGGGAATATTTTTAGTTCTAGCATAGTGAATCAAATTTAAGGCCCTGACCGTGCTGTCTTTCGCCTCCCTTCCAGGCACGAACCCGACCTGGTCCAAATGGATCAGGTCCGGGAGGACATCGTTCATTCTGTGTGCTAATATGCGAGCATATATTTTAACATCAGTGTTCAGTAACGATATTGGCCGGAAGCTACTGGGTAGGTCTTGGGGTTTATTTGGTTTGGGGATTAAAATTATGTGGGCTTCCAGTGCGGAAGGGGGGAATGATTTGCTTTCGTCTATGGATTGAAAGTATTTCAACATGTGGGGAGTAAGAATGTCTTGGAAGGTTGAGTAGTATTTGTTGCTGAAGCCATCTGGGCCCGGCGCTTCTCCATTGGGCAGATGCTTCAAGGCTAGTTTGAGTTCGGACAGGGAAATGGGGTTTTCTAGTTTTTCCTTCTGTAGGTCGTTTATTTGTGGTATATGTAGTTTGTTAAGGTATCCTTCTATTAATTGTGCCCTGGTAGAAATTTGGGATGGGTTTCCCGAGTCAGTGGGAAGTATGTTGTATAATTTATGGAAGAAGAATTTGAAGGCTTTAGAGATGTTAGAAGTGGAGAACTGGGGGTTACCTCTGTTATCCTTAATCTGCATGATGTATTTTTGGTGTGTTTTTTGTTTGAGGTATCTCGCTAACAGTCTGCCTGACTTATTTCTACCTTCGTAGTTTTTTTGTTGAGTGAGTAAAGCTAGTCTCTTATGTGTCTTGTCGAGGTGGGAAGCTAGAGTCTGTCTGAGTGCCGTGATTTCGTCTAGCAGGTTTCTATCGGTAGGGGATTTCTTGTTACGGCCTTCCAAGTGAAGTATTTGTGATATCAGGGAGGTTGTGTATTCTCTCTTGGTTTTATTCAGGTGTGCCTTAAGGGCTATCAAGTCCCCCCTAATGACGCTCTTATGTGCCTCCCAGAGAGTGAGGACGTGAGTCTCAGGTAGAGAGTTATGTGCGAAGTACTCTGTGAGAGATTCTGTCAGTTTGGAGGTCACCCCCGGTTCTGTCAGTAAGTGCTCATTGAGTCTCCAAAGGAAGTCTCTTATGCGTTTAGAAGGCCATGTCATTGAGCATACTATGGAGGCATGGTCAGACCATGTGATTGGGGATATCGTGGCTGAATTAAATAGAGATAGGCCCCCAACATCCGCAAACACATAGACAATTCTGGTGTAAACTCCATGTGGATATGAGTAATAAGTATAATCTTTAGTCTGCGGGTGCAAGGTTCGCCATACGTCTTGGGCCACAATTTTCTCTAAATGTGATTTAACTTTGGAGATCCTCGATAGTGGTGTGGAGGAGTGAAGTGTTGAGCAGTCTAACTTAGGGTTGAGTGCAGTGTTCAGGTCTCTGCATATTATGAGTGTGCCCTTCTGGTGATCTAAGACTAGGTTTTTGATTTTTTTCATGAAGGAATGTTGTGCGGTGTTGGGGGCATATATTGAGATCAGTGTGATAGGTCTCCCATATAGCAGGCCAGTTAGAAGAAGGTATCTGCCCTCTCTATCTCTAATCGTTTGTATTGATGTGAAGGGTACATTTTTCCTAAGTAAGATTCCCACCCCATTTTTTTTGTTACTACAATGTGATGCCCAGAAGCATCTACCAAAGGTGCGTGTGGAGGGTTCTTTCCCTTTGCGGAAATGGGTTTCCTGTAGGAACACAAGGTCTGCCCCAAGTCTGTGGAAGTCTTTGGAGGCTATCGACCTCTTAGAAGGTATGTTCAGGCCTTTTGCATTGATGGAGTATATGTTTATGTCATTGCTAGCATGGGATCTTGTTTTTAGATTAGCCATTATCTATGTTTTGGAATGGATTTGTATATTGTGTGGCTAGTAGGGTTTCTATTTGTTGCTTTAGGGAAATGAGTGTCTGTGCGCAGGGCGGACCGGGAGGATCCAAGCACGGCCTAATCAACTGGCCATGCAGTTTTGATGTAACTTTAAACAATACATACAAATTCTGGAAACAAAAAACATTTAACAAAAGAACAAGAGTTATTGAAAGAACCAACAATAACATGTGTTGGAAAATAAGGGGTGTCACATCCCAACTGACACTTGACTCTTCAAAAATAATTTTGGGAAATTGTGGGCAAACTATAGGAGAAGGTCCAATTCAAAGGGAAGGTGAGAGTTAATATCTCAGGGCCTACGGGCCGGGCTGCCTATATATAGCGGTCCGTATATAAGGGTAGGTATATGATCATGCCTTGGATGGCAAGGAGCAAGGAAAGGGGGCGGACCGCAGAGACTCTCAGGTTACATTAGTGTAATATTAGCGGTTCTGGTTACGGGCCCGGGAGGACCGGGACATAAAGGTGGAAGCTAAATTTTCCTCTGGCTATAAGACTGGGGGGGGGGGGGGGGGGGGGCAGGGGTTCATATCGAATCTAGCCAATGCTTAGTTTTGATGGCTGGCGTGGGAAGAGTTAGTAACTTATGTCGTAGGGGAAGGGAAGAAGTGCGTTTAAAACAAATTATTTTACAGTAACGGTTAAACATTACCCAATGTCCACCCTCCAACAAGTATCTCTTACATTACAGTAGCCCCACAATTCAATGCACAAGAAGATGTCATAACAGTTGCAATTCACATACCATGGAAAAGCTTTATAGGTAGTAGGCAGGTAGCTAGGAGGGCAAGGCATGGGAGGGGGTGGAAAAAGAAAAGGGGAAGGAGTGAAACTAAGTCCCTTTTATGAGCAAAAAACAATTACAAAACAAGTGAGCATCATTTCAAGCCAGTCCAGCATCTGTCCCAGGTCCCAACCCCCCACCAGAGCATACAACTGTGCCATATTATACTTATGTCCTGAGAGAAAAGTTCAGTGTCTTCTGTGCCTGCATTTCTGCGTAGTAGGCAGGCGCCCACGAGCGCGGATGATGAAGGGGGCCAAGGATGGTAGTGGGTCCAATTTTTTCTTTTTGTTAGCTTGGGACCACTGTGGTCTTTGCGGTTTGGGGTCTGCTTGGCTGCTTATGGAGGGTGAATCTGAATCTTTAGGGTTTGGTTGAGGGAAGTGAATGTTAAGACCTTTTGAAAAAGCTTCCAAATCCTCGGTATATTTGTAGACGTGTGTTTTGCCATCATGCTGGACTATGAGGCTGAATGGGAACCCCCATCTATATTTCACTCGCCTTTCTTGTAGGACTTGGGTAATAAAGCGTATTCCTCTTCTTCTTTCGATTGTTGCCGGGCTAATATCCTGGAATATTTGAATACTATAAAGTCTGGAATTTAATCTCCTTTTGTAGGCGTACTTGTCTCCAAATCTCCTCCTTTTCTAGATAATGTGCAAATTTAACAATAATGTCCCTGGGAGGGTTAGGTGGTTTCGGAACTGGTCTCAGCGCTCTGTGTGCGCGTTCCATTGATGTTTCAGTAAGTTTAAGGGCAGGGGCAATGTATTCGAATAATTGTAGCAGGTAGGAGGCAAGGCAGTCATGGGTTGCTTCTTCAGGGACTCCTCTTATCCTCAAATTGCTTCTGCGACCTCTGTTGTCGAGGTCCTCTACTTTAAGTTGGAGTGCTTGCAACGTGAGGTCCTGTCTAATCATTTGGTGGTTAGCATTGGACATCATGGTATTTAAGGTGTCTTGACCCTCTTCCAAGCATTCTATTCTAGCCCCAAGTTCACCAATGTTCTTTTTTAAGGAAGACATCTCCGTTTTAATGAAAGATTTTAGATCTGCAAGGTCAGATTTTGAGGGGAGCTGTGAGATGGTCTGCTGTATCAAACTGAGCTGCTGTGACTGTGAAGCAGGGTTCTGATCTTGTATTATGGATGTATCAGCCAACTGGAGTTCCTTGGCAGTATCAGGTATCTCATTTTCTTGTTTATGGAAGAATGAGGACATAGTAGCAGTGGCAGAGATGGAGGACTTTTTGTCTGCTTTCAGCTTCTGCTTAGACGCCATTAGTGTAGTGGGTTATCCCTTTACTTTCAGTATAAGTGGCATGTTCTGGTAAATGGGCTAACAGGTGATGAAATGTCTGTGCAGGGCAATTTGGGACCTTCCGCTTCCACTGACCTGGCCTGTGTTTATATGTGGCAATGGGAAGGTGTACATGCCTGATGGATCTTTCCCCCTGATTTGCCGTGACTCGCCTTGTGGGCCCAAGTCCTATAGAAGCAACTACACTGGTGTGGCGTCGGAGACCTTATGGGAGTTGGTACCTGCGTTTAGATGGGTCTGATGAGGTCGTTCACAGCCGGGCGTCTGTGCGCAAGCAGCCGCTAGTCGGTAAGGAAAGACGCCACGTGGGTATCGTGGTGGCGTGCGGCTGCTCGCGGGAGTCCGCCCGAACGTTCTGCCCCAGGCCTATGTCCGTTGCTCCGGTCACCTCGTTGCAACAGATCCGCTCAGACAGGTAAGTCGCGGGATCTTGCGTTGTACCTAGGGGCCTGAGATCACCAGTCGGGTGTTCGCCGGAGTGGGCCTGTGGTGCGGAAATGCTTCTCTTCTCCTTTAGGCATGTCTAGGATGCGGTAACAGCTCAGACCACACGCCCCTCGGTTAGAAATAAAACATTTGGTAATTAAACCCTCAACTGCCCTTTAGGTCTCCATATTAGAGCCAGTGAGTGGGAATATGTAACAGAGCTGTATCAAAGTGCGGCCATGTTCCTGCACGGCCACGCTCCGCCCCCCCTCAGATTTGCCTTTTTAAAACAGGAAGTAGTAGGTTTCATGATAGCGGCTTCAAATGCTATACCATTTTCCATTTACGTCCTCTACAACTAAAAATGTTGCAGCAGGGGAATGGAGATTACAAGGATCGGTCTCAGACTTTGGGAGACAAGGCAATCTTTAAATTGGTGGCAGACTGACCTATCTCTAATTCAGGGGGCATCGTTTTAACTTGGGCGGTGTTTACCATAGAAGCCAGCCAATCGGGTTTGTATGTATTCAGGGGGTCATGGAGAGATCAGGGAGTTTGGTCTTGTGATGAGGTTAGAAATCAACATTTTGGAGCACTGCATAATCTTCAGGGCGTTTCAGAGCTGGCCCTTAAGACAGCAATCTTTTCTGAGGTTTCAGACAATGTCCCTCCAGTGGCTTGCATCTAGATGTGTGCATTAGGATCCTTTGTTAGAATCCAAATGCGGAAGGTGGCTGCTGGTGGCATTCATCTCTTTTCAGGGCTGGATTTATTATCGTTAAAGTACAACACACTAAAATCTGGATTAGCACAGATCTTAGTGTTTTGAACTTTCACAAGAATAAATCTGGCTCTGAAAAGAGACTAAATGCCACAAGTGCTTATCTTCTTCCACATTCAGATCCAAATGTACATGTCTACTTACATCAATCACCAAGGCAGAACTCAAAGTGCCTTAGTGATTAAAGAAATTCTGATTTGGGAAGTACGCCATAATTGCATAATTTTAGTAATCCATATCCCAAGGTGTTGAAAATTGAAATGTCCTCCAGTGAGCCTTGACATCTTTTCTCTCTCAAGTTCCCTTTTTTCATCAAGACCTCAAATCTCTAAATTTGACTGCATGGTAAGTTCTACAGAATGGTCTGGGGAAAAAAGGTTCATCAGCCAGTTCCCATAAAGGTCAGTCTTGTATCACAAAAAGATCTCTAAACCTCCTGACATTTAAGCCTTTCTTTAGGTGTAGGTCAGGATAATAACTGGTTATCAGACCAGCTTCTCCTCTGTGGAACATTAACCTCGATCTAGAAGCTCAACCTTTTGAACCTATGCATTGCTCTTGATATTCAGCTTATCTTGGGTTTTTGCAATAATGGGAGCTAGCTGACCACTACTGGTAAACCAATGGCAATAGACATATATGTAAAGTCACCAATCAGCAGCTAGCACCCAACTCCTGAGCCTACCTAGGCATAGTTTTCAGCAAAGGATACCAAGAGAACTAAGCCATTTATATAACAGAAGTAAATTGGAAAGTTGTTTCATAATTCAGAAAGAGCATGCAATTTTAAAGAAATATTTGGGGTTTTATGTCCCTTGAAAATATATATAACAGTAATGCTTGTCAGTAAAATAAAAAGTTCCTATGTACCTTGTCGAGATATAAAAACATGAAAAGCTTGGCCCTCAGTTTTTTGCTAGCTGCTTTCTGATCACAGAATGAGGTGTTGTGTTCAGTGCTGCTCCTACTATCTTTGACTTACCATTTGTATTAAATTGAATATTTCATTTTTCACTTTTTGCGTTTTTAATTTATTTAATCTACATTTGGTTTATTATTACGTTTTTTAATAGTGCTATTATTACTATTATAGTACCCGTTGTAGCACTATTATTTTTATTAGTAAAGTAATATTTTATTCAATAAAGTTGAAATTTAAAAAAAAAAAAAAAAAACATTTTTAAAAGGAGATGCAATTAACCTCAAACCTTAGCTAAAGATGGTGCATTATTTGACTAGCACTGTAAAATATTTAAAGAACCATGTGTAATATCTTAAAACAACCTAAAATCAACTATTCAAAACATAATTTGGTCCGTTACATGAATATTACAATGCATTTCTTTCCATTTTTATAACAAATATTTTTTATTTACAGAAACTTTATATTAAGCACAAAACATTATATATTTTAAATGAAAATATAAACCAAAATGTTTGTGTGGGGAAAAAACAATAATAATAATATTTTATAATACATGTTGGCATCACACTGATAAATAACTTACGTATTACTTTCCAGCATATAGGATGTGGATGCCATGGAGAAAACAGCTGGCAGTTATAATAAAAAAAAAAAGTATAATTTACATAAGTCGTTGATAGATTTGTATAACCATTGCTATTAGACTATTAATGAAATCTGTATATTGCAATTGCTGGAAAATGTCTTAACATTCAAGCAACATCAAACATCTCATAAAAGGTTATCACACAAAGAAACTAACAGCCATGACAATCCATACCCAGAACTGATTATTCTGTACAGTATTAATTTTAGTGAAGGTAAGTGCTACAATATAAGCATTTCTTTGCCGTCATTTATGGGCAAACTGTCTCTGAAATATGGCCAACCTCCACTTCCACAGTCTCTATGTGCTCAGCCACCTCAACAATTTTTTGTCCTTGTTGTTGAGACAATACGTAATTTACTACTTGCATTATGCTTTGGTCTGATAGTGTAGATACAGAAGTACCCTCTTGAGTGTTAGCCACTGCTTCTATTGCTTCTATCACCTCTCCTGACACCAAGACTGTCTCAACCTCTTCTGTAATCTCTTCATTTTGCTCTTGTAGATCAGCTGATAAGATATTGACAGCATGCTCCACCTGAGTTCCTTGATTATGGAATTGAAGAGTGTCTTTTTCCAACATGATTTTGCAAGGTACATAGTCACTATGAAATTTGGTCATATGTTTACGTAATGTGCGGGCATCAATGTAGGCTTCATTGCAAACAGGACAGACGTAGGGTCGTTCCCCTGTGTGTGTCCTCACGTGTCGTTTCAAAGACCGTGCATCTGCCCAAGCAACTCCACATGTCAAGCACTCAAATGGCTTTACTCCTTTTTAAATCAAAAGAAAGAGAGGAGAAAACTGTGAAACCGAGTTACTTGGAAACAAGAAACTATAGTCTAACAAATTTAGCATATTTTTTGATGGTTTATTATAGATTGAAGATATTGAGGTAACCTGTAATAGAAGCAATCAATAATAGATGACTGACTTTGCATGGAATCTAGTCTGTATGCATAATTACAATTATTTCACCATTTTATATCATTTGCATTACTTACCTTCATGATTGTTTATATGTCTCCTGTACTCTCTTAATTGGGTGAAGGTTTTTCCACAATGGTCACATACTCGTTCCACATTTTGCTTTGCTCTCCCTTTCTTACCATGAGTTGCCTTATTTACATGTCTTCTAAAAAGGGCTTTCTCATAGAATTCCTTCCCACAAATATTACACCTTTAAAGAAAAAATATATAGAACACTCATTTTGAGTTTATTACAATATACTGTAGGTGTAGAGGATTTAAACGGATAATGTTGGTTGCTGCATGTGAATCACCTAAATAATGTTATATGCTTTGAAATGATTTAGTAATTTTGAGCAAAACAAAAAGATACTAAATTTAAGACTTTTATGGCCAAAAATGTAAGCAATGCAAATATTCTAGTATAATGGAGAGGAAATTCTGAGATCTGAAAATGTTTAATTCTGGGAAAGATGAAAAATACACGCTTCAGAAAGGAGAGAAGTCTTTGGTGGAAACAACGCCCTGGATTAAACATTACAATCCAGAAGCCTCTGTATACATGTATACAGGGGTTATGAATGTCATGATCAATACACATTTATAAACTATACATTATACTTTTACCTTTATATGTACAATACCAAGCACGCATGCTAATATACTTTAAGATTGTATCAGTTTATAATTCAATCGCATCATTAAAAAACTAGTACAATGGAACCAAAAAGGTGTCCAATAAATTGATTGCAAAAGGAATAAATGTGATCCTAATATAGACCTTAATGTTTCAAAATCTATGTGCAACTATAAATACCACAGTTGACAAAGTAACAGGCATCTTTTGCAATAACTAGATTGTGAATATCTTAAATCGGCTATTAACACAAAATAAAATAATAAAAAATGATAGTTAATATATCAAAAGATAATAATATACAAAAGAGTCTTATTCAGGAACTACTGGTTATAAAGCCATATATTATAGCCATAAGACTTCAGGGGTGACCTGAATGTGCCCTATTCTTTCTTCAGTCAAATCTCAGATAACAGCATGGCATCCTACAGTACAAATCTTGCTTTCTCTCACTCTTCTGGAGAATCATATTTAAGTGCTAGATGACGAGTACTAATGCTGCCAACATTAAAAAGGGACACTAAATCCAAACATTTTTCTAAAATACAATTTTAAACATTCCAATTTACTTCTATTATCTAATTTGTTTCATTCTTTAGATATCCTTTGTTGAAGAAATAGCAATGCACATGGGTAAGCCAATCACACGAGGCATCTATGTGCAGCCACCAATCAGCAGCTACTGAGCTAATAGAAGTAAATTAGAAAGTTGTTTAAAATGGCATGTTCTTTCTAAATCATGAAAGAAAACATTTGGGTTTCATGTCCCTTTAAGTCAAGGGTTAGGCATAAGAAATCTCTCCATCTAGGTCTGCTTGCAATGAAGAAAACACTAAGCTTACAGAATTGTCTTGAGCACTATGGGCTAGATTTATTAAAGCCCTACGGCTGCAAGTTCTCAAAAGAACTTGCTTGACGTTATTTATCAAGCAGCGGTCACCAGACCGCCGCTTCCCTAATCTCTTCGCCACCTCTAATGTGGCGAAATTCAATCTCCTCTGTCTAGTCAGACCGAGGAGATTGACAGCTCTTGCCCGCACGTGATTGGCTGTGCGCAGACAGGAGGCAGGATTGCACGGGAGCGCAAAATTGCGCTCGTGTGCCGAGCGGAGGCGTACAGGGGCGCGTATAAGCGCCCCTGTACGCCTCAGCTTTAATAAATCCAGCCCTATATGTGTGACCCTGTTATAAACTGCAAGTGCTGCTGCTATATAAGCCACATGGAGATCAAAACAAGTTTGCTTTTTAATAGAAACGTGCTAAGTTTCAACAAAGGATACCAAGAGAAGAGACAATTGAGAACAGAAGTAAATTGAATTTTTTTTTATTGTGTGTTCTATTTGAATAATGAATGTTTAATTCGGACTTCCATGTCCTTTCAAATAAGTCTTAAAAATAAATGCTTATGAAAAGAGGGTGTTCCACATCAGTTATTTTAATACTTGGGAAGAATCTGACAAAAACAAAGCCAGGTAACAAACAGGTTACTGACTGTTTGAACACGGTTCAGCTATTAAAAAGGCACATTCAACAGTAAAAATAAAAATAAATTTCATTAAAACATTTTATTTAAAAAAAAAACTCCCTTCTACTACTACTACAAATTCAACTCCTTCTAAAAGTCATAAACATCAAAGTTGCACCCCTTAAAACTCCCCATTGTACTTTGAATAAAAAAATGGCCAATGACATGAGTATATGCATGTATGCCTGCTTCTCATTGGCTCATTAGGAATGGCACACAAACACATCTTTGACTATGTATTTATTCCCTGCAAGAGTTTCACTCCTCGTAAAAGAAAATTTGTTTAATAATAAAATACTCCAACAAAACTGAGCATTTTATTTCTACATTAGATTGGGCCAAAAAATAAAATAAAACAAAAATCAAAACACCTTACTTTGTTTAATGCACAACAGAGCAATACTCTTTGGTAGCAAAGAAAAATCCAGGAGAGCCTCCAACGGTGAACAAAGTAAAAATCACACTTTACTGGGTTAGATTAAAAGCAACATGAAACAGATAAAATCCTGGGCCATACTAAACGTCTGACCGGTATCGGTCACAAGGACCATAATTAGACATGATTAGTTACATCTGAAGTGGAATTTAAACACTTAAAAACTACCTGATTGGCTAAAAACACAATAGCCCAAAAGTTAACCCTAAGAGTACATATATTAAAGAGAGAGGTGTACAAGGAAACATATATGCTTGTGTTAGATATTAAAGGCATACAATTCAAGAATATACATCATATGTAATAATGGGTAAACACCTGCCTATAATAAACCGTATTCACTAACTAAATTACGGATATAGTGAAAATAAGGGAGTATATATCCTAGGCATTGTAAAATAAAGAAGAGATTATGGTATATACCAGGAATATAGAGAAACTCAAACAAATTTTAGAATATGGAGGATGGATATACAGTATAACCCTCAATTACCCTGAATCACACAGCAATAACATGGCATGGCTAAACATTTAAATATGGTGTTAAAGCTATAATTAATGCAGAGATTGATTAGACATAGCAAACTCTTCAGATACATTCTATGTCTAATTTTTATTATATAATAAATGGACTACTATATACCGTATGTGCCAGATACTCTTTAGTGTCCGCCAATAAACCACTAAAATCTAAAAGCATTACATATGTAGCACTGCATTTGACTGTGCATTCTTGGTATGAGATGAACCTTGTGCTTTAGATTGCCATTAAATGTTATTTGAGGAACTCACAACTATACCTTGCCTCAAAACACATGTATCTGTATATATAAAGTATTTATAGATGTATATTTTATATTTAGCTCAATAAGTTAAATACAACCATTATAGAATAAGCTTACCTATAAGGTTCCGTTACAGAATGGGATTTAACATGCGAATACCAATCTTTCTTCCAGGTGTAGCACTTTCCACAAAACTCACACTCAAACGGTTTTACACCAAGGTGCTTGTTCATATGCTGCTGCAGGTCACGAGATTCAAAAAAACTTCTGTCACACCTTGCAAAGCAAAACAGAATTGTTCATCAATATCTTACTACTATAGTCTTTAGTCTTCTCAGCTGTCCCTCCTGAAAGCTTTAGTTCAAAGCTATGGCCTATTTATTAATAGAAAAAACATTGACACCAAAATTCAAGGGACATTCCGGTCTAAATTTAAATGCACATACATGAAATATATCTTTGAATAGAAGCATATTTGCAATATACAAGTACTGGCAAAAATGCTTCTAGTAAAAGTTATCACTGTTTTATTGTGAACATTTTTCTCTGCACATGCATATGAAGCATAGCTAGATATTCTCAGTGCACCAACCATTTAAATACTGCAGCTGCTCAGAGTGCCAGTGGGGCTTGCATCATGTTAGCAATTAAGTAAATGAGTCATTACCGGATAGTACAAGCACCTCAGGCTCTTTGAGCAAGTGCTGAGTTTAAAATGCTGGTGCACGGTCCGTACTTAAAGGGCCAGTAAACCTAAAAAATAATGTTATATAATTCTGCACATAATGCAGAATTATATAACATATGAGTGCTAGCTTTATAAAAGTCAATATATCCGGTGAACTTTTATAAAGACACAGGATTTTTCAGACCTGCCCTCTGTGCTATATTGAGCGGCTTGGCTTTCCCTCAGAGCGCATCTGGCCAGCTGTCTAGCAACAGCCCGACCGCGCCATTACACTCAATGCAGCTTGCGGGTCTGGAAAACCCTGTTTTTTTATAAAAGTTTTCCGGATATATTAGGTTTTATAAAGCTAGCACTCATATAATGTTATATAATTCTGCACTATGTGCAGAATTATATAACATTTTTTAGGTTTACTGGCACTTTAAATTCACTTAAAACAGCTATAGCTTTTATTAGCAGCATTTTTACTAATACGTGTATATTACAAAAATGCTTCTATATAAAACTAAAATGCATCCATATAGATTCCAATTTTGGCTGGAATGTCCCTTTAACTCCTGGACACAATCTGAGCAAAAAACACTTGCAGGTGTGTCTGGATAGGCCACTGTAGGACATCACTAAAAGTGGTGGAAATATTTAGGTATAAATATTGTCATAATTTTGTGAGCTTGTGCTTGTAACTATTTAGTACCAAGTTAATCCATATGAAAGAATGGGTGAGGGTGGGGCAACAACCTCCAGTGCAGGCCTGATAAAGCACTGTCTGAACAACCTTTCGTCTAAATTTGAAAAAAAAATAGCCTATTTTATAAAAGCAATTACCTAATAATTCCTGTATTAAAAAAAATGTGGTGCTTTTTTCCCCTCAACTCATAGCCAATCACTACTAGTCAAATGCTTTGAAAGTAGTCTGCCATTTTCCGGGTTGAGAAATAAACTGTGGGCCACAGTATCTTTCGTTGAACAGGTAAAAACAGAACCTTAGAACAAATAAGATAAGCATATGTAAAAACTGGGAGGCTCCAACCGCTTCTGGGAGTTGCTACCTAGGTTAAGAAGTTCTGAATAAGGAACCATAAGAGTATGACAGAAATATATAATATTTCAGTTTAAAAATATATAATATTGCTCTCTGCTGCCTCCATAGCAATTAATATTTTTGTAGCTAAAAAGAATGAATCTAATCTTTAAAATGTGTAGAATTAGATCATACCAACTGACTGTTGAATACTTACTGAGTACACTGAAATCCACGAGTCTCAACTCTAGGTTTGTGCTTCTTCGTATGTTTGCTTAGTCCTGATGCTCTGTGGAAAGCTTTTCCACATACAGAGCAAAGATACTTAGTCTCCCCTTTAAAATAAAATTTAAAAAAAAGTCAATCACTCTTAAATTCTTTGTGTTCCACAAATTGGATTAAGAAAGGTAACATTATAAGGAACACAAGATCACAAATTGTTCATGGGGGTTTCCTGAAGGGGTGCATATAAAAATGTAAAACTTAACTTTTATTAATCAAGTTAAAACAAAACTGCTGCAGACGCAGGGCTACAACTGATGCCTGCCATGTTTTAACTTGACTAATAAAAGTTACGTTTTAATATTTTGATCTGTGTTCCGCCATTTGCTGTGGATTTTTGCTAAACATTTCAGATTAACAGGGTTTCATATAAGAAGTTTGCTAGATCTCTCTCAAGTGCTGGCAGTGGGAGGAACATTATTTCCTTACTAGGAGTTAGTTAACTGTAAAAGAGGTTTAATCCAGAATACAACACAAGGCAGATATGTAGAACTAAGGTAACAATCAAAGCTTGGCAAGCGGTGTATTAGTAAAACTTAACATTTATTTAAATCTGGCACTTTGTTTGAGAAAGCGCTAGAACGGCGTGAAATGCGTCAGATGACGTAGACACCGGCATTGTGTGTATCAAGGAGTGCCTCTGTATCAAGCTATGGTGTACCGTGAGTGTTTTAAATCGATTGAAATAGATGTGAAGTTTTACTAATACACCGCTTGCCAAGCTTGATTGTTGCCTTAGTTCAACATACCTGCCTTGTGTTGTATTCCGGATTAAACCTCTTTTACAGTTATATTTACGAGTGAGCACCAAGAACCTGCTCAGGTGCTGCACTCAAATCAGATTTGGAAGCAACGGCTGTAATCCGGAGCAATCTGAAAAACATAATTTATGTAAGAACTTACCTGATAAATTCATTTCTTTCATATTGGCAAGAGTCCATGAGCTAGTGACATATGGGATATACAATCCTACCAGGAGTTTCCCAAACCTCAAAATGCCTATAAATACACCCCTCATCACACCCACAATTCAGTTTAACGAATAGCCAAGCAGTGGGGTGATAAAGAAAGGAGTAGAAAGCATCAACAAAGGAAATTTGGATATAATTGTGCTTTATACAAAAAATCATGGACTCTTGCCAATATGAAAGAAATGAATTTATCAGGTAAGTTCTTACATAAATTATGTTTTCTTCAATGTAATTGGCAAGAGTCCATGAGCTAGTGACATATGGGATATCAATACCCAAGATGTGGATCTTCCACTCAAGAGTCACTAGAGAGGGAGGGAATAAAATAAAAACAGCCATATTCCGCTGAAAAAATTATCCACAACCCAAAAAATAAGTTATTTTCACTTTTGAAAGAAAAAACTTAAATCAAAAAGCAGAAGAATCAAACTGAAACAGCTGCCTGAAGAACTTTTCTACCAAAAACTGCTTCCGAAGAAGCAAATACATAAAAATGGTAGAATTTAGTAAATGTATGCAAAGAGGACCAAGTTGCTGCTTTGCAAATATGATCAACTGAAGCTTCATTCTTAAAAGCCCACGAAGTGGAGACTGATCTAGTAGAATGAGCTGTAATTCTCTGAGGCGGGGTTTGACCCGACTCCAAATAAGCTTGATGAATCAAAAGTTTCAACCAAGAAGCCAAAGAAATAGCAGAAGCTTTCTGACCTTTCCTAGAACCAGAAAATAAAACAAATAAACTGGAAGTCTTCCTGAAATTTTTAGTAGCTTCCACATAATATTTCAAAGCTCTTACCACATCCAAAGAATGTAAGGATCTCTCCAAAGAATTCTTAGGATTAGGACACAAGGAAGGAACAACAATTTCTCTATTAATGTTGTTAGAATTCACAACCTTAGGTAAAAATTGAAAAGAAGTCCGCAAAACTGCCTTTTCCTGATGAAAAATCAGAAAAGGAGACTCACAAGAAAGAGCAGATAGCTCAGAAACTCTTCTAGCAGAAGATATAGCCAAAAGGAACAACACTTTCCAGGAAAGTAGTTTAATGTCCAAAGAATGCATAGGCTCAAATGGAGGAGCCTATAAAGCCTTCAGAAACAAATTAAGACAACAAGGAGGAGAAATTGATTTAATGACAGGTTTAATACGAACTAAAGCCTGTACAAAACAATGAATATCAGGAAGAATAGCAATCTTTCTGTCAAATAAAACAGAAAGAGCGGAGATTTGTCCTTTCAAGGAACTTACAGACAAACCCTTATCCAAACCATCCTGAAGAAACTGTAAAATTCTAGGAATTCTAAAAGAATGCCAAGAGAATGTATGAGAAGAACACCATGAAATGTAAGTCTTCCAAACTCTATAATAAATCTTTCTAGAGACAGATTTACGAGCTTGTAACATAGTATTAATCACAGAGTCAGATAAACCTCTATGACTTAGAACTAAACGTTCAATTTCCATACCTTCAAATTTAATGATTTGAGATCCTGATGGAAAAACGGACCTTGAGATAGTAGGTCCAGTCGTAACGGAAGTGGCCAAGGCGGGCAACTGGACATCCAAACCAGATCCGCATATCAAAACCTGTGTGGCCATGTTGGAGCCACCAGCAACACAAAAAAGACTGTTCCATGATGATTTTGGAGATCACTCTTGGAAGGAAAACTAGAGGCGGAAAGATGTAAGCAGGTTGATAACACCAAGGAAGTGTCAGCGCATTTACTGCTTCCGCCTGAACATCCCTGGACCTGGACAGGTATCTGGGAAGTTTCTTGTTTAGATGAGAGGCCATGAGATCTATCTCTGGAAGTCCCCACATCTGAACAATCTGAGAAAACACATCTGGATGGAGAGACCACTCCATTGGATGTAAAGTCTGGCGGCTGAGATAATCCGCCTCCCAATTGTCTACACCTGGGATATGCACCACAGAGATTAGACAGGAGCTGGATTCCGCCCAGGCAAGTATCAGAGATACTTCTTTCATAGCTTGGGGACTGTGAGTCCCACCCTGATGATTGACATAAGCCACAGTTGTGATATTGTCTGTCTGAAAACAAATGAACGGTTCTCTCTTTAGTAGAGGCCAGAACTGAAGAGCCCTGAGAATTGCACGGAGTTCTACAATATTTATTGGTAATCTCACCTCTTGAGATTTCCAAACCCCTTGTGCTGTCCGAGATCCCCAAACAGCTCCCCAACCTGAAAGACTCGCATCTGTTGTGATCACAGTCCAGGTTGGGCGAACAAAAGAAGCCCCTTGAACCAAACGATGGTGATCTATCCACCATGTCAGAGAGTGTCGTACATTGGGATTCAAGGATATTAATTGTGATATCTTTGTATAATCCCTGCACCATTGATTCAGCATACAAAGCTGTAGAGGTCTCATGTGAAAACGAGCAAAGGGGATTGCGTCCGATGCTGCAGTCATGAGACCTAAAACTTCCATGCACATAGCCACAGAAGGGAGACTGAGACTGAAGGTGCCGGCAGGCTGCAATCAATTTTAAACGTCTCTTGTCTGTTAGAGACAGAGTCATGGACACTGAATCTATCTGGAAGCCAAAAAAAGGTGACCCTTGTCTGAGGAATCAAAAAACTTTTTGGTAAATTGATCCTCCAACCATGTTTCCGAAGAAACAACACTAGTTGATTTGTGTCAGATTCTGCAGTATGTAAAGACTGAGCTAGTACCAAGATATCGTCCAAATAAGGAAACACTGCAATACCCTGTTCTCTGATTACAGATAGTAGGGCACCCAGAACCTTTGAAAAGATTCTTGGAGCTGTTGCTAGGCCAAATGGAAGAGCAACAAATTGGTAGTGCTTATCTAGAAAAGAGAATCTCAGAAACTGAAAGTGTTCTGGATGAATCGGAATATGAAGGTATGCATCCTGCAAGTCTATTGTAGACATATAATGTCCTTGCTGAACAAAAAGGCAGAATAGTCCTTATAGTCACCATCTTGAAAGTTGGTACTCTTACATAACGATTCAAAATTTTCAGATCCAGAACTGGTCTGAACACATTTTCTTTCTTTGGTACAATGAATAGGTTTGAATAAAACCCCAAACTTTGTTCCTGAAGAGGAACTGGCATGATTACCCCTGAAGACTCCAGGTCTGAAACACACTTCCGAAAAACCTGAGCTTTTACTGGATTTACAGGGATGCGTGAGAGAAAAAATCTTCTCACAGGAGGTCTTACTTTGAATCCTATTCGATACCCTTGAGAGACAATGCTCTGAATCCAATGATTTTGGACAGATTTTATCCAACAATCCTTGAAAAACCTTAGTCTGCCCCCTACCAGCTGAGATGGAATGAGGGCCGCACCTTCATGCGGACTTAGGGGCAGACTTTGGTTTCCAAAATGACTTGGATTTATTCCAATTTGAGGAAGGCTTCCAACTGGAAGCAGATTCCTTGGGAGGAGGATTGAGTTTTTGTTCCTTATTCTGACGAAAGGAACGAAAACGGTTAGAAGCCTTAGATTTACCCTTAGGTTTTTTATCCTGAGGCAAAAAAACTCCTTTTCCTCCAGTGATAGTTGAAATAATAGAATCCAACTGAGAACCAAATAAATTATTACCTTGGAAAGAAAGAGATAGTAATCTAGATTTAGATGTCATATCAGCATTCCAAGATTTAAGCCACAAAGCTCTTCTAGCTAATACAGCTAAAGACATGGATCTAACATCAATTTTGCTAATATCAAAAATTGCATCACAAATAAAATGATTAGCATGTTGCAGTAAGCGAACAATGCAAGATATGTCAGAATCCAATTCATGTTGCGCTAAATTTTCCAACCAGAAAGTTGATGCAGCCGCTACATCACCCAAAGAAATAGCAGGTCTGAGAAGATGACCTGAATATAAAAAGGCCTTCCTTAGATAAGATTCAAGTTTCCTATCTAAAGGATCCCTAAAGGAAGTGCTATCTTCCATAGGAATAGTGGTACGTTTAGCAAGAGTAGAAATAGCCCCATCAACTTTGGGGACCTTTTCCCAAAACTCTATAGATTTTGCTGGTAAAGGATACAATCTCTTAAACCTTGAAGAAGGAATAAAAGAAGTACCTGGCTTATTCCATTCCCTAGAAATCATATTAGAAATAGCCTCAGGAATGGGGAAAACAACTGGGGAAACCACAGGAGGTTTAAAAACAGCATTTAAACGTTTATTAGACTGAACGTCAATAGGACTGGTTACCTCAATATCCAAAGTAATTAACACTTCTTTTAATAAAGAACGCATATACTCTATTTTAAATAAATAAGTAGATTTGTCAGTGTCAATATCTGAGGAAGGATCTTCTGTTTCAGATAGATCCTCATCAGAAGAGGATGAATTATTATGTTGTTGGTCATTTGAAATTTCATCAGCTAAATGAGAAGTTTTAAAAGACCTTTTACGTTTATTAGAAGGTGGAAATGCAGACAAAGCCTTCATAATAGAATCAGAAACAAATGTCATGTTCTGTCTCAGGATATCATGTGAGAGCCTCATTGTCTGGAACAGTTGCTTGTAAACAGGTGCAAAGGTGAAGTCTTTCTCCTGGCAATAGCTGAGTGCAGGAATTTGCATAAAGCAGGAAACAAACTTGAAGATTGGTAACAGGTTTAAAGGTAAAGGCTTTCTCCTGGTAATACCTTGTAAACAGGTGCAAAGGAAATATTTCTCCAAAGAAGTACAGGAAACAGGTTCTGACTTGACAAAACAGATCCAATGTGAAGACAAAAATGCAGACTAAAAGCCATCCTTAAATAGGGAGGTTTTGCACAGGGTTGGTTCTGATTAATTCCAGAATTGAGAACACCTGTGTGTTGCACAGGTGTAATAAGTAAGGCAAATAGTTATTTATCAGATCTTTTAAGATCCATGCTATTGCTAGAACTGGCTGTGGCTCAACATGTAAGCAAACAAAAATAGCAACCACAGAGTCACAGGTTCAAATCCCCACACAGCCCTTCTTAGCAGAATGCCTCCCAGACCATTTCTTTTTCTTTTTCGTCTGGAGGCTTGGTTCATGACAACAAATTCTTTAAAATTTACAGGTATATCATGCACATTAGAAGTTGAAGGAACTGCAACTGGCAATGTACTATTACGGATAGAAACACTATCTGCATGTAAAAGTTTATCATGACAACTATTACAAATGACAATCGGTGGAATAATTTCTACAATTTTACAACAAATGCACTTAGCTTTGGTAGAGCCGATGTCAGGCAGCAATGTTCCAGCAGAAACTTCAGAGGCAGGATCAGATTGGGACATCTTGCTCAATGTAAGAGAAAAAACATATAAAGCAAAATTATCTATTTCCTTAAATGACAGTTTCAGGAGTGGGAAAAAATGCAAAAGCATAGGCCTCTTGATAGAAAAGAAAGCAGGAGGCAAACAACAATGGGGTATTGAAATAATGAAGAAAAAATTGGCGCCAAGTATGAAGCACAACGTAACGTAAACTTTTTTGGCGCCAAAAATGACCGGAAATGACACACTTGCGTCACTAATGATGCCGCTGTGTGAAAGGTCTCGGTGTCACGTATGACGCCGGAAATTACGAAATTGCGTCAAAAACATTTTTCCGCGCCAAAAATGACGCAATAAAGTCTAACATTTGACGCACCCGCAGGCCTAATACCCGCAAATGCAAAAAGTAGTCAAATTGAAAAAGAATAAACCCCAGGTAAGAAATAAAATTTACTAAAGTGTTTATATTCCCAAATATGAAACTGACAGTCTGCAGAAGGAAATACATGAACCTGACTCATGGCAAATATAAGTACAATACATATATTTAGAACTTTATATAATTGAATAAAGTGCCAAACCATAGCTGAGAGTGTCTTAAGTAAATGAAAACATACTTACCAAAAGACACCCATCCACATATAGCAGATAGCCAAACCAGTACTAAAACAGTTATTAGTAGAGGTAATGGTAAATTGAGAGTATATTGTCGATCTGAAAAGGGAGGTAGGAGATGAATCTCTACGACCGATAACAGAGAACCCATGAAAAAGACCCCCGTTAGAGAAATCATCGTATTCAATAGGTGATACTCCCTTCACGTCCCTCTGACATTCGCTGTACTCTGAGAGGAATCGGGCTTCAACAATGCTGAGAAGCGCATATCAACGTAGAAATCTTAGCATAAACCTACTTCACCACCTCCATAGGAGGCAAAGTTTGTAAAACTGAATTGTGGGTGTGGTGAGGGGTGTATTTATAGGCATTTTGAGGTTTGGGAAACTTTGCCCCTCCTGGTAGGATTGTATATCCCATATGTCCCTAGCTCATGGACTCTTGCCAATTACATGAAAGAAAAGGTAATAAAAGTGAGTGAAAGTTTTCATCTTTTATATGCTTAGGAGTTAGTTAAACCAGGTTGTACAGGGAAGTGCTGAGTGCGTCGAAGAATGTCACAGAGCATTAGCTATGCTTGTGCTGAATGCACACAGAACAATGGGATTTACGTTACACGGTGGGACAGAGAATAGATCTATTTGTCCTACACTGCCCCATACTTTTCCGGTAGAACTGTAGTACTGGGATGAGTGAGGGGTTTCCTAAGGGGTGGTCAGATAAAGGAGAAATGTGATTTCCAAAATAATCTGTGGTGTTTCCAAAGTATTGCTGGATTTACAACACAATTACCTTTAGGCAAGTTAAAAACTCTTATGGTTGGTTGTTTATTAAAAGGACATTAAAAAACATAATTTATGTAAGAACTTACCTGATAAATTAATTTCTTTCATATTAGCAAGAGTCCATGAGCTAGTGACGTATGGGATATACATTCCTACCAGGAGGGGCAAAGTTTCCCAAACCTCAAAATGCCTATAAATACACCCCTCACCACACCCACAAATCAGTTTAACGCATAGCCAAGAAGTGGGGTGATAAGAAAAAAGTGCGAAAGCATAAAAAATAAGGAATTGGAATAATTGTGCTTTATACAAAAAAAATCAAAACCACCACAAAAAGGGTGGGCCTCATGGACTCTTGCTAATATGAAAGAAATGAATTTATCAGGTAAGTTCCTACATAAATTATGTTTTCTTTCATGTAATTAGCAAGAGTCCATGAGCTAGTGACGTATGGGATAATGACTACCCAAGATGTGGATCTTCCACGCAAGAGTCACTAGAGAGGGAGGGATAAAATAAAGACAGCCAATTCCGCTGAAAATAATCCACACCCAAAATAAAGTTTAAATCTTATAATGAAAAAAACTGAAATTATAAGCAGAAGAATCAAACTGAAACAGCTGCCTGAAGTACGTTTCTACCAAAAACTGCTTCAGAAGAAGAAAACACATCAAAATGGTAGAATTTAGTAAAAGTATGCAAAGAAGACCAAGTTGCTGCTTTGCAAATCTGATCAACCGAAGCTTCATTCCTAAACGCCCAGGAAGTAGAAACTGACCTAGTAGAATGAGCTGTAATCCTTTGAGGCGGAGTTTTACCCGACTCGACATAAGCATGATGAATTAAAGATTTTAACCAAGATGCCAAAGAAATGGCAGAGGCCTTCTGACCTTTCCTAGAACCGGAAAAGATAACAAATAGACTAGAAGTCTTTCGGAATTTCTTAGTAGCTTCAACATAATATTTCAAAGCTCTAACAACATCCAAAGAATGCAATGATCTCTCCTTAGAATTCTTAAGATTAGGACACAATGAAGGAACCACAATTTCTCTACTAATGTTGTTAGAATTCACAACCTTAGGTAAAAATTTAAAAGAAGTTCGCAACACCGCCTTATCCTGATGAAAAATCAGAAAAGGAGACTCACAAGAAAGAGCAGATAATTCAGAAACTCTTCTAGCAGAAGAGATGGCCAAAAGAAACAAAACTTTCCAAGAAAGTAATTTTTTTTTTTTTTTTTTATATATATTTTTATTGAGGTACTTAAATTAGGCATACAAACATTATAAACACAAAGGGAATTGCCAGTCAATACAACAGGAACAAAAATGTACAGTCCATCTGAATTCTATAGCGGTATAGTAAACATTCTGAACAGCTCACCAATGAAATGAAAAAAAAGGAAAAAATAAAACAGTTAAAGATGGCAAAATTAAATACATGATGCCTATTCACAAGGGAACCTTCCATAACAAACAGGTCACTCTTGGACCTCAAATAATGAGACATAACTGGTAGTAAGGAAAGGCATAATGGAATGGAGAGACCACTCTTGGATCTCACTTTGCTAACCTCATTTTTTTATTTTTCTAGATGATAGCACGGGATACACCCTTATTTATATTCATCTTATTTTGTAAATCTGTAATCCCCAATGAAAAAAAAAAAAAAAAAAGAAAGACATGGCCTCTCTTGGACCTTAACCTTTAGTATTGCTGATAGGGGAGCTTGATAAGGGGTATGAAATAATAATGTAACACATAGGGCTGCTCTTGAACCCTTAAAACAATAATTGCAATCAGATAATATACAACATTGAATAGTAAAGAAACCCTGTGGGCCTAAACTGCCAAGGGGAAGTAAAACAAGAGTTAGCCTTTTTGTTCTTTCTCCAAAGCTGCAATACATATTGTAGTAGGCATATAGCCTTAATGATACAGAAAACATTTTTTTTTTAATCTTTTGCAGACCCAAAAATCTTTATAGTGGGGAGGTTGGTATATTCAAGAGGAGTGAGGCTGATCTCAAAGTAAATAAGACGCTTACTAACTAGATTGTATGACAAAGCTAAACTGCAGCAATGTGCCAAGCTATAGGAGCTAGGCTAGTTTAACATGAAATATCAGGCTGAGAAACAAATTGTGTCACTATGGTGAGGGACCAGGCATATGTTAGTTTGTTAGAAAGTAAATACCCCACATAATAAGACTTTGCAGAGCTCAAACCTATAGCTACAATCACCAATACATCCACAATATACTAGGTGTCTATTAATAATTAATGTTGTGTCAGTATGTTCATCACATTGCTCCTGACACTCTAGTTGAATACCATGCCTGATGTGGTAAGGTATTAAATTAAACCCCTAAATTCAAGAGAATAGGTATAGTAAGCATGCCATTGCTGTCTCGGCCGCTGACAGCCCGGCATGGGCAATAACATATAAGGGGGTGAGAATTACAGACATATATATCAGGCTATGAAGGCTAATGCTATATTAAGAGATCTACTAAACCGTAATTGCAAAAAGTATTGGCTAAGCTATGATTTACACACAGGGTTAAACCTAACACTGTGAGGTTGCGGAAATAAATGTGTTATCTAACTTGTGTTTAACCTCTATACTGCTGGTCATTAAGATAAATGAGTTAAAGCCATGATCGCGTGTTGCACTAAATATAAATACTATCAAATACACTAGCTGCAGAGATTAGACATTAAGGGGTATGTATACATTTCTCAAATAGATTATTTAAATATTTATTGCAAAGTCCAAACAGATAATGTCCCCCAAAGCTCAGACTGTACTGCCATCATTAGGGTTCCGGCATTTTATGTTTAGACAAGTCACCAGGTCGTAGCAGCAAGATAGAGAGGCCCTCTAGCAGAAGCAAATCTGAGTCCAGGAGCGGTTTAGAAGACAGAAATCAGAGAACTTTGCTTTTGTTGTCTTCCATTTCACCGCTGTTTTTTTGTGTGATTTGCGACAGTCATCCTATTCCGGATCGCCAGGTAAGATTAGTGCGAGTAGTAGTAATTCTCCCTATGTTAGCCAGGACATCCATGTGGCTCTTTGCGGGGCGTGCAGCAGTCTCACCTCCTCGTATCTGACAATGCAGCACCGGACCACACAGCTCCCTCCCCGGTAAGTTGAAGGGAATAACACGCTTCTGGGTAGCGCAAGGCTCTATGAGGCACCCTGACACTATGGGATTCTCTAGATTAGGCTCATTGTGAGTGTCTTCGCCAAAGCGCGCCTCAAAAACTTTTAGATCTTGGCAATCCGGCTCAAAATGTGGCAGACAGGAGAGGGTCCCTGTGGGGGTCTCCCGCTGCAATTGCGGTCCTCAGTCCTCCTCTTCTGCATCTATAACTGAATCATAGATAATGAGCTCGTTGTAGCTGAAACACTGACCTACTAGCTGGTGTAGTCTGAGGAAATGTTCATCCAAAAGTACACAGATTGCCTTTTGTAGCTGTTCCATATTAGATGTTGCGCCCCACCCCAAGAAAGTAATTTAATGTCCAAAGAATGCATAGGTTCAAACGGAGGAGCTTGAAGAGCCCCCAGAACCAAATTCAAACTCCAAGGAGGAGAAATTGACTTAATAACAGGTTTTATACGAACCAAAGCTTGTACAAAACAATGAATATCAGGAAGATTAGCAATCCTTCTGTGAAAAAGAACAGAAAGAGCAGAGATTTGTCCTTTCAAGGAACTTGCAGACAAACCTTTATCCAAACCATCCTGAAGAAACTGTAAAATTCTAGGAATTCTAAAAGAATGCCAGGAAAAATGATGAGAAAGACACCAAGAAATGTAAGTCTTCCAGACTCTATAATATATCTTTCTAGATACAAATTTACGAGCCTGTAACATAGTATTAATCACAGATTCAGAGAAACCTCTTTGACTAAGAATCAAGCGTTCAATCTCCATACCTTTAAATTTAAGGATTTGAGATCCTGATGGAAAAAAGGACCTTGCGACAGAAGGTCTGGTCTTAACGGAAGAGTCCACGGTTGGCAAGAGGCCATCCGGACAAGATCCGCATACCAAAACCTGTGAGGCCATGCTGGAGCCACCAGCAGAACAAACGAGCATTCCTTCAGAATCTTGGAGATTACTCTTGGAAGAAGAACTAGAGGCGGAAAGAGATAGGCAGGATGATACTTCCAAGGAAGTGATAATGCATCCACTGCCTCCGCCTGAGGATCCCGGGATCTGGACAGATACCTGGGGAGTTTCTTGTTTAGATGAGATGCCATCAGATCTATTTCTGGAAGTCCCCACATTTGAACAATCTGAAGAAATACCTCTGGGTGAAGAGACCATTCGCCCGGATGTAACGTTTGGCGACTGAGATAATCCGCTTCCCAATTGTCTATACCTGGGATATGAACTGCAGAAACTAGACAGAAGCTAGATTCCGCCCATACCAGTATTCGAGAAACTTCTTTCATAGCCAGAGGACTGTGAGTCCCTCCTTGATGATTGATGTATGCCACAGTTGTGACATTGTCTGTTTGAAAACAAATGAACGATTCTCTCTTTAGAAGAGGCCATGACTGAAGAGCTCTGAAAATTGCACGGAGTTCCAAAATATTGATTGGTAATCTCACCTCCTGAGATTCCCAAACCCCTTGTGCTGTCAGAGACCCCCAAACAGCTCCCCAACCTGTCAGACTTGCATCTGTTGAAATTACAGTCCAGGTCGGAAGAACAAAAGAAGCCCCCTGAACTAAACGATGGTGATCTGTCCACCATGTCAGAGAGTGTCGTACAATCGATTTTAAAGATATTAATTGAGATATCTTTGTGTAAACCCTGCACCACTGGTTCAGCATACACAGCTGAAGAGGTCGCATGTGAAAACGAGCAAAGGGGATCGCGTCCGATGCAGCAGTCATAAGACCTAGAATTTCCATGCATAAGGCTACCGAAGGGAATGATTGTGATTGAAGGTTTCGACAAGCCGAGATCAATTTTAGACGTCTCTTGTCTGTCAGAGACAGAGTCATGGACACTGAATCTATCTGAAAACCTAAAAAGGTTACCCTTGTCTGAGGTATCAATGAACTTTTCGGTAAATTGATCCGCCAACCATGATTTTGAAGAAACAACACAAGTCGATTCGTATGAGATTCTGCTAAATGTGAAGACTGAGCAAGTACCAAGATATCGTCCAAATAAGGAAATACCACAATACCCTGTTCTCTGATTACAGACAGAAAGGCACCGAGAACCTTTGTAAAAATTCTTGGAGCTGTTGCTAGGCCAAACGGCAGAGCCACAAACTGGTAATGCTTGTCTAGGAAAGAGAATCTCAGAAACTGATAGTGATCTGGATGAATCGGAATATGCAGATATGCATTCTGTAAATCTATTGTGGACATATAATGCCCTTGCTGAACAAAAGGCAGGATAGTCCTTATAGTTACCATTTTGAATGTTGGTATCCTTACATAACGATTCAATATTTTTAGATCCAGAACTGGTCTGAATGAATTCTCCTTCTTTGGTACAATGAAGAGATTTGAATAAAACCCCAGCCCCTGTTCCAGAACTGGAACTGGCATAATTACTCCAGCCAACTCTAGATCTGAAACACATTTCAGAAATGCTTGAGCTTTCGCTGGATTTACTGGGACACGGGAAAGAAAAAATCTCTTTGCAGGAGGCCTTATCTTGAAGCCAATTCTGTACCCTTCTGAAACAATGTTCTGAATCCAAAGATTGTGAATTGAATTGATCCAAATTTCTTTGAAAAAAAGTAATCTGCCCCCTACCAGCTGGGCTGGAATAAGGGCCGCACCTTCATGTGGACTTGGGAGCTGGTTTTGGTTTTCTAAAAGGCTTGGATTTATTCCAGACTGGAGATGGTTTCCAAACTGATACCGCTCCTGTGGGTGAAGGATCAGGCTTTTGTTCCTTATTGTGACGAAAGGAACGAAAACTATTATTAGACCTAAATTAACCTTTAGATTTTTTATCCTGTGGTAAAAAAGTTCCTTTCCCTCCAGTAACAGTTGAGATAATAGAATCTAACTGAGAACCAAATAATTTATTACCCTGGAAAGAAAGGGAAAGCAAAGTTGACTTGGAAGACATATCAGCATTCCAAGTTTTAAGCCATAAAGCTCTTCTAGCTAAAATAGCTAGAGACATATACCTGACATCAACTCTAATGATATCAAAGATGGCATCACAAATAAAGTTATTAGCATGTTGAAGAAGATTAACAATGCTATGAGAATTATGATCTGTTACTTGTTGCGCTAAAGCTTCTAACCAAAAAGTTGAAGCTGCAGCAACATCCGCTAAAAATATAGCAGGTCTAAGAAGATTACCTGAACATAAGTAAGCTTTTCTTAGAAAGGATTCAATCTTCCTATCTAAAGGATCCTTAAAGGAAGTACCATCTGCCGTAGGAATAGTAGTACGTTTAGCAAGAGTAGAGATAGCCCCATCAACTTTAGGGATTTTGTCCCAAAACTCTAATCTGTCAGATGGCACAGGATATAATTGCTTAAAACGTTTAGAAGGAGTAAATGAATTACCCAAATTATTCCATTCCCTGGAGATTACTTCAGAAATAGCATCAGGGACAGGAAAAACTTCTGGAATAACTACAGGAGATTTAAAAACCTTATTTAAACGCTTAGATTTAGTATCAAGAGGACCAGAATCCTCTATTTCTAATGCAATTAAAACTTCTTTAAGTAAAGAACGAATAAATTCCATTTTGAATAAATATGAAGATTTATCAGCATCAACCTCTGAGACAGAATCCTCTGAACCAGAGGAACCATTATCAGAATCAGAATGATGATGTTCATTTAAAAATTCATCTGAAAAGAAAAGAAGTTTTAAAAGACCTTTTACGTTTACTAGAAGGAGGAATAACAGACATAGCCTTCTTAATGGATTTAGAAACAAAATCTCTTATGTTAACAGGAACACTCGGAGTATTAGATGTTGACGGAACAGCAACAGGTAATGTAACATTACTAAAGGAAATATTATCTGCATTAACAAGTTTGTCATGACATTCATTACAAACAACAGCTGGAGGAACAGATACCATAAGCTTACAGCAGATACACTTAACTTTGGTAGATCCAGCACCAGGCAGCGTTTTTCCAGAAGTATCTTCTGACTCAGTGTCAATCTGAGACATCTTGCAATATGTCATAGAAAAAACAACATATAAAGCAAAATTGATCAAATTCCTTAAATGACAGTTTCAGGAATGGGAAAAAATGCCAGTGAACAAGCTTCTAGCAACCAGAAGCAATAAATAATGAGACTTAAATAATGTGGAGACAATAGTGACGCCCATGTTTTTTAGCGCCAAAAAAGACGCCCACATTATTTGGCGCCTAAATGCTTTTGGCGCCAAAAATGACGCCACATCCGGAACGCCGACACTTTTGGCGCAAAAAACGTCAAAAATGACGCAACTTCCGGCGACACGTATGACGCCGGAAACAGAAATTTGTTTTGCGCCAAAAAAGTCCGCGCCAAGAATGACGCAATAAAATGAAGCATTTTCAGCCCCCGCGAGCCTAACAGCCCACAGGGAAAAAAGTCAAATTTTAAGGTAAGAAATTTTTTTATTTATTCATATGCATTATCCCAAATATGAAACTGACTGTCTGTCTGTCTGTCAAGGCAAATAAATGTTTGAATACATATATTTAGAACTTTATATAAAAGTGCCCAACCATAGCTTAGAGTGTCACAGAAAATAAGACTTACTTACCCCAGGACACTCATCTACATGTAGTAGAAAGCCAAACCAGTACTGAAACGAGAATCAGTAGAGGTAATGGTATATATAAGAGTATATCGTCGATCTGAAAAGGGAGGTAAGAGATGAATCTCTACGACCGATGACAGAGAACCTATGAAATAGACCCCGTAGAAGGAGATCATTGAATTCAAATAGGCAATACTCTCCTCACATCCCTCTGACATTCACTGCACGGTGAGAGGAAAACCGGGCTCCAACCTGCTGCGGAGCACATATCAACGTAGAATCTAGCACAAACTTACTTCACCAAAGTTTGTAAAACTGATTTGTGGGTGTGGTGAGGGGTGTATTTATAGGCATTTTGAGGTTTGGGAAACTTTGCCCCTCCTGGTAGGAATGTATATCCCATACGTCACTAGCTCATGGACTTGCTAATTACATGAAAGAAACACCTATTTGGTTTTGTGTAAAATTTGACTTGTCCTACGCTGCCTAGTGAGGGGAAAAAACTAATTTTGTAACCGGTTTACAGATATTGCCCTCTCTAGGGTGTATAGGACAGAGCCTGATTTTTATACAAAAACAAGGTTTTTAGTGTCTCTACAATATACTGGTCAACCATTTTACGTTACCTGTGTGTGTGCTCACATGTTCTTGCAGACTACGGGATGTCACAAAAGTTTTCTCACAAATGTCACATTTAAAAGGTTGAGTTCCATGCATGGCCTGGTGCATCTTTAATCCATGCTTATACGTAAATGTTTTTCCACAGATCTATTTCAGGAAGAATAAACAAATAAATCAGCTTTACTAAATTGTTTAGTAGGCTTTATCTACATATAGGATAAGATTTGCTTATTGGAGAAACAATATAATCTGGCCAAATGGGACAAGCCCAGGTATGACGTCAAGGTCTCTTCCAAAACCTGGGTCCCTAATACAGCCACACAAATGCAAGCTCTCAATCAAACAAACTGGGAACAAGTCAGGGTTCACAGACCCATGTAATCACCACAGACATGTACAAGACGTGGTACCTGGGCTTATCCCATTTGGTCAGATGCAGTAACTAACTCTTCCAGTTTTGCTTTTCATCTGAGAGCTTGTAAGAGAGTGCTGGATTTTCTCTGTGTGTTGTATTAATTTATTTTGTAATTTTCCCTATGGGCCTTGCACCCAGGCTTGTCTAGGGTTAACCGCATGTGACTCTGGAGACAGCACCCAGGGCTGAGCATGTTGTAGGGTCATGAGATGTGTACCCAGTCCAGTCTGAGAGTGCAGTCCCCTTCCGTGTTTTGTATATGTCTAAGGTGATTACATGGGTCTGTGAACCCTGACTTGTTCCCAGTTTGTTTGATTGAGAGCTTACATTTGCGTGGCTGTATTAGGGACTCATGTTTTGGGAAGAGACCTTGACGTGGTACCTGGGCTTGTCCCATTTGGCCAGATGCAGTAACCAACTCTTCCGCTTTTGTTTTTTATCTTAACTGAGAACTTGTAAGCGAGTGCTGGACTTTCTGTGTGTGTGTGATAGATATATATATATATATATATATATATATATAAATAATAATCCAAAACAGAGGCACTCGCCGTGAAAAACAAAGAATTTATTCTTTAATGGAATAAATACTTTGTTTTTCACTCACCGCGAGTGCCTCTGTTTTGGATTATTCTATGGATGTTTTGAGTGCACCCCGGTATTCTCACCGGTCTTCATGAGAAAGTTCAAATTTTAATTTCATCACATCAGCATAATCATGATAACATAGTCCCAAACGTTTCGGTACCAAACTGGCACCTTTCTCAATGGGTAAAGAAAACCTGTGTCCCGATATCCTCTATTGAACTCCCACACCTACTCACCTAATATACCCTTCAGTGCAAATGAGACTTCCGGTGTTAATGAGGTGCAGCCCACATCACGCATCATCACTACTTCGGCGATCATCATACGAGCGCATGGCTAATTTACATAGCCGCGCCTACCCGTGACTAAAGTATCCATACGTCACTCTTGATTCCTTTGCAATAGTGGTAAGAAGAGGCATCACCCCGGCAACATCAAGAAGTCTCTTATTATTATATACATTTAAAACATAATATATAAATATATATATATATATATATATATATATATATATATATATATATTAGTCCAATTGTATATTCAACCCTCTAGGGGTCACAGTATCGAGTCGATAGATCCAGGATGTTTCCACTTGAAGATTTTTCTGCCTATCACCCCCTCTCCTTGGGGGAGGCACATGATCAATTAACATAGTCCTCAAGCTGGCAGCCGTATGTCCAGTTTAGAAAAAGTGTCTAGCCACTGGTTGGTCTGATGCTTTATTGTCAATTGCAGCTCTTATGACAATAAGATGATATAGAACTTAAGGATTTTTGGTAGTGCAGATTCTAAGTTTATGTTTACACTAGTAACTATAAACGCCCATTAAGGGTGAGGCGGTCTATTTGAAACAATAAGGCTTGTTTGATTGGGGACATTTTGTGTGAGCTGATTGTAAGTGGGATCTGACACCACGTCTTAAAAATACACAGGGATGTTTTGCATTTACGTTTTTGATATAACAATATTAATGCACATGTTATTGGCTTTATTAGTTTTATGTATTTATATCACAGTGGTATGTTTCACAGTTGAGCTGTCTTATGGTACAGCCCCTGGTATCTTTGCACACAGTCTCCAGGGATTGGTGGCCAGACTGGGGGAGGGTTACACATGCCTATATAAGTCTGCATGTTTGTATTCTCAGGTTGTCAGAAGAAGGGACGCTTGAGGTCCCGAAACGTCACAAATAAATTATTTTTGTACACAATATTCTGAAATCCAGTGAGTGCTTCTACTTATCTACTCTACACACATATATATATATATATATATATATATATATATATATATATATATACACACATACATATATATATATATATATATATATATACACATACATATATCAATACATCAATGTTCTCTACTTGCGCCACTGCCGGGGAGGTCTCCCCCCTTGTTCTGCGACCCATGCCAAGTACATGGTTAAAAACCACGAAAAAAGGTTGCTTCCGCTGCAGTGGTTGCACTACCTGTAGTGGGTTAACCCAGAGCAACACTTTCCAACATCCATGGTCTAATAGAAAGTACCACATCCAACACAGGGTTACTTGCACAACCACGTATATTGTTTACCTATTGCACTGTCCGTGTGGCAAATTTTACGTGGGCAAGACCCAGGATGATCTCAGGACGAGGATGGCGAACCACCGGTCAGCGATTCGGCTGGCAATCAAGAATGGTGATTCGGACCAACCGGTGGCTCACCACTTCTGTACCAGTGGTCATGCTGTGTCTGACCTTAGATATATTATCATAGACCACATACCACGTAACTCTAGCGGTGGCGACAGGGGCAGACGTCTACTACAACGGGAGTCCCAGTGGATTTTTAATTTGGAGACTATGTACCCAAAGGGGCTCAATGTCCAATTGGACTACCAATGCTTTTTATAAATGTTGTAGTGGATGTATGCTCACCGTCTCCTTGTGGCCAGTAGGGAATGTAGGGACAGTTTGCACCTACACTGGCTATGTGGGCCACTTGTTTAATAAACTGGTATAATGAGGTTATGGCTTGGGTGTGCTTTTTGCACCTTGGACCTCTATGTACAATAAGATATTTACCGAAGTAAGGAACACTAGTGTGCATTGAATAGGATGGAGTAGATAGTATTTCTTATTTAAGGTCATTTCAGTTAAGATGTATTGATAGGTCTGTATATGTCCTATAGATGATTGATTCATTAATTTCTTTAAGTCTGTATAATGAGTACTGAAGTAACAGTTTTGACTATGTACTTAAGTCCAGGTGAGGGCATTAGTTTACCACATAAAGAGTGGATCTAGTACATTTAGGCAACCCCTTTAATATATTTTTTCTTTACAGGTTAGAGTGTAGACAAACACTAGATACGTATTTTATGAATTAGTATAAGGGGTTGGTATGATTTATTTAAGTGACTGTGCTTAGGTAAAGGCAGAAATACTAATATGTAACACAGCACTTATTTTAGTTACTCTGTTGCAGGAGAATTGCTGCACTTATGTATGTTTTAGTTAAGATTTTTACTTTGCACTTTTATTTGATTTTGTAGTTTGTCCCCGTTGGCTCTCCCTAGTTCCGGGCGCGCATGCGCAGTCGCGCTACACGGAAGCTGGGAGTCTGATGGCGGTGTCTCACGGTGGGGGTAAGTAGGTATTTAAGGTGATGTTTCATTGATGCCTGTAAGTGGTCTGAGGACGGGGGAGACCCCGAAAACGTTTACTAATAAACGTCATATTTAAACGGAGAGTGCCTTCTTTGATGTGCGAATATTTGAATGCTTGTAAGCGCACCCCGGCAGCTGGAAGTGAAAAGAGTGCTGGTTCCCTGCTTTTGTGTATATGTATATGTATATATATATATATATATATATATATATATATATATATATATATATATATATATATATATATATATATATATATGTATATATGTGTGTGTGTGTGTGTGTGTGTGTGTGTGTGTGTGTGTGTGTATGTATATATATATATATATATATATATATATATATATATATATATATATATATATATATATATATATATATATATATATATATATATTATTAGAAGAAAGAAAAACGAGGAACTGCAGGCTCTGTTTTCCAAAGTGGTTAGTTTAATGAACAGTCTAGTGAGATACACAGTCACAGTGTGCAGGGCTGGATCTGACGCGTTTCCCGCATGCTCACATGCGCTTCATGTGTGTGTGTGTGTGTGTGTGTGTGTGTGTGTGTGTGTATATATATATATATATATACATATATATGTATATATACAGGGAGTGCAGAATTATTAGGCAAGTTGTATTTTTGAGGATTAATTTTATTATTGAACAACAACCATGTTCTCAGTGAACCCAAAAAACTCATCAATATCAAAGCTGAATAGTTTTGGAAGTAGTTTTTAGTTTGTTTTTAGTTATAGCTATTTTAGGGGGATATCTGTGTGTGCAGGTGACTATTACTGTGCATAATTATTAGGCAACTTAACAAAAAACAAATATATACCCATTTCAATTATTTATTTTTACCAGTGAAACCAATATAACATCTCAACATTCACAAATATACATTTCTGACATTCAAAAACAAATCAGTGACCAATATAGCCACCTTTCTTTGCAAGGACACTCAAAAGCCTGCCATCCATGGATTCTGTCAGTGTTTTGATCTGTTCACCATCAACATTGCATGCAGCAGCAACCACAGCCTCCCAGACACTGTTCAGAGAGGTGTACTGTTTTCCCTCCTTGTAAATATCACATTTGATGATGGACCACAGGTTCTCAATGGGGTTCAGATCAGGTGAACAAGGATGCCATGTCATTAGATTTTCTTCTTTTATACCCTTTCTTGCCAGCCACGCTGTGGAGTACTTGGACGCGTGTGATGGAGCATTGTCCTGCATGAAAATCATGTTTTTCTTGAAGGATGCAGACTTCTTCCTGTACCACTGCTTGAAGAAGGTGTCTTCCAGAAACTGGCAGTAGGACTGGGAGTTGAGCTTGACTCCATCCTCAACCCGAAAAGGCCCCACAAGCTCATCTTTGATGATACCAGCCCAAACCAGTACTCCACCTCCACCTTGCTGGCGTCTGAGTCGGACTGGAGCTCTCTGCCCTTTACCAATCCAGCCACGGGCCCATCCATCTGGCCCATCAAGACTCACTCTCATTTCATCAGTCCATAAAACCTTAGAAAAATCAGTCTTGAGATATTTCTTGGCCCAGTCTTGACGTTTCAGCTTGTGTGTCTTGTTCAGTGGTGGTCGTCTTTCAGCCTTTCTTACCTTGGCCATGTCTCTGAGTATTGCACACCTTGTGCTTTTGGGCACTCCAGTGAAGTTGCAGCTCTGAAATATGGCCAAACTGGTGGCAAGTGGCATCTTGGCAGCTGCACGCTTGACTTTTCTCAGTTCATGGGCAGTTATTTTGCGCCTTGGTTTTTCCACACGCTTCTTGCGACCCTGTTGACTATTTTGAATGAAACGCTTGATTGTTCGATGACCACGCTTCAGAAGCTTTGCAATTTTAAGAGTGCTGCATCCCTCTGCAAGATATCTCACTATTTTTTTACTTTTCTGAGCCTGTCAAGTCCTTCTTTTGACCCATTTTGCCAAAGGAAAGGAAGTTGCCTAATAATTATGCACACCTGATATAGGGTGTTGATGTCATTAGACCACACCCCTTCTCATTACAGAGATGCACATCACCTAATATGCTTAATTGGTAGTAGGCTTTCGAGCCTATACAGCTTGGAGTAAGACAACATGCATAAAGAGGATGATGTGGTCAAAATACTCATTTGCCTAATAATTCTGCACTCCCTGTATATATATATATATATATATATACATACACACACACACACACATGCATACACTCTCACAAACTTCCTTCACTTGCCAGGGTGCTGAATAGTATATAAGTATAGGTTAATAGAAGATAGCACTCTCTGGGTACACATACACACATATTTATATGTGTGTATGCGTGTACTTATGTGTGTTTATATGCATTTCATTTGCAGTTAAGTAGATGAAAACATGCAACATTCATTTTTAATAAAGTGTTATACTGTGTATTTACTGTAAATGTTACATTCATATTTTCATACCGGGTTTTCACCCATAAGAATATGCGATCGGGCTTGCGTGCAAGTTGGATGTTTTCAAATTTTTTCTCCACTGAGTTCTATGAGGGAATATGTGAATGCGCAAGCAATATTCTAAGCTTGGCTTTTTACGCTGGGCAGGTTAGAATGAGAGCAAAAAGAGTTTACTTTCAACTAATAATAGGAGCGCAACCAGACGAGCGCAAAAAGCTTACTTCTAGCGCAGTTAACGCTCGAGCAGGAGCGTTAAATAGCACGACACTTGTAATCCGGCCCTAAATGTTTTTTTCCCTAATCAGTCTTTTTTTTAGCAAAAACACATTTGAATAATCTCCTAGTGTGTGTGAGAATATTTGAATGCCCCACCAAGTTTTCCCTAAATTAAATAGAAATGCAGTATTTGGGGGGGATCTTGAACTGAAAGCAGGTTTCTTCTCTGATATGGTTTGTACACAAGCACATGCTTCTCTTGCTCTTATTCTTTTAAAGCTTAATGAATTATGTGGCATGTAACCACTTTTTTTTTTTTTTTTTTTACAAATTTTTTGCTATTACTCCATTTAGACAGAAATAAAGCCTTGTTTTTTTTGTTTTAATTTACCTATCAAAATTATATATACATTTTCTTCTTTTTAAGTAGACAACCCAAGGTAGTGATCTAGGCTCATTTTGGTTTATTTCATGCCACCATTTTACTGCCAAATGCGATCATATAAAAACAAATTGTTAATTTTTTTTACAAACTTTGGGATTCTAACTGTGATTTAAAAGTGATTTACACAGCGCTTGTGCAATCATGACACAAATGATTGTAAAAGCTTCACTGGGATCACCTTTGATCAGAAATAGCAGACATACATGGCTTTGCCATTGGTAATTCAAAAGTCGCTAATTGCAGCTGCACACCACACTTCTATTATTCTCAGCATTGAAGGGGTTAATCTGGTAGCTTGTAAGGTTTTATTATTGTAAATATATATTATAAAAACATTTTTTTTAAATATAAATTATAAAAAAAAAAATGTCTGCAGTGCAGCAATTCTCCTCAACCCTACCACCACCTCCCTTATCCCCCAAATAGCTCTCTAACCCTCCTCTTCCCAATAATCGCGACCATCTTTAATAATTGCAGGTGTTTGCCAGTACCTATAGATACAAATATTTTTCTGTAGTACAGTGGTTCCCCCACCTCCCCCTTCCGGCAATCGTTAGCTAGGGTTTCCTTTTTTTCTGTAGTGTAGCTCCCCATCCCTCTTTCCATTTTTTTTTTCTACATTGTAGGGCACATCACACTCCCTTCCCTCTGCTGTAAGTCCGCCTACCCGCCTCCTGCCGGCATCAGCAGATGATTGTTACAGACGGTGACACACAGTGTCACCGTCTAACGATCAGTCATCTGCTTTCATTTGGACCCAGAGAACCGATGGTGCGCTGGTTCTTAAAGGGCCGCAATACCCAAATGTTGAAACACTTGAAAGTGATGCAGCATAGCTGTAAAAAGCCGACTAGAAAATATCACCTGAGCATCTCTATGTAAAAAAAAAAAAAAGATATTTTACCTCACAATTTCCTCAGCTCAGCAGAGTAAGTTCTGTGTAAAAAGCTATACTCAACTGCTGCTCAGCTGCAGGTAAAAAAAAATGAAGAAATGAACAGCAGCCAATCGGCATCAACAGTGCTGAGGTCATGAACTCTTTTACTGTGATCTCATGAGATTTCATTGTAAAATTCCTTACACTGAATAGGGAAATAAGCTCCTTCCGCTGTCCAAGGACAGACATACTGATTTGTTGCTTAGAAGTCCTTTACAATGGGATGTGGCTATTGAGGAATTTTTGAGGTAAAATATCTTTTTTTTTTTTTTTTTTTTCATAAAGATATTTTACCTCAAAAATTCCTCAATAGCCACATCCCATTGTAAAGGACTTCTAAGCAACAAATCAGTATGTCTGTCCTGGGACAGCGGAAGGAGCTTATTTCCCTATTCAGTGTAAGGAAGTTTACAATGAAATCTCATGAGATCACAGTAAAAGAGTTCATGACCTCAGCACTGTTGATGCCGATTGGCTGCTGTTCATTTCTTCATTTTTTTTACCTGCAGCTGAGCAGCAGTTGAGTATAACTTTTTACACAGAACTTACTCTGCTGAGCTGAGGAAATTGTGAGGTGAGGTAAAATATCTTCCTTTTTTTTTTTTTTACATAGAGATGCTCAGGTGATATTTTCCTGTCAGCTTTTTACAGTTATACTGCATCAGTTTCAAGTGATTTAGCATATGAGTATTATGTCCCTTTGATGCAGACAGATTCCTGGAGCTCAGGAACTTTACAGCAGAGACTGTTGGGGCTTCCTGCAGCTCGGACTTATATATACATTATGCGGTTCAATGACCATGACATACATACGTCCTATTGGGTAAAGGGGTTAAGTATAAAGGTCAAGAAAGGTAGGAAACAGCCGGCGGCTGATTTAAACTATTACGAGATCCAGTGGAGGTTCAATTAAAATATATAGAGAGCACCCATTACTCCCCAACCCACTCCCCCCTATTGCTTACCTTGCACACATGAGGTTTAACTCCTGTATGTTTGAGCATGTGTATTCTTAATGAATATAGCTTGGGGAGTGTCCTGCCACAAATATCACAAATAAATTGCCTTTTTGTTTTTCCTTTTGAGACTTCCGAGTTTGTCTCAATGCGGGAGTGTCGTACCAGATGTGCACGCAAAGATACCTTGTATTGAAACTCTTTCTTACAAAGCTGAAGAAAAGACAAAAACAACACCATAAATTAAGTAATGCTGCAGTCATACAGATCCCCAAACATTACTTACCCGAGCCTAACGTTATATATCCTGTATATATTTTAAATCAAGGGACATTCAGCAGAGACTATATTTCACACTAGTTTGGGATGTGCATTGCACTGGGATGTGCATAGCTATAACAACATATGTTTACATTTTTAAAGTGAACATTTTATAAGTGAGGCATTAGCAATAGAATTATACAAGAACTGCAGTCACTACTTATTAAGACAACATGATGCTTATTGACATCTGCTGAAGAATTGCACACTACATCAAGCTAACCCTATTTTATCTCCTCTGCTTTCAGGTACGTAAATCCCTGTCAATCTGCAAACTATTCACTGCTCTCTGATCCTTTTTACTCTCCTGTAACTCTTCTGGTACGTGAATATTTACATAGAGCAAATGATTATAGTTAGATAACAGTACAACAGATGTAGGGCTAAATTAACAAATGTCTGATTTCTAATGTTCAGTTAATTGCCATGTGATGTTCAATCCTTATAACTACTTGCTATTATTCTAAAATGTATAGCTGTCTTATTCCATAGTTTTAACCTGCCCCAACTTTTATTGTCGGTTTACTTAACATCTCACCCTGACCAGACCAGAATCTAACTTTCCAATTGTCTTTGATTAGCAATCAACTAAATTTAGTGGACTCAGCTGACTGCCCTCCCTGCATATATTTCACACTAGTTTGGGATGTGCATTGCTATAACAACATATGTTCAAATTTTTAAAGTGAACATTTTATAAGTGAGGCATTAGCAATAGAATAATACAAGAATTGAACAAAGATTGGGCAAGGGGCAAGAAAATGGCAGGTACGTTTGAAATATTATGTTTGATATTCCTTACTGTTTTCTTATGCAATTGCTACTGTAATACTGTGCCTTAAGTGTTTAACTGGTTCCCTCTTTTGTAAAATTGCCTAATATCTTCTTATTCCTTTTTGCTGCCTTTTGTCTCTATAACAAACTACATTATTCAATTACTCCTTCTCCCTCTCCACCTGCACTGTTCATTAGCCCATCTCTCTTAAACTTACCTTACTTTTGTACTCATGAACATTGCCTATTCCTAAACACTCTCTCTCCCCCCTGCACCATGTCTGAAAAGCATGTCACTCTCCCTTTTGCTTTTACTAACTGCTGGTGACATCTCCCCTAATCCTGGTCCCCAACAACTGCCTAGCCGTGCACATCCATGTGCACCATCCCACAGACTCAAAAAACAAAAAACTCTCACAACCTTACTCACATTCCTCTTGCATCAAAAGCCAATACCCCTTTTACTTGTGCACTCTTCTGGAACTCTTGCTCTGTTTGCAACAAACTCACTTCTATACATGACCTCTTTATCTCCCACTCCCTCAACCTTCTGGCCCTAACAGAAACCTGGCTCTCTCCCCTAGACACAGCATCCGCTGCTGCTCTGTCACATGGGGGTCTCCACTTCAGCCACACTCCTAGGTCTGGTAATAGACAAGGAGGTGGTGTAGGTATTTTACTTTCCTCTCGTTGCACCTTTCAACAAATACATCCCATCTCTTCCCTCACATTTTTCTCATTCAAAACCCACATGATTCGCTTATTCTCTCCTCTTTCTATACGTGTTTCAGTCATATACCGTCCTCCTGGCTCCTCAACTCAATTTCTAGATCACTTGGCTGCCTGGCTACCTTATTTCCTTTCCTCAGGCACCCATTCCCTCATTCTTGGCAACTTCAACATCCCTCTTGACAATCCCACTGTCTCCTCTGCAACTCACTTCCTCTTTCGGTTTGTCACAATGGACTGATTCTCCCACTCACAAAGATGGTCACTCCCTTGACCTGATCTTTAGCTATCGATGCACTCTCTCAAACTTCACAAACTCCCCCTTTCCTCTTTCTGACCACCATCTCCTTACTTGCAACATATCATCCCTCCCTACAACTCTCCCTCTTTCTGCTCCTCACACCAAACTTCACAGGAGCATCATGTCATTAGATAAACAACAGCTTTCTAATTCCCTCAAACCTCTCCTCTCATCCTTCTCCTTTTCCTGCCCTGCCCAATCTATCTGCCACTATAATTCCACCGTTACATCCGTCCTTGACAATCTCGCCCCTCTTACCATAGCTCGGAAATCAAACACTCATCCTCAGCTCTGGCATACTCCTCTGACACGATACCTATGCAGATGTTCCCGTACTGCTGAGCGGCACTGGAGAAAATCTAGGAGTTCAGCTGATTTTCAACATTACAAAATTAATTTTGAACTCCTACTACTCTGCCTTTAATTTCCATAAGCAACACTACTTCTCTACTATTATCTCTAATCTTTCTTCAAACCCAAAACGTTTGTTTTCCACTTTCAATACTCTTCTCCGCCCTCCCCCACCTCCTAATACAACTTCTCTGTCAGCTCAAGACTTTGCCAACCACTTCAATAACAAAATCAACTCCATCAGAAATGAAATCAGCTCTCAACATAATTCCATTCTCTCACCCCCTCAAATGCTCTCAATCAACCACAACCCACATAACCTTAAACTTAGCTCATTCTCCCCTGTTACTGAGGCACTTATACTGCGCTCACCTCACTACCTGTCCCCTTGACCCTATCCCCTAACAGCTACTCCCCTCCCTCTCTGCCACCCTTACCCCTATACTCACACACACTTTCAACCTCTCCCTCAGCACCGGTATATTCGCTGAAACATGCACTGGTCACACCTATCCTCAAAAAACCTTCCCTTAATCCTACCTCCCCATCCAACTACCACCCTATTTCCCTCCTCCCTCTTGCATCAAAGCTTCTCGAAAAACTAGCTTATGCACGCCTAACCCATTTCCTTACAATAAACTACCTCCTTGACCCATTGCAATCTGGATTTCGTCCCCATCACTCCACAGAGACAGCAATTGTTAAGGTTACCAACGACCTACTTACAGCAAAATCAAAAGGTCACTTCTCTCTGCTTATCCTCCTTGATCTGTCCGCAGCCTTTGACACTGTTGACCACCCTCTTTTGCACCAAACCCTCCAATTCTTCGGCATCTGTGACACAGCCCTCTCGTGGCTCTCTTCCTACCTGTCAAACCGTACCTTTAGTGTAGCCTTCTCTGGGGCCTCCTCTGCCTTGTCACCACTTTCTGTCGGAGTACCGCAAGGCTCTGTCCTCGGTCCCCTTCTCTTCTCAATCTATACGTCATCACTAGGTTCCCTAATAAAGTCCCATGGTTTACAATATCATTTGTATGCCGACGACAGCCAAATCTACTTCTCTGCACCAGACCTATCTCCTTCCTTGCTAAACCGTGTCACTAACTGTCTCTCTCACATCTCTAACTGGGATGTCCTCTCACTACCTCAAGCTAAATCTCTCCAAAACCGAGTTCCTTATTTTCCCCCCTTCTTCTAAACTCTCCACCCCCAATCTCTCTATAACTGTCGACAACTCCATCATTACCCCTACCCCGCATGCCAAATGTCTCGGGGTCACATTTGACTCTCTTTCACTCCTCACATTCAGTCATTGGCTAAAGCCTGCCACTTCCACCTTAAAAACATCTCTAAAATTAGACACTTCCTTACACAAGACACAACTAAGATTTTAATCCACTCTCTCATTCTTTCCCGCCTCGATTACTGCAACTCTGTCCTCTCTGGTCTCCCCACCTGCCGCCTAGCTCCTTTACAATCCATAATGAATGCCTCTGCCATTCTCATCTTCCTTACACGTCGCTCTTCATCTGCTGCACCTCTCTGCCAATCCCTTCACTGGCTTCCTCTTGCCTCTAGGATCAAACACAAAATTCTCATTCTGACATACAAAGCCCTCAACTGCACTGCTCCCCCCTATATCTCAGACCTCGTCTCCAGATACTCTCCCTCCCGTCCCCTTCGCTCTGCTCACGACCTCCTACTCTCCTCCTCTCTTGTCACCTCATCACACTCCCGTTTACAGGACTTCTCCAGACTGGCTCCCATCTTATGGAACTCTCTGCCTCGCTCCACAAGACTCTCTTCTAGTTTTAAAAGCTTCATGTGCTCCCTAAAGACTCTACTGTTCAGGGATGCATACAACCTACGCTAACCTTTCTTTATACCAGTTCCTCTCCTCCATTGCTATCCCCTGAACCCCCTTAGCATGTAAGCCTAAAAGTCCAGCTGTTTGTAGATCACCTTCTTAAGAGCTGACTACAACAGTGCAACTCTTGGCAGGGCCCTCTACACATTTGATCCCTATAATTGTTTTGTTGTACTCCGCATTTGTTTATAGCGCTGTGGAATCTGTTGGCGCTCTACAAATAACTAATAATAATAATAATAATAATAATAATAATAAGAGACTAGGAGGTGGCATAGATATTAATGTAAATACTTTCTTATATTTAAAAACAAAAACAAATGTATTGCATTCAATTAAAATATCTTGTACCTTTGTATAAATATTATAATTATGGAGCAAAACTTTCACTTAAAAAGGGACACTGAACCCAATTTGTTTTCTTTCATGATTCAGATAGAGTATGCAATTTTAAGCAACTTTTTAATTTACTCCTATTATAATTTTTTCTTCGTGCTCTTGCTATCTATTTGAAAAAGCAGGAATGTAAGCTAACGAGCTGGCCCATCTTCGGGTTGAGCACCTGGGTAGAGCTTGCTGAATGGTAGCCACCAATCAGCAAGCACTATTCAAGGTGCAGAACCAAAAAAAGGGCCGTCTTCTAAGCTTACATTTCTGCTTTTTTATATAAAAGATACCAAGAGAACAAAAAAAATTGATAATAGGAGTAAATTAGAAATTTGATTAAAACTGCATACTACATCTGAATCATTAATAAAAATTGGGGTTCAATCTCTCTTTAAGAAGACAGTTTGTGCTTGTCATGGCACGCAATGGGTTGAATCATTGCTTCATGCACGTTGCATATTTGTGACTGGCAACATAGGTGTTAAATCACCAACCATATGTCTGTTCACACACACACACTATTAAAAAGAGACATATATTTGGATCCTACATTTTACTTTTAGGCCGACACCTAGTTTTGAAACCAATTTGTTACATTTTGCACTTTCACAAGTAGAAATCCAGCTCCATAAATAGCTTAATGCTGCTGGCGGTGGCTATATTTGGCATTTGTTTCCTAATGAATAGTCTGAATGCATATGCCAAAGCTTAATTTTAAGACGCCAGTGGCTCCCTTGTGCCTGGGTTTGACAAATGCTGTTTTAGAATATTAAATAGTTTATGTAAAAGATAAGACTGTAGTTAAACAACCAAAGATAGTTGATCACAGGTATGGATATTAGTTATAGATCCTGTTCAGAGTCTTGCAATTACAGTTCTATGAGCAATAATAATAAAATAAAAAGTGTATTATTTAAACTAGTTTCACATCCATAAATATAAAAATATTGTTGGTCACTTACCGGACATTTGAATTCTTTGGACCTTTCATGTGTTAGATTGTGCATTATGAGTGCATAGCGTCTCTGAAACTCCATTCCACACTCGTTGCATTTATATTCAGACTCAACATCCGCAGTCTCTTTTTTGGGTGGTAATATTCTTTTTTTCTTCCCTCTTTGAACCAGTTTCATGGCAGCCTTCAGGTCAAGGAAAAGATAACAGGAAAACCAGTAAACAAAAAAATGTTTTTTTGGACACATTATGTATTTATGGTGCATGGACTATAACAATGCCTTAAACAGAGACTGGTGCACCGTGTCAGGTGGGATGCCTTCATTAGATTTAAAAAACAAAACAAAACCACAACCTAAGAATGAACCAAATCTTTACAAAAACATGCGGGAAAGACCTTAACAGCAGAAAACTTTAAAGGGGAAGAACCATTTGGCTGTGAGAGTAATAATATAATTTGCTGCTCTCTGGGTATTCCATCTAGAATTACGGGGGGAAAATGCCTAAATTTATATGACATGTTTGGTGCATTTTGAATTGAATGGCTGTAGAACGCCGGGCCGTGCCCCTCCTAGTTAAAAATTAATTAGACCTAGGTGTACAAAAATAGACTAATGTTTGTTTTTTAATATATAAACGCTTAATTTTTCAGATATAAACAAATCATAATTAGTATAGTGGCAAATGCATTACAACTATTGCTGTGGTATTTACTGGCATGTACTTAAATGGACACTGAACCCAAATTTTTTTTTTATTTTTTTTTGCGATTCAGATAGAGCATGCAATTTTAAGCAAATTTCTAATTTAGTACTATTATCAATTTTTTTTGTTCTCTTGCTATCTTTATTTGAAAAAGGCATATAAGCTTTTGCTTTTGGTTCAGAACTCTGGACAGCACTTTTTTTTTATTGGTGGATGAATTTATCCACCAATCAGCAAGGACAACCCAGGTTGTTCCCCAAAAATGGGCCGGCATCTAAACTTACATTCTTTAATTTCAAATAAAGATACCAAGAGAATGAAGAACATTTGATAATAGGAGTAAATTAGAAAGTTGCTTAAAATGGCATGCTCTATCTGAATCACAAAAGAAAAAATTTGGTTCAGTGTCCCTTTAAATACAATTCCATGGATTAAGAAACTATATAAAACCGTGGTAGGAACTTTTCCAAATAACTTTTTATTTACAAAACAAATTTTTAGAAATTAATGATAAACAAAAATAAAAAACGTATCCTTTACATCAGGGGGTCGACAAATCTGGTACACACACACACATACCTGCTGCACTGCCGATTTTGGGGTGGTGTTTCTATTTACAAGCTTCTTCTCCAGACCTTTGTGCATCTGGATATAGCCTCCTTCACCAACTGAGCGTTCTCGCAGCTTACTTTTGTAAGAGCTCTCATCCGCAGACTCTATCATATCTAAATTGTTGGTTAGTTCCATTTGTGATTTGGGAGGTCTACCACGTTTTCTCTTGGTGCCCTCTTTACTGCATGTATTAAGTTTTGTTTCTATACTCTCTTTGTCCATATTCTCAGCAGAAAGTGTATCTAGAGCAAGTACAGAACCTAATGATACAGCATCACTGATTACTTTAGGCTTTGGATCTGCACAGATACCAGGAACACTATCTTCTTTTAAATGACTTTGTTGAGGCTGTGTAGAATTTTCAGGAAGCTTTGCTTTACTCAGATCACATAAGACTGACTGTTCATGAACTTCCTCACAGGCACTCGCTTCATTACAAGAGGTTGGCGGAGAAGCAGCTTGAACATCAGAAATATTAACATCTGGAGTAATGCAAAATGTTTGCTGGACCTCCGGCTGGACTGTTGCGACATTGATTACGGCAGGAATGATCACTGCCGGCTGAAGCTCTGATGGAACACTTGAAATGTATATTGCGGTTGTGCCAGCCAAAGAGCTAATAGGCACTTCATCACCACTAACAATCTGCACTGTCGATTCCATTGCTAACTGTGATAAACCAACAGCTATCGGTGGAGATGTGTTGGCAAGTGCCTGGGCATCTGCCTGTGTTGCTTTGGCATCATCACCTTTCATACCCTCACTCTGCATAACAGTCACTTGATGGTTATTTACATCATTAGATACTAATGGTGCTGCATAATCCACTTTGCTTTGATTGTTTTCCATCAAGCTCTTTTCTGATGCCACAGTCTGCACATCCCCTTTCTGATACAAAGTCAGCTGCTTTGATTCCATCTGTTTGTGGACAGATTCACATATTTCCAGCACCTCATGCATGAAGAGATGCCGGGCCAGCATAGCAACCTCAGCCATGTTGCAGAAGTCGAAGCTCAGTTCTGAAGTGTATGCAAACTCAAGAAGTGGAAGGAAGCTTGATCTGAAGAATCCTATAAAAATTAAAGGGAATATAATGTGTAATGCAGTGCTTGACAAATCTGTTTAAAAATTAGAAGCCAGTAAGAATATTTAGGAGCCAAATAGATTCTCTTTTTTGTAGTCCAAAAATTATCACTTTTATCACTTATAAGCAACATCTAAAACATTTTTGGTTCAGCACCTTAAATAGCGCTCTCTTATTGGTGGCTGCATTTAGCCACCAATCAGCAAGTGCTACCCAGGTTCTGAACCAAAGATGGGCCGGCTCGTAAGTTTAAAATTTCTGCTTCTTCAAATAAAGATACCAAGAGAATGAAGAAAAAATTATAACAAGACTAAATTAGAAAGTTGCTTAAAATTCCATGCTCTGTCTGAATTACGAAAGAAAAAATTTGGGTTCAGTATCCCTTTAATTTCTTAATTAAATCAGAGGAATATAAAAGAAAGATGAGGGTACACAAAAACATTAATTACCTATGGGAAATACTTGACCTGGCCACCAGGAGTAGATAACGACACCTCAAACAGAAAACACTGAAATATCCCTCCCACTTCCCCAGTTATTCTTTGTCTTCATTTTCAGGAGGTTGACAGAGAGACGTGCTCTGCTGCAATTCAGGATTTTATGCTCTAAATGGGTAGCTTCCCTTCAAGAAAGAGCAGGGGAGTTAGTAGCAATGCGTTTCTCTTAGTAAGAGTTTTGGTGAATGTTAGCTGCTGGATGTTGTGGGGAAACCTCCCTGTCCTCATTCCAGTATACTTATGCTAGCCTCCCCAACAGGAAACAATGTTGGATACACTGCTTTCCTTTATTCCACAGGTGCCTGTCAGGATGAAGATTCTACTGTCAGACCTGGGGCTGCCGAGAAAGCTGCAAGACTGGCGAGTCCCTGGAATCCCTTATCCCCTCTATGGCTTGTGGTCTAAGTGTGGTGCGGCTTCACTAGCTAGGGTGGGGGACATTTGCCACTTTGCTGGTTTACCCTCAGTAAGGGTAGGCACTACTGGAGACAACCTTAAAGGGACACTGAACCCAATTTTTTTTTCTTTCATGATTCAGATAGATCATGCAATTTTAAGCAACTCTCTAATTTACTCCTATTATCAATGTTTCTTCGTTCTCTTGCTATCTTTATTTGAAAAAGAAGGCATCTAAGGTTTTTTTGTTCAGAACTCTGGACAGCACTTTTTATTGGTAGATGAATTTATCCACCAATCAGCAAGAACCCAGGTTGTTCACCAAAAATGGGCCAGCATCTAAACTTACATTCTTTCATTTCAAATAAAGATACCTAAAGAATGAAGAAAATTTGATAATAGGAGTAAATTAGAAAGTTGCTTAAAATTTCATGCTCTATCTGAATCACAAAAGAAAAAAAATTTGTGTTCAGTGTCCCTTTAAGGGCATTTTATATACAAAAGCTTCTAGTGTTAAGCTTTTTAATGCCGGTACGTTTCCTTTGTCAGCGGCGGCACCTCCGTTTCCTACAGATGAGCGAAGGTCACAGCACGCTGCTCTTAATGGAGAGAAGTTCTGATTGAATGTTTTCTACCTTCTCATTTTTCAGGTTTTGACCTTTACAGTTTCTTCTTCTTCTTTGAACTTCAGTTTTTGTTTTGATCTCTGTGATGACTTCATTTGGGACAGGGATTTTTCTAGAAGTGGTGCCTAGTGATTGGGACAGTTTTTTCTACTTTCCCTCCCTAACATTCATGTACTTCTCAGCTTGTTGGAAAATAACGTTTATGCTTACCTGATAAATTACATTTCCTTCTTGCCAGTGAGGGTCCATGAATCTGCCCTGATTTTGGGTAGTGGCAGCAGTCTTGGCACTTATTTAGCCTGTTTATCTCTCCTCAGCCTGAATAACTGGGAAAGTGGAAGGGATATTTCAGTGTTTTCTGTTTGGGGTGTCTTTATCTCCTCCTGGTGGCCAGGTGAAATATTTCCCATAGGTAATGAATGTTTTTGTGGACCCTCACTGCCATTAGAAGGAAATAAATTTATCAGGTAAGCATACATTTTATTTTTCATGATAGCAAAAAACGTAACCCCCACGCTTGATTTTAAATGATCTGTACTATGCACTTACGTCTTTGTAAACAGCTGTCTAGAGAAAACATAACATATAAGAAGGGCTGAGTGGTCATTTAGCGCCTTGTAATTACAACATTTTTTTCTGCAATTTTCCAAAAGATTAATATACCAGCAGAGCCTGAACATTTTTATTACAGATTAACACCTTGTTTGCTGCAATTGTTTTTTCAATGGTCAAACTCCGCTCACCGATTTCCTTATTTGGATGAGACAAACTCAACTTGAGTCTGAAGATGACAGGGCTTGACATGGTCATTGTGTTAACAAGATCTCCATTCTTTAGATTCAGCAGAAAATATAAAATGCTAATTTTGGAGATGATGTGGCAAGGCTAGACTTGTAAAGACTGTCGTGAACACTCAATATTCAGGAAACTTTCAGAATAAAATTACAAAAAAGGGGGAAAATAATAATGAAAGTAATTCTGCAAAGTTGTTTTACTATTCAGAATTAATAAAGTTTTAGATATCAAAGTGTTTACTGTCCCTTTAACCAGGAATACGTTACAACTGGTCATATATAACTTACAAAAGTAGCAAATTACATATACACCAGCATAATGCCTCCTGGGGAAAGAGCAAATCAGTCATGAATGGATAATAGTTATTTTATAATAATTGTATTCTACAATAATATGAGCTCCATGAAATGTTTGTGGCAAATGCACCACTATCATTGGATGAGCCAGAAGCTGAGATAAGAGATTATTTTTATTAAGTGTACCTATAAGTCTTACACCTTGGCTAATCAACGCACAAAGTTGTTTCCCCTAATATGACTAAACAATAAGAAGATACTGAAAAAAAACACAATCACTAATTTGGAAGAAACTTAAAGGGGCATGAGACCTGAATGTCTATATTTCATGATTTAGAAAACGCATGCAATTTTAAAAAAACTTTCCAATTTACTTCTATTATCTAATTTGCTTAATTCTCTTGATATCGTTTGTTGAAATGCGTATTTAAATAAGCTCAGTAGCTGACGATTGGTGGGTGCAAATACTGTAGATGCCTCCTGTGATTGGCTCACACATGTGCATTGCTATTTCTTCAACAGAGGATATCTAAAGAATGAAGCAAATTAGATCATAGAAGTAAATTGTAATGTTGTTTAAAATTGTATTCTCTATCTGAAGCATGAAAAAAATATTTTGGGTTTTGCGCCCCTTTTAATTAGCGCAATACTTCAGAAGATAGTCTTAAAGGGGCACAACTCAATTTTCAATCCTATTTCTGAAACAGCAGCATTTATATGTTAGCCAAATCTTTAGCTCAGGTATTCCAAAGTTTACACTTAACAACTATATATCATTATATACACACACACACACACACACACACACACACACACACACACACAATACAACATATCTCTTACCAGAGAGATCAACAACAGCTTCATGGCTAGAAAGGGCTCCTTTTTCAATAAACAATTCCCTGAAGTAGTCGCTGCTGGCTGCCAGCACTGATTTATGGGCTCTGTATTCCTCTCCTTCAATGAGAAGAGTAACATCGCAAAACTGATTGGAGAATCGCTGTTGGTTCAACTGGTCTAGGACTGTCTGTCCATGCTTAGATGAAGATTGCTTTACCAGACCTTTGCTATCAACCTGAAAAAAATAAACATATATATGTATTTCTGCATACAAGAGGACAACTAACACTTTTAAAGGGACAGTCTAGTCCAAAAAAAACCTTTCATGATTCAGATAGAGCATGTCATTTTAAGCAACTTTCCAATTTACTTTTATCACCAATTTTGCTTTGTACTCTTGGTATTCTTAGATGAAAGCTAAACCTTGGAGGTTCATATGCTAATTTTTTTGACCTTAAAGGCTGTCTCTTATCTGAAGGTATTGACAGTTTTTCCCCACTAGAGGGTGTTAGTTCCTGTGTGTCATATAGATAATACTGTGCTCACGCATGTGGATTTTCCTAGGAGTCTGCACTGAATGGCTAAAAGGCAAGTCTGTCAAAAGAACTTAAATAAGGGGCAGTTTGCAGAGGCTTGGATACAAGGTAATCAAAGAGGTAAAAAGAAAAAAAAAATGTCAAGGTACATTTATAATGTTTTAGCATTTTAAACAAATCTGAAAAGGAATGAATTCATGTGCATATAAACTTGCTTAATAATGTATGGCTAGTAAATGCAAATACTTAAAAGGATATGAAACCCACATATCGTCTTTTGTGATTCTTACAGATCATACAATTTTATAAAGTTTCCAAATTACCTCTATTATCAAATTTACTTGAAGAGATACGTAGGTAGGTGTCTGGAACACAAGATAGCAGGAAATAGTGCTGCCATCTAGTGCTCGTGCAAATGAATAACATTCTTCCAAAACTGCTGCCATATAGTGCTCCAGACACGTGCACACTCCTCCGCTTAGGTCACTGCTTTTCAATAAAAGAAAAAAAAGAGAATGAAGAACAACTTATATAAGAAGTAAATTAGAACGTTGTTTAAAACTGCGTGCTCTATCTGAATCATGAAAGAAAAATGATGGGTTTCATATCCCTTTAAAGCAAGCTAAATATTGTCAAAAAATACCTACACCTACATGCACAGTTCATCTATAATGTCACTCAATAAAGAGTGTGCATCAATTGACAGCAACAGGATGTGTGGCACAAATTTGCATTGGCTGTGCCTGCTGCTGAAAAGGATCTGAAAATAATAAGGTGTGTGGGGAGGAGGTATAAAGACTTTATTTAAAAAAAAAAAAAAAATACAGAGTAAACATTTGCTTTACTTAACCCTTTCATGACAGGGTCAATTTGTCTACATCGGAACAACTTTCCGGTGTAGACAAATTGAAATCCACGATTGTGCACGCGGTCTCGAGATTTCAGTTATGGGATCGGGTCAGGGGGGCGTCCCTATGATGATAGGCACGTCCTCCAGACCGCGATCGCATCCAGGAAGCGCCGTTGGCTTCAGGATAGCCAAACGGCTAGAGCGTTCTATTCCCTCCTAACAGCGCTAAAGCCCAGCGCGGTAAGGACGAAAGAGAATGCCATAACGGCGTTAAAAGGATAAAGCAAAAAAATATTCAACAAATTGAATTTTAATTGCTGCATCTTCATATGTATAAAACATAAAAGTTTACCTGGCACAAATCAAATGTTTAATAATACTTATACTGCAAAGAATAAAACATCATAACAGTAAAAGGCAGAGGTATTATAGAGTAAAAAATAAAACATACAAACACTAGTTCATGTTTCGCTACAGGTTTCTTTTTGGCAAACTTTGAAATCGGATTGTTACTGGGTGCAGCACTGATGGATTCATCATCTGTCTCGTTGCCATCAGATCTAATCTCTATCCCCAGCTCCTCCAACATTTCTGAAGGATCGGATGTAGAATGTGAACGATCCAATCTCTCGCGGCATTTGCTGCAACCCTTGATGTAATCTTTCATTTGCTTTAAGATACCTAGTGAAAGTAATAAAATATAATCATATCAATAGGTACCAGAGAAAATGTCTTCCCACATGCACTAACTTGCTAGCTCTTTTAAAAAAACATAGCAATCTGTTTATACTGGGAACATCTGATGAATAGTTCAATAACACTGTTTCACTTGTTATACTGTGCTTTTGTTATACTAATAATAAATTTAATTAGGACTAATCTTTGTGTTTTTCTCTGTTACAAAATATCCCCCCCCCCCCCTCTTTAAAAGGATATGAAAGCCAATTTCTTTTCATTCATGATAAAGCATGCAATTTTAAGTAACTTTCTAATTTACGCCTATTATCAATTTTACTTTGTTCTGTTGGGATCTTTATTTGAACAGCAGGAATATAGGCTTAGGAGCCAGCCCATTTTTGGACCCACACATGGGTAGCGCTTGCTGATTATTATTTTTATTATTATTATCATCGGGTATTTGTAGAGCGCCAACAGATTCTGCAGCGATATGACATAAGTGGTATACAAAATAACATTTACAGGGGTCAAGTGGGTAGAGGGCCCTGCCGAGAGTTGCACTGTTGTAGTAAGGCTCTTATAAATGTGAACTACAAACAGCTGGGCTCATAGGCTTACATGCTATGGGGTTGAAGTGGATAGCAGTGGAGATAGGAAGGTTAGTGTAGGTTGTATGCATCCCTGAATAGTAGACCCCTTAGGGAGCACTTAAAGCTTTCAAAAGTAGGGGAGAGTCTTGTGGAACAAGGCAGAGAGTTCCAGAAGATGGGAGCCAGTCTGAAAAAGTCTTGTGAACGGAAATGTGAGGAGGTAACATGAGTGGAGGAGAGTAGGAGATCATGAGCGGAGCGAAGGGGACAGGAGGGAGAGTATCTGGAGACAAGGTCTGAGATGTAGGGGGGAGCAGTGCAATTGAGGGCTTTGTATGTCAGAGTGAGAATTTTGTGTTTAATCCTAGAGGCAAGAGGAAGCTAGTGAAAGGATTGGCAGAGAGGTGCAGCAGATGAAGAGAGACGTGCAAGGAAGATGAGCCTGGCAGAGGCATTCATTATGGATTGTAAAGGAGCCAGGTGGCAGCTATGGAGACCAGAGAGGATGGAGTTGCAGTAGTCGAGGCGGGCAAGGATGAGAGTGAATTAAAATCTTAGTTGTGTCTTGTGTAAGGAAGTGTCTAATTTTAGAGATGTTTTAAAGGTGGAAGCGGCAGGCTTTAGCCAAGGACTGAATGTGAGGAGTGAAAGAGAGATCTGAGTCAAGTGTGACCCCCAAGACATCGGACATGTGGGGTTGGGGTAATTGAGCTATCAACAGTTATAGAGAAATGGGGGTGGAGATTTTGGAAGGGGGGAAAATAAGGAGCTCAGTTTTGGAGAGATTACGCTTGAGGTAGTGAGAGGACATCCGAGATAAGATAATGAGAGAGACAGTTAGTGACACGGGTTAGCAAGGAAGGAGATAGTTCTCGTGTAGAGAGGTAGATTTGGGTGTCGTCGGCATACAAATGATAATGAAACTTGTGGGACTTTATTAAGGAACCTAAAGATGATGTGTAGATTGAGAAAAGAAGGGAACCGAGGACAGAGCCTTGGGGTACCCCAACAGAAAGAGGTAACAGGGCAGAGGATGCCCCAGAGAAGTCTACACTAAAGGTACGGTTAGACATATAGGAAGAGAACCACGAGAGAGCAGTGTCGCAGATGCCGAAGGAATGGGTGGGTTTGGAGCAAGAGGTGGTCAACAGTATCAAAAGCTGCAGACAGACCAAGGAGGATAAGCAGAGAGAAGTGGCCTTTGGGTTTTGCTGTAAGTAGGTAACCTTAACAATTGCTGTCTCTGGAGTGTAGGGGGGGGGGGGGGAATCCAGATTCCAGTGGGTCAAGGAGGGAGTTTAAAATAAGGAAATGGGATAGACGTGCATATACTAGCTTTTCAAGAAGCTTTGAGGCCAGAGGGAGTAAGGAAATAAGGCCGAAGTTGGATGGGGGGGTTGGATCGAGAGATGGTTTTTTGAGGATAGGTGTGACCAGTGCATGTTTAAGAGATGAGGGAAATATAACGGTGCTGAGGGAGAGGTTGAAGATGTGTGTGAGTATAGGGGTAAGGGTAGAAGAGAGCGAAGGGAGTAGCTGTGAGGGAATGGGGTCGAGGGGACAGGTAGTAAGGTGAGAGGATAGTATAAGGGTAGAAACTACTTCTTCTATTACAGGGGTAAAAGAGCTAAATGTTGGCTATGTGGGTTTTGGATGATTGTGAGCTTTAGGGGGGGGGGGGTGAGAGACGATTTAATTTCTGATGGAGACGATTTTGTTGTTTAAGTAGCTGGCAAAATCTTGAGCTGAGAGAGAGAAGTTGTAGCGGGAGGTGGGGGTGGGCAGAGAAAAGTATTGAATGTGGAGAACAGACGTTTTGGGTTTGAAGAAAGAGTAGAGATAAGAGTAGAGAAGTAATGTTGCTTATATAGATTAAGGGCATAATAGTAAGAGTTCAAGATGAACTTATAGTGAAGAAAATCAGCTGAACTCCGAGATTTCCTCCAGTGTCGCTCAGCAGTACGCGAACATTTGTGTAGGTACCATGGCTAAATGTAGAGTGGGTGGGACCACTTTCTCTGTCACAAAAAAAATAAAATAACTGGAAATGTTAGGGGGGCAGAGGAAACGGAAAAAAAAGGTAGGAAGAAAATACAGATTTATCAAAAATATGAATACATTTTTTTATTAAAAAAAACTAGCGATTTTAGTGCTGAGGTAAAACAAGTTTCATAATTGTGTTGAAAATAATTAAAATTTACTATCACTTTAATATTGCTGTATTTATAATAGTGCTACATAATATGTGCATAAACATGGCTGATGTTTGTCACCTTTCGGGTTTGCTTGAAATAAAGCAGTATGAATTATGCTTAGATAAGTATCTCATTCAAAAGCACAAACATTTTTTGTGCAGTTTATTATTATTTTGAATTGCTAAATACCCCTATTTGAATTAACCCTTTCCCACCATTAGGACGTTCCATGCCGTCCTAACTGCGCTGGGCTTTAGCGGTGTTAGGATCTAATAGAACGTGCTAGCCATTTGGCTATCCTGAAGCCTTAGAGGCTTGGTAAATGGGCTGCATGGTGTGCTTAGCATCATAGGCACTAACCCCTGACCCAAACCCATCATTGTAAGCATGCTATTGCATGATTTCAGTTTGTTTACATTACAACTTAGTTCTGATATAGACAATTCAGTCCAGTCGGAAAGGATTAAAATGTGGGACATCCACATTCTGTTTGAATACAGGCCACAATTATTTTTTGTGACTGAACCAGACATTATGAGTGACTGTCCCGTTTTAAACTAAAGCCGGTATATAAAAACTAGGATGTAGCCCAGTCTAGATATGTATCCATTACATGTAAATATGTATTTAAAAAAGGGACATGATTTTTTTTGTGTGACAATGTTTCTGCGGGTCTTTTTTTAAAAAATATTACATTTTACCATTACACTAAAGCACCCGCTAAATTGCAATGTGTTAATTAACTGGAGAATAAAGTATTTTTCTGAAGTTGTAGAATATATTGCAGCAGTTGAAAATTGCGTTGCAAAATCAGCTGCAGAGCAACAACAAAAAAGTTATGTTTTTACGTCTCTTTAATAAATGCTTTTCTTTTGCTCTTGGTCTAACATCACATAAATAAGGTATAAATGTAGTAATTAAAAAGGTGCATTGCTCACAAGAACATCTTGCATTCAGCTTTGCAGATGGGGAAAGTCTAGAGGAGCAGGGTTGAAAAAAAATCCCTGAAAGCCAGTCAACCAATCAATGGGCTGTTGCTTTGCAGCACTGCTTAATATTTGACTGCTCTCTTCAAACAGTGCTTTGCTCTGGCTGCACTGTGTTAAGGAAACATACTCAGGCAGCCCGAGCACAGCAGTGTTTGAAGAAAACAGCGCTGAAAATTGAAAGTGCTAAAAGTTTCTGCATATGTCCTGTTCTTTCTACAAACATGTTGCATTTTCTACAATGACATCTCATATCACAGTACGTTCTACCTTGTGGGTTACAAAAAAGTGCACAGCAGGACCCAGTTGCTGGTCTCCTACATGCAGTTCCCAAGCAAACGTCTCCTACATGCAGTTCCCTGTTAGAACTAGCCACTCAGTATTTAAAAGGAAGGAAGGGATGTGTATGTATGTATGTATATATATATATATATATCTGCAGTAATAAACTGTTCTGTATAGGCTTCAAACACCAGTGTACCCCGTTGGTCAGCAATGCAGAAGCACACCACGCTATAAATAAATTGAAAGCATATATAATGGTGCTAGCACAGCTATAAGTGCTTTGATAGCTCGTTTTAAGGGGCATGAAAACAAAAAAATGTCATGATTCAGATAGAGCATGCAGTTTTAAACAACTTTCAATTTACTTTTGTTATCAAATTTGCTTAATTATCCTGATATCATTTCCTCAAGGAGAAGTAACACACTACTGTGGACTAGCTGAACACACTGGGTGAGCCAATGACAAGCGGTATATATTTGCAACAACCAATTAGCAGCTAGTTCTCAGTTGGTGCATTGCTGCTTCTGAGCTTACCTAGATATAATTTTAAACAAAGGATACTACGAGAACAAAGAAAATTAGATAATAAAAGTAAAGTGGAAAGTTGTTTAACATTGCACACACTCACACTATCTGAATTGTGAACGTTTTAAGGGAAACTGAACCTAAATTTTTTCTTTCGTGATTCAGATAGATAATGCAATTTTAAAGCAACTTTCTAATTTACTCCTATTATCAATTTTTCTTCGTTCTCTCGATATCTTTATTTGAGAAAAAAAAAAAAGGCATCTAAACTATGGAACCAGACAATTTTTGGTTCAGACCCTGGACAGCACTTGTTTATTGGTGGGTGAATTTATCCACCAATCCGCAAGAACAACCCAGGTTGTTCACCAAAAATGGGCCAGCATCTAAAATTACATTCTTGCTTTTCAAATAAAGAAAATTTGATAATAGGAGTAAATAAGAAAGTTGCTTAAATTTGCATGCTCTATCTAAATCACAAAAGAAAAAAAAATTGGGTTCAGATTCCCTTTAATTTTGACTTTATTGTCCATTTAACAGACCTGTAAAGAAACTCAAAAGGGGCAATGTGTATGGTCCCCAAACTGTGCATGCCAGCCATTACAGTTTTGTTAGCGATGCTTATTTCATTTAACCGAGCTTTGATTGGAGGCACGTAGAAGGATGTAATTTAGTGACTGTATTCAATCCTACTGGTTCAAGTGAGACACTAAATGGCATCATCCTCCTTTAAGCATCTGATCACAGCACAGTTTAATGAGCTTGTGCAGATGGGCACTAAATGACCTCCTCTATGCCTCCGATCACAGAGTGGTTTAATGAGCTAGCACAGTGCTGAAAGCAGCGCTAGTGGGCATCAGACTTATTTGGACATTGAGCAGACAAAATAAACTGTGCAGAGGTCTGGGACACCAAAATTTAGACACCAGGATTATTTTTTGAGACACCAATGGCATTCAGAAAAATTGAGTTCTGGTTTAGAAATATCTCCTTTATTTTGTCATTTGAAATAGCTAATTTTGCCTGTTATATACCCACCAATACTGAATATTTCAGTACTGGTTATTGAAAAGCTTTGTAAACAACGTTGATAAGAAATTACACTCCCAGTGGGTGGTGGGAGAGGGAAAAAATAAAATGTTAATTTTCCATTGTTCTCTCTAAGAGCCTGATGATCAAAAACCTGCAGGCATGATAAGCAATTATACAAAATCTTTGGGGGCTTTGTTTGAGCATTATATTGTAATGTAAGTGTCTCTCCTTCATATCCAGAACCCTGCACAGTAAAATACGCAAATATTAAACAAACATTCCCTTTCTTAATTGGAGGGACCTTAGGTAACCTTGCCAGAAAAGAGAACTTTAGATCATCAGGCCCCAAGTATTGATTGTCCTACGTATAGAGGGATAAGGGTGATTTTGTGTTAACAGAGAGATAAGGTAATGAGGCCTGCTCTCCCTTGAAGCTCAGTCCATTTGATTAGGTTACAGTTTAAATTACCAGAAACTGCTATTACATATACAAAATATAGTATGTAGCAATTCCCCATACATTTATTTAAACTCTACAACTGGTAAACAAATGTTGCATTGATTTCCAGTCTATAGATATAAGCCTCTGGGCATGTTTATTGTATCTCCTTGGCTGTGGTCAATTAGATTAGAGTAGATATTAATTAGCTCCTACACTGATCAAGCAATTATTGCACTGAATGTTATGTTACAATGACCAGGGTATGTGTGCTGCAGAAAACACTCTCTGGAGCCCCCCCCCCCAAAAAAAAAATCTCTGATTTCTAATACAGGAACCATTGTAATAATAAATTATAAAGGCACAATGTCCCTATAATTTTTTACTTTGACACCCACGTATTACCGGAACGGTGCATCGATAGCCCAGGAGATTTAAGTGCCACCAGCCACATATACTACTATTCTATTCCGCCATCCCAGAAGACACTGCCCCCCAGCATAATGCCCAAGTCACCTCTCCACCAGTAGCTCTGGGACAGAAGGTGCCATGTCTGATGCCGTGTGAGGTGCTCCCCTCCGGGCCCGGTGTGCGCCTGTTCTATGAGCTGCTTCCTTCGCTCGGGCTGCAGCACAACTTCCAGCTCGGTGAAGCGCTCCTTATCCCTGTGCCTCCTCTGGTAATACAGTGTCCCTGCTCTCACCACATAGCAGGCAGCCGCTTTGCGGATCTTGCGCTTGACATTGCCCTCAGTGCCTGGTGCATAGGGCTCCCGCTCGTTGGTAAGATAACGCAAGATCGCTAGATAACTTTCCTCGCTGGACATAGCTGCCAGGCCGGTATCAGCCCTTGATGTTCCCCAACCCACGCCTGAACTCCTGCCGCGTGCACCTAAGTGACAGCCCCACAAGGAACTGCAGACGTCGGAACACTCTGTGCTGGCCTTGTCCTGTACGGAAAGACAAAATGGCTGCTACACCAGCGGAAGTGACGTTAAAACTAGAGGAGGGACATTGCTACAACCCCAGCATACAAGTAGCAGCAGGGATTGCAGTGGGACTGGGAACTGAAGGATGTTTGATGTGACTTTGTGAGTATCCATGGTACGGAAGCAGCCAGGCTCTTGTTGATGGGGCTATGATAGTTTTAGATTGGTTTGTTACCGGAAAAAGCGAAGGTCAAGGCTTTGTCTTCATAATTTCATTATCGATGCATTAGTACCTAAAATATAGTCGGTGTAAGGTAACTATGTTTCGAATTAAAGGGACACCGAACCCAAATTATATTTTACCTTGAGCATGCAACTTTCTAATTTACTCCTATTTTCAAATGTTCTTCATTCTCTTGGTATCTTTATTTGAAAAGCAAGAATGTAAGTTTAGATGATGGCCCAAAATAATTCCTTTGTTTAGAAAAGGTTACATTGACCCAAAACTTTTAAAAGTTTAAGTACTGTTTATCTTTATTGTTTTGTTTAATTAGGGTATGTGGTAGATTCAGTCTAGAATCCTGTATTTTAGCCTCTCTGATGGAAATGGAGGAAAAAAGTTTTATGACGAAGTATGTTGGGGCTGTATGGAATTAACACCTTGTACTTTTAAAGTGTAGCTCATAATTTTTTTTATTTTATGGGGAATATACATTTTCAGTTTAATGTCCCTCTGGTTGATGTCACAACCCATTCAAAATGGGAAGAGGAGTTGATCTAACCTCCATAAGCCTTTAAAAATAAGCACGTTTTAGTGTTGTGTTTTATATCCATGCCTTTACTAAAGAGGTTTTGCAAAGTTGGTGGAATGCTTGCTGTCAGTAGAAATATATTTCTTAACTGGTTTTGAAAACAGCACACCTGTCTTTTGGCTTGTGGGGCACGGAACACAGGACCTGCCACGACCAAACCGCAATCCAAAGAACAAAAAAAGGTTGTTCCAGCCTCCAAAATATTCTTTAAAACTACCTTTATTCTTTTACATAGGGTCCATAGAAAAAAAAATTAAGTTTCAGGCCTGCTATATATAGGCCCTTAGTCATGTATATCAGTAGAAATAGATTGTCGGCCTCAAATAGAACATTTTATGTTAAAATGAAACAATTTTTGGTTTAAACATTTTGGTATTGAGCATTTAACTTATTTGAACAGTATAGCTACACAATGAACTTACAAAGTGGGATATATCTTGGTGCAACTGCTATTCATTTTTTTTTCCTTCCTTTTTTTTTTTTTTTTTCCCTCTCTGTACATAGACCTGTATATCAAAAACATGTCATCTCAAATAAAGGATAAAGAGGCTTTTCAGAGGCTTAATTTTCTGTACCAGGTAATGAGTTTGTGGCTTAATAAAATAAAGTAATTTTATATTAAGGCAATATCAGTACAGCAGCAACATTTTTATTATACAGTAATGGATCAGTCCTATTAAATTCACCGGTATGTTTTCTTTTATAGGTTAGATTTGTTCATTTATGTTCACTTTTTATCACATATCATCCTGCACATTTTCTCTTTTTCATTACATTTTCTAGAGGCAACAATAGTCATGCTGTCGACCAAATACATTTTACTATCTAAAATTAATTTAATGTTTTATGAAATATATTTAAAAAGATTTAATTTGATCAGTGCTGAATGTCACACAAACAATCTAAAAAGGTGAACCCCCCCAAGTCACTTGGGTGATATTTCAAAAACAAAAAGTGTATATAGATTGCGCAAACAAATGCTAAAGGTGATAGTGAAAAACAAAAATATTTGTAAAAAATATATAAATATGTATATATAATAAAATATAAAAAGTGAATTTTGTGTATAAACTAAGTGTTAACTAATATTTACTAAACTCATATTTAGTGATTCATATGATAATTCATTTTATTTTAGGGGACTAAACATAAAGTCCAAATAAACTGTTATAAAAAATAAAGTGAATTTGTGTGATGAGGAGGAAATGCTATAGCTCTATACACTATTTTAAATCTTATTATTGCACAACAATACTAAAATTGAACAAATAAAAGTATCATGCAAGATTTAGAACCTAATAGTCATTAACATGAATCCTCCCGTGTAGAACAAAAAATATCTAATCTGACGATAAAGTTATACCTCTTTTATTTACACAACAATACTATAAATTAAAAAATATTTCAAAGATCATAAACAGAGTGCGGCCGCACAGACATAGGCTGGTAAGAAAAACAAGTGCAATTGATACGACTACTAAAAGCACTGATGAAATTGATACAATTACTAAAAGCACAGATGCAATTAATACAACTGCTGACAACTCGAATACCTACTACTACATAAACAGATACAATTGATATACTAAATGACAATTGATAAATGATGATCGTAAAAAGAAAGTAAAGTTCATTCGAAAGTTAAATATTATGTATACAAATCTTGTTCGTGAGTGTAGAAAAAGTTCCGATATCTGTGTTAGCTGGATCCGGGGTCTTTAAGTACTGTAAGGCTTCCTCAGAATGCACGTTTCCAGGTTCTGTTATTAGGAGAAGAGACTCCTTAATGCAAAGTCTACAGCTTTAACGCTTAAAGGGACAGTCTAGGCCAAAATAAACTTTCATGATTCAGAGCATCTAATTTTAATCAATTTTCCAATTTACTTTTATCACCAATTTTGCTTTGTTCATTTGATATTCTTAGTTGAAAGCTTAACCTAGGAGGTTGATATGCTAATTTCTTAGACCTTGAAGGCCACCTCTTTTCAGAATGCATTTTAACAGTTTTTCACCACTAGAGGGTGTTAGTTCACGTATTTCATATAGATAACACTGTGCTCGTGCACGTGAAGTTATCTGGGAGCAGGCACTGATTGGCTAGACTGCAAGTCTATCAAAAGAACTGAAATAAAGCCATAAAAATTCTGGTGTAGACTGTCCCTTTAAGCGTATATCCGTACTTGCATATAGGTAAACTTTATCCAGCGAAGATCTACAATGTAGATGCAATATAGCATGTAGACATCTCTTCTACAAAACACATAAAAGCAGGTTATAGGAGTTTGAGGCTGCCAGAGGACGTTGCTATCGGTACAAGCTTTCTGGTAGACTCGATAGACTGGCCACGCCAAACACAGCTGACTGCCTGATTCAAAGGTACTTGATTAAGCAGGTATATTCTTCCAAATGGAAGCGGATGTGGTTCTGAGCAACGCGTCTCAAATTTCTTTTTCAAGCTCAGAAATGGTTTAGATTACAAGCCTTATAAAGCAGTGCCTATCAATAATGCAACAATGATTTAAAGGGATATACTTATTATACCATATATGCAGGATCTGTGCCGTATCTTGTACTGATATAATTTATTTGAGGTAGCGGCTGTGAGCCCTATAAATATACCTTGTCATATCAAATAATTTGGAAAACTTATTAGTTATTTTATATGTATACAATAAATTGTATGATCCTAGTATATTATTTCTCTTAAAGCTATTTTCCAATAATAAAGCAATCTTATAGACTTTTATTATATTGAATCATAAACTGTCCCAGGTATTATTAATTGTCCCAGTTACTATTTATTCTTTATATTATAACTAAAAATCCCTAGGAACTTATTATGTTAACTTTGTGTTATAAATATACTAGTTACTATAAACATATTTGTCTGTGCAGGTGTCCTCCCGTGTGAGAACAAATAAGATAGGTCCATTAATGAAATGTATCGTTTTTACTTTATCATTTTTTATTTTCATTTGATTTAATGTTGTGAATATCTAACTATAGACTGAATTAAGCGTGCAGTATACGATATTTTAGATTGCTTTATTATTGCAAAACAGTACCTTTAAGAGAAATAATATACTAGGATCATACAATTTATTGTATACATATAAAATAACAAATTTTTCCAAATGATTTGATATGACGAGGTATATTTATAGGGCTCACAACCGCTACCTCAAATAAATTATATCAGTACAAGATACGGCACAGATCCTGCATATATGGTATAATAGGTATATCCCTTTTAAATCATTGTTGCATCATTGATAGGCACTGCTTTATAAGGCTTGTAATCTAAACAATTTCTGAGCTTGAAAAATAAATTTGAAATGCGTTGCTCAGAACCACATCCGCTTCCGTTTGGAAGAATATACCTGCTTAATCAAGCACCTTTTGAATCAGGCAGTCAGCTGTGTTTGGCGTGGCCACTCTATATCGCGTCTACCAGAAAGTTTGTACCGATAGTAACTCCTATAACCTGCTTTTATGTGTTTTGTAGAAGAGATGTCTACATGCTATATTGCATCTACATTGTAGATCTTCGCTGGATAAAGTTTACCTATATGCAAGTACGGATATACGCTTAAAGGGACAGTCTACACCAGAATTTCTATTGTTTTAAAAGATAGATAATCTTTTTTTTTTTTTACCCATTCCCCAGTTTTGCATAACCAGCACAGTTATAATAATATACTTTTAACCTCTGTGATTATCTTGTATCTAAGCCTCTGCAAACTGCCCCTTTTATTTCAGTTCTTTTGACAGACTTGCAGTCTAGCCAGTCAGTGCCTGCTCCCAGATAACTTCACGAGCACAGTGTTATCTATATGAAATACGTGAACTAACACCCTCTAGTGGTGAAAAACTGTTAAAATGCATTCTGAAAAGAGGTGGCCTTCAAGAAATGAGCATATGAACCTCCTAGGTTAAGCTTTCAACTAAGAATACCAAGAGAACAAAGCAAAATTGGTGATAAAAGTAAATTGGAAAATTGTTTAAAATTACATGCTCTATCTGAATCATGAAAGTTTATTTTGGCCTAGACTGTCCCTTTAAGCGTTAAAGCTGTAGACTTTGCATTAAGGAGTCTCTTCTCCTATTAACAGAACCTGGAAACGTCCATTCTGAGGGAGCCTTACAGTACTTAAAGACCCCGGATCCAGCTATCACAGGTATCAAACTTTTTCTACACTCACAAACAAGATTTGTATACATAATATTTGACTTTCGAATGAACTTTACTTTCTTTTTACGATCATCATATATCAAATGTTTTAGCCACATTAATTGTATCTGTTCATATAGTAGTAGGTATTAGAGTTGTCAGCAGTTGTATTAATTGCATCTGTGCTTTTAGTAATTGTATCAATTTCATCAGTGCTTTTAGTAGTCGTATCAATTGCACTTGTTTTGCTTACCAGCCTATGTCTGTGCGGCCGCACTCTGTTTATGATCTTTGAAATATTTTTTAATTTATAGTATTGTGTAAATAAAAAGGTATACATTTTTATCATCCGATTAGATATTTTTTGTTCTACACAGGAGGACTCATGTTAATGACTATTAGGTTCTAAATCTTGCATGATACTTTCATTTGTTCAATTTTAGTATTGTGCAATAATAAGATTTAAAATAGTGTAAAGAGCTATAGCATTTCCTCCTCGTCACACAAATTCACTTTATTTTTTATAACAGTTTATTTGGACTTTATGTTTAGTCCCCTAAAATAAAATGAATTATCATATGAATCACTAAATATGAGTTTAGTAAATATTAGTTAACACTTATTTTATACACAAAATTCACTTTTTATATTTTATTATATATACATATTTATATATTTTTTGTTTTTCACTATCACCTTTAGCATTGGTTTGCGCAATCTATATACACTTTTTGTTTATGAAATATATTTCCCATAAATACTTTTCATGTTTAAACGTCTGACATTTGATTTATTGCAATATGCTTTCATTTTGCCCACCAGGCTGCTCATTGTGTTTTGGCTCAAAATCCGGAGAATGTGGAGTTGGCTCGATTTTACTGTCATACTGAAAGAATGATTAGCCAGCGATTGGTGTTACGACAGTAAGTTGTTCCCTTCTTTTGTCATCAATTGTTTAAAGAGAATGTAAGTTTTTTTGATTTAAAGTGAAGGTACATTTTCATGAATGAGTGCGCGTTTTTTAAAATTACTATTAAACGGGCACTTTCATTCATGAAAGTTTACATTGCAGCGGTTTTGTTAAAATCTTACCTTTTTCTCCTTCCAAGCCGGTGTTCTAAAAAGTTGTATACCGCATAGGAATGTGTGTACCATGTCACTTCCGGTGACGTGAATTAGCTGCTGGAGGTTTGTGGCGCTCATTGTGCATGCACTAGAGACCCAACCTCCTCAAATCAGCTGATTTAAACTACGCAACGGGTCGAGAAAATATATGGCACCACATTCCTGAGCGCACGTAGTATTGGGACCTGTACAGTGTGATGTGGTGAACAGCTGCACATATAAACATGTGGTCGCTATTTTGCTACAGATTATAAAATGCCTCTCCAACATCTGATTAACCCTTTGAGTGCTAAGCACTTTCCCACCTGGGTGCTAAGATTTTTTTTTTTTTTTTTTTGTGTTTTTTTTTTAGTTTTTTTTTGTTGTGTTTTTTTTTTTTTTTTTTTTTCAGACCCCCAATACACTGTTGGAAAGGTTATACGATTACCTTTCCAATGGGGGGTCTTGGGAGTCTGTGGCTGCTTAGATGCCTGAGATACAGGATTCTAAGCAGCATGCACCCTGCTCCTATACTTAACATTAAGTATAAATAAAGTTGTGCGGTGATGTCATCACGTTATTGCGTGTGACGTCGCCACCCAAAACGGGAAGCCCCGGTGATGCCTGACAATCTACAGGCATGATCGCCAGGGTAGGAGCGGGTGGGAGCCCCCAGATCTCCCTCAAGGTGTGATGGCTCTGAGCCGTCCTTAGGACCAGAGTGTGAAACTCTGTGACGGCTCAGAGCCTTCATTAGCACTCAAAGGGTTAAACGTCACCGGAAGTGACGTGGTATACAGTCCTATGGTATACAACTACTTTTAGAACAAAACCGCTGCAATGTAAAACTTCATGAATGAAAGTGCCCCTGTTTTTAATAATTTTTTAAAAACCAGGCACTCATTCATGAAAATTTACCTTTACTTTAAGCCATTCATTTTTTTATTTTTTTTTATCTATTTGATCAGGAAGCAGAAAAAAGTTGCTCATTTTTCTTTTTGAGGGAATAATGTGATAATTGTTATCTTAACATATCAATGTATACGTTTTTTATTTAAAATTTTATTTTGGCTTCAAAACACACTCATTTTGCCTTATTTTCCTTCCAGTGTACAGGGGTCTTCTCCCAGCCATGCTCCATAAATGGGCCGGCTCCTAAGCATACGTCCATGCTTTTCAACAAAGGATGCCAAGAGAAATCAATATTAGAAAGTTGTTTAAAATCACATGCTCTATCTAAATCATGAGACAAATTTTGGGATTCATATCCCTTTTTAAAGGGCCATAATAGTGTAAAAAATACATGTTCTAACTTATTAAGGCACATCATTTTAAAGTGAAGGTCCATTTTGATGAATTAGTGCCCAGTTTTTAATAAACCTATTAAAAACAAGGGCACTTTAATTAATCAAAATTGACATTTCACTGTTTTCTTCAAAAACGTACCTTTTTAATCCTGGCAGCCGCTGCCGCGCTTCCTCCACCCATCACATGCCGTCTTCCCTGGTCCAAAATGACGAATCCGACTTCCTTCAATCACAGCGTTGCATCAGGCCTTGATTCCCCCGGGGGAAGCTGTGATTGGAGAAAGCCTGATTCGTCATTTCTGACGTCTGCAGAGGCTTCCGATAGCCAGGGGAATCGCTGGAGCTGCTGCAAGGATTAAAAGGTAAGTTGGGTAAGGTAAAAATGGACCTTCACTTTAAGACTATCAACCCTTCACTACTGTGTGTTTAACCACCACAAAGGGGTTAAACACACAGTAGAAGGGCCACTTGGAACTGCACAGCATTGCTGGTCCTGAGTGGAAACCGGTACTGATCCAATCGGCAGCACTAGTTGCACATCTGAGTTGTGACTAGCTCTACTGATTGGATCAGTGATCTTCCCCTCTAGTGCTTTGTGCAGCACGTCTACTGTGTGTTTAACTCCTTTGTGGGGGTTAAGCACACAGTAGTGAAGGGTCAATAGTTGTAAAATTACATGCTCTAACAAATTAGAGGATGTCATTTTTTTTGGCTATTATGGCCCTTTAATAAAAAATGAATTCTGGCCACTGTTTTTGTTGAACTTTTGCATAAGAAAACATCTGGCTGTTACTGAAAGTATAAAATGCTTTTCTTGTATGAAACATGCCAGAGCTTACAACTGGTCCATTTAAATCGGTGTTTCTCAACTCCAGTCCTCAGGATATTTAACAGGGCAGATATTCATTATATCTTAACTAGAGCACAAGTGAAATATTCAGCTGATCAGTGACCATGGTTACTAACCTGATCTCACCCTTCAGATGATTTTTCGAGCTCTGGCTTGTTAAGGGTCCTGAGGCCTGGAGTTGATACATAATACATTTAAATAAGTATTTCTCAACAGTCTGCTCCAGAATTGTTATTGTTTAAAAATATAGACAATCCCTTTATTACCCATTCACCAGCTTTGCATAACCAACACTGTTATATTAATATACTTTTCAACTCTGTAATTACCTTTTTATCTAAGCCTCTACAGACTGCACACTTATCTCAGTTCTTTTGACAGACTTGCATTTTAGCCAATCAGTGCTGACTCCACTGGAGATAGTACCATATTATCTATATGGCACAAATGAATTAGCGCTGTGAAAAACTCTCAAAATGCACTAAGATAAGAGGCAGCGGCCTTCAAGTGCTTAGAAATTAGCATATGAGCCTACCTAGATTTAACTTTCAACAAAGAATACCAAGAGAATAAAGCAGATGTAATGATAAAAGTAAATTGGAAAGTTTAAACTTTTATTACTCAGATAGTGTAGGAAATTGTAATCTTGACTAGACTGTCCCTGTCCTAAAATTAGTTCTAGAAGTTAACTAATGTATTGTCGCATCTAATAAGCTATTATAGTGAATTTGCATTATTTAGGATAGCAAAGCAACATATCTTTGTGTAACTGCATAACATTTGTACACCAGAAAAGGTTTTGCAGAAAGTTGTATAGCTTTTTTTTATTTATTTTTCAAGAGACCCCTCAATTAAAAGAACCATTTGTAAAAGGTGCAGCTCCCTTCTTTTGCCTGGAGTCACATCTACAGTGAGGCAAAAAAGTAAGTAAGAACAATGCTGTTTTTTTGGGTTTTTTTTTAACCAAGTTTATTGGGATAATGACGTTGTAGTATTCCTTGTAGCTTTATATTTATAGATGCAGGTGAGAGACTGAGTCACATTGGTCCCCCCCCTACATAATAAGGATAATAACACAATTACAGATCATGGAACTCTGTGGGGAGTTGATCTGAACTATGTAGAATTGGAGGTACTTTACATTTTGTTTTTGAAAAATTGTACAATTCATTTACTTTTAGGTGCTACTAAGGAACAGTTGTATTTTAAATACAATACTCTGATTCCGCTACACTTAACGTTGAAACAAATGTTCTATTTTAAGTCAGATTTTAAAGTTGCTTATAACTTGCAGCAGTGAATTTTGAAATGTAGCATTTCACTAAAATGTTGTTGAGAAATTTTAAAGGCATATGATCATGGAACAATTACATGTTCTAATTTATTTGTATTACTGATCCTTTTTCAGGGTGTTAAACACATAGGCACAGTCCAACTTGAAAAATGCAAGCATTACAGCTCCCAATCAGGGAACCATCAGTAATTGGCAGTTAAATATGGCTTCTCCGGATTAGCTACCCAGCTGTATCATGAGTTAGTTTCTGAGCTGGTATTTATATTTGTGCTTAACCCATTTGAAACAAGTCTACCTGTCCTGTTAATCATGTTATGTAAAGATGGTTTACAGATTAGTGACTCAAGGGCAGGGCCCTCTTACGTTGGGGTTCATGTAAATGTATTCCGATTATTGTACTCAATAACTGTATACTTTGTTAAAGCGCTGTGTAATATGTTGGTGCTTAATAAATAATATTTTCTTGTCTGCTTAAAAGGATTTTGCTGTATTGAAAAACTTTGGTCATACAGTACCTTTAATTCAGCAAAGTCCTTTTAAGCAGACAAGAACATGCTCGGATGGTATCACACATGACTCAGCTGGGCCAACCGAGCATGTTGTCTGCTTTAAGGACTTTGGTCATACATGACCTTCGATACGGCAAAGCTACCCTGTAATCTATGAATGACATCCACCATATGACAGCCTGAGGATCAGGACTGTGCAAGAACTGGGATTTACCTTTTAAGAAGCACAGCAGTTACAGCTACTGTAGTATAGAGGACCCAGCTGATTCTCACAGCGGAGGACACCAGTTATCAGCGCCGAGGTATTGAGCTTTTTGAGACTCTGTGTTCCCTTAGAGGGGTCCCATAGGCGAGGGTATTGCTCTCAGTAGGCTGTACCCCTAAAATAAATGATTGATAGTTCAGTCAAACATCTATCTGCTGCTGAGTTTAATATGCTAATCTACCACAGCACTAACCACTTTAATAAGCTGTAAATTATATAATATAATTAGTTGGCAAGCTGCAATTGGATACCTCTTGCATTACATTTTTTTTTTTTTTTTTTTTTTTTTTCCCCCTCTATAAAAGGCATAATATATAGGTTGGATATAGAGGCATTGCATAACAATATATACATGGAGAGGTAACAATATCAAACTAAAGATGTTATATTTTAATTGGGATTTTATCCTGATTATTATTTTTTGTGTGTTTTCATAATGACTTTTGCTTCAAGAATTATAATTCCATGTAATGACTGTTCTTTAGAACATCATGGACAGAGGCGAACTGTTGTAAGATGTCTGAGTTGTGGGCACACCAAGCGTTTCCTCAACAATCCAAACTATAAACTGTGGTGTGATCAGCCGCAGGCACTACTGGAAAATCAACCCAAAACTGGTAAATATTTCACATCCTTTTATTTACATATAAGAAGAGAAATACATGATTACTGACAACAAGTTGTTGCTATAGTTTTGTCTAACTTTAGCTTGTTACACTGATTTTAGCTTTTATATTACAGTATTAGGTTTTGGTTTTTTTTCTCACACCTTTCTAGAAACCTACAAGACGTCTAAATGGATGCCTCTTCCTTAATATTACATAACCTCTACTGCAGGTATTAGTACTGTTTAAACCCATTTGGATTTGTGCTGTAGCTGTGCTCCAGCATGCAATTTGTTTTATTTGTGTACAGAAGTATGAAGATGTAATTCTTCAAGGGTTTGTCAACCCTCAGTCAGGGATGTTTGAGACCATTTAGGAATTCTTTATGCAGGTTCTTTAAGACCATAAGTTTTTCCATGGTTTTGCTTCCAGGGACTACTGAACTGGAATTAAATCTCTGCAGTTTATTTAAATTACTAGACCATAAGACTCTATTTAAATGATGGATTTTTTTTTTAGAATAAAAACTTTTCAGATTATATTTACAGTTCTAACAGAAAAACATAATTTATGTAATAACTTACCTGATAAATTCATTTCTTTCATATTGGCAAGAGTCCATGAGCTAGTGACGTATGGGATATACAATCCTACCAGGAGGGGCAACGTTTCCCAAATCTCAAAATGCCTATAAATACACCCCTCACCACACCCCCAATTCAGTTTAACGAATAGCCAAGTAGTGGGGTGATGGAAAAAGAAATAAAAAGCATCAAAAAGAACTGGAAATATAATTGTGCTTTATACAAAAAACATAACCACCATAAAAAGGGTCGGTCTCATGGACTCTTTCCAGTATGAATGAAATTAATTTATTAGGTAAGTTCTTACATAAATTATGTTTTCTTTCATGTAATTGGCAAGAGTCCATGAGCTAGTGACGTATGGGGTAGTAATACCTCAGATGTGGTACTCCGCATAAGAGTCACTAGAGAGGGAGGGATAACATAAAAACGGCAATTTTCCGCTGAAAAAATTAAATCCACATACAAAAAAAATAAGTTTCTCATAATTAAAAAGAAAAAACTTAAAACATAAGCAGAGGAATCAAACTGAAACAGCTGCCTGAAGAACTTTCCTACCAAAAACTGCTTCCGAAGAGGCAAATACATCAAAACGGTAGAATTTAGTAAATGTATGCAAAGAAGACCAAGTTGCTGCTTTGCAAATCTGATCAACTGAAGCTTCATTCTTAAAAGCCCATGAAGTGGGAAAATATCTAGTAGAATGAGCTGTGATTCTCTGAGGCGGGGCCTGACCAACTCTAAATAAGCCTGATGCACCAAAAGCTTTAACCAGGATGCCAAGGAAATGGCTTTCTTAACCAGGAACCTAGGAAATGGCTTTCTGACCTTTCCTATAACCAGAAAAGACAACATATAGACTAGAAGTCTTCCTGAAATCTTTAGTAGCTTCAACATATTTCAAAGCTCTTACAACATCCAGAGAGTGTAAGGGTCTCTCCAAAGAATTCTTAGGATTAGGACACAAAGAGGGAACAACAATTTCCCTATTAATGTTGTTGGAATTCACAACTTTAGGTAAACATTTAAATGAAGTCCGCCTGTAACATAGTATTAATCACTGAGTCAGCGAAACTCTATGACTAAGCACTAGGTGTTCGATTTCCATACTTTCAAATTAAATGATTTGAGATCCTGATGGAAAAAGTTACTTGAGACAGAAGGTCTAGTCTTAAAGGAAGTGGCCAAGGTTAGCAACTGAACTTTCGAACAAGATCGGCATGCTGGAACTACCAGAAACACTAACGATTGTTCCATGATGATCTTGGAGATCACTCTTGGAAGAAGAACTAGAAGCAGGAAAATTATATATAAGCAGGTTGGTAAAACCAAGGAACTGCTAACGCATCCACCGACTCCGCCTGAGGATCCCTGGACAAGTACATGGGAAGTTTCTTGTTTAGATGGGAAGCCATCAGATCTGTTTCTGGAAGACCCCACATCTGAACAATCTTGAAAAAACACATCTGGATGGAGAGACCACTCCCCCGGATGTAAAGTCTGACGGCTGAGATAATCCGCTTCCCAATTGTCTACACCTGGGATATGTACCGCAGAAATTAGACAAGAGCTGGATTCCGCCCAAGTATCCAAGATACTTCTTTCATAGCAAGGGAACTGTGAGTCCCACCCTGATTGACATATGCCACAGTTGTGATATTGTCTGTCTGAAAACAAATTATTCTCTTCAACAGAGGCCAAACCTGAAGAGCCCTGAAAATAGCACAGAGTTCTAAAATATTGATTGGTAACCTCGCCTCTTGAGATTTCCAAACCCCTTGTGCTGTCAGATCCCCAGACAGCTCCCCAACCTGAAAGACTTGCATTTGTTGTGTTTACAGTCCAGGTTGGACGAACAAGAGGCCCCTAGAACTATACGATGGTGATCTAACCACCAAGTAAGAGAGAGTCGAACATTGGGATTTAAGGACATTAATTGTGATTATCCTTGTATAATCCCTGCACCATTGATTCAGCATACAAAGCTGAAGAGGTCTTATATGAAAATGAGCAAAGGGGATCGCGTCTGATGCTGCAGTCATGAGACCTAAAACTTCCATGCACATAGCCACTGATGGGAATGATTGAGACTGAAGGTTTCGACAAGCTGAAACCAATTTTATTCGTATCTTGTCTGTTAGATTCAGTGTCCATGTCTCTATCTGGAAACCTAAAAAGGTGACCCTTGTCTGAGGAATCAAAGAACTTTTTGGTAAATTGATCCTCCAACCAGGTCTTTGAAGAAACAACACTAGTTGATTCGAGTGAGATTTGGCAGAATGTAAAGACTGAGCTAGTACCAAGATATTGTCCAAATAAGGAAACGCCGCAATACCCTGTTCTCTGATTACAGAGTAGGGCACCGAGAACCTTTGAAAACATTCTTGGAGCTGTTGCTAGGCCAAAAGGATGAGCGACAAATTGGTAATGCTTGTCTAGAAAAGAGAATCTCAGAAACAGATAGTGATTTGGATGATTCGGAATATGAAGATATGCATCCTGTAAGTCTATTGTGGACATATGACCTTGCTGGACAAAAGGCAGAATAGTCCTTATAGTCACCATTTTGAAAGTTTGCACTCTTACAAAACAATTCAAAATTTTCAGATCCAGAACTGGCCTGAATGAATTTATTTTTTGGGACAATTAATAGATTTGAATAAAACCTCAGACCCTGTTCCTGAAACGGAACTGGTATGATTACCCCTGCAAGCTCTAGATCTTAAACACACTTCAGAAAAACCTGAGCCTTCACTGGATTTGCTGGAACGTGTGAGAAAAAATCTTCTCACAGGAGGTCTTACTCTGAATCCTATTCAATACCCTTGAGAGACAATACTCTGAATCCATTGATTTTTGGACAGAATCTGCCCAAATATTTTGGAAAAATGTAATCTGCCCCCCACCAGCTGAGCTGGAATGAGGGCCGCACCTTCATGCGGACTTGGGGGCTGGCTTTGGTTTCTTAAAAGGCTTGTATGTATTCCAACTTGAAGGTTTCCAATTGGAACCAGATTCTTTGGGGGAAGGATTGGCTTTCTGTTCTTATTCTGTCAAAGAACAACTATTAGAAGCTTTAGATTTTCTATTATCCTAAGGTAAAAAGAACTCGCCCCCCCCAGTGACGGTTATATTTAATATCAATATTGATGATATCAAAAATAGCATCACAGATAAAATTAGCATGTTGAAGCAAGCGAACAATGCTAGACAAATCAGAATCTGTTTCCTGTTGCGCTAAGCTTTCCAACCAAAAAGTTGATGCAGCTGCAACATCAGCCATAGATATAGCAGGCCTAAGAATTTAGCCAGAAAATAAATAAGCTTTCCTTAGATAAGATTCAAGTTTCCTATCTAAAGGATCCTTAAAAGAAGTAGTATCTTCCATAGGAATAGTCGTACGTTTGGCAAGAGTGGAAATAGCCCCATCAACTTTGGGGATTTTTTTTCCAAAACTCCAATCTAGCTGCTGGCAAAGGATAACTTTTTAAACCTAGAAGGAATAAAAGAAGTTCCAGGCCTATTCCATTCCTTTGAAATCCTATCAGAAATGGCATCAGGAACTGGCAAAACCTCTGGAGTAACCACAGGAGGTTTATAAACTTAGTTTAAACGTTTACTAGGTTTAATATCGAGAGGACTAGTTTCTTCAATATCCAAAGTAATCAACACCTCCTTAACAAGCAACGAATATACTCCATCTTAAAGAGATAAGTAGATTTGTAAGTGTCAATATCTGAGGTAGGATATTCTGACTCAGATCCTCATCAGAGGAGGATAATTCAGTATGTTGGTCATTTTAAAGCTTCTCAAAGTTTTTTACATTTATTAGAAGGCGGAATAGCAGACAAAGCCTTCTGAATCACATCAGCAATAAAATCTCTTGTATTCACAGGGATATCATGTACATTAGATGTTGAAGGAACAGGCATTGTACTAGTACTGATGGATACATTCTCTGCATGTAAAAGCTTATGACAACTGTTACTTACTACAGCTGGAGATATAATCTCTGCTAACTTACAACAGATACACTTAGCTTTGGTAGAGCTGTTATCAGGCAGCAGGGTTCCAACAGTGGTTTCTGAGACGGGATCAGATTGAGACATCTTGCAAATGTAAGAGGAAAAAAAACCTATAAAGCAAAATTATCAATTTCCTAATATGGCAGTTTCAGGAATGGGAAAATGCACAGCATAGCCCTCTGAGCATAAAAAAGGCAAGAGGCATATAGGAAGTGGGGTTTAAATTAATTTATTTTTGCATTGTGCATCATACTTGCCGCCAAATTTATCATTTTTTTTGGCGCTGACAATATCCGGAAATGACGCAACTTGCGTCATGGCAGACGAAACCTTGTGCAAGGAAACCTGGCGTCAACTAAGAGGCCGGAAATTACGAATTTGCATCACCAAATGTACCTTTGTGCCAATAAAATAAAAAATTGCGCCAAGAACGATGCAATAAATATCAGCATTTTGCGACCTGGCAAGCCTAATTTCTGTCTGCGACAATTAATGAAAAAGCAGTCAATTTGAATAAAAGACTATACCCCAGGTAATAAAAAAAACTTCCTAAATATGTTTTTCCCAATTTTGAAACTGATAGTCTGCAAAAGGAAATATACATAAACCTGACTCATGGCAAATATAAGTACAATACATATATTTAAAACTTACAAAGTGCCAAACCATAGCTGAGAGTGTCTTAAGTAATGAAAACTTACTTACCGAAAGACACCCATCCACATAGCAGCCAAACCAGTACTGAAACGGTAACAGTAGAGGTAATGGAATATGAGAGTATATTGTCGATCTGAAAAGGGAGGTAGGAGATGAAGCTCTACAACCGTTAACAGAACCTTGGAAAATTATTTCCTGTGAGGAAAGCCATAGAATCAATAGGTGATGCTCTCTTCACATCCCTCTAACAAACACTGCACTCTGAGAGGAATCGGGCTTCAAAATGCTGAGAAGCATGTATCACAGAAGAAAATCAAGCACAAACTTCACCACCTCCATAGCGAGGCAAAGTTTGTAAAACTGAATTGTGGATGTGGTGAGGGGTGTATTTATAGGCATTTTGAGGTTTGGGAAACTTTGCCCCTCCTGGTAGGATTGTATATCTCATACGTCATTGGCTCATGGACTCTTGCCAATTACATGAAAGAAATGATTTGATGTTGGTTATATACCAATACATACATATCTTTGATAAGTTTTAGGTTAATCATTTATATTTGATCAACATTTCGGCTGTTTTTTTTTTTTTTTCTTTTTGGGGAAGGAGAATTTTTTTTTTTTTTTTTATAATATTTTAATCATGGGCAGTTATTTTAATACAAAACGGCTGTTAGACACTGCCGGTGATGATAGTTGCTAGGTGAGCAGCAGTATTGTGTTGAGAGAAAGCATGTCAGCTGTACATAACAAATACAAAAATAAAGAGTGTGGTGCACTCCACTGTGCGCCCCCACACCCTTAGGGGGCGCCTCCTAAGCCAAGAGCAATAATAAATGATACAAAACAATAATAGCAAACTATATATCTTAAGATACCAAACAGTGTCCAATGTGAATAGTGAAGAAAAAAGTCCCAAAGCGGGTAATTCCAAGAACACCAAGGCAGCACTCAGTCATAGGATGGTCTTCCTGGAGAATTGGTAACTGAAAAAAGAGAAAAAAACAGAGGTGCCAAAAACATGGCCTAGTACAGCTGTACTAGGCCATGTTTTGGCGCCTCTGTTTTTTTCTCTTTTTTTTTTTTTTTCATAACAAATACAAGACAATATGCCTCAAGTAAATGTAATGTAATAGATTCTTGCTATGAAAATGTTGGCATAAAATACAATTAACTGTTTAATGTGCAGCAGTATCTGATATAATTTCCCATAAAATGTTAATTTTGCAATGCATTAATAATTTTCCTGTTTTGCCTGTAGATTTAAATGAAAATGTAATGTTTCCACTGCTCCTAGACTGGCTGGAATTCATTGACTGGATTTCCTACATTATGCGTACTGATTGCTTGATAGGTGCAGGAGCTTTTTTTACTTCTATCTGTCCCTAACTGGCCACAAAGCAAAGGATATAAGATGAACAATACTCAATTTCTGTGGGTTGTCCCAAGAATGCAAATTTTGTTTGGCTCATTTAAATAAGGAAATATTTACCCACACCTCCTTATTTAGAGGATCCAATCAAAAAGTAAAGTATGCTGACAAATAATTGCAACAAACAAGATGTTAATCTGTTCTAATAACGTTCAGACTCTCTCTATTCAGAATATTTTGAAAGACTGGACAAAATGATGGAATTGCAAGGTGTTTTCTGTCCTTTAAATAATTGTATCTTTTCAGATAAAAACCCTGGACCACAGGGTCCCCCTAAGAAGAAAGAATCTTCAAAGGATTCCAGTGAAGGCAAAGCTACCTCTTAACAAATAACAATTTTTTCATTTAGTGTTTAGTTGTGCAGAAATTAACGAACATATGACATTTTCCTATGTGTGTAACCTCTTCAGAAATGTCACTCCTGAAACAACCCCAGGTTACTCCCGATGAGGACACGCCATACATGTCTGCTTTTCATTTGCTCTCCAGCTGTAGCCTCTTCTAGACTACCACAGGAGTATTTACCCCATTGTATGCAGTTATGCACATAGCAAAGACATTTTATTTAAAATGATCTATTTAATTAAAGCATTTTATTTATACACTAAAGAGCCTCTTTACATCAAAGTTGTTTTTTAATTCAACATTTGACGATCTTGTGTTTTTTTTGTTTTTTCTTTTGTAAAAATGTTTTCAAATAAAAGTGCAGTTAATTTGCTCCTATGAAAACCTTATAGTGAAGTATATCGCTCTAATTTAAAGGAATATAATTAATAGTGGTGGAATTTACACATTAAAGTAATTTGAAAAGCAAAAACCTTGATTTTATTTTTTTTTTTTTTGAGTGATTTATTTCTAACTAACCAATTGATGGGGATGGTTTTCATGAATCAAGCAGGCTCTTTTTCAAGTCTTCTATTTCTTTCATGTAATTAGCAAGAGTCCATGAGCTAGTGACGTATGGGATATACATTCCTACCAGGAGGGGCAAAGTTTCCCAAACCTCAAAATGCCTATAAATACACCCCTCACCACACCCACAAATCAGTTTTACAAACTTTGCCTCCTATGGAGGTGGTGAAGTAAGTTTGTGCTAGATTCTACGTTGATATGCGCTCCGCAGCAGGTTGGAGCCCGGTTTTCCTCTCAGCGTGCAGTGAATGTCAGAGGGATGTGAGGAGAGTATTGCCTATTTGAATGCAGTGATCTCCTTCTACGGGGTCTATTTCATAGGTTCTCTGTTATCGGTCGTAGAGATTCATCTCTTACCTCCCTTTTCAGATCGACGATATACTCTTTTATATATACCATTACCTCTACTGATTCTCGTTTCAGTATTGGTTTGGCTTTCTACTACTCATGTAGATGAGTGTCCTGGGGTAAGTAAGTCTTATTTTCTGTGACACTCTAAGCTATGGTTGGGCACTTTTTTAATAAAGTTCTAAATATATGTATTCAAACATTTATTTGCCTTGACTCAGGATGTTCAACATTCCTTATTTCAGACAGTCAGTTTCATATTTGGGATAATGCATATGAATAATTCATTTTTTTTATTACCTTAAAAATTTGACTTTCCCTGTGGGCTGTTAGGCTCGCGGGGGCTGAAAATGCTTCATTTTATTGCGTCATTCTTGGCGCGGACTTTTTTGGCGCAAAAATTATTTTGTTTCCAGCGTCATACGTGTCGCCGGAAGTTGCGTCATTTTTGACGTTCTTTCGCGCCAAAGGTGTCGGCGTTCCGGATGTGGCGTCATTTTTGGCGCCAAAAGCATTTAGGCGCCAAATGTGGGCGTCTTTTTTTTTTTTGGCGCGAAAAAATATGGGCGTCACTTTTGTCTCCACATTATTTAAGTCTCATTGATTTTTTGCTTCTGGTTGCTAGAAGCTTATTCTCTGGCATTTTTTTCCCATTCCTGAAACTGTCATTTAAGGAATTTGATCAATTTTGCTTTATATGTTGTTTTTTCTATTACATATTGCAAGATGTCCCACGTTGAAGCGGAGTCAGAAGATACTTCTGGAATATCCCTGCCTGGGGCTGGAGCTACCAAAGCTAAGTGTAGCTACTGTAAACTTATGGTATCTGTTCCTCCAGCTGTTGTTTGTACTGTTTTGTCATGACAAACTGTTTATGCAGATAATATTTCCTTTAAGTACTGTTACATTACCTGTTGCTGTTCTGTCAACATCTAATACTCAGTGTTCCTGATAACATAAGAGATTTTGTTTTTAAATCCATTAAGAAGGCTATGTCTGTTATTCCTCCTTCTAGTAAATGTAAAAAGTCTTTTAAAACTTCTCATTTTTCAGATGAATTTTGAAATGAACATCATCATTCTGATAATGGTTCTTCTGGTCCAGAGGATTCTGTCTCAGATGTTGATGCTGATAAATCTTCATATTTATTTAAAATGAAATTTATTCATTCTTTACTTAAAGAAGTCCTAATTGCATTAGAAATTGGTGATTCTGGTCCTCTTGATACTAAATCTAAACGTTTAGATAAGGTTTTTAAATCTCCTGTAGTTATTCCAGAAGTTTTTTCCTGTCCCTAGTGCTATTTCTGAAGTAATTTCCAGGGAATGGAATAATTTGGGTAATTTATTTACTCCTTCTAAACGTTTTAAGCAATTATATCCTGTGCCATCTGACAGATTAGAGTTTTGGGGCAAAATCCCTAAAGTTGATGGGGCTGTCTCTACTCTTAAGCGTACTATTCCTACGGCAGATGGTACTTCCTTAAGGATCCTTTAGATAGGAAAATTGAATCCTTTCAAAGAAAAGCTTACTTGTGTTCAGGTAATCTTCTTAGACCTGCTATCTTTAGCGGATGTTGCTGCAGCTTCATCTTTTGGTTAGAAGCTTTAGCGCAACAAGTAACAGATCATAATTCTCATAGCATTTTTTCTTCAACATGCTAATTTTATTTGTAATGCCATCTTTGATATCATTAGAGTTGATGTCCGGTATATGTCTCTAGCTATTTTAGCTAGAAGAGCTTTATGGCTTAAGACTTGGAATGCTGTTATGTCTTCTAAATCTACTCTGCTTTCCCTTTCTTTCCAGGGTAATGATCGTTTTCATTCCTTTTGTCACAACAAGGAACAAAAACCTGATCCTTCATCCTCAGGAGCAGTATCAGTTTGGAAACCATCTCCAGTCTGGAATAAATCCAAGCCTTTTAGAAAATCAAAGCCAGCTCCTAAGTCCACATGAAGGTGCGGCCCTCATTCCAGCTCAGCTGGTAGGGGGCAGATTACGTTTTTTCTAAGAAATTTGGATCAATTCTGTTCACAATCTTTGGATTCAGAACATTGTTTCAGAAGGGTACAGAATTGGCTTCAAGATAAGGCCTCCTGCAAAGAGATTTTTTTTCTTTCCCGTGTCCCAGTAAACCCAGCGAAGGCTCAAGCATTTCTGAAATGTGTTTCAGATCTAGAGTTAACTGGAGTAATTTTGCCAGTTCCAGTTCTGGAACGGGGACTGGGGTTTTTATTCAATTCACTTCATTGTACCAAAGAAGGAAAATTCCTTCAGACCAGTTCTGGATCTAAAAATATTGAATAGTTATGTAAGGATACCAACATTCAAAATGGTAGCTGTAAGGACTATCCTGCCTTTTGTTCAACAAGGGCATTATATGTCTACTATAGTTTTACAGGATGCATATCTGCATATTCTGATTCATCCAGATCACTATCAGTTTCTGAGATTCTCTTTCCTAGATAAGCATTACCAGTTTGTGGCTCTGCCGTTTGGCCTAGCTACAGCTCCAATCATTTTTTACGAAGGTTCTCGGTGCCCTTCTGTCTGTAATCGGAGAACAGGGTATTGTGGTATTCCTTATTTGGACAATATCTTGGTACTTGCTCAGTATTCATATTTAGCAGAATCTCATTCGAATCGACTTGTGTTGTTTCTTCAACATCATGGTTGCAGGATCAATTTACCAAAAAGTTAATTGATTCCTCAGACTTAGGTAACCTTTTTAGGTTTTCAGATAGATTCAGTATCCATGACTCTCTATCTTTGATAGACATGAGCCATCTAAAGTTGATATCAGCTTGTTGAAACCTTCAGTCACAATCTTTCCCTTCGGTAGCCTTATGCATGGAAATTCTAGGTCTTATGACTGCGGCATCGGACGCGATCCCCTTTGCTCGTTTTCACATGCGGCCTCTTCAGCTCTGTATGCTGAACCAGTGGTGCAGGGATTACACAAAGATATCTCAATTAATATCTTTAAAACCGATTGTACAACACTCTCTGACGTGGTGGACAGATCACCATCGTTTAGTTCAGGGGGCTTCTTTTGTTCTTCCGACCTGGACTGTAATTTCAACAGATGCAAGTCTTACAGGTTGGGGAGCTGTGTGGGGGTCTCTGACAGCACAAGGGGTTTGGGAATCTCAGGAGGTGAGATTACCGATCAATATTTTGGAACTCCGTGCAATTTTCAGAGCTCTTCAGTCTTGGCCTCTTCTGAAGAGAGAATCGTTCATTTGTTTTCAGACAGACAATGTCACAACTGTGGCATACATCAATCATCAAGGAGGGACTCACAGTCCACTGGCTATGAAAGAAGTATCTCGAATTCTGGTTTGGGCGGAATCCAGCTCCTGTCTAATCTCTGCGGTTCATATTCCAGGAATAGACAATTGGGAAGCGGATTATCTCAGTCGCCAAACGTTGCATCCGGGTGAATGGTCTCTTCACCCAGAGGTATTTCTTCAGATTGTTCAAATGTGGGAACTTCCAGAAATAGATCTGATGGCTTCTCATCTAAACAAGAAACTTCCCAGGTATCTGTCCAGATCCCGGGATCCTCAGGCGGAAGCAGTGGATGCATTATCACTTCCTTGGAAGTATCATCCTGCCTATATCTTTCCGCCTCTAGTTCTTCTTCCAAGAGTAATCTCCAAGATTCTGAAGGAATGCTAGTTTGTTCTGCTGGTAGCTCCAGCATGGCCTCACAGGTTTTGGTATGTGGATCTTGTCCCGATGGCCTCTTGCCAACCGTGGACTCTTCCGTTAAGACCAGACCTTCTGTCGCAAGGTCCTTTTTTCCATCAGGATCTCAAATCCTTAAATTTAAAGGTATGGAGTTTGAACGCTTGATTCTTGGTCAAAGAGGTTTCTCTGACTCTGATTAATACTATGTTACAGGCTCGTAATTCTGTATCTAGAGATATATTATAGAGTCTGGAAGACTTATATTTCTTGGTGTCTTTCTCATCATTTTTCCTGGCATTCTTTTAGAATTCCGAGAATTTTACAGTTTCTTCAGGATGGTTTAGATAAAGGTTTGTCCGCAAGTTCCTTGAAAGGTCAAATCTCTGCTCTTTCTGTTCTTTTTCACAGAAAGATTGCTAATCTTCCTGATATTCATTGTTTTGTACAAGCCTTGGTTCGTATAAAACCTGTCATTAAGTCAATTTCTCCTCCTTGGAGTTTGAATTTGGTTCTGGGGGCTCTTCAAGCTCCTCCGTTTGAACCTATGCATTCATTGGACATTAAATTACTTTCTTGGAAAGTTTTGTTCCTTTTGGCCATCTCTTCTGCCAGAAGAGTCTCTGAATTGTCTGCTCTTTCTTGTGAGTCTCCTTTTCTGATTTTTCATCAGGATAAGGCAGTGTTGCGAACTTCTTTTGAATTTTTACCTAAGGTTGTGAATTCCAACAACATTAGTAGAGAAATTGTAGTTCCTTCATTATGCCCTAATCCTAAGAATTCTAAGGAGAAATCATTGCATTCTTTGGATGTTAGAGCTTTGAAATATTATGTTGAAGCTACTAAGACTTTCCGAAAGACTTCTAGTCTATTTGTCATCTTTTCCGGTTCTAGGAAAGGCCAGAAAGCTTCTGCCATTTCTTTGGCATCTTGGTTGAAATCTTTAATTCATCATGCCTATGTTGAGTCTGGTAAAACTCCGCCTCAGAGGATTACAGCTCATTCTACTAGGCCAGTTTCTACTTCCTGGGCGTTTAGGAATAAAGCTTCGGTTGATCAAATTTGCAAAGCAGCAACTTGGTCTTCTTTGCATACTTTTTCTAAATTCTACCATTTTGATGTGTTTTCTTCTTCTGAAGCAGTTTTTGGTAGAAAAGTACATAGCAGCTGTTTCAGTTTGAATCTTCTGCTTATGTTTTCATTTAAACTTTATTTTGGGTGTGGATTATTTTCAGCGGAATTGGCTGTCTTTATTTTATCCCTCCCTTTCTAGTGACTCTTGCGTGGAAAGATCCACATCTTGGGTAGTCATTATCCCATACGTCACTAGCTCATGGACTCTTGCTAATTACATGAAAGAAAACATAATTTATGTAAGAACTTACCTGATAAATTCATTTCTTTCATATTAGCAAGAGTCCATGAGGCCCACCCTTTTTTGTGGTGGTTATGATTTTTTTTGTATAAAGCACAATTATTCCAATTCCTTATTTTTTTTTTTTTATGCTTTCGCACTTTTTTCTTATCACCCCACTTCTTGGCTATTCGTTAAACTGATTTGTGGGTGTGGTAAGGGGTGTATTTATAGGCATTTTGAGGTTTGGGAAACTTTGCCCCTCCTGGTAGGAATGTATATCCCATACGTCACTAACTCATGGACTCTTGCTAATATGAAAGAAATGAATTTATCGGGTAAGTTCTTACATAAATTATGTTTTTACTAAGAATTTAGGACTTGAAAATGGAACTGAATACTTTTTACAATTTTATATATTTGTAATAAAATTTCACTTGAAGGGGGGCGGAGCCAGCCGACGTCCAACATGGCAGCAACTGTGTGAAGCTCCATGTAGCTAAACTCCTGGACGCTACATCATGGATATCAAGGGAGGCAAAATCCAGTTAAATGTAGAAAATCGGATATGCTACCAATGTGACTTTTGAGTCTCTACGGACACATGGAGAGAAGTTAATCAGGCCTTAATAGCGGATCTGAAAGCTGGTCGCATCACAGAAACTACCCCACACCAGGGGCCAGACCTCACGACGGACCTGTGAACTCGGCCCACAAGAACAGTGGTAGATGCAATTGAGACACTACTTGGTGAAGTGGGGGTCAATATAATGATATTCGGATCAGCTGGGACCACCATATTAGCGTTGAGGAGATCTGTGTAGGTGTCTGTTTGCTCCCTTCAGAAAGGAGTAAACTTATACCGCTCAAGAGAAATGCCTGATCGATAGGAAACATTCTGCCACGGAGCATTTGAATCCAGCGATAGAGACTCTATTCTGGGGACGGTAATGGCTTTGGGATGATATTGTGATAAGACAACTGCCTGGGCCATATGGGGTGGGATGAATCTTACCCGACGTCTAACTACTAGCGGTGTGGCAGGCCATACTGTGATGCTAGTGACTCCAGCTTTAGATTTATAAGAATCTCCTTTTTCCAATAAGCTATTCTGGAGATTGTACCTATTGCTGGGGCGTCCATCTTGGAATGCACTGTCAGGTGCATGGGAGTCTAGCGGTGAGAGGCTCCTGCTACGTGCCTGTGAGACTGGGGCATTTTTTCTCATGTGGGAGCGACGCGGAGACCCGGAAGAACTGTTGAGTTGTTCTGCTGCAGCCGAGCCGGAGCAGGACCTGGGTCGTACAGGGAGCTTCTCATCAACTCCACGCTATTACCTAGAAGAACATGGTTCTATGTGAGTGCGATGGCAGTGTGTGGCGGATATTAGGCATAGGAGACGGTACATTATTTAGATCACTGGATAAAGGAGTATTGAGTCCCGTTTTGGAAGAAAAAAAAACTCAACATGCAGCCTGCTACCCTCTGAGTTATAGGTTGGACGCTCACAAACACTTTTTCTGCCTGATAATTATAGAACAGCATTAGTGGTCAATAAGCCACTTTCACTTACCACTTGCTCATTCTGCATCTCCATATTTTGAGCTATGGTGTCGCTTACAGCTGCAAATTGGCTTTCAGATCTATATAGTGCTCTCTTCTGTGCTTTGCATAGCCTAATACAAAATATATATATATATATATATATATATATATATATATATAGTATTTGCAGGTAGAAGGAGATTTGACTCAGGTTAAAATTAGAGGTGACAATTCTTATCTCTGGTCTATTTGTTAAGTTTATGTGTTTCCTGTTTGGCGATACTGCTTAAAGTTAAGTTTTTGATTTACTATAAAATGTGAGGTTAAAAATGCAGTCGCATATAAACCCTCTAACATCACCTAATGCGTAGCTTAAATTTTTAACTCTGCACTTTACTCAGAGACCATTTCTGTTATGTGCCTTTACCATCTTCCAAAGGGTTAAAGTGTAGTACAATTATGTTTTGTTATTTGTATACTCTAATGCATCGTGAGTTCCCAGGAGTGCTTGGTACTGTATGTGCTTTGTACTGTGTTTGCTAGTTACTGTTCGCGCTGGGTACCGTGCGTGTTTGATACTGCGCATGTTGGGCATTGTTTGTGCGCTAGGTACCGTGTGTGCTAGATGCGATGTGTGTGCTAGGCACTTTGTGTGCTGTACAATGTGTGTTAGGCTCAATGCATGCTAGATAGGGTGTGTGCTCGGCAAGGTGGGTGCTGGGCACGGTGTGTACTAGGTACAGCGTGTGCTAGGTATCATGTGTGTCAGGTATCATGTGTACTAGGTCTCATGTGTGCTAGGTTCAATGCCTGCTAGGTACAGCGTGTGCTCAGCAAGGCGGGTGCTGGGCACGGCGTGTGCTAGGTATAATTTGTGCTAGATACAGCCTGTGCTGGATACAGGGTGTACTAGATTCAGTGTTTGCTAGGTATCATGTGTGCTAGGTGCAATGAGTGCTTGGCACAGCGTATGTTAAGCAAGGTGGGTGCTAGGTATGGCGTGTGCTGGGTACTGCAGAAGCTCAGTATCATTTGTGCCAGGTATAATGTGTGCTGAGCACAGCGTGTGCTAGGTACCATGTGTACTAGGCACAGCGTGTGCCAGGTTCAATGCCTGTTAGGTTCAAGGTGTTCTAGGTACAAGGCGTGCTAGGTTTAATGTGTGCTAGGTACGGCGTGTGCTAGGTATAATGTGTGCTAGGTATAATGTGTGCCAGGTACAGCATCTGTTGGGCACTGCGTGGGCTGGATACAGTGTGTGCTGGGTATCATGTGTGCTAGGTACAGTGTGTGCTAGGCAAGGTGAGTGCTAGGTACGTGTGCTAGGTACTGCGGGAGATAGGTATCATGTGTGCCAGGTATGTGTGTTAGGTACAGTATGTGCTAGGTATCGTGTACTAGGGACAGTATGTGTTGATTACAATGTGTGCATGGCACAATGAGTGCTAGATACAATGCGGGCTAGGTACAATGAGTGCTAGATACAGTGTGTGTGTTGGGTACAGGGTGTGCCAGGTACAATGTGTGTGCTAGGTATAATGAACGCTGGGTGCTGTGTGTGCGCTGGATACAGCGGGTGCTAGGTACGAGTGTTAAGTGCAGCATGTGCTAGATACAGTGTGTGCTAGGTACAATGAATGCTAGGTACAGTGGGTGTTAAGTACAGTTTGTATTGGGTATTTTGTTGACTAGTTTGTTGGCAGAACCTGCTCCTCAATTTATATGGTCAAACCCATGAATACATATCACAGCAATCTATCCTGACTTGCCTTTTGGAATATTAGATTTATTCTATAAGCATCACCTCCTCCTCCCCCCCCCTCTCTATATTCAGAGCCCACGTCGGGGTTCAATCTTGGTGAACTATTTTCGCCACAAATCCCTGCAATTTACTTATGATGTATCAATGTTGTGACAGCTATTGCAATCGGACCTGTGTGTCCAATCCTTCTGTTTGTGTATGCATTCTAAAATCAAATAAAAATCCATTTAATAAAAAAAAAAAAAAAAAAAGTCACTTGAAAAACCAGCAGCTTGCCAGAACATTTTGTTTTATTAAAATTCTTGATAAGTGTGCCTGGGTAATATTACTATTTTTTTTTTCTTCTTCTTTACAATACACAGAGTATTAGTGTGTATGATTGTTCTGTGTTATTTCTACACACCCCTGTTAAAATGTCATGTTTCTGTGATGTAAAAAAATGAGACAGACATTTCAAAACTTTTTCCACCTTTTTAATGTGACCTATAAACTGTACAACTAAATTGTAAAAAAAAACCTAAAAGCTTTTAGGTAGAGGGGAGTAGAAATAAAAAACTAAAATAATGGTTGCATAATACTTTGTTGTAGCACCCTTTGATTTTATTACAACACTCGGTCTTTTTGGGTATGAGTTTTTCAGCATGGCATATCTTGACTTGGCAAGATTTGCCCACTCTTCTTTGCAAAAACACTCCAAATCTGTCAGATTGTGAGGGCATCTCTTGTGCACAGCCCACTTAAGAAAACTCGCATATTTTTGATTGGATTCAGGTCTGGGTTCTGACTGGGCCATTCCAAAACTTTAATCTCCTAGTGAAGCCTTTCCGTTGTTGATATAGATGTATGCTTTGGGACTGAAAGATGAAGTTCCTCTTCATGTTCAGCTTTCTAGCAGAAGCCTGAAGGTTGTGTGCCAATATTGTCTGGTACTTGGAACTGTTAATTTCTTTCATGTAATTGGCAAGAGTCCATGAGCTAGTAATGTATGGGATATACAATCCTACCAGGAGGGGCAAAGTTTCCCAAACCTCAGAATGCCTATAAATACACCCTTCACAACACCCACAATTCAGTTTTATAAACTTTGCCTCCTATGGAGGTGGTGAAGCAAGTTTGTGCTAAGATTTCTACGTTGATATGCGCTTCTCAGCATTTTGAAGCCCGATTCCTCTCAGAGTACAGCGAATGTCAGAGGGATGTGAAGGGAATATCACCTATTGAATGCAATGATTTCCATAATGGGGGGGTGTCTATTTCATAGGTTCTCGGTTATCGGTCGTAGAGATTCATCTGCTACCTCCCTTTTCATATCGACGATATACTCTCATATACCATTACCTCTACTGATAGCCAAACCAGTACTGAAACAGTTATCTGATATATGTGGATGGGTGTCTTTTTGTTAAGTGTTTTTTTTTATTACTTAAGACACCCCAGCTATGGTCTGGCACTTTATGCATTTATATAAAGTTCTAAATATATGTATTGTACTTATATTTGCCATGAGTCAGGTTCATGGATTTCCTTGTGCAGACTGTCCGTTTCATATTTGGGAAATAAAACATATTAAGAAATATTTGTTTCTTACCTGGGGTTTAGTCTTTTTTTTTTCAAATTGACTACTTTTTACTCTTTCAAATTGCGGGCAGCATTAGGCCCGTGGGTGCGCCAAATGCTAGACTTTATTGCGTCATTCTTGGCGCGAGAATTTTTTTGGTGGGAAAAGTACGTCAGTTGACTCAAGTTCATCACTTCTGGCGTCGTAGTTGACGCGGAAGTCTTACACACGGTTGCATCGTTAGTGACGCAAGTGTGTCATTTCTGGATATTGTTGGCGCCAAAAAAAATTTCTCTTACGTTGTGAGTCATACTTGGCGCCAAATTTTTCATTAGTTTTATACCCCATTGCTGTTTGCCTCTTGCCTTTCTCTATGTCAGAGGGCTATGCTGTTTGCATTTTTTCCCATTCCTGAAACTGTCATGTAAGGAAATTGATAATTTTGCTTTATATGTTTCTCCTGTTAAGTGTGGTCAGTCCACGGGTCATCATTACTTGTGGGATATTTGCTCCTCCCCAACAGGAAGTGCAAGAGGATCACCCAGCAGAGCTGCTATATAGCTCCTCCCCTCTACGTCACACCCAGTCATTCTCTTGCACCCAACTAATAGATAGGATGTGTGAGAGGACTGTGGTGATTATACTTAGTTTTTATAACTTCAATCAAAAGTTTGTTATTTTAAAACAGCACCGGAGTGTGTTGTTCCTTCTCAGGGAGAATTTGAAGAAGAATCTACCTGAGTTTTTGTATGATTTTAGCCGGAGTAGTTAAGATCATTTTGCTGTTCTCGGCCATCTGAGGAGTGAGGTAAACTTCAGATCAGGGGACAGCGGGCAGGTTCACCTGCAAAGAGGTATGTAGCAGCATATTATTTTCTGAGGAATGGAATTGACTGAGAAAATACTGCCAATACCTATATAATGTAAGTTCAGCCTTAAATGCAGTAGTAGCAACTGGTATCAGGCTGTCATGTATGTATATTTACACTTCAGTATTCTGGGGAATGGCACTTCACTGGGATAATACTGTATGCATAAAACTTTAGCCTATCTTGCAGTGAGAACGACTAGCAGCAGGCTTTCTATGACAATTCATTTATTTGATGTTAAACGTTTTGCTGGCATGTTAAATCGTTTAATTTTCTGAGGTACTGGGTGAAAAATTGTTTTGGGCACTGTTTTTTTCCACTTGGCGGTCATTTTATTTAATTTAAAACAGTTTACTGATCTCCCTCACTGTTTGTGAGGGGGAGGGGCTTAATTTGGCGCTTTTGCTACGCATCAGAAATTCAGTCACAAGTCTGTTTTCTTCCCTGCATGATCCGGTTCGTCTCTACAGAGCTCAAGGGTCTTCAAAAATTATTTTGAGGGAGGTAATCACTCACAGCAGACCTGTGAGATTGTGCTTTGACTGTGATAAAAAACGTTATATTCTGTACATTTTTTCTGCTATTTAAGGGTTAGTTATCCATTGCTAATGGGGGCAATCCTTTGCTAAAATTGTGTTTTTACCGGAAAGAATTTGATTTTATAGTTTCTCCGGTTTATTGTTACTCAACTGTCATAACTTTTTCTGTGCTTCTTAAAGGCACAGTACGTTTTTCATATTATTTGTAAATTGAATTGAAAAGTATTTCCAAGTTTGCTGGTTTAATTGCTAGTGTGTTAAACATGTCTGACTCAGAGGAATATCTCTGTGCTATATGTGCTAAAGCCAAAGTGGAGCCCAATAGAAATTTATGTACTAATTGCATTGATGCTACTTTAAATAAAAGTCATTCTGTACAAATTGAACATCATTCACCAAACAACGAGAGGAAAGTTATGCCGACTAACTCTCCTCACGTGTCAGTACCTGCATCTCCCGCTCGGGAGGTGCGTGATATTGTAACGCCGGGTACTTCAGGGCGGCCATTACAAATCACATTACAGGACATGGCTAATGTTATGACTGAAGTTTTGTCTAAATTACCAGAACTTAGAGGGAAGCGTGATCACTCTGGGGTGAGAACAGAGTGCGCTGATAATAATAGGGCCATGTCAGATACTGCGTCACAGTATGCAGAACATGAGGACGGAGAGCTTCAATCTGCAGGTGACGGTTCTGATCCCAATAGAGTGGATTCAGACATTTCTAATTTTAAGTTTAAGCTTGAAAACCTCCGCGTACTGCTAGGGGAGGTATTAGCGGCTCTGAATGATTGTAACACCGTTGCAATCCCAGAGAAATTATGTAGGCTGGATAGATACTATGCGGTACCGGCGAGTACTGACGTATTTCCTATACCTAAAAGGCTTACAGAGATAATTACTAAGGAGTGGGATAGGCCCGGTGTACCCTTTTCCCCCCCTCCTGTATTTAGAAAAATGTTTCCAATAGACGCCACCACACGGGACTTATGGCAGACGGTCCCTAAGGTGGAGGGAGCGGTTTCTACTCTGGCTAAGCGTACCACTATCCCGATGGAGGATAGCTGTGCCTTTTCAGATCCAATGGATAAAAAATTAGAGGGTTACCTTAAGAAAATGTTTGTTCAACAAGGTTTTATATTGCAACCCCTTGCATGTATTGCGTCTGTCACGGCCGCGGCCGCTTTTTGGTCCGAGTCCCTGGAAGAGACTCTTGACTCAATAACTATAGATGAGATTTCAAACAAGCTTAAAACACTTAAGCTAGCTAATTCATTTGTTTCAGATGCCGTAGTACATTTAACTAAACTTACGGCTAAGAATTCCGGATTCGCCATTCAGGCACGCAGAGCACTGTGGCTAAAATCCTGGTCAGCTGACGTTACTTCTAAATCTAAGTTACTTAACATACCTTTCAAAGGGCAGACCTTATTCGGGCCCGGTTTGAAAGAAATTATCGCTGACATTACAGGAGGTAAAGGCCATGCCCTGCCTCAAGACAGAGCCAAACCTAGGGCTAGACAGTCTAATTTTCGTTCCTTTCGTAATTTCAAGGCAGGAGCAGCATCAACTTCCTCTGCACCAAAACAGGAAGGAGCTGTTGCTCGCTACAGACAAGGCTGGAGACCTAACCAGTCCTGGAACAAGGGCAAGCAGGCCAGAAAACCTGCTGCTGCCCCTAAGACAGCATGAATTGAGGGCCCCCGATCCGGGAACGGATCTAGTGGGGGGCAGACTTTCTCTCTTCGCCCAGGCTTGGGCAAGAGATGTCCAGGATCCCTGGGCGTTAGAGATCATATCTCAGGGATATCTTCTGGACTTCAAATCCTCTCCCCCAAAAGGGAGATTTCATCTGTCAAGGTTGTCGACAAACCAAATAAAGAAAGAGGCGTTTCTACGCTGTGTACAAGATCTTTTACTAATGGGAGTGATCCATCCGGTTCCGCGGTCGGAACACGGACAGGGGTTTTACTCAAATCTGTTTGTGGTTGCCAAGAAAGAAGGAACCTTCAGACCAATCTTGGATTTAAAGATCCTAAACAAATTCCTAAGAGTTCCATCGTTCAAAATGGAAACTATTCGGACAATCCTACCCATGATCCAAAAGGGTCAGTACATGACCACAGTGGATTTAAAGGATGCTTACCTTCACATACCGATTCACAGAGATCATTACCGGTATCTAAGGTTTGCCTTCCTAGACAGGCATTACCAGTTTGTAGCTCTTCCATTCGGATTGGCTACGGCTCCAAGAATCTTCACAAAGGTTCTGGGTGCTCTTCTGGCGGTACTAAGACCGCGAGGAATTTTGGTAGCTCCGTACCTAGACGACATTCTGATACAAGCTTCAAGCTTTCAAACTGCCAAGTCTCATACAGAGTTAGTACTGGCATTTCTAAGGTCGCATGGGTGGAAGGTGAACGAAAAGAAGAGTTCTCTCTTTCCACTCACAAGAGTTCCCTTCTTGGGGACTCTTATAGATTCTGTAGAAATGAAGATCTACCTGACAGAAGACAGGTTAACAAAGCTTCAAAATGCTTGCCGTGTCCTTCATTCCATTCAACACCCGTCAGTGGCTCAATGCATGGAGGTGATCGGCTTAATGGTAGCGGCAATGGACATAGTACCCTTTGCACGCCTACATCTCAGACCGCTGCAATTGTGCATGCTAAGTCAGTGGAATGGGGATTACTCAGATTTGTCCCCTACTCTGAATCTGGATCAAGAGACCAGAAATTCTCTTCTATGGTGGCTTTCTCGGCCACATCTGTCCAGGGGGATGCCATTCAGCAGGCCAGATTGGACAATTGTAACAACAGACGCCAGCCTACTAGGTTGGGGCGCTGTCTGGAATTCTCTGAAGGCTCAGGGATCATGGACTCAGGAGGAGAGTCTCCTGCCAATAAACATTCTGGAATTGAGAGCAGTTCTCAATGCCCTTCTGGCTTGGCCCCAGTTAACAACTCGGGGGTTCATCAGGTTTCAGTCGGACAACATCACGACTGTAGCTTACATCAACCATCAAGGAGGGACAAGAAGCTCCCTAGCGATGATGGAAGTATCAAAGATAATTCGCTGGGCAGAGTCTCACTCTTGCCACCTATCAGCAATCCACATCCCGGGAGTGGAGAACTGGGAGGCGGATTTCCTAAGTCGTCAGACTTTTCATCCGGGGGAGTGGGAACTTCATCCGGAGGTCTTTGCCAAAATACTTCGACGTTGGGGCAAACCAGAAATAGATCTCATGGCGTCTCGACAGAACGCCAAGCTTCCTTGTTACGGGTCCAGATCCAGGGATCCGGGAGCGGTCCTGGTAGATGCTTTGACAGCACCTTGGACCTTCGGGAGGGCTTATGTGTTTCCACCCTTCCCGATGCTTCCTCGATTGATTGCCAGGATCAAACAGGAGAGAGCATCGGTGATTCTAATAGCGCCTGCGTGGCCACGCAGGACCTGGTATGCAGATCTAGTGGACATGTCATCCTGTCCACCTTGGTCTCTGCCTCTGAGACAGGACCTTCTGATCCAGGGTCCCTTCAAACATCAAAATCTAATTTCTCTGAAGCTGACTGCCTGGAAATTGAACGCTTGATTTTATCAAAACGTGGATTTTCTGAGTCAGTAATTGATACCTTAATACAGGCTAGGAAGCCTGTTACCAGAAAGATTTACCATAAAATATGGCGTAAATACTTATATTGGTGCGAATCCAAAGGTTACTCTTGGAGTAAGGTTAGGATTCCTAGGATATTGTCTTTTCTACAAGAAGGTTTAGAAAAGGGTTTATCCGCTAGTTCCTTAAAGGGACAGATCTCAGCTCTGTCCATTCTTTTACACAAACGTCTGTCAGAAGTTCCAGACGTTCAGGCTTTTTGTCAGGCTTTGGCCAGGATTAAGCCTGTGTTTAAAACTGTTGCTCCGCCATGGAGTTTAAACTTAGTTCTTAACGTTTTACAGGGTGTTCCGTTTGAACCCCTTCATTCCATTGATATAAAATTGTTATCTTGGAAAGTTCTGTTTTTAATGGCTATTTCCTTGGCTCGAAGAGTCTCTGAGTTATCGGCCTTACATTGTGATTCTCCTTATCTGATTTTTCATTCAGACAAGGTAGTTCTGCGTACTAAACCTGGGTTCTTACCTAAGGTGGTCACTAACAGGAATATCAATCAAGAGATTGTTGTTCCATCCTTGTGTCCTAATCCTTCTTCGAAGAAGGAACGACTTCTACACAATCTGGATGTAGTTCGTGCCCTGAAATTTTATTTACAGGCAACTAAAGATTTTCGACAAACGTCTTCCCTGTTTGTCGTTTATTCTGGTCAGAGGAGAGGTCAAAAAGCTTCTGCTACCTCTCTCTCTTTTTGGCTTCGTAGCATAATACGTTTAGCTTATGAGACTGCTGGACAGCAGCCTCCTGAAAGAATTACAGCTCATTCTACTAGAGCTGTGGCTTCCACTTGGGCCTTTAAGAATGAGGCCTCTGTTGAACAGATTTGCAAGGCTGCAACTTGGTCTTCTCTTCATACTTTTTCCAAATTTTACAAATTTGACACTTTTGCTTCTTCGGAGGCTGTTTTTGGGAGAAAGGTTCTTCAGGCAGTGGTTCCTTCCGTATAAAGATCCTGCCTGTCCCTCCCGTCATCCGTGTACTTTAGCTTTGGTATTGGTATCCCACAAGTAATGATGACCCGTGGACTGACCACACTTAACAGGAGAAAACATAATTTATGCTTACCTGATAAATTCCTTTCTCCTGTAGTGTGGTCAGTCCACGGCCCGCCCTGTTTTTTATGGCAGGTCTAAATTTTTAAATTATACTCCAGTCACCACTGCACCCTTTAGCTTCTCCTTTCTCGTTGGTTCTCGGTCGAATGACTGGGTGTGACGTAGAGGGGAGGAGCTATATAGCAGCTCTGCTGGGTGATCCTCTTGCACTTCCTGTTGGGGAGGAGCAAATATCCCACAAGTAATGATGACCCGTGGACTGACCACACTACAGGAGAAAGGAATTTATCAGGTAAGCATAAATTATGTTTTTTTTTTTCTTTTACATTTTGCAAGATGTCTCAATCTGATCCTGCCTCAGAAGTATCTGTTGGAACGTTGCAGCCTGACATCGGTTCTAACAAAGCTAAGTGCATTTGTTGTAAGATTGTGGAAATTATATCTCCGAATGTCATTTGTAAAAGTTGTCATGATAAACTTTTACATGCAGAGAATGTATCCATCAGTAATATTACATTGCCAGTTGCAGTTCCTTCAACTTCTAATGTACATGATATACCTAATGAATTTTAAAGAATTTATTTCTGATTCTATTCAGGCTTTGTCTGCATTTCCGCCTTCTAATAAACGTAAAAGGTCTTTTAAAACGTCTCATAAAGTTGATAAAATTTCAAATGACCGGCAACATAATGATTTTATTCCCCTCTGATGAGGATATATGATTCAGAAGATCCTTCCTCAGATATTGACACTGACAAATCTACTTATTTGTTTAAAATAGAGTATATTCATTCTTTGTTAAAAGAAGTGTTAATTACTTTGGATATTGAGGAAGATAGTCTTCTTGACATTAAGATTAGTAAGCGTTTTAAATGCTGTTTTTAAACCTCCTGTGGTTACTCCAGAGGTTTTTCCTATTCCTGATGCTATTTCTGATATGATTTATAAGGAATGGAATAAGCCAGGTACTCCTTTTATTCCTTCTTCAAGGTTTAAAAAATTGTATCCTTTACCAGCAATTTCTATAGAGTTTTGGGAAAAGATCCCCAAAGTTGATGGGGCTATTTCTACTCTTGCTAAACGTACCACTATTCCTATGGAAAACAGTACTTCTTTTAAAGATCCTTTAGATAGGAAACTTGAATCCTATCTAAGGAAAGCCTATTTATATTCAGGTCATCTTCTCAGGCCTGCAATTTCTTTGGCTGATGTTGCGGCTGCATCAACTTTTTGGTTGGAGAATTTAGCGCAACACGAATTGGATTCTGATTTGTCTAGCATTGTTCGTTTACTGCAACATGCTTATTTTATTTGTGATGCCATTTTTGATATTATCAAAATTGATGTTAGATCCATGTCTTTAGCTATTTTAGCTAGAAGAGCATTGTGGCTTAAATCTTGGAATGCTGATATGACATCTAAGTCCAGATTATTATCTTTTTTCTTTCCAAGGTAATAATTTATTTGGTTCTCAGTTGGATTCTATTATTTCAACTGTTACTGGAGGAAAGGGGTTTTTTCTGCCTCAGGATAAAATACCTAAGGGTAAATCTAAGGCTTCTAACCGTTTTCGTTCCTTTCGTCAAAATAAGGAACAAAAATCAAATCCTTCCCCCAAGGAATCTGTTTCCAATTGGAAGCCTTCCTCAAATTGGAATAAATCCAAGCCATTTATGAAACTAAAGTCTGCCCCTAAGTCCGCATGAAGGTGTGGCCCTCATTCCAGCTCAGCTGGTAGGGGGCATATTAAGGTTTTTCAAGGATTTTTGGATAAATTCTGTCCAAATCAATGGATTCAGAGCATTGTCTCTCAAGGGTATCGAATAGGATTCAGAGTAAGACCTCCTGTGAGAAGATTTTTTTTTTTTTTTCTCTCTCTCACGTATCCCAGCAAATCCAGTAAAAGCGCAGGCTTTCCTGAAGTGTGTTTCAGACCTGGAGTCTTCAGGGGTAATCATGCCGGTTCCTTTTCAGGAACAGGGTCTGGGGTTTTATTCAAATCTATTCATTGTCCCAAAGAAGGAAAATTCATTCAGACCAGTTCTGGATCTGAAAACTTTGAATCGTTATGTAAGAGTACCAACTTTCAAGATGGTGATTATAAGGACTATTCTGCCTTTTGTTCAGCAAGGACATTATATGTCTACAATAGACTTGCAGGATGCATACCTTCATATTCTGATTCATCCAGAACATTATCAGTTCCTGAGATTCTCTTTTCTAGACAAGCATTACCAATTTGTTGCTCTTCCATTTGGCCTAGCAACAGCTCCAGGAATCTTTTCAAAGGTTCTAGGTGCCCTACTCTCTGTAATCAGAGAGCCGGGTATTGCGGTGTTTCATTATTTGGACAATATCTTGGTACTAGCTCAGTCTTTACGTTCTGCAGAATCTCACATGAATCGACTAGTGTTGCTTCTTCAAAAACATGGTTGGCAGATCAATTTACCAAAAAGTTTCTTGATTCCTCAGACAAGGGTCACCTTTTTAGGTTTCCAGATAGATTCAGTGTCCATGACTCTGTCTCTAACAGACAAGAGACATTTGAAATTGGTTGCAGCCTGTCAGCACCTTCGGTCTCAGTCATTCCCTTCAGTGGCTATGTGCATGGAAGTTTTAGGCCTCATGACTGCAGCATCGGACGCTATTCCTTTTTGCTCGTTTTCACATGAGACCTCTCTAGCTTTGTATGCTGAATCAATGGTGCAGGGATTATACAAAGATATCACAGTTAATATCCTTAAATCCCAATGTTCGACACTCTGATGTGGTGGTTAAATCACCAGCGTTTAGTTCAAGGGGCTTCCTTTGTTCGGCCAAACTGGACTGTGATCACTACAGACGCAAGTCTTTCAGGTTGGGGATCTCTGACAGCGCTAGGGGTTTTGGAAATCTCAAGAGGCAAGATTACCAATCAACATTTTAGAACTCTGTGCAATTCTCAGAGTTCTTCAGTTTTGGCATCTGTTGAAGAGAGAACCATTCATTTGCTTTCAGACAGACAATATCACAACTGTGGCATATGTCAATCATCAGGGTGGGACTCACAGTCCCCAAGCAATGAAAGAAGTATCTCAGATACTTGCTTGGGTGGAATCCAGCTCCTGTCTAATCTCTGCGGTGCATATTCCAGGTGTAGACAATTGGGAGGCGGATTTATCTCAGCCGTCAGACTTTACATCCTGGGGAGTGGTCTCTCCATCCAGATGTATTTTCTCATTGTTCAGATGTGGGGTCTTCCAGAAATAGATCTCATGGCCTCTCATCTAAACAAGAAACTTCCCAGATACCTATCCAGGTCCAGGGATGTTCAGGCGGAAGCAGTGGATGCGCTGACACTTCCTTGGTGTTATCATCCTGCTCGCATTTTTGCGCCTCTAGTTCTTCTTCCAAGAGTGATATCCAAAATCATCATGGAACAATCGTTTGTGTTGCTGGTGGCTCCAGCATGGCCACACAGGTTTTTGTATACGGATCTTGTTAGGATGTCCAGTTGCCAACCTTAGCCACTTCCGTTAAGGCCGGACCTTCTGTCTCAAGGTCTGTTTTTCCATCAGGATCTCAAATCATTAAATTTGAAGGTATGGAAATTGAACTCTTAGTACTAAGTCATAGAGGTTTCTCTGACTTTGTGATTAACACTATGTTACAAGCTTGTAAATCTGTCTCTACAAAGATTTATCGAGTTTGGAAGACCTACATTTCCTGGTTTTCTTCTCATATTGGCATTCTTTTAGAATTCCTAGAATTCTACAGTTTCTTCAGGATGGTTTGGATAAGGGTTTGTCTGCAAGTTCCTTGAAGGGACACATCTCTGCCCTTTCTGTTTTATTTCACAGAAAGATTGCTAAACTTCCTGATATTCACTGTTTTGTACAGGCTTTAGTTTGTATTAAGCCCATCATTAAATCAATTTCTCCTCCTTGGAGTCTTAATTTGGTTTTGAAGGCGTTACAGGCTCCTCCATTTCAGCCTATGCATTCTTTGGACATTAAATTTCTTTCTTGGAAAGTGTTGTTCCTTTTGTCCATCTCTTCTGCTATAAGAGTTTCTGAGCCATCTGCTCTTTCTTGTGAATCTCCTTTTCTGATTTTTCATCAGGGTAAGGCGGTTTTGCGGACTTCATTTAAATTTTTGCCTAAAGTTGTGAATTCTAACAACATTAGTAGAGAAATTGTTGTCCCTTCCTTGTGTCCTAATCCTAAGAATTCTTTGGAAAGATCCTTAAATTCTTTGGATGTGGTAAGAGCTTTGAAATATTATGTGGAAGCTACTAAAGATTTCAGGAAGACTTCTATTCTATTTGTTATATTTTCTGGTCCTAGGAAAGGTCAGAAGGCCTCTATTTCCTTGGCTTCTTGATTAAAGCTTTTGGTTCATCAAGCTTATTTGGAGTCGGGTCAGGCCCCACCTCAGAGAATTACAGCTCATTCTACTAGATCAGTCTCCACTTTGTGGGCTTTTAAGAAAGAAGTTTCAGTTGATTAGATTTGCAAAGCAGCAACTTGGTCTTCTTTGCATACATTTACTTAAGTCTACCATTTTGATGTATTTGCTTCTTCAGAAGCAGTTTTTGGTAGAAAAGTTCTTCAGGCAGCTGTTTCAGTTTGATTCTTCTGCTGATGTTTTAAGTTTTTCTTTTCTTTACGAGAATAACTTATATTTTGGGTTGTGGATTATTTTTTCAGCGAGAAATGGCTGTTTATTTTTTTCCCTCCCTCTCTAGTGACTCTTGCATGGAGTTCCACATCTTGGGTATTGATATCCCATACGTCACTAGCTCATGGACTCTTGCCAATTACATGAAAGAAAACATAATTTATGTAAGAATTTACCTGATAAATTAATTTCTTTCATATTGGCAAGAGTCCACAAGGCCCACCCTTTTTAAGGTGGTTATGTTTTTTTTTGTATAAAGCACAATTATTTCCAAATTCCTTTGTTGATGCTTTTTACTCCTTTCTTTATCACCCCACTTCTTGACTATTCGTTAAACTGAATTGTGGGTGTGGTGAGGGGTGTATTTATAGGCATTTTGAGGTTTGGGAAACTTTGCCCCTCCCTGGTAGGATTGTATGTCCCATACGTCACTAGCTCATGGACTCTTGCCAATATGAAAGAAATTAATTTATCAGGTAAATTCTTACATAAATTATGTTATTTCCTTATACCTTGACTAAGGTTTCAGCTGAAGAAAAACGGACCCAAAGCATGATGCTGCCACCAAAATGCTTCACCGTGGGTATGGTGGTTTTTTGGTTATATGCAATGTTGTTTTTGCGCTGAACATATCTTTTTGGAATTATGGCCAAAAAGTTTAATCTTGGCTTCATCAAACCAGAACCTTTTGTGACATGCTTTTGGGAGACTTCAGATGTGTTTTTGCAAAATTTAACTTGGCTTGGATGTTTTTTTTTCCGTAAGCTTAGGCTTCTGTCTTGCCACTCTACCCCATAGCCCAGACCTATGAAGAATACGGGGGATTGTCACATGCACCACACAGCCAGTACTTGCCAGATATTCCTGCAGCTCTTTTAATGGTGCTGTAGGCATCTTGGCAGCCCCCCAGACCAGTTTTCTTCTCGTCTTTTCATCAATTTTGGAGGGATGTCCAGTTCTTAGTAATCTCACTGTTGCGCTATATTTTTTCCACTTGATGACTGTCTGCACTGTGTTCCATGGTATATCTAATGCCTTGGAAATTCTTTTGTACCGTTCTCCTGACTGATACCTTTTAACAATGAGATCCCTCTGATGCTTTGGAAGCTCTCTGCGAACCATGGCTTTTGCTGTAGGTTGTGAATAAGAAAATGTCAGGAAAGACCGACTAGAACAGCTGAACTTTATTTGGGGTTAATCAGAGGCATTTTAAATGATGGCAGGTGTGTACTGACTCCTATTGAACATGATTTTGAATGTGATTGTTCAATTCTAAACACAGCTACATCCCCAGTATGCAACCATATTTGTTTTTCTCACTTCCCTCCACCTAGAAGTTTGTTTTTCAATCAAGTTGTACAGTTTATAGGTGACAATAAAGGTGGGGAAAGTTCTGAAATGATTTAGCTTTGTCTCATTTTCTTTTACATCACAGACACCTGACATTTTAACAGGGGTGTGTAGACTTTATATATATATATATATATATATATATATATATATATATATATATATATATATATATATATATAATCTCTTTATCCTCATAGTGAGTAACATTGTGCTTGTTGCAAGAAATTCTGTGGGTTAGTGTGACACTGCTTTGTGTGCATTCTTCAGAAATTACTTGGTATGTAAGTTGTGGTGGAAACATTAAAGGGACACTAAAGTCAAAATACACTTTTGTGATTCAGATAGTGTGCAATTTTAAACCACTTCCCAAATTGATAATAGGAGTAAATTAGAACGTTGCTTAAAATTGCATGCTCTGAATCATGAAAGAAAAAATTTGTGTTTCACATACCTTTTTAACTGGGTTGTGACGTGTGTGTGTTGTAGCAGTGTTTGTGTTATGAGTGTGTATGAGTATTGTATGAGAGTTTTTATGTGTGTTATTACCTTTTACAATACTTTCAAGTTTGACTTCAATCAGGAATAAAATACCCACACGTTTTACTCATGTTGACAAAAAATTGCAGCTATTACTATAGAAATAGTCAGAAAAATTGTGGGACCAGCACACCTTTAAATGTATAAATGTCCAATAGACAACAAGGTGTGGGTGCAAACAAATATAGAGCCAAACCCCTTAGCTCCAAAGTAGTAGAATCCAGAAGAAAAGGTTGCACTCTTAAATGTGGAAGTGAAAAAAACCTTTATTAGGTAAACAGCAACATTTCGGGGCACCTGCCCCTTTTGTCAAGCTAAAAATGTAATGCACATACAGACAATATATAGCAATACTAATTAAAACAAGGACCAATGGGAACACACATGATGGGTGGGGTTATAAACCATCTTACATGAGGAACTACAACAACAAATTTAACCCTATAGTGCCCTTTTTAATGTGTCCTAAAGGGCATAGATTTAAAAACAGTATGAGAGGAAGCAAGAATTTGCCCAGCCACATAGAACATATCACACCCTTGTATAAGAATATAGTCAAGCTTTAAACTTTATATGATAACTGAGCCAGTATAGATAGAAGAATCACAGAATTGGATTAAGATCAAATTCCCTATTCATGCCTTTGGGGTGTAATGTGTCTAATTTCCATATCCATTTGACCTCTTTGTAAAGAAGATCTCTCTGTATATCACCCCCCTAGGCTTTCTCTTAATTTGGTCTAGTACCATAAAACGTAATTGATTGACCTGGTGGCCCATTTGTAAAAAATGAGCCGGTACTGGGAGGTCTTTAGTCCCTGTATTTCTAATATTAGATTTGTGTTGGCCAATACGATCCCTTATTCTTTGGGTGGTCTCGCCTATGTATAGAAGCCCACATGGGCATTTTAGGGCATACACAACATAAGATGAATTACAGGTATATTAACTAGGTATTTTAAATTTACAGCCTGAGGAGTAAGGATGGCAAATGTCACTGTTACAGTGGGAACATCCAAGGCATGGGAAGGTATCATTTCTAGGTTTACCAAAGAATGGAGATACTTTGTTATCTGAATGAACAACTGCTTTGGTTATCCTTCTCCCACATGTATACCCTTTACGGTACGCTGCTCTAGGTATTTGACTAAACTCATTAATGTCAGGACAAGAATCTCTTAGGATATGCCAATTGTGCTTAAGTATGCCTTGTACCTTATTGCTAAGAGTATTGTATGTGCTAACAAAGGTGAGTCTGTCATTCTGTGGACTGTGATGTTTATTATAAATATTTGATCTCACATGTATCAACTCTGAATTGGGATATCCCCATTTTTCGAATTTGGATTGAATTTCATTCAATCTACATTCTTTTTTTAATAGGGTCCGATACAATCCTATCAACTCTTGAAAACTGGGATTTAGGCACATATTTAAATATAGCCGGTGGATGAATTGTTGTCTTGTTTAGATGTAAATTGTATGAATGACACTGATCTCTTGATATCATGACCTTAATCCAATTCCGGGATTTTTCTATCTATAATGGCTCAGTTATCATACAAAGTTATCACATAAAGTTTAAAGCTTGACTATATTTTTATAAAAGGGTGTGATATGTTCTATGTGGCTGTGCAAATTCTTGCTTCCTCTCATACTGTATTTAAATCTAGGCCCTTTGGGACACAATTAAAAAAGGGCACTATAGGGTTAAATTTGTTGTTGTAGTTCCTCATGTGAGATTGTTTATAATCCCGTCCATCATGTGTGTTCCCATTGGTCCTTGTTTTAATTAGTATTGTATATATATTCTCTGTATGTGCATTACATTTTTAGCTTGAAAAAGGGGCAGGTGCCTCGGAACATTGCTGTTCACCTAATAAAGGTTTTTTCACTTCCACATTTTCTTCTTGATATTACTGCAGAAATGTTCAGACCAAGTATTAAAAATAGGGTTACAAAGGTACATGCTATCATGGCACTGGATCTTGAGGGAAACAAGTTTGAAGAACCCTGCTTTAGAGCGCCCAGGCACCATAAAAAGAAACTGTAAAATTATCTTAAGAAAGGGGGGACAACAGAGTAAACAGTGCAGATTCATAAAAAGCCATAACATGGGCACACACCCAAAATAAGAAACCCCCACCATTAACTCTCTGCAGCAACATCTTATCCCTTCAGCCCACTCCTGTTATAGGAGTGATAAAGAACAGAATTTATGCTTGCCTGATAAATTTCTTTCTCTTGTGATGTATCGAGTCCACGGATTCATCCATACTTGTGGGATATTCTCCTTCCCAACAGGAAGTGGCAGAGAGAGCACCCACAGCAGAGCTGTCTATATAGCTCCTCCCTTAGCTCCATCCCCCAGTCATTCGACCGAAGGCTAGGAAGAAAAAGGAGAAACTGTAGGGTGCAGTGGTGACTGAAGTTTTTTAAATAAAAATATACTACCTGTCTTAAATAGACAGGGTGGGCCGTGGACTCGATACATCACAAGAGAAAGAAATTTATCAGGTAAGCATAAATTCTGTTTTCTCTTGTAAGATGTATCGAGTCCACTGATTCATCCATACTTGTGGGATACCAATACCAAAGCTTTAGGACACGGATAAAGGGAGGGACAAGACAGGTACCCTAAACGGAAGGCACCACTGCTTGTAGAACCTTTCTCCCAAAAATAGTCTCCGAAGAAGCAAAAGTATTGAATTTGGAAAAAGTATGAAGCTAAGACCAAGTCGCCGCCTTACAAATCTGTTCAACAGAAGCCTCATTTTTAAAAGCCCATGTGGAAGCCACTGCTCTAGTAGAATGAGTAGTAATTCTTTCAGGAGGCTGCTGGCCATCAGTCTCATAAGCCATATGGATGATGCTTTTCAGCCAAAAAGAAAGAGAGGTAGCCGCAGCCTTTTGACCTCTCCGCTTACCAGAATAGACAACAAACAATGAAGATGTTTGACGGAAATCTTTGGTTGCTTGTAAGTAGAACTTTAAAGCACAAACCACATCAAGATTGTGCAACAGACGTTCCTTCTTTGAAGGATTAGGACACAGCAAAGGAACAACAATTTCCTGATTGATATTCCTATTATAAACAACCTTAGGAAGGAATCCAGGTTTGGTACATAAAACCACCTTATCTGCATGGAAAACAAGATAAGGTGAGTCACACTGTAAAGCAGATAACTCAGAAACTCTTCGAGCCGAAGAGATAGCTACTAAAAACAAAACTTTCCAAGATAGAAGCTTAATATCTATGGAATGCATAGGTTCAAACGGAACACCTTGAACTTTAAGAACCAAATTTAGGCTCCATGGCGGAGCAACAGGTTTAAATACAGGCTTGATCCTGACCAAGGCCTGACTAAATGCTTGAACGTCTGGAACATCTGCCAGACGTTTGTGTAAAAGAATAGACAGAGCAGATATTTGTCCCTTTAAGGAACTAGCTGATAATCCTTTCTCCAATCCTTCTTGGAGAAAGGGCAAAATTCTAGGAATCCTAATCATACTCCATGAGTAACCCTTGGATTCACACCAACAAAGATATTTGCGCCAAATCTTATGATAGATTTTCCTGGTAACAGGCTTTCTAGCCTGAATCAGGGTATCAATGACCGACTTAGAGAAACCACGCTTTGATAGAATCAGGCGTTCAATCTCCAAGCAGTCAGACGCAGAGAAATTAGATTTGGATGCTTGAACGGACCTTTGATTAGAAGGTCCTGCCTCATTGGCAGAGTCCACGGTGGAACAGATGACATGTCCACCAGGTCTGCATACCAAGTCCTGCGTGGCCACCAAAGCTCTCTCCTGCTTGATTCTGGCAACCAGACGTGGGAGGAGAGGAAACGGTGGAAATACATAAGCCAGATTGAAGGACCAGGGCACTGCTAGAGCATCTATCAGTACTGCATGGGGATCCCGGGACCTGGACTCGTAACGAGGAAGTTTGACATTCTGTCGGGACGCCATCAGATCCAATTCTGGTGTGCCCCATAGCTGAGTCAGCTGGGCAAATACCTCCAGATGGAGCTCCCACTCCCCCGGATGAAAAGTCTGACAACTTAGGAAATCCGCCTCCCAGTTCTCTACCCCTGGGATATGGATTGCTAAGAGATAGCAAGAGTGATCCTCCGCCCATCGGATTATTTTGGTTACCTCCATCATCGCTAGAGAACTCCGTGTTCCTCCTTGATGATTGATATAGGCTACAGTCGTGATGTTGTCCGACTGAAATCTGATGAATTTGGCCGCAGCTAGCTGAGGCCACGCCTGAAGCGCATTGAATATCGCTCTCAGTTCTAGAATGCTTATCGGGAGGAGAGATTCCTCCCGAGACCATAAGCCCTGTGCTTTCAGGGATTTCCAGACTGCACCCCAGCCTAGCAGGCTAGCATCTATTGTTACTATGAGCCACTCTGGCCTACGGAAACGCATTCCCTGAGACAGGTGGTCCTGAGACAACCACCAGAGAAGAGAATCTCTGGTCTCTTGGTCCAGATGCAGTTGAGGAGATAAATCTGCATAATCCCCATTACACTGTTTTGAGCATGCATAGTTGCAGTGGTCTGAGGTGTAGGCGGGCATCAGGAACTATGTCCATTGTCGCTACCATGAGTCCGATTACCTCCATACACTGAGCCACTGATGGCCGAGGAATGGAATGAAGAGCTCGGCAAGTGATTAAAAGTTTTGATTTTCTGACCTCCGTCAGAAATATTTTCATTTCTACCGAGTCTATCAGAGTCTCTAGGAACGAAACTCTTGTGAGAGGGATGAGAGAACTCTTTTTTATGTTCACCTTCCACCCGTGAGATCTCAGAAAAGCCAACACGATGTCCGTGTGAGACTTGGCTAGCTGGAAAGTCGAGGCCTGAATTAAGATGTCGTCTAGATAAGGCACCAGTGCTATACCCCGCAGTCTTAGAACCGCCAAAAGGGACCCTAGCACCTTTGTGAAAATTCTGGGAGCCGTGGCCAACCCGAAGGGAAGGGCCACAAACTGGTAATGCCTGTCCAGAAGGCGAATCTGAGGAATTGATGATAATCTATGTGAATAGGGATGTGTAGATACGCATCCTTTAAATCCACGGTAGTCATATATTGACCCTCCTGGATCAGAGGAAGAATAGTCCGAATAGTCTCCATCCTGAAAGATGGTACTCTGAGGAATTTGTTTAGAATTTTGAGATCCAAGATTGGTCTGAAAGTTCCTTCTTTTTTGGGAACCACAAACAGGTTGGAGTAAAAACCTAGCCCTTGTTCTGCTCTTGGAACTGGGTGGATCACTCCCATGGTATGTAGGTCTTCTACACAGAGTAAGAACACCTCTCTCTTTGTCTGGTTTGCAGACAATTGAGAAATGGGAAATCTCCCCCTTGGGGGGGGGGAGTCTTTGAAGTCCAGAAGATATCCTTGGGACACAATTTCTAAAGCCCAGGAATCGTGAACATCTCTTGCCCAAGCCTGAGCAAAGAGAGAGAGTCTGCCCCCTACTAGATCCGGTCCCGGATTGGAGGCTACCCCTTCATGCTGTCTTAGAGGCAGCAGCAGGCATCTTGGCCTGTTTACCTTTGTTCCAAGCCTGGTTAGGACTCCAGACTGATTTGGATTGGACAGAATTCCCCTCTTGCTTTGCTGCAGGGGAAGCTGAAGCGGGACCACCCTTGAAGTTCCGAAAGGAACGAAAATTATTTTGTTTGGTCCTCATCTTATTTGTTTTATCCTGAAGGAGGGCATGGCCTTTCCCTCCAGTAATGTCTGAAATAATTTCTTTCAGTGCAGGCCCGAATAGGGTCTTTCCTTTGAAAGGGATGTTCAACAATTTAGATTTTGATGACACATCAGCAGACCAGGACTTAAGCCATAACGCCCTGCGTGCTAAAATGGCAAAACCTGAATTCTTTGCCGCCAATTTAGCCATTTGGAAAGCGGCATCTGTAATGAAAGAATTAGCCAACTTAAGGACCTTAATTCTATCCATAATATCCTCTAATGGAGTCTCCACCTGAAGAGCCTCTTCTAGAGCCTCAAACCAGAAAGCAGCTGCAGTAGTTACAGGAACAATGCATGCAATAGGTTGGAGAAGAAAACCTTGATGAACAAAAATTTTCTTTAGGAGACCCTCTAATTTATTATCCATAGGATCTATGAAAGCACAACTGTCTTCGATAGGTATAGTTGTACGCTTAGCAAGAGTAGAAATAGCTCCCTCCACCTTAGGAACAGTCTGCCACGAGTCCTGTATGGTGTCAAATATGGGAAACATTTTCTTAAAAACAGGAGGGGGAGCGAACGGAATATCTGGTCTATCCCACTCCTTAGTAACAATAGTCACAATCCTCTTAGGGACTGGAAAAACATCAGTGTAAACAGGAACCTCTAAGTATCTGTCCATTTTACACAATTTCTCTGGGACCACTATAGGGTCACAATCGTCTAGAGTAGCTAATACCTTCTTGAGCAATAAGCGGAGGTGATCAAGCTTAAATTTAAAGGCCATCATATCAGAATCTGTCTGAGGGAGCGTCTTTCCTGAATCAGAAATCTTTCCCTCAGATAACAAATCCCTTACCCCTACTTCAGAACATTGTGAGAGTATATCGGATACGGTTACTAAAGCGTCAGACAGCTCAGCATTTGTTCTTAACCCAGAGCTGTCACGCTTTCCTTGTAAACCACAGTTATGAATAAAACCCTCACAGAGGTTTTCTCTAAACTGCCTGGCCATGTCTTGTAAAGTAAATGAATTAGACGCACTAGAGGTACTTGGCGTCACTTGTGCGGGCGTTACTGGTTGTGACACTTGGGGAGAGCTAGATGCAAAACCCTCATTTCCTTCTAACTGAGAATCATCTATTGCAATATTTTAAAGTGCTAAAATATGCTCTTTATAATTTATAGACATATCAGTGCAAGTGGGACACATTCTAAGAGGGGGTTCCACAATGGCTTCTAAACACATAGAACAAGGATTTTCCTTGGTGTCAGACATGTTAAACAGGCTAGTAATGTAACAAGCAAGCTTGGAAAACACTTTAATCAAAGTAAATAACACTTTAAACAAAAACGGTACTGTGCCTTTAAGAGAAAAAAAGCTGCACAAACTCTGCAAAACAGTGTAAAAAAGCAGTAAACACCACAAAATTTTTACAGTAGCATCATAAAGCCTTAGTAACTTTGCATCACTATGCAAATAAACAATTAACCCCTTAATGTAAAAACCGGATTGAAAAAACTTCAGAACTGGTAAAATAACGTTCAGCACCTTGCCACAGCTCTGCTGTGGCGCCTACCTGCCCTTTAGGAACGATTTGTGGGGGGAAAAACCTCTTTACAGCCCTCAAATACAGCAGGAATCTCTGGAGAAGTAGCTGGATGCTTCTGAGGTAAAACTGTGCAAAAATAGGCCCCTCCCACCTTACTCGATTTTATGGGGCCTAAAAGAAACACCACAGAGTGTTTCTTAAACTAGCTATGTGGGTTAATAACCCTTAAATAAGCCACAAAGACCCCTTAAAGTCCCTCAAAAAACGTTATATTTGCATATTGAACTAAAACGTTTTTTCCTATCAGTGTCACCAGTAACTATGAGCTCTTTATGCAAGCTTGGATTCCTCTTTTACTGAATACAGCTTACCTTTCCCTCATGGGGATATTGCCAGCCTTTTCTAGAAATAAAACAGTCTGTCTAGAAAAAAATAGACTGAACATACCTTAATGCAGTTTAGCCTGCAAACTGTTCCCCCAACTGAAGTTTTCCTGTACTCTTCAGCCCTTGTGAGAACAGCAGTGGATCTTAGTTAGAAAATGCTAAGATCATTATCCTCCTTGCAGAAATCTTCATCCCTTTTCTGCCAGAGAGTAAATAGTACACACCGGTACCATTTAAAATAACAAACTTATGTTTGAGAAAATAAAAACTTAACATTTTTGTCACCACACTCACTTTGCCCTTCCTAGCAGTTAAGCAGGCAGAGAGAATGACTGGGGGTGGAGCTAAGGGAGGAGCTATATAGACAGCTCTGCTGTGGGTGCTCTCTCTGCCACTCCCTGTTGGGAAGGAGAATATCCCACAAGTATGGATGAATCCGTGGACTCGATACATCTTACAAGAGAAATATCCATCTTTATGCAAGTGGGTAGCCTTAGTAAGATAGTAGGACATGCTGGGGAAAGAGGGGAAACTGCATCCACCAAACTTGTTCCACCAAAGCTCTGCTATTCTTATGACTGTCCTGCAGTCTCATCCAGGTTTGTATAGGCCACCACTACCCTACTTAAATTAGACATGTGCGGTTCGTTTCGGATTAATTCGGAAATTCGGTAAATTCGGAGATTCGGATCGATTCGGATTTCCGAATTAAAATACTTCCGAATCTACCGAATGAATCCGAAATAGCTGCCGTATCTCCGAATAAATCCGAATTAGCTCGTTAAGATTCGGCATTTCCCCATAGGAAACAATGGGAGTTTCGGCTGAAAAAAAACTAACACCGCAGCCCCATTGTTTCCTATGGGGAAACACTAAGTCTGCACCTAACACCCTAACATGTACCCCGAGTCTCTAAACACCCCTAATCTAACACTTATTAACCCCTAATCTGCTGCCTCCGCTATCGCTGACACCTGCATTATTTTATTAACCCCTAATCTGCCGACCGAATATCGCCGCCGCCTACATTATAACTATTAACCCCTAACCTGCTGTCCCTAACACCGCCGACCCCTACATTATAGTTATTAACCCCTAATCTGCCTCCCCCAACGTCGCCGCAATCTAACTATAAGTATTAACCCCTAATCTGCCGACCCGATATCGCCGCCTACATTATAGCTATTAACCCCTAACCTGCTGTCCCTAACACCGCCGACCCCTACATTATAGTTATTAACTCCTAATCTGCCTCCCCCCAACGTCGCCGCAATCTAACTACAAGTATTAACCCCTAATCTGCCGACCGCAAATCGCCGCCACTATAATAAATGTATTAACCCCTAAACCGCCGCACTCCCGCCTCGCAAACACTATAATACATTTTATTAACCCCTAATCTGCCCTCCCTAACATCGCCGCCACCTACCTACAATTATTAACCCCTAATCTCCCGCCCCCATCGTCGCCGCTACTATAATAAGGTTATTAACCCCTAAAGCTAAGTCTAACCCTAACACTAACACCCACTAACTTAAATATAATTTAAATAAAACGAAATAAGTTTACTATAGTTAAATAAATGAATCCTATTTAAAACTAAAGACTTACCTGTAAAATAAACCCTAAGATAGCTGCAATATAACTAATAGTTACATTGTAGCTATTTTAGCATTTATTTTTATTTTACAGGCAACTTTGTATTTATTTTAACTAGGTACAATAGTTATTAAATAGTTAATAACTATTTAATAACTACCTAGCTAAAATAAATACAAATTTACCTGTAAAATAAATCCTAACCTAAGTTACACTAACACCTAACACTACACTATCATTAAATTAACTAAATAAATGAATCATATTTAAAACAAAATACTTACCTGTAAAATAAACCCTAATATAGCTGCAATATAACTAATAGTTACATTGTAGCTATTTTAGCATTTATATTTATTTTACAGACAACTTTGTATTTATTTTAACTAGGTACAATAGCTATTAAATAGTTATTGACTAATTAATAGCTACCTAGTTAAAATAATTACAAAATTACCTGTAAAATAAATCCTAACCTAAGTTACAATTAAACCTAACACTACACTGTCATTAAATAAATTAACTACAATTATCTACAATTAAATAAACTAAAGTACAAAACCCCCCACTAAATTACAAAAAAAAACAAACACTAAATTACAAAAAATAAAAAAATATTACAAGAATTTTAAACTAATTACACCTAATCTAAGCCCCCTAATAAAATAACAAAGTAAAAAAAAATGCCCTACCCTATACTAAATTACAAAAGTTAACAGCTCTATTACCTTACCAGCCCTGAACAGGGCCCTTTGCGGGGCATGCCCCAAAGAAAACAGCTCTTTTGCCTGTAAAAAAAAAACACAATCCCCCCCCCACATTACAACCCACCACCCACATACCCCTACTCTAACCCAAACCCCCCTTAAATAAACCTAACACTACCCCCCTGAAGATCTCCCTACCTTGAGTCGTGTTCACCCAGCCGGGCCGAAGTCTTCATCCGATGGGGCAGAAGAGTACATCCAGACCGGCAGAAGTCTTCATCCAAGCGGGGCAAGAAGAGGTCTTCCATCCATCATACAAGTACCAAAATACAAACAAACACTAAATTAGCAAAAATAATAAAATATTACAATAATTTTAAACTAATTACACCTAATCTAAGCCCCCTACTAGCTATTAATATAGCTTCAATATAACTAATAGTTACATTGTAGCTATTTTAGGATTTATATGTATTTTACAGGCAACTTTGTATTTATTTTAACTAGGTACAATAGTTATTAAATAGTTAATAACTATTTAATAACTACCTAGCTAAAATAAATACAAATTTACCTGTAAAATAAATCATAACCTAAGTTACAATTACACCTAACACTACACTATCATTAAATTAACTAAATAAATGAATCCTATATAAAACTAAAGACTTACCTGTAAAATAAACCCTAATATAGCTGCAATATAACTAATAGTTACATTATAGCTATTTTAGCATTTATATTTATTGTACAGGCAACTTTGTATTCATTTTAACTAGGTTCAATAGCTATTAAATAGATATTGACTATTTAATAGCTACCTAGTTAAAATAATTACAAAATTACCTGTAAAATAAATCCTAACCTAAGTTACAATTAAACCTAACACTACACTATCATTAAATAAATTAACTACAAGTACCTACAATTAAATGCAATTAAAAAAACTAAACTAAAGTACAAACCCCCCCCCCCACTAAATTACAAAAAATAAAAAAATATTACAAGAATTTAAACTAATTACACCTAATCTAAGCCCCCTAATAAAATAACAAAGCCCCCCAAAATAAAAAAAATGCCCTAACCTATACTAAATTACAAAAGTTAACAGCTCTATTACCTTACCAGCCCTGAACAGGGCCCTTTGTGGGGCATGCCCCAAAGAAAACAGCTCTTTTGCCTGTAAAAAAAAAACACAATCCCTCCCCCCACATTACAACCCACCACCCACATACCCCTACTCTAACCCAAACCCCCCTTAAATAAACCTAACACTACCCCCCTGAAGATCTCCCTACCTTGAGTCGTGTTCACCCAGCCGGGCCGAAGTCTTCATCCGATGGGGCAGAAGAGGACATCCAGACCGGCAGAAGTCTTCATCCAAGCGGGGCAAGAAGAGGTCTTCCATCCATCAGAAAAGTACAAAAAAACAAACAAACACTAAATTAGCAAAAATAATAAAATATTACAATAATTTTAAACTAATTACACCTAATCTAAGCCCCCTACTAGCTATTAATATAGCTACAATATAACTAATAGTTACATTGTAGCTATTTTAGGATTTATATTTATTTTACAGGCAACTTTGTATTTATTTTAACTAGGTACAATAGCTATTAAATAGTTAATAACTACCTAGCTAAAATAAATACAAATTTACCTGTAAAATAAACCCTAACCTAAGTTACAATTACACCTAACACTACACTGTCATTAAATTAACTAAATAAATTAATCCTATATAAAACTAAATACTTACCTGTAAAATAAACCCTAATATAGCTACAATATAACTAATAGTTACATTGTAGCTATTTTAGCATTTATATTTATTTTACAGGCAACTTTGTATTTATTTTAACTAGGTACAATAGCTATTAAATAGTTATTGACTAATTAATAGCTACCTAGTTAAAATAATTACAAAATTACCTGTAAAATAAATCCTAACCTAAGTTACTATTAAACCTAACACTACACTATCATTAAATAAATTAACTACAAGTACCTACAATTAAATACAATGAAATAAACTAAACTAAAGTACAAAAAAAACAAACACTAAATTACAAAAAATAAAAAAAATTACAAGAATTTTAAACTAATTACACCTAATCTAAGCCCCCTAATAAAATAACAAAGCCCCCCAAAATAAAAAAATGCCCTACCCTATACTAAATTACAAAAGTAATCAGCTCTATTACCTTACCAGCCCTTAAAAGGGCCTTTTGCGGGGGCATGCCCCAAAGAAAACAGCTCTTTTGCCTGTAAAAAAAACACAATCCCCCCCCCCACATTACAACCCACCACCCACATACCCCTACTCTAACCCAAACCCCCCTTAAATAAACCTAACACTACCCCCCTGAAGATCTCTCTACCGTGTCTTCACCCAGCCGGGCCGAAGTCTTCATCCGATGGGGCAGAAGAGGACATCCAGACCGGCAGAAGTCTTCATCCAAGCGGGGCAAGAAGAGGTCTTCCATCCATCAGAAGTCTTGATCCAGGCGGCATCTTCTCTGTTCATCCATCCGGAGCGGAGCGGCAGCATCCTGAAGACATCCCACGCAGAGCATCCTCTTCTTTCTTGATCCGACGACTAGGTGACTGTACCTTTAAGTGACGTCATCCAAGATGGCGTCCCTTGAATTCTGATTGGCTGATAGGATTCTATCAGCCAATCGGAATTAAGGTAGGAAAAATCTGATTGGCTGATTTAATCAGCCAATCAGATTCAAGTTCAATCCGATTGGCTGATGGAATCAGCCAATCAGATTGACCTCGCATTCTATTGGCTGTTCCAATCAGCCAATAGAATGCGAGCTCAATCTGATTGGCTGATTGGATCAGCCAATCGGATTGAACTTGAATCTGATTGGCTGATTGAATCAGCCAATCAGATTTTTCCTACCTTAATTCCGATTGGCTGATAGAATCCTATCAGCCAATCAGAATTCAAGGGACGCCATCTTGGATGACGTCACTTAAAGGTACAGTCACCTAGTCGTCGGATCAAGAAAGAAGAGGATGCTCTGCGTGGGATGTCTTCAGGATGCTGCCGCTCCGCTCCGGATGGATGAACAGAGAAGATGCCGCCTGGATCAAGACTTCTGATGGATGGAAGACCTCTTCTTGCCCCGCTTGGATGAAGACTTCTGCCGGTCTGGATGTCCTCTTCTGCCCCATCGGATGAAGACTTCGGCCCGCTGGGTGAAGACACGGTAGAGAGATCTTCAGGGGGGTAGTGTTAGGTTTATTTAAGGGGGGTTTGGGTTAGAGTAGGGGTATGTGGGTGGTGGGTTGTAATGTGGGGGGGGTATTGTGTTTTTTTTTACAGGCAAAAGAGCTGTTTTCTTTGGGGCATGCCCCCGCAAAAGGCCCTTTTAAGGGCTGGTAAGGTAATAGAGCTGATTACTTTTGTAATTTAGTATAGGGTAGGGCATTTTTTTATTTTGGGGGGCTTTGTTATTTTATTAGGGGGCTTAGATTAGGTGTAATTAGTTTAAAATTCTTGTAATTTTTTTTATTTTTTGTAATTTAGTGTTTGTTTTTTTTGTACTTTAGTTTAGTTTATTTCATTGTATTTAATTGTAGGTACTTGTAGTTAATTTATTTAATGATAGTGTAGTGTTAGGTTTAATAGTAACTTAGGTTAGGATTTATTTTACAGGTAATTTTGTAATTATTTTAACTAGGTAGCTATTAATTAGTCAATAACTATTTAATAGCTATTGTACCTAGTTAAAATAAATACAAAGTTGCCTGTAAAATAAATATAAATGCTAAAATAGCTACAATGTAACTATTAGTTATATTGTAGCTATATTAGGGTTTATTTTACAGGTAAGTATTTAGTTTTATATAGGATTAATTTATTTAGTTAATTTAATGACAGTGTAGTGTTAGGTGTAATTGTAACTTAGGTTAGGGTTTATTTTACAGGTAAATTTGTATTTATTTTAGCTAGGTAGTTATTAACTATTTAATAGCTATTGTACCTAGTTAAAATAAATACAAAGTTGCCTGTAAAATAAATATAAATCCTAAAATAGCTACAATGTAACTATTAGTTATATTGTAGCTATATTAATAGCTAGTAGGGGGCTTAGATTAGGTGTAATTAGTTTAAAATTATTGCAATATTTTATTATTTTTGCTAATTTAGTGTTTGTTTTTTTTTTTGTACTTTTCTGATGGATGGAAGACCTCTTCTTGCCCCGCTTGGATGAAGACTTCTGCCAGTCTGGATGTCCTCTTCTGCCCCATCGGATGAAGACTTCGGCCCGGCTGGGTGAACACGACTCAAGGTAGGGAGATCTTCAGGGGGTTAGTGTTAGGTTTATTTAAGGGGGGTTTGGGTTAGAGTAGGGGTATGTGGGTGGTGGGTTGTAATGTGGGGGGGGGGGATTGTGTTTTTTTTTACAGGCAAAAGAGCTGTTTTCTTTGGGGCATGCCCCGCAAAAGGCCCTGTTCAGGGCTGGTAAGGTAATAGAGCTGTTAACTTTTGTAATTTAGTATAGGGTAGGGCATTTTTTTTATTTTGGGGGGCTTTGTTATTTTATTAGGGGGCTTAGATTAGGTGTAATTAGTTTAAAATTCTTGTAATATTTTTTTATTTTTTGTAATTTAGTGGGGGGGGGTTGTACTTTAGTTTAGTTTTTTAATTGTATTTAATTGTAGGTACTTGTAGTTAATTTATTTAATGATAGTGTAGTGTTAGGTTTAATTGTAACTTAGGTTAGGATTTATTTTACAGGTAATTTTGTAATTATTTTAACTAGGTAGCTATTAAACAGTAAATATCTATTTAATAGCTATTGTACCTAGTTAAAATAAATACAAAGTTGCCTGTACAATAAATATAAATGCTAAAATAGCTACAATGTAACTATTAGTTATATTGCAGCTATATTAGGGTTTATTTTACAGGTAAGTCTTTAGTTTTATATAGGATTCATTTATTTAGTTAATTTAATGATAGTGTAGTGTTAGGTGTAATTGTAACTTAGGTTATGATTTATTTTACAGGTAAATTTGTATTTATTTTAGCTAGGTAGTTATTAAATAGTTATTAACTATTTAATAGCTATTGTACCTAGTTAAAATAAATACAAAGTTGCCTGTAAAATAAATATAAATCCTAAAATAGCTACAATGTAACTATTAGTTATATTGAAGCTATATTAATAGCTAGTAGGGGGCTTAGATTAGGTGTAATTAGTTTAAAATTATTGTAATATTTTATTATTTTTTGTAATTTAGTGTTTGTTTGTATTTTGGTACTTGTATGATGGATGGAAGACCTCTTCTTGCCCAGCTTGGATGAAGACTTCTGCCGGTCTGGATGTCCTCTTCTGCCCCATCGGATGAAGACTTCGGCCCGGCTGGGTGAACACGACTCAAGGTAGGGAGATCTTCAGGGGGGTAGTGTTAGGTTTATTTAAGGGGGGTTTGGGTTAGAGTAGGGGTATGTGGGTGGTGGGTTGTAATGTGGGGGGGGGATTGTGTTTTTTTTTTTACAGGCAAAAGAGCTGTTTTCTTTGGGGCATGCCCCGCAAAGGGCCCTGTTCAGGGCTGGTAAGGTAATAGAGCTGTTAACTTTTGTAATTTAGTATAGGGTAGGGCATTTTTTTTATTTTGGGGGGCTTTGTTATTTTATTAGGGGGCTTAGATTAGGTGTAATTAGTTTAAAATTCTTGTAATATTTTTTTATTTTTTGTAATTTAGTGTTTGTTTTTTTTTGTAATTTAGTGGGGGGGTTTTGTACTTTAGTTTATTTAATTGTAGATAATTGTAGGTACTTGTAGTTAATTTATTTAATGACAGTGTAGTGTTAGGTTTAATTGTAACTTAGGTTAGGATTTATTTTACAGGTAATTTTGTAATTATTTTAACTAGGTAGCTATTAATTAGTCAATAACTATTTAATAGCTTTTGTACCTAGTTAAAATAAATACAAAGTTGCCTGTAAAATAAATATAAATGCTAAAATAGCTACAATGTAACTATTAGTTATATTGCAGCTATATTAGGGTTTATTTTACAGGTAAGTATTTTGTTTTAAATATGATTCATTTATTTAGTTAATTTAATGATAGTGTAGTGTTAGGTGTTAGTGTAACTTAGGTTAGGATTTATTTTACAGGTAAATTTGTATTTATTTTAGCTAGGTAGTTATTAAATAGTTAATAACTATTTAATAACTATTGTACCTAGTTAAAATAAATACAAAGTTGCCTGTAAAATAAAAATAAATCCTAAAATAGCTACAATGTAACTATTAGTTATATTGCAGCTATCTTAGGGTTTATTTTACAGGTAAGTCTTTAGTTTTAAATAGGATTCATTTATTTAACTATAGTAAACTTATTTCGTTTTATTTAAATTATATTTAAGTTAGGGGGTGTTAGTGTTAGGGTTAGATTTAGGTTTAGGGGTTAATAACCTTATTATAGTAGCGGCGACGATGGGGGCGGGAGATTAGGGGTTAATAATTGTAGGTAGGTGGCGGCGATGTTAGGGAGGGCAGATTAGGGGTTAATAAAATGTATTATAGTGTTTGCGAGGCGGGAGTGCGGCGGTTTAGGGGTTAATACATTTATTATAGTGGCGGCGATTTGCGGTCGGCAGATTAGGGGTTAATACTTGTAGTTAGATTGCGGCGACGTTGGGGGGAGGCAGATTAGGGGTTAATAACTATAATGTAGGGGTCGGCGGTGTTAGGGACAGCAGGTTAGGGGTTAATAGCTATAATGTAGGCGGCGGCGATATCGGGTCGGCAGATTAGGGGTTAATACTTGTAGTTAGATTGCGGCGACGTTGGGGGAGGCAGATTAGGGGTTAATAACTATAATGTAGGGGTCGGCGGTGTTAGGGACAGCAGATTAGGGGTTAATAGCTATAATGTAGGCGGCGGCGATATCCGATCGGCAGATTAGGGGTTAAATAATGTTATTATAGGGTTTGCGATGTGGGGGGGCCTCGGTTTAGTGGTTCATAGGTAGTTTATGGGTGTTAGTGACTTAGTGTACTAAATGGGTGTTAGTGTACTAAAAACATACCGAATTTCGGAACGGAATAGAACCGAATTCAGCCGAATCCGAATAAATCCGAAACGAATTTATTCGGATCCGAATAAATCCGAAACGAATTTATTCAAATTTTGCCGAATCAGATTCGATCCGAAACGAAATTCTAAAAGTCCGAATCGATCCGAACCGAAAACGAACCGAATTTTTTAGCGGTGCACATGTCTAACTTAAATCATTCGGCCATGGCTCCATGCCAGCAATGGTGGGAGAAGTATGGGTGACGGCCAAGCTGAGCTGCCCCTCACAAGAGATACAAATGCAAGCAGTTTCCTGCAGGAGGCATGCTCCTCCAAATTATGCTTCTCCTATGGGAGTGGGACCATTAGGACGGAGATCCTCAATCTTCACAGCCACGGGAAGGGTGTCTAGCTAATGTGCTCTGTGGGTAAGCATAGACTGCTAGAAAGGTTGGTCCTCTGAACATGTGGCAGCTGAGCAGGTATTGCTAGGGGGTGAATCTACACCCCCATGCTTCCTCTAGTGTTAAAGGGACACTGAACCCAAATTTTTTCTTTTGTGAATCAGAGCATGCAATTTTAAGCAACTTTCTAATTTACTCCTATTATCAATTTTTCTTTGTTCTCGTGTTATCTTTATTTGAAAAATAAGGCATAAGGATCCAGACATTTTTTGGATCAGAACCTTGGACAGCACTGGTTTATTGGTGGGTGACTTTGTCCACCAATCAGCAAGAACAACCCAGGTTGTTCACAAAAATGGCCGGTATCTAAACTTACATTCTTGGGTTTCAAATAAAGATACCAAGAGAATTAAGAAAATTTGATAATTGGAGTGAATTAGAAAGTTGCTTAAAATTCCATGCTCTATCTGAATCACGAAAGAAAAAATGTGGGTTCAGTGTCCCTTTAAGCAGAGCCGTTGGAAGTGTTCATTTATTAAACCCTCTACCTTTAGTAGCTGCAAGTCAACAGTAGTTGCCATTTTAGGAGAGTGTGTGATCAGCTTCAAATATGCTTCCTCTTCAAACAACATACATTTTCCAGCTAGAGTAGCTTCAAAATATTTATTTCTGAGTTAGATGACACTTGTGATAGTCCAGCATTCAGGGATGCTGCATAACGTCTGAGTTCTATCAGAACTCCGCCGGGGAGTGTGGAAGGAGGCCAAGGTCTCTTTGGACTGTATTCAGGCATAAATAACTATAGCAGATGTACCAAATGAGGATGACTTAAGGCAAAAAGATAACTTTAGCTCAGTTATATATTTTATTAGTGCAGATGCATCATTAATCACAAGATATTCAGCAGGTTAATTGAAAACTTAGAATAGCTTCTCATCTTGAGTCTGCTCATGGCTGTGACCCGGAGATTCCACAAAATCATGTTTACCAATATAGCTATAATAAATCTTTTCTAAGGATAGCACAAAATCAACTTCCTGGGAATAAGCTGGAGTTAGTGTTTTTCCCCCAAAACCTAGGTATCAACCATTTGGCACAATTAATCAGGCAATCAAAGAGATGTTTACGGTAGGTACAACTTATAAGTGGGGACAGATTCAGTAATATAAAGAGAGGGTCTAGTGGAACATCTACACCTAGTGTTAAAGTGATACATTGTATCCCAATATGACTTGAGTAAAGGGAAAGACCACCATATGTGTAAATGTGTGCCCACTTCTCCACATTGTCTCCTGCATTTAGAAGTTACTGATGGAAACATGTTATGCAATCTTTGTGGGGGAAAGTACCACCAGGACAACATCTTGTAAGTAATTTCTACTATAGTAGCTGATATAGATTATATTTTGGTATTACAGAAGACCCTCTTCCAGATGGTGTCTTCTAATGCAATATTAAGTCCCCTTTCCCATTTTACAACATATGTAGGTTTATTATCAGTATATGTCCCATGTAAGAGTTAATAAACAATAAATACTGTATTCTATAGATATTGGAATAAATACACAGAGATTCGATGGGTGACAGTTCCTTCATTAAATCAGCCTTGTATGTTTTGAAAGAAATAATATTGTCAGTATATGGCCGGGCTATAATACAATATATTTAATCATTATTCTTTAAAATAAACCCCCAATAAAATGCATATACCAAACAATAAAATTAATGTAAATTCCTAAAATCTTTATATTATATGAATTATATTTATAACTATACACGTTTGAACTGTTATAATATGCTATGCAAAGATCATAAAAATTACCTTATTTATTAAAGGGACACTGAACCCAATTTTTTTCTTTTGTAATTCAGAAAGAGCATGCAATTTTAAGCAACTTTTTAATTTACTCCTATTATCAATTTTTCTTTGTTCTCTTGCTATCATATTTTGAAAAAGAAGGCATCTAAGCTTTTTTTTGGTGCTCTGGACAGCACTTTTTTATTGGTGGATGAATGTATCCACCAATCAGCATGGACAACCCAGGTTGTTCACCAAAAATTTAATTTCAAATAAAGATACCAAGAGAATGAAGAAAATTTCATAATAGTAGTAAATTAGAAAGTTGCTTAAAATTTCATGCTCAATCTGAATCACAAAAGAATTTTTTTGGGTACAGTGTCCCTTTAACTTATTCACAATTGAATTTCATTAAAATATCACAATGAAATACCAAGATATGAGCCACTAACATTCAGACTGGTACAATTAAGTTATTTAACCCACAAATGATTCTAATACAATTCTAATTAGAACACCAGAAGTATATATATTCTTAATGTAAACAGTCAGTTTGAATGCCAATTTATTTAAGCTGAAATAAATTCTTAATTACCTACAATTAAGACCAATTCTAAAATATATTTGTTTATTTGCAAAGATAAATTACTTAGCATTAATTATTAGTTGTAAAATACACAGCGCTATGAATGCAAACTAAAATATAAATCTATTAACTGCAGTTTGATTTAAATATATATTTATATTTATCAATCGCTTATACTTCACCAAAAATAACCAAATCGATATTCAGCTTCCAATATTCCTTGTTTCACCTCATACGAAAATAAGGGTATTTGCAATATGGATTATAAAATGTAGCCTAATCTTGCTTATAATAACTGTGTCCCCACACAGCAGTTATCAGTCCAGGGTTTCAGCAAAAAAATCAGCCAGCCTTCTTCTCTCCTCTTGCATTCAGTTTATATATTCTAATCATTGGTGAAATTTGAAACGCACAACGGAAGCTGAGCATGGATTGGCCCTTCGAGTCGAAACATTCGATTGGCTACTTGAAAATTTCATTTTTAACAGCCAAATGTCTTTTGGCTGTAATACTGGGTTTAGGCCATCAAGGGCAGCAGACAGAGACAAACAGTTTCATTCAATTATTTCTATACAGTAAAAACATTTCTTTAAAAATTTTATTTAAAATACTATAATTTCTTTATATTAAGAAGTCACATGTTCCATGTGTATTGGACTATGTCATATTATTCATCCTGAATATTTTAATATGAAACATCAGTATTATTTCTAACATTATATTATCTATGTAGATACCTGGAAAAATATAAAGAAATATGTTAGTAATTCTTGAAATAACTTGGACATTTTAAATCTATAGTTATACATATTAATTTTTACTGTTATACAAATAAATAATCTTATATCCTTTAATGTTCTTCCTGTCATTTTCCATTAGCTTCCTGGAACACAGAGAAACTGTATTTATTTTGATATAACTTAAGCATTTTACATATACTAATGCAGTTATTCATTTAATTTATTACAATCTGAATTGCATTTCCACAGATCCCTATAGAGACATTTAATATAGTATTTCAAATTATATAGGTTGTATTTTAAAATGAATTTCAGTTGCAATGCCACATTTGTCTCTGTTTAGCCATCTTTCATTTAGACATGCCGTCTAGAATTTGTGGATTCAATACACAGCAGATGTCAGTTTAGCACTTATGTGCATAAGACTATTTCCTTTGAAAACGTTTGTTCAGCTAAGAACTGGTTCTTCAAATCTGTTAAAGTCTAAAAAGAAATCCAGTGGTTTTTCAGACATTGTGTCTGTATCACTGCATGAGGTAATTTATCTGATAATCTTTGTTCTCAGATGTCCTGTTAATCAGGAAAGGGAATCTTCATGTCTGATCTAAGATCTGGAATACACAGAATATGGATGGCCATCTCTTTGGAACAAATTGCCTGACTTAATGATCAAATGTTTCTTCTTTGTTCTCACCTGGATGTATTGTAATTAGGAAGAAGGGGGTGTCTCACCCAGCCAAGACCATCTCACATTGGGTTTTTAGCTACAAAAAGAAATATCAGATATCTATGATATATCTGTAGCTTATTTAATGTTACTTACAGGTACCCTGACATAATTCCCCCTTCCAATTTTCAATGTATGTAGGACACATGTATTGGAATTGGCTTACAGTCAGTGGTATTTGGTGAGTATATTGACAGTATGCATCATAGACAGTCTTCTATGCAGAGAGTCCTTTATTTTTGAGTTCTTGTGCATTTGGGGATATGACACTTCATTCTCCCTCTATGACTTGTAGTTGGGATCTAGGATGGCACGCTCGCAACTGATTAATATGGACCCATTTATCCATAAAAGTATCATTTTTGGGTATCCTAATTTTATAGGCAACTGGAGATATTTTGTCAGTAACGACAAAAGAACCCTTCCATGATGGAAGAAATTTCTTTTCCTTAACCTGATCTCTTCCAAACTTATAAAGATAAACTTTGTCATTTATTTCATATTCCTTTTTGGACGTTTTGGGATCATAATAAGTTTTAGTGGCAGTTGCAGCCTTCTCTAAGTTTCTTTGGGCAAATGCAAAGGCATATTGCAGGTGCTTTCTTAGGTTCTCCACATAATGATGCGTATTGGCAGCATTTATCAAGTTATGGTCTGATGTACGGTATAGTAGATGCTGAGGTAGAACCATTCTCCTACCAGTCATCAGTTCAAAAGGTGACATCTTGGTAGCACTACTTGGAGTTGCTCTTAATGCCATCAGGACTAGAGGTAGTTTTACATCCCAGTCTTTACCCGTTTCACTCACAAACTTTTTGAGGATTTTCACAATGGACTGGTTGTAATGCTCTACACCACCACTTGAGGCAGCTCTATATGCAATATGGAGCTTTCTTTTAACCCCTAGTATTTTCCACATTTTGGTCATCACTTCGCTAGTGAAGTGGGTTCCCCGATCGGATTCGATTCTTTGGGGCAAACCAAATCTGGAAAACACGTGGTTGTTGAGCAATGCTGCGCATGTTTCAGCACTATTGTTAGGTGCACTGATGCATTTTATCCATTTAGTGAATAGACATGTCACTGTCAACATGTATTTGTTACCTCTTGATGACCTAGTTACTGGATTAATAAAATCAAATTGTATATCTGACCATGGCATTACCATCCCTCTTTTCTGCAATGGTGCTCTAGTCATTGGTGCAGTGGGTTGGAACCGTGGGCAGATTAAACAACCTTGACAGTAAATTTGAACATCTTTCAACATGTGTGGCCAGAAGGCATAATCACGCAATATTTCATACGTTAATTTGACGCCACAATGACCAGATGTCTGAACTTGGTAGGTACCACCCATTGCTGGATGCCAGTTTTGGAGGTTCTAATTAACAAACCATCCTGTAACTTGAATTGTGACCTGGATTTCACTAGGATTCTAAGATCTTCCTTGCCAATACAATCATCTTTTGAGATGGGGTTGCTTTCAGGATCTTCTATGTGTTTATAGAAGATGCCTACATTGGGGTCTTCTTTTTGACTAGTGATCAGGTCCTCACTAGGAGAATTCTGACTCCATTGTACCAGGTTAGGCTCACTCTGTTGTTTAGCCTGGTTTCTGGTAATGGCTTCTACCTGAATTGCACCCATTATGTGGTCAATATTAAGGAGTTCTCCAGTTATGGCTCCTTGTTTGGCTAATGAATCTGCAAGATCATTGCCTTCCTTATCAGGACCTAGAACCCTGGAATGACCCTTGGTCTTTTTCCAGTGTATGGTTAAATCATTGGACACCACTAGATTATCAATTTTGCAGAACAACTTGCCATGCTTGACTGGTTTTTTTTATTGAGGTTCTTTTCAAAATAAACAATTAGTAGTTGCCAAAACATACATACAAAAGAAATTACACTGTCAATAAAGGCAATAAGTGCTGTTCAAATTTTATACCCACCAAATGATTTGAGTGGCCACTCTTGGACCACACAGTTGCAGTAAACATAATATAAGGTAGGTAAACAATAATGTGAAAGGGCCACTCATGGACCCCAAGTGAAGGACCTCTTATTTTTAACTTTTGTAATACTATATTTATGATTAACACTTTAACAGGGTAGTATAACATTAAAAGATTATAGGTAGAACTCTGCCTGAAATATAATTGGAATATAAAATTGAAATACTGAACAGGAGGTGTAGCTACTTTAAAACTTGGAAATTATAGCTACATATGATGTAAAAGTTGAAAAAATAAGAGAGGGGGTTGTATATAAGGTTGCCACAAAGGAATAGTCCCCATTGCCAAACCAAGTGTGGGTTACATATTAATCAGCCAAAATCTAAAGTGACAAATCACAAATCATGCCCAGAACATGTTCTAGAGTAAATATCCACCTACCCTGGGATTTTCTTTTTTTTTTTTTTTAATTTTTTTTTTATTGTGGTTTAATGCAAGGCATACAAACGGTGAATGTCATTATGTTTCAATATACAGAAGAAAGAAAAAAAAAAGGTGTAAAAACAAAGGGGAGTTCAACGCTCACAGCTTATCTGAAGTAAAGTGATACATATTACAAGTTTACATGACATAAGATAAGAGAAATAAAAAACATTACTTGCCAAACATTCTCATATACCCACAAAATAAGCTCATGAGGCCTCTCTTGGACCTCCCAACATAGTATAAACGACAATGCTATAGTAGGTATGTCTGAACTAAGGGAGACCACTCTTGGATCTCCATGAAAAACCACATTTTTTTGACTTTCAATAATTTTCAAGTTATTTGAGTTGTGTAAACAAGGTAACTGACTCGATTGATTAGGAAAGACACATAGTAGTTTGGCCCCCTTTCTTCATGTTAGTTAAAAGACATGTGTTACCATGAAACTCGTTGCAACGAGGGTAAAGGTTTGTTCAGGAGACTCCCTACAATTATGGGCTAAAGAGAGTGAGCAACATAACATGGGTCCCCAGGAGAGGTATTAAAGACTAGTGTTATAGCCATAATGCGCCAGATAAGGTGCCCTCTCGCTCTCAGGGGGAAAAAGATTATGTGAGTCTTGGGCAGAGACTGTAAAATGGAAACTGTAGCTGAAAAATTAAAACTAAAACTGAAAGATGGGATTAGAGGAATTAGTAAGCAACACTACAATACCATAAATGGGTTGCTCTGGTTGGGATAGGATGTGTAGTATAATAGAAAGTAAATTGCCTCTTAAAGGTGGGTAATAATATAATCTAGCGCATAATCTCCATAAGCTAATTAACAAAAACAAGCAGTGATAAACATTACTGAGATTACTACCTCTATCCTAGTGGCTAGACAGGCATACAGTCAAGGCTTTTACAGTCCATATTACAGCAAGGGCTAATATACGCATATAACAGAAGATATATAACAAAAAAATGGAAAACTTGTGCGGTTTGCAAAACTTGATCCCTCTCATTACCAAACAGTATGCTTCATAGTGTAGGAAGAATATATTGTGAGTAGTGGAGCTAAAGCAGGACCAGCCTGCGCCTAACTCTATGGCATTTAGCCTATGGGGTAACATATAGCACTTTCAAGCATAGATTTACCTATATAAATACTATGGGACTTCAATCTCCCATTAATTTTCCTGTGAGGGTAACAGCAAAATAAGATATAGAGTAAGAACTTAAACTGCATAACACTGCACTGCATAGACATATCTTATGTATAAAATAGTACAATCAAAATAAAAAGTGTTAGGAGCCCAAATGATATGCAACATATACGAAGGTTGCAGACTATCATTATACTATTATCCAAGCTTTAGGCAGTCTGTAAGCTTATGGACTAGGAATTAATAGACATTAACCCATCATTATGCCTGTAAGAGACCAAGATCCAAATTAACGATATAGAGTAACCCCATAATTACCCCTCTACTGCATATAGCTAAGTAAAGTAAAATCCCTGTCTTGCCCCTAAGGGCATATTGCTGGAGTCCCCCTGAAGAGGTAAAGGAGTCATTTTCCCATACAATAATAAGCGCAAATATGAGCATTGTGCTGAGCTTGTAATTAAAGTCAATACTGGTAATCGTCAAAGTCCCACATAATGGACCAGGTGTAGAGGGCAAGCAAGCCCCCCGGATCCCATATCAAATGTAGCAGGGTGTCGTGATGGATCAGGCAAATCTCCGGCATAGCAGGATGCGGTCGTGTTAGACCTTGTATGAGCACAAATGATGTCGGCACCGCTGCATGGGGAAGCTCAAGGTAGAAACCGCGATCACCGCAAATAGACTCAAACTTGAAGCAGAAGCTGCGCCCCTCCTCCCTTTTGTGCAGTGGCACTAAAGACCAGGGCTCGTCGCAGGTAACAATGCGGGACTGGAGCTGACTTTTAGTATTAACATGAAAGGAAGGGGAACAGTTAGGGTGTGTGTACTATCATTATAAGTAAAAAGGATAGATAAAAAGTTGAAGTTTCTTATCAATGATATCTAGTGAAAAGCTGCTGTATGTATGTATATATATATATAGTGGTGGCGGTGTTCCCCCAACACCCCCCACCATTCAAAATTCCAGGGAAGCAATTACAGTCAACTGTGAATTAAAGTTACTTTTATGAAGGTGACTCACCACTCACTGCCTCCTTGGAAAGGGCTTCCTTGGTTTCAGGTGCTGTATCCCATGTGTTGGGGATGTTAATCCTATTCTTCTCACCTCTGGCTGCTTAACATTTAGTTTAGCCAATGGCTTTAGCTGGACAGGTGCTGTTTTTTTCTCCTTTATGGCATCCGTTATTACCAGCTAGCCCTTTTGAAATACAGTCTATTGCAGCATGCTGTTAGCTAACCTCTCGCAGTGTTTATCCATTACCTGTGCTCTCTGTCAGGCCTTTATATGAACTTCAAAAAAATGTATTACAGGAGCACCAGGTAAAGTGATAAAAATTATAAATTTTATTGAAATACAAAGGGTATATTAACCCAGGGTAAGAACACACAAAAAGGAAAAGTTTGAACCAACAAACTGATGAACAAAGGCTGACCGGTTTCGGCTGTTGCCTTACTTCTAGCCTGCTTAAAACTGATTAACAGTTACTGCTTTAAAAACCCTCATCTGTGTTGCCATTGGTTCAGGGGCTCACATCCCATAATCTCCAGCTTCATTCAATTATATACTCATTAAGTGACACCAGAATTTCTACGGTACACTTTTGTGAAAAAAGCATATAAATGTACAAACTAAACAATAACCTTTTAATTCTATAAATTTATAATAATGATAAACTCTTATTCTAATGGTATAACCATTTATAATTGGATGTGCATAGCTTGTGTACATGCTGAAAACCACTCAGGCAAGTGCTAGTGTTATAACAAAGGTTGCCGTGTACTCCGGCTGTACAAAGAAACACTTTATATTTTATAGTGACACTTTAGTCAGTTGTCTGACTTTTAGTACCTTGAACGGCGATCACCTGCTCTTTCTTTTTTGTTATTCCAGGCTGTGCCATCCCCTCTGTGGGTCCAAACTCTCAATCTCCTTTTAACACTGGCAGGGCAAGGAGTGGACGCCGGGGCCCCAGAGCAATACCACTCTCGCCCTCCTGGTCAAAATGATCAATCAGTATGGGTGGCTGGGTTGGGTAAATTTCTTTGCTGTTGGTCGCTGCATATAAATTGTCTGCCAAAGCAGCATGGTGAGAAGCGAGTAGACTGCGCAGCTCCTCCAAAAAGGCTAAGGGAATCTCCATGACAAATGAACATCCGTAGCGAGTAGGCAGTATAGAGGGTGATGACACTTTTTTCAATCTATAGTGTGTCTTGATCAGGAAAGTACATGCAGTGTCTTGCGGGATATCACTGCTTCCTAACGACAGGGCTAGCTAGCATCCTGCCGGGGGGTATAGATGGTAGGCCGCAACCTTTGAAGTGTTCCGGAGAGCTAGATAGTGCCTCAAATCTGAAAGGAATAGTATGTCTATGTAGAGCTTGCTATGCTGTAAGATCCTATTCACCATGTGAAGACAATAAGGTGATTGTGAGTGAGTTTTGCATGGATTTGTGGCAGGAGTTGCAGGAGCTGTGATTCATGCGACCTGTCATGGCCGCCACCTGGACGTTGCCCCACCCTGGGATTTTCTAAGTAGCTAATAAGAACTAAAGTAGTATAGAGATAGATAGATATCTTGCTACCCCGGCCGCTGGGAGCAAGACACCACCTTAAAATGATTCACAAAAGCATTATAGGTGTAAGTGGGGTTCAAAGGCTGTAATATATTTTAGGGCATAAATGAAGAGGTGGCTAAATACGCTTTCTATAAAGAAGCAGTAAGGGAGTATATGCATAAAACAACAATCAAGAAGTGGACATATCAGTGTATTTATTGTTAAGCAATAAATAGGTTATAAATATACAGGGGGCCTGTAAATAGTGGATAGGTGGTCCTTAAGTGGTTATATACACAATGCAAATAAACAGATTACTCAAACGAAAGTATAGTGGTAACATACATAAATACAGGACACAATGACTAAAGAGTTTAATACCCATATGATTAGTTCCTACTATGTTACTGAGCGTGATATCCTCATATAGGCAGCAAGTACTGTTATGACACCACAAAGCTTTCATTAAATAGGTCATAAGTAGTGCAGGGAACCTGCAAATATTAAACAGATGGTTCTTAAGTGGTTATGTGTGCATTTCAAGTATACGCATTGCTCAAATGGAACTTCAGTTATAATATACAAAAAATACAGGGCGCAATGACTATAGGGCGTACCGCTCATTTAATAAGCTCCTACTATGTTACTGAGCTTGACATCCCTATAGAAACATTAAAAATGGTTATAACATCGCATAGCATAGAAGTGTATGAAAAAGTAGCCTTAAAAGCTACAACTGTGTGGCTGAACGGTATAGCAATGCTAAATTAGGACATCATAGAGAGCAAAGAGTATTGTGTACACATAAATGTATAGTGGTAAACATTAAGCAGATTACAAGATGTTACTAAATGTGATACAATTAATGTGCCATAGATATTTAACCCCTGAAAGGTTCACCATAAGATCCCAAAGAGGTCTTGCATGAAATACTGGTATAAATATTGTTATAACAAGGGAACCATAACCACAGTCTCACAATAAAACAGTTGCACCTATACGATAAAATCTTTTTTAGGATATTAAGTATACCAGACTCTAGGAACAAAATCATTAAATAAGGGGTGTTTTTCCTTTAAGCCTGGTGATATTCTTCAGTAACCGCAGTCATGCTCACTCACACAAACAAAAAAAAGACTCCAAAAAAGAAAAAGAACGTCATTGATCCAGCACATAGATTTCAAAAGTATACAGATGCGGGTAGTGGATCGCCATTATTCTTGCAATAATAGTCACAAGGAGCAGGCCAATGCGGTCCGCCAGGGTTCCAGCCAGAGTGCAGCTAGACTACATGGAAACGGGCATCCTGTAAGGTATTCCTGAAATTTACGCTGCTCTAACCTGTATGGATTTGTTGGCCTGGGCAACAACTCCTGTTAGGATCCCCTTTTGTAGGTAACTGCTGTGGGGCAAAAGGTGACCGACTTGCACCAGCCTCCATTTCCACCGAATAGAAAGCAGCCTGAATCAGCCCGCCAGGATCCTATTGTAGATGCAGCGATGCTGTGTTAAAAAAGATGATAGGCAGTATAGATACTCGAGAACAGTGAGTTTCTACTGGTTGCTTGTGCAAAATGTTCCAGGTAAAGTCACCCGCTGGAGAACGCACTGATATTTGTTCCAAGCCCCTCTGCTGCAATATAAAAGTTAGTTGACTCACCAACGTTATGGTTACACAAACATCTGGCTGGGCAATGCAATAAATCACGCTAACGTCTAACTGAGTACTTTTTAAGTCCCTCAAAAATCTTTTAGGAGTGGAAAGCGGGCACCAGGGTTCCAAACTGTCATTAAGTTAAGAATGTCAGCGTTCTCCCGCTCTGCAAATACAGGTTCCCACTGAGTGACATGCATGGGGTAGGTGGTTGTCCCCAGGCTTAAATGTTTCATGTAAAATCGTTTTGAATGCGGCGTGATGTTCCGTTAACAAACGATTCAGTTCCATCAAAATATCTGTAGCACATTCCATAATCTTCCAAATAGATCTGCAGTCAGGCAGATTAGAGGTGGGATGCTTTGAGTTTAGCACTACATGCTGCCTAACGACAAGGCCCCAGTGGACCTCGCCGGGGGTTGAATAAAAGGCCTCAGCCTTAGAATATGCTCCGGGTGCTCTAAGTCACGATCATCTGAGAGATAATAGGCTCATCTAAAGCAGGATCTGTAGTGTTTTAAAAATCAGGCTATATGGCAGATAGATGAGCCATCTGGGATGTTATTTTAAGCAAAAATGATGAAAAGGCTAGAGCAGAGTAGTAATGTGCGACCTATCACGGAAGTTCCCCCGCCATGCTTTACTGGTTTGTTGTTAGTTTTCTACATGCTATTTCTTTTCCAAGTTGGCAGGTATTCAACAAAACTGTTGCACACATAATTTGAGTCAGTAATGATAACAAATTCATGAATACCGTGTTAAATAGCTATCTCAATTATTTTTAGAACAGCATTTAGTTGTGCAACTTGACTGGATCTTGTCCAATGTTGAAACCTACAGAAATATTTGGGAACCCATTTGCCCAAGTTATACCAATGCCAGCGCCTAGTCTGTGCTCATTTTCAATAGTGGCATGGTAAGAACAACCATCAACATATACCCAAGGTAATGTTTGACAATGGTCCTCATTGTACATTTTATATGGGGAGAGCAATTGTTCCTCCAGGAAATCATCTTCTGATAATTCTTCCCCAGGATCTTTAGCAGTACAATCGTGGAGCTCAGCAAGCCCATGTGTGACTGGATTCTTTTTATTCTGCTTGTAGAGAATTTCTAAAGGCCAGCCTTGTAAGGAAAGAGTCCAAGCTGTTATGCGGCTCTTAGACAAATTCCCATGTCTTATTCTGTCACTTTGCAGATATAACAAAGGCTGGTGGGCCATTTCTACAATAATTTTCTCGCCCTGTATAAAGCTGCAGATATTTTGTAGAGCCCATACAGTAGATAAGAGGGCTTTTTCGCAATCGCTAAATTTTATTTCTACTGGGGACAGAGTTTTTTGCTTAAATTATCATGCTTTTGGTACAAAACAGCACTCATGCTTATATTTGTGTAACCTGTCTCTAAGAAGAAAGGTTTACCACCTTCAGGGTAAGCTAAGCAAGGTGCTTGAGTGAGTTTTCTCTTCAGCTCTTTGATGGCTGTCTCTTGAGTCTCACTCCAGTGCCATTTCACATCCTTTTTAAGAAGAAGTAGTAGTGGTTTAGCTAATTCTGCATAATTATCAATGAATTTGCGAGAATAATTAGTCATATCCAGGAATGATTTCAATTCATTTAAAGGGACAGTCAAGTCCAAAAAAAACTTTCATTTTTCAAATAGGGCATGTCATTTTAAACAACTTTCCAATTTACTTTTATCAACAATTTTGCTTTGTTCTCTTGGTATTCTAGTTGAAAACAAACCTAGGGAGGCACATATGATAATTTCTAAGCCCTTGAAGGCCGCCTCTATTTTATTTACTTTTCACAGCAGGGGAGAGCAAGCTCATGTAGGCCATATAGATAGCATTGTGATCACGCCCGTGGCTAGTGGCAGACACTGCACTAATTGGCTAAAATGCAAGTCAATAGATAATAACTAAAAGTCATGTGATTAGGGGCGGTCAGAAGATGCTTAGATACAAGTTAGTGTTGAGTTAGTGTTAGTGTTGGTTTTGCAAAACTGGGGAATGGGTAATAAAGGGATTATCTATCTTTTTAAACAACAAAAATTCTGGTGTTGACTGTCCCTTTAAGTTAGTTGGGTTTTTAGAATTTACTATAGCTTCCACCTTTTTCTTCTGAGGATTTAGCCCTTCATGTCCCAAGAAGTTCACACAGTTACGGCACCATTGGGCTTTTTGTAGGGATAGCTTGACACCTGCCCTTTTAAGTTGGCTGAAGACATGTTTAAGCTCCGTGATGTGTCTTTCAAAGTCGGTGCTTTTGATTAACACATCATCAACATAAGATAAATTCCTAGAGAAAAAAAACAATTGCTAACACAATTGAAAAGAATGTACTTAAGTAGCACTCAACAACACTAAACGGATACGCCACTATCTACTAGTATAGGAAAGGCCCAAAAAATGGCAGGTTTTTAAAACTTAACTTTTAATGTTAATGCTAAAAAATATATATATTAAAACCACAATAGGAGACAATGGGAATGACTGAAGTCCCACAGTCAAAATGTCTGGGGACAGAAATTATTATAATGCGTGACCCCAATGGGTAAATTGGACTAAGGTGTGTACTTGGGGAGAATGGAGGGGGGGTGGTATCTAGATAGGACAAAAAGGCAGGGAAATATATTGGCAAACCAGTCCGCCCGTCCCTGGGATTGTGCCTATGTTACTAATATTAGAGTGGCTATGCACAATCTGTCGATACTGCCACTCTCTTGATTGAGATGTATGTGACTATAATGTACCTGGGGTTAAATAATTCCCAAATAGACTTACATACAACTAATCTCCTCAAGTTGGGATGGAGATAATAATGTTGGTGCAATACTAATAAACAGTGTCCAAGGTTTGAGTCAATTATGGTGCTTACCACTACCTCTTGTTGGAGGTTATTAGTGGTGTACTTTAAGTGGTACCAGTTGTGGGAATATACAGTGATTTAGGATATTCACAAATCAGGTCTGATAGCACTACCCAATATTTCACAGTATGTTTAAATCGTCAGATGATACTAAGAGACAGGCACCCAGGCGGTACTCGCGCTTATATACTGATATATCTAGTAGTATGGTAGTGTGTTAGTACCTGATTTACAGTGAGGTATACGGTATTGTGCTTGCCAGATATCTTATAGAATAACACCATTGTTCCGGGTGACCTGCTGTTAGTGCCCACAGTGGAAAGATATCAACTACGTACCAATTAATAGTTCTAAGTATGAATCTTATTGCCCAGGACCTATGTTACTGCACTCACAACAATTGCAACATCTCACACATCCCTAAAAAGTAATACAGTCACTCTCACATACACGATACTGCTAACGTTTTTTTAAAAAAGAAACACAAAGTCTCAGTGCGCCCTGACATGTTCCGCCCGTTCGGCTTTGTCAAAGGTGGGGCGGCCGCCATTGTGCTAGGCATTTATTGGCTTGCTGTAGGGGGGTGTGCGTCAGGATCGGACCTCTTGGTTGGTTCCAGCCTTTCTGATGTGGGATTGGTTGCCGCGGGGGTATGGCACAAGCGTCACACCTCCCTCACTATTTGCATAGGCTGGATGTGTACCGGGTTACGATGAATGAAAATTAACAGGCAGAATAGTGTGATAAAGTAGTATCTACAATACGAAGGAATAGTCACCACATAAACAAATAAAAAAAAACTTTGTGAATAACAACTATAAAGTGATTGCCCGCAAAAAAAGTATATAGGGCATTCAGTGATAAGATAAAGTCCCCCTTTCCAGTGCATCAGGCATAGCCTTATGCATGAATACAGCAAATTCATGAACAGAATTTATGTATCCAAATAGAAGTCTCTGGAATGCATACTGGACCTTTTGGAACGAGAATGCCAGCTTATATTGGTCCTTCTCATGTACCTTTATGGTCCAATATCCCTGTGCACAATCAATGGCAGTGAATATTTTGGATCCCTGCATTTGTGCTAGGCACTGGTCAATATATGGCACAGGCCAGCCAGACATGTACACTCGTTTGTTTAGCTGTCTTAAGTCAGCACACAAACGCCATTGTCCATTGGGCTTAAGAACACCTAGAATAGGATTGTTATAAGAGCTCTGCACCTGTCTGATAATACCTCTTTTTTCCAAGTTCCATATGATTTCTGCAAGAGAATCATATGATGCTAAAGGAAGTCTGTATTGTTTAACAAAGACAGGTGGTGCATTGGGATCTGTTTGGATTCTTGCAATGTGCAAGTCTGTAGTCCCACAGTCATAAGAATCCCTAGCAAAAATATCCTTGTACTCCATCAGGAGTTCTCGCAGCTGTCGGCGTTCATCATCACTGAAATTTGCTCTTTGACTATTTGCTGAAATCCTGGAAAAATTTCAGGCTGTCCTATTTCATAGGCTTCTTCCAACCTAGAGGTGAGGTCCCCTTGATTATAATTTATATTGCCCCCATGACTCTGGGTATTCTTGCTGTTAGGGGTAATATGAACCTGATGGCAGCCATCTTGTTCTTCGCAGCCATCTTGTTCCTCGCAGCCATTTTGTAATGAATAGACTTTATTATACTGGGGTATTATGCAGTGAGAATTATATGCATGTTATGAGTTTCTTTAGCTATTCGGCCTTGCCAATGTACCCTGGCCTAATGCCTAGAAGTAAGATAGAATAAGATAATGTAAACAAGAGGCTTCAGACACTCGGTTGTCTCTGCAGATGGTAGTTTGTTATGACTCTGTAAATATTGTTATGAGAAACTCATGTTCCAGTTTTTCCTTGTAAATTGCTCTGTATAACTGTGTAAGATGACTCGGTCCTAACGTGTCATCCCCTTAACCCTGTATGTCACTATAAGAAAGGCTTGCACTGTGCAATAAACAGAATTGGCTTTCGATCATAATGCTGCGTGGTCTGAGTCATTCTAAGGGGCCCTTATCAGATAATCTACATATGCCTCAGGTGGTACACTAGGCCCGAGGCTTTGGCCTGCGCTGACACCCCCCTGTGGGATTATACACCTTACAATTCTTGGTGGCAGCGGTGGGATTCGCAGTGCGTAAGTATGAGTGCTTTTACCATGCTTTCCTTCTGTGAATCTGAACCTAAATTTAGTTGTTTGTGTTTTTAAAAAAAAAAAAAAAAAAAAAAAAGGTGTAATATATGATAATGATATAAGGTTAAAGGGGTTCCTGTGGTTGAAGCACAGGTTTGCGGAGGTTAGAGTCCTGCCGGCAGTTGTGATACCCCTCCAGACAGGTAATCAGTCCTGTGCTGGGACACGACAGGTATTGTGAGTCCTGTCGGTGATAAGCGCGCAAGTAATATATGAATGCCAGTTGACGGGGAGCTTTTAAGATAAGCTACTCCGGGCGAACTTGGCAGTGAAGTGAGTAAGTCTCATGTGTGTTGAAGTTTCCCATATTCATTCCCATAATAGAGTTTTGTTACCCACCTGAAGCTCATGTTGATATCTGATGCTTGCTTTTGCTGCTATATAAAATGATGTTGTGCGTAGAAAATATTAAGTGGCTGTGCATGTTATTATTGTGGCTATTATTGTATTGAGAAAGGGGAACTGCTCATAGATAAGATTGCACAGAGAAAATTACATGTATAAGGTAAAAGAAAAGAAGAGTTAATAGTTTCTGCAAAAGACAGAAATATTTTTTTAAAACGCTGTCAGTAAGTACTGCTGTTTGATAAATAGAGAAATCTCTGTGTTAAAGAATGTAGCAGGCAAAGAAGGGGGGCCACCACTGAGCGCGCACATAGCTCAGAAAAGAAAAAAAAAAAGAGAGAAAAGAAATCCTGTCTCCGTTTGTAAGATTTTTTTTTTTTGCTTGCAGTAACAAAACTGAAATTTTGTATATTGAGATGCATAATGTGTGATGGTCTGTAGGTTCTCACTGTGGTATGCGTGTAACAGATTTACTTTGGACCAGGAACAGAATGTATTATTTGAAAATGATTGTCTCAAACCCTGCAAAAGTGGCCATTTTGTGGGGTTTCGGAAAAATAAAGAATGCATTTTGGATTTGGTGATAGGGTAATCTGGTAAATTTTATATGTATGTCGTACGCTATAAATTAGATGTTTTTCTGAGAAAAGGAAAAAGGGAGTGAATCTTTGGTATGCGAGATGAAATGAACTTGTGTGTCTGTATCGTAATAATGTTTCCTTCTGTTTCTCTGCTGGGAAATCAGACGTTTTTAGAAGATATTTGGTCATGTTATTTTATATACCTGTATTTTAAAGTCACCAGCATGTTTTAAGTATGTGGTATTCATATGCAGTTTTAGTTTTAAGTGATAATTGTTGTTCGGCATGTAAAGATATGATATTGTTTTTGCAAGTGAAGTAACGGCTTTGAAAGTGCGATGGTGTGGGATTTTTTGTCACGCTCTGGTAAATATGAAATTGTTTCTGGTATGATTAATGGGTTAACGTATGTTGTATTTGTAAGGTCTGTGCACGGCGTGGGTGCACACAATGAAATATATTTATAGGCTGTAATTGAAAGTTTTTCTAAAAGGGCGTCTGTTTTTGTTGCAAGTAAATTAATCTGCAGGTCATGCTACAGTACAGAGGTGAAATTGGTGTGGTAAATCATACAAGCAGCCTAGATTGTGGTTAGGATATACATATGTAATTTGCATGATGAATGGTTAGTCCTTAAAGGGACGGTTCGCTGTAACAAGGTGTTGCTATTAATGTATTGTCCATGACTTGTTATACAAGCGGCATATTATCTTATATTTGTCTGGAAAATCAGAGCTCAGTGCGTAGACGGAGCAATAGAAAATTGTCATTTTATTAGTTAAAGAACCAGTGCAATAACCCTGTATTAGTAGTTTGCTAAATATATTTTTAGAGACCTTTCTTTGTATATATTTATTTTAAAGTTGCTGTTCAGATAGCAGATATTTTTTTGCAGCATAACTTAATTCTCTCTGTAATGCAAACTGAAGTGATAAGTTGTCTACAATTTTAGTGTAGGGATCCGTGAGACTAGCGGACAGAAAAGAAAAAAAAAAAACGAGAAAAAACAGAGGAGTGAAAATATTTAAAGGGATACAGGAAAACTGGTATAACATCTGAGAATTTAAGGGAATATTTACATAAAAGACGATGAGGTTTACTGTAAGCCTAACACTAGTATATTTCACTGTGTTAGCAGTTTCAATTAAAGATTATTTTTAATTTGGTTAAAATGTCCCTTTAATTAGCCTGCATCCCACTGTGAGTGCGTTCTTATGCTGCTTATGCTTGTTTAGGCTATTTAATGAACGTCAGTATACATTTTTTTTATTATAAGGATCATTGGGATTAATTTAAAGGGGACATTGGGGGCTACTTATCAAGCCGTCTACTTTTCTGGCTTCGCCGGCCCAATACGTCCGCCTAAGCTCGCCTACCTTCGCCGCCGCGGACCTTGAAGTTATCAAATAAAGCTGTCAAAAAGCCGCGGGGCGATGAGCAGCGGACTGTGACAGTTATCACTCATCCGATCTCGCTGCCCTTCGGCTTTTTCCCAGCTTTATTGCTAGCCTGTCACTAAGCACTCACACTAAACTACACTGTTCTACCCCCTATACCGGCGCCCCCGGAGGCCCCCGCAACTAAATAAAGTTACTAACCCCTAAACCGCCGCTCCTAGACCCCGCCGCAAGTCTTATAAATGTATTAACCCCTAAACCGCCGCTCCTAGACCCCGCCGCAAGTCTTATAAATGTATTAACCCCTAAACCGCCGCTCCCGGACACCGCTGCCACCTACATTATACCTAGTAACCCCTATCCTGCCCCCCTATACCGTCGCCCTCTATTATAAAATTATTAACCCCTATCCTGCTGATCCCGCACCTCTCCGCAACTAAATAAATAGTTTAACCCCTAAACCGCCGCTCCATGAACCCGCCGCAACCTATAATAAATTTATTAACCCCTATCCTGCCCCCCACTACGCCGCCGCCACTGTAATAAAATGATTAACCCCTAAACCTAAGTCTAACCCTAACCATAACGCCCCCCTAACTTAAATATTAATTAAATAAATCTAAATAAATTAACTCTTATTAACTAAATGAATCCTATTTAAAACTAAATACTTACCTTTAAAATAAACCCTAATATAGCTACAATATAAATAATAATTATATTCTAGCTATCTTAGGATTTATTTTTATTTTACAGGTACCTTTCAATTTATTTTAACCATGTACAATAGCTATTAAATAGTTATTAACTATTTAATAGCTTATCTAGCTAAAATAAAGAGAAATGTACCTGTGAAATAAATCCTAACCTAAGTTACAATTACACCTAACACTACACTATACTTTAATAAATTATTCCTATTTAAAAATAAATACTTACCTGTAAAATAAACCCTAAGATAGCTACAATGTAATTAATAATTATATTATAGCTATCTTAGGATTTATATTTATTTTACAGGTAACTTTGTATTTATTTTAGCTAGTTAGAATAGTTATTAAATAGTTATTAACTATTTAATAACTACCTAGCTAAAAGAAATACAAAATTACCTGTAAAATAAATCCTAACTTAAGTTACAATTAAACCTAATACTACACTATCATTAAATTAACTAAATAAACTACCTACAAAGAACTACAATGAAATACAATTACATAAACTAACTAAAGTACAAAAAATAAAAAAAGCTAAGTTACAAAAAATAAAAAATTAAGTTACAAACATGTTAAAAATATTACAACAATTTTAAGCTGCTTACACCTAATCTAAGCCCCCTAATAAAATAACAAACCCCCCCAAAATAAAAAAAATCCCTACCCTATTCTAAATTACATAAATTTCAAAGCTCTTTTACCTTACCAGCCCTTAAAAGGGCCATTTGTGGGGGCATGCCCCAAAAAGTTCAGCTCTTTTGCCTGTAAAATAAAAATACAACCCCCCCCCCAACATTAAAACCCACCACCCACATACCCCTAATCTAACCCAAACCCCCCTTACAAAAACCTAACACTAATCCCCTGAAGATCATCCTACCTTGAGTCGTCTTCACTCAGCCGAGCCACCGATGGAACTGAAGAGGACATCCGGAGCGGAAGAAGTTAATCCTCCAAGCGGCGCTGAAGAAATCTTCCATCCGATGAAGTCATCATCCAGGCGGCGCTGAAGAAGTCTTCGATCCGGCCGATGTCATCTTCAAAGAGGCGCTGAAGAGGTCTTCTATCCGGGCGAAGTCATCTTCCAAGCCGGGTCTTGAATCTTCCTTCCGCCGACGCGGAACCACCTTCTTCACCGACGGACTACGACGAATGACGGCTCCTTTAAGGGACGTCATCCAAGATGGCGTCCCCTCAATTCCGATTGGCTGATAGGATTCTATCAGCCAATCGGAATTAAGGTAGGAAAATCTGATTGGCTGATGGAATCAGCCAATCAGATTCAAGTTCAATCCGATTGGCTGATCCAATCAGCCAATCAGATTGAGCTCGCATTCTATTGGCTGATCGGAACAGTTTATTTTAAAGGTAAGTATTTAGTTTTAAATAGGATTCATTTAGTTAATAAGAGTTAATTTATTTAGATTTATTTAATTAATATTTAAGTTAGGGGGCGTTAGGGTTAGGTTTAGGGGTTAATCATTTTATTACAGTGGCGGCGGCGTAGTGGGGGGCAGGATAGGGGTTAATAAATTTATTATAGGTGGCGACGGTGTAGGGGGGGCAGATTAGGGGTTAATAAATGTATTATAGGTGGCGACGGTGTAGGGGGGGCAGGATAGGGGTTAATACATTTAATATAGGTTGCGGCGGGTTCAGGGAGCGGCGGGTTAGGGGTTAATACATTTATTATAGTTGCGGTGGGCTCCGGGAGCGGCGGTTTAGGGGTTAATATGTATAGAGTAGGGGTACATGTTAGGGTGTTAGGTGTAGACAGCTCCCATAGAAATCAATGGGATGTCTGTCAGCAGCGAACTTGTACTTTCGCTATGGTCAGACTCCCATTGATTCCTATGGGATCCGCCGCCTCCAGGCTGGCGCTTTGAAAACCAGGTACGCTGGGCCGTAAAAGTGCCGAGCGTACCTGCTAGTTTTTTGATAGCTAGCAAAAGTAGTGAGAATGTGCCGCACTTGTGTGCGGAACATCTGGAGTGACGTAAGAATCGATCTGTGTCGGACTGAGTCCGGCGGATCGAAGCTGACGTCACAAAATTCTACTTTTGCCGGTCTCGAGCCTTTGATAACTAAGGCGTATCAGCCTCGCCACAAATACGCTGCGGAATACGCAGCGTATTTGAGGTTGACGGCTTGATAACTACCCCCCATTGTATTAGTATTTCTTTTTCAGAAAGCTTATTTTTTTTGTGTTATATGCGGTTGTTATATTTGGCTGGAGAGCTGCAGAATGGGGAATATCAAATTATATACAACGTTAAATCCAATAATTTTGTTGTGGTTAAACTAATTAGCATTTATCAAGTTTTAGTGTGAATTTTATATTTTTAAGCAGTAAACAGTGTTTCTCCTTTAAGTAAAAATGAAACTTTGAGCTTGCCTCACTATCCTTGAGAAAGACTGATAACACTGTGCATGTTTTGGTTTTCTTTAAAAAAAAAAAAAGAAAAGAAGTTTCTCTCTTGTGTTTGGCTTTGTTACAGAGAGAACAATTTGCACTGTACATTTAAAGCGGCAGTACTGGTGTTCTATGTTATAAAAAATGATAACTATAAATTGCTCACTACAAAGAAACAAGTATTTATATTATATTCTGTCATAGAATATAGCTTAAAAAATGATAATTTTATTTCTGTGGCTGTCAAACTGTATCTCACAGATATAACTCTTTGTTATTTAAAATAACCCTCACTGCCTTCAATAAATAAATGAGATATTATTTAATGAAGTGATTTCAGTGACACTTTAAAATATATATAGTTATTTGGTTATTAAATAGTCTACCACTATTATTGCAATGACTTTGATTGCTGCTTAACAGTTAAGCCGTGGTCTATAAGGTGTCTAGAAATAAACACCCCTAAAACAAATGATGCACAGTTTATCTGATTATACTGCATTTATATAACTAGCTAATTTATCTGTTCACAGTTTTGGTTTTATTTATATGGCTTACGTGTATTTTGTCTCTTGGTGTTGTAATGAGATTTATACAGCCTGTGATAAGAGGCAGTCCTCAAAGGTTTAAAAAAATTAGCATATAAGCCTACCTATGTTTGGTTTAATCTAGGAAGGTTGGTTAAAATTAAAAGTCCTATCTGAGTAATGAATTTTCATTTATCCTAGAAAGTCCCTTTAACAGTGGCTACTGTGGTTATCTGATCTTTCCCAAATAAGCGCAATTTTATTTGTGCAATCTGCAACTTAAGTTTCTTGGGCATCTGCTGTGATTGTTTTCTTTGTGTGATATTAAAGTTTTGTACATAGTGGATGTTTTTAATTGTTTGTCATGTTCTGAGTGTGTTGCATTTCAGCGAATGTCAGAATATGTGTTGCATTCTAAGTTAATTGTGGTTGTTTGAAATTTGTGTCAGCAGCTAATGTTTCGTTTTGTGTAAGACAAGAACGATTGGTTTTCATTGTTTGTTATGTTTTTCTCTTTTGTGGACAGCATATTGAATTGTGAAGTGTATTTCATTTTGCTTGCTATTGAGAATTGTCTCTGCATGAGTGGAGTGCATGATTTATCGTTTAGTTTCTTGTTATCTTGTGTTTGCGTGTCACATGAGATGTTTTACGCAAACATGGGGGAAGTATTGATGAGTATTGATGAATATCTTTATGTAATGGAGGAGATTATTTTTAGGAGGTGAACCTAAAATGTTTTGAATCTCCTCGTACAATGTTATTGTGTTAATTTCAGATGCCTAAAATGTTTTATTTTTCTATGTGGTTCTTAACACTATATTTGTATTTGCAGGATGAGAGTATGCTGTCTTCAGAGATTGAAACACACTAACTGAATTATTTTTGAGTTTCCATATTTAGGTAAAATCTGTACAGGCAAAATTCCATAAGTGCACTCTTCAAAAGATTAAAGATTGAAAGCAAGTAAACCTTTAAAGAAAGAAAAGATAAAGATGAAAGACCTTTTGTCAAGCTTGTTTTAACCATCATACTGCAGTAAAAAAAAAAGTTACTGAACTATCTTTGGATCCATTCTTTGCTTTGCATGCTGGTACCAGCCCCAGAACTGGACTCTGGGTAATCCATGACTGTTTTCTCTGATGTGTGTCTTCAGGACATAAAGACTATCCTTCTCTGGACTGTGCCTTACCGCTCGATATGGAAGTCCTGTTATGCTGTTACAGGATCAACCAATTAAATTAGGGGAGTATTGTTTTAACTCCATTCCTTATATTGCTTGTTTTGTATTTTCTTGTATTTGTTTTATTTTTATTGATCATATTTGGTCTAAGAAATCATATGCTTCATTGGTATTAGTGCACATGGTAGTTTATGTGCGTAACAAAGTAACCCTTTAGATAAGTGTAACTGTGAACTTCGCAGTATTGTACTCTATTGAATGGCCCACTGAGTATAGAAAATAGGTTTAAGGAAAATGCTGCAACATAGAATAATATTTTAGACCCTTCACCCTTTAGAACATAAGGAGGACACGTCTAAGCTAGAAGTTTATAGTAAATATACAGAGAAATGTTTGTTCAGGGAATAGCATAATTATAGTTTATGAAAGCAAATGTATTTTTCCCTTTTATTAATTAGTATGGTATCTGCAAAGTGAATTTGGTCATTCCTGATGTTTGTCAAAGAGAGTAATTCTTACCATAAAGATGTGTTTACCTTTAAAAGAGCTTGTAGTTTTAAATGATGTTCTGTTTGTATGCTTTCCTCATATAGGAGTGTGAGAGAATTTAGGTTGCATAAAATAATTAGTAAACTAGTAGTGTTTATATCAGATGAGATTGTTGAATATTAGGATCATGGTTGGAGAATTATAAGCATTATAGATAGCAGCCATCCAGAATAAAGCAACACAAGGTTCTTTTATTTTTTTAGAAGTTCAAAGTGATATTGTAAAGAAATTCATTTATTTTCATTGACTGTTTTCTTTTTTCCATTCTTACTACAGGGCAGGCCTTAGCATAAGTTTTAGCATAAACATTCAGGCCCTTGAGGAAGTCTGACAGGTTTTCACTTGCGTAGTATTCATGAAGTATCATTTAAAAGTGTATAGAGAAGTTGTAAATTATTCTCTGAGAAATGTCAATGTATTATATATCAACAATGTTTTGTTTGATTTTAAATGACATAGGATAAAAGTGACATTTTATTTGGACATAATTGTGATTGTATTTCGGTGTGTACTCATCCTGTACTGTTTCTGTTTGCTTCCTAGACTCCCTGTGACTCGAGTGTCTGCTTGCCATGGGTATCCACTGCTTGCCTTGTCTACCCCATGAACAAACCATCAGATTTCCAGTATCTCCCTGCGGAAGAACCGTGGATAAGCACCCCTACTGCAAATGAACTGTTGGAGAACTGTATTATAGCAAAGTGTCAAGGTGCAGCGCTCTCAAATGGACAAAGACTGTTCTTAAAGTGATCAGAGGCCACCTAGAGACAGTTGTGCTGTTGCTATGTCATGCTTTACTGTGGAAAAGGAACTGTTGGACATATTGGGGGGGTGCTAGCAATGCAGGTGGAGAGATAGAAGATGCAGCGTTGTTTGGGGGTAGATGGGGGGCTGGTTGGGTCTCTGTGCTGGTAGACCGGTAGTTTTGGGAGGGCTGGAGGATAGATGGAAGGTATTGGAGGGACTGTACCTATATGCAGTGACAATTAGCCTATAAAAGTATATCACGACATGCAAATATTTTTCTCTTTAGTATTCTTATAGAGTTCTGTTACCATAATATAAGGCTTTACTAATTTTCTATGCCTGTCTATTTTTATGTTATTCTGTTAGAATAAAAGGATGGTATGTTAGGGGTAATATGAACCTGATGGCAGCCATCTTGTTCTTCGCAGCCATCTTGTTCCTCGCAGCCATTTTGTAATGAATAGACTTTATTATACTGGGGTATTATGCAGTGAGAATTATATGCATGTTATGAGTTTCTTTAGCTATTCGGCCTTGCCAATGTACCCTGGCCTAATGCCTAGAAGTAAGATAGAATAAGATAATGTAAACAAGAGGCTTCAGACACTCGGTTGTCTCTGCAGATGGTAGTTTGTTATGACTCTGTAAATATTGTTATGAGAAACTCATGTTCCAGTTTTTCCTTGTAAATTGCTCTGCATAACTGTGTAAGATGATGCGGTCCTAACGTGTCATCCCCTTAACCCTGTATGTCACTATAAGAAAGGCTTGCACTGTGCAATAAACAGAATTGGCTTTCGATCATAATGCTGCGTGGTCTGAGTCATTCTAAGGGGCCCTTATCAGATAATCTACATATGCCTCAGGTGGTACACTAGGCCCCAGGCTTTGGCCTGCGCTGAGACCCCCTTGTGGGATTATACACCTTACACTTGCTGTTTAATCGGTTGATCAAACACCAGGGAGGCTTCTTCAATTTTACTGATGCCTTCCTCTGAGCTGAAGGGATAAATAGACTGAATTGTAAATAGACCCTCTGGCATAGACCCAAAGGCTTGTTCTATTAATTGTTCTTTAGTTAAGTATCCTTCATGTATTAGCCCAATTACATTATTCTGGAATCCAAAAGTGTAATAATTGGATTCCAGCACATATCCTAAGGTAATTCCCTTGGATAAGGTTACATCCTGTGGGGTCATGTTATGCACGATAACATGTATTGGAAGAGTTCCAATATTTACCAAAGGAGTATGGGTCATTGTGATACCCAGATTTTGTATTCTATGGGAGAGGCAAATTAGTTTTTCAGAAGTTTTTAATTTCTGACCTCTCTTTACCTGTAAGGATAAGAGGAATTTATCAGCCCCAGCAGGAATTATAACATTGTTAGACACCTGCATATTCACAGCATATGGCAATTACTGGTTTGATTTCAAGGCTGCATTTTCATCCTGAAATACTTCAGGGTCCAACTTTAACCTGCTCCAGAGGCAAGAGTTAATCAAATCTAGTTGTATGGCATATCTATATAAGAGATCATTGCCAACATATATTTGATTATGGGGAGTATTTAGAAACAGGTGCTTTACTGATTTATTACCTATAGATATAGATAATAAGCACTTTTCTGTGATGTTATAGCTTTCAAACCTGTCATCCAGGCCGTGGACACAGTGGTCTTGGGGAGGAAGATATTTAATCACCTTAGGTTCAGTGATCTGTGTTAATAAGCCTTCGCTTATATAGCTAGCTTCCTGTTTTACGTTCAATTTAGCATACTTGGTTTTACCAAGGTTGTGCACTTGTATAGGGATAAATAGATCCTCTTTAACTCTCTCAATTCCAGCGAGGTATTGAGCGTGGCCTCCTCCCTTAGGGATTTTAGTATCCCCCTTGTGGAGAGATATGGTTAATATATTGCCGTCTAAGGAAATATTTGCTATTTTTCCAGGCGAAATTTTAAAAGTAATACCATCAGAGCCACTTAAAGGAGTCTGATCATCTTTTTGTAAGATAGTGATTTCAGGTATAGAGTCATTCCTGAAATGAATCTCCACAGCATCTGATTTCTCTTCCACCATGTGACAGTTATGCCGGGTGCGAGACATACCGGATTTTTCATAATTAATAGGCCTTTTTACTTGTGACCAAATTACATTATTTATGCAATCAATTATGGTGCTTAATCGCTTCAGGAGATTACTACCAATAATTAAACGATCAGTTGGCAGATCCACTATAATGACAGGGTGTCTTATGACCCTGTTCCCCAGTTTAAATTTTAACCATGCCGTACCGTAGACTTTTAGAGAGCCACCCCAACACCTATTAGTGAACCATCAAATTCTTTTATTTTAGGTTTGTGGGGTGTTAGCTAATTTAGTCGTGTGTAGTAACTGTGGGATAAAATAGTTGCCTGAGATCCAGTATCAATTAATCCCATGATAGGGTTGGAAACTATATCCTGGAGCTAAGCTAATACATAATATCTCCCTGCAGTTTCTACCACTTCACACATAAAATTGGCATGATTACACAATTGTGGACTTCGCCACGTGTTACCTGAATCCGCCGTGTTACCTGATGCAGCAGAATTTTCATGCTCACCATTCATGTCCTCTATAATAGGGCTGATTGGGTTCCTGTGTACTGCAATTGTGGAAATAAGGTTAAGAGAATGCTGCAAAGGAAGAAAGTTGTTAAAGTTTCCCGGGTGAGGTTGCTTTTCATCACAGCTAAATCGTCCGTTTCCGGTCTGTAGGGAGAGAATATGATTAGTACCATTATTGACATGTATCATTTAATTTGGTATATCTCTCCCCTCTCAGGCAATACTGCAGTATTTATGACTGTGCCTGTGGCCCACTGCTGGCCACTGGCTGTACCCCTAAAAAAGGATTGTTAGGTTGTTGAGCCGTAAAAGCTTGACTCATATTAGTAAATAGTGTACATAATTGATTAACTTGTTTGCTGAGTTGGCCCACTTGAATGGACAAGCTATCGTTACCCATGGACCGATTCTTTGATGTCCCAGGGTATTGATTCCTGGATCCTTGGGATCCCTCAGAATCATAGCTATTTCTCCTATTTTAACGTGGTTGTCTTTGGGGTTCAACTTGTTCAGTGTTAGTATTTTGTGGAGCACTATTTACTTGGGGTGTCTGGTTACCCTGAGAGTATTTTTTGCCACTTTTGGTGTTTATTTCTTTCATGTAATTGGGAAGAGTCCATGAGCTAGTGACATATGGGATATACATTCCTACCAGGAGGGGCAAAGTTTCCCAAACCTCAAAATGCCTATAAATACACCCCCCACCACACCCACAATTCAGTTTTTACAAACTTTGCCTCCTATGGAGGTGGTGAAGTAAGTTTGTGCTAGATTTCTACGTTGATATGTGCTTCGCAGCAGTGAATGACAGAGGGATGTGAAGGGAGTATTGCCTATTGAATGCTATGGTCATCCTATCGGGGATCTATTTCATAGGTTCTCTGTTATCGGTCGTAGAGATTCTTCTCCTACCTCCCTTTTCAGATCGATGATATACTCTTATATACCATTACCTCTTCTGATTCTCGTTTCAGTACTGGTTTGGCTATCTACTATATGTAGATGAGTGTCTTTTGGTAAGTATGTCTTATTTTATTTATGACACTCTCAGCTATGGTTTGGCACTTTATATGTAAAGTTCTAAATATATGTTTTATACTTATATTTGCCATGATTCAGGTTAATCAGTATATTTCCTTCTAACAGTCTGTCAATTTCATTTTTGGGAAATGCATATGAATAAATATTTTTCTTACCTGAAAATTTTTCAAATTGACTTTTCTTTCTAATTTGCGGGGTGTTAGGCTCGCGGGTGCAAAAAATGCTAGAATTTATTGCGTCATTTTTGGTGCGAGACTTTTTTGGTGAAAAAATTACGTTTGTTGACGTTAATGACGTCATTTCCGGCGTCGTAGTTGACGCTGAGAGTTTTCACGTAGTTGCGTCATCTATGACGCTCGTGTTTGTTGCAGACGTTTTTGCAGCCAAAAAATTTGTCAATTGTGGGCGTCATACTTGGCGCCAGTTTTTTTTACATTATTTAAGTCTTTGTTTCTTTTTGCTTCTGGTTTCCAGAGGCTTATTCTATTTGCATTTTTTCCCATTCCTGAAACTGTCATTTAAGGAATTTGATAATTTTGCTTTATATGTTGTTTTTTCTATTACATATTGCAAGATGTCGCAATCTGACCCTGTATCAGAATCTACTTCTGGAAAGCTGCTGCCTGATGTCGGTTCTACCAAAGTTAAGTGCATTTGTTGTAAACTTGTGGTAACTGTTCCTCCGGCTGTAGTTTGTGTTAGTTGTCATGATAAACTTTCAAAAGCAGACAATATTTCCATTAGTAGTAGTCCATTACCTGTTATTGTTCCTTCAACATCTAATGTTCAGGATATTCCTGTTAATGTAAGAAAGTTTGTTTCTAATTCTATTCAGAAGGCCCTGTCTGTTATACCACCTTCTAATAAACGTAAAAGGTCTTTTAAAACTTCTCATAAATTAGATGAATTTTTAAATGACCGCCAACATTCTGATTTATCTATCTCTGATGAGGATCTATCTGGTTCAGAAGATTCTGCCTCAGATATTGACACTGACACATCTTCATATTTATTTAAGATGGAGTTTATTCGTTCTTTACTTAAAGAGGTGTTGATTGCATTAGATATGGAGGAGTCTAGTCTTCTTGATATTAAAACCAGTAAACGTTTAAATTCGGTTTTTAAACCTCATGTAGTTATTCCAGAGGTTTTTCCAGTTCCTGATGCTATTTCAGATGTAATTTCTAGAGAATGGAATAGTTTTGGTACTTCATTTACTCCTTCTTTAAGGTTTAAGAGACTGTACCCTTTGCCGGCTGATAGATTGGAGTTTTGGGAAAAAATCCCCAAAGTTGATGGGGCTATCTCTACTCTTGCTAAACGTACTACTATTCTTATGGCAGATAGTACTTCTTTTAAAGATCCTTTAGATAGGAAGCTTGAATCTTTTTTAAGGAAGGCTTATTTATGTTCAGGTAATCTTCTTCGGCCTGCTATTTCTTTGGCTGATGTTGCCGCAGCTTCAACTTTTTGGTTGGAGGCGTTAGCGCAACAAGTACCAGATCATAACGTGTATAGCATTGTTAAGCTTCTTCAACATGGTAATAATTTCATTTGTGATACCATTTTTGATATCATTAGAATTGATGTCAGGTATATGTCTTTAGCTATTTTAGCTAGAAGAGCTTTATGGCTTAAATCTTGGAATGCAGATATGACTTCTAAGTCAACGTTGTTATCTCTTTCTTTCCAGGGTAATAAATTATTTGGTTCTCAGTTGGATTCTATAATTTCAACTGTCACTGGGGGGAAGGGAGCTTTTTTGCCTCAGGATAAAAAATCTAAGGGTAAATTTAGGGCTACTAACCGTTTTCGTTCCTTTCATCAGAATAAGGAACAGAAGCCTGACCCTTCCCCTAAAGGAACGGCTTCCAATTGGAAGCCTTCTCCAGTCTGGAATAAATCCAAGCCTTTTAGGAAATCAAAACCAGCCCCAAGTCCGCATGAAGGTGCGGCCCTCATTCCAGCACAGCTGGTAGGGGGCAGGCTACGATTTTTAAAAGATGTTTGGATCAATTCAGTCAAAATCATTGGATTCAGAACATTGTTTCTCAAGGGTACAGAATAGGTTTCAAGGTAAGACCGCCTGTGAGAAGGTTCTTTCTCTCACGCATTCCAGTGAACCCAGTAAAGGCTCAGGCTTTCCTGAAGTGTGTTTCAGACCTGGATTCTTCTGGGGTAGTTGTGCCAGTTCCATATCTGGAATGGGGTCTGGGGTTTTATTCAAATCTGTTCATTGTACCAAAGAAAGAGAATTCTTTCAGACCAGTTCTGGATCTAAATTTTTTTAATCATTATGTAAGAATACCAACATTCAAGATGGTGACTATAAGGACTATTCTGCCTTTTGTTCTGCAAGGGCATTATATGTCCACAATAGATTTACAGGATGCTTATCTTCATATTTCAATTCATCCAGATCACTATCAGTTCCTGAGATTCTCTTTTCTAGACAAGCATTACCAATTTGTTGCTCTTCCTTTTGGCCTAGCAACAGCTCCAAGGATCTTCTCAAAGGTTCTCGGTGCCCTTCTCTCTGTAATCAGAGAGCGGGATATTGCGGTGTTTCCTTATTTGGACGATATCTTGGTACTTGTTCAGTCTTTACATTCTGCAGAATCTCACACGAATCAACTTGTGTTGTTTCTTCAAGAACATGGTTGGAGGATCAATTTACCAAAAAGTTCCTTGATTCCTCAGACAAGGGTAACCTTTTTAGGATTCCAAATAGATTCAGTATCCATGACTTTATCTCTAACAGACAAAAGACGTCTGAAATTGGTTTCAGCTTGTCGGAACCTTCAGTCTCAATCATTCCCTTCAGTAGCTATGTGCATGGAAGTTTTAGGTCTCATGACTGCAGCATCGGACGCGATACCCTTTGCTCGTTTTCACATGAGACCTCTTCAGCTTTGCATGCTGAATCAATGGTGCTGGGATTATACAAAGATATCACAATTAATATCCTTAAATCCCAATGTTCAACACTCTCTGACGTGGTGGTTAAATCACCAGCGTTTAGTTCAAGGGGCCTCTTTTCTTCGTCCAACCTGGACTGTGATTTCAACAGATGCGAGTCTTTCAGGTTGGGGAGCTGTCTGGGGATCTCTGACAGCACAGGGGGTTTGGAAATCTCAAGAGGCGAGATTACCAATCAATATTTTGGAACTCCGTGCGATTTTCAGAGCTCTTCAGTTCTGGCCTCTTCTGAAGAGAGAATCGTTTATTTGTTTTCAGACAGACAATGTCACGACCGTGGTGTATGTCAATCATCAAGGTGGGAGTCACAGTCCTCAGGCTATGAAAGAAGTATCTCGGATACTTGCATGGGCGGAATCCAGCTCCTGTCTAATCTCTGTGGTTCATATCCCAAGTATAGACAATTGGGAAGCGGATTATCTCAGTCGCCAGACTTTACATCCGGGAGAATGGTCTCTTCACCCAGATGTATTTCTTCAGATTGTTCAGATATGGGGGCTTCCAGAAATAGATCTGATGGCTTCTCATCTAAACAGGAAACTTCCCAGGTATCTGTCCAGATCCAGGGATCCTCAGGCGGAAGCAGTGGATGCGTTGTCTCTTCCTTGGAATTATCAACCTGCTTATATCTTTCTGCCTCTAGTTCTTCTTCCAAGAGTGATTTCCAAAATCATAATGGAACGTTCGTTTGTACTGCTGGTGGCTCCAGCATGGTTTTGGTATGCAGATCTTGTTCGGATGTCCAGTCGCCAACCTTGGCCACTTCCGTTAAGGTCAGACCTTCTATCTCAAGGTCTGTTTTTCCATCAGGATCTCAAATCATTAAATTTGAAGGTATGGAGATTGAATGCTTAGTGCTTAGTCATAGAGGTTTCTCTGACTCAGTGATCAATACTATGTTGCAGGCTCATAAATCTGTGTCTAGAAAGATTTATTACCGAGTTTGGAAGACTTACATTTCATGGTGTTCCTCTCATAAGTTCTCTTGGCATTCTTTTAGAATTCCTAGAATTTTACAGTTTCTTCAGGATGGTTTGGATAAGGGTTTGTCTGCAAGTTCCTTGAAAGGACAAATCTCTGCGCTTTCTGTTCTGTTTCACAGAAAAATTGCTAATCTTCCTGACATTCGTTGTTTTGTACAGGCTTTGTTTCGTATCAAGCCTGTCTCTCCTCCTTGGAGTCTTAATTTGGTTTTGAGAGCTTTAAAGGCTCCTCCGTTTGAGCCTATGCATTCTCTGGATATTAAGTTACTTTCTTGGAAAGTATTGTTTCTTTTGGCTATCTCTTCTGCTAGAAGAGTTTCTGAATTATCTGCTCTTTTTTGTGAGTCTCCTTTTCTGATTTTTCATCAGGATAAGGCGGTTTTGCGGACTTCATTTAAATTTTTACCTAAGGTTGTGAATTCCAACATTAGTAGAGAAATTGTTGTCCCTTCATTGTGTCCTAATTCTACGAATTCTTTGGAAAAATCTTTGCATTCTTTGGATGTGGTAAGAGCTTTGAAATATTATGTTGAAGCTACTAAAGATTTCAGAAAGACTTCTAGTCTATTTGTTATCTTTTCCGGTCCTAAGAAAGGTCAGAAAGCTTCTGCTATTTCTTTGGCTTCTTGGTTAAAACTTTTGATTCATCATGCTTATGTGGAGTCGGGTAAAAACCCGCCTCAGAGGATTACGGCTCATTCTACTAGGTCAGTTTCTACTTCCTGGGCTTTTAAGAATGAAGCTTCTGTTGATCAGATTTGCAAAGCAGCAACTTGGTCTTACATAAATTATGTTTTTTATGGGGATACCAATTATTTTGTGGGCTTTCATCTCTTTGGGAATAATAATTTGCCACCTCCGCAAAGGTTTTCTTTTTTTTTTAAATATATTTATTTATATACCAACAAACAAATACATATCACAAATCAGGTGTCAGTTTACAATTCATATGTCACAAAATTTTAACAAAAAAAAAAAAAAAGAAAAATAAGAAAACATAACAGTCCATATTTTCTATCCTAAGTATACCTCGTTGGTTTATTTTATACCCTTTTTTATTTTAAGAAAGAAAAAAAAAAGAAAGAAAAAGGGAAAGGACCCCTTCCTCCTCTAATTCTTGTCTCTTTATCTAGAAAACTAATTGTTTGCAATTGCTGTTTCAAGGTATATAGTCCCCCTGAATGGTGCAATTAACTGTCTCTGACTTTCTTCTGGGAAGTCTAAAATTATATTTTTCCATTTTTTTAAAGAACCTAGTCAGAAGAATTTCAGAACTAACGGAGATATCAATCTGTTCTAGTATAATTTGATTTTGTATTTTTTGTTTAAGTTCTCTCAGACTAGGAGGTTTATTGGACCAATATTTTAGGATCAAAAGTCTGCTTGTTATAATTATGCTATTTAACTGGCGTGCGTTCTTAAAAGGGTATCCTTCCTTATCAAAGAAGAAGATAAGTTCATCCGATAATTGTATATTAGTTGAATTAATTCTATTAATCCAAACATTAACCTTATGCCAAATTTTTTTAATTTTAGTACAGCCCCCAAAATAGTGATGCAACTCTGCTCTTAACCTCTTACATTTGGGACAGTGTATTCCCGTTGCTGACCATCTAGCCTTCACCGCCGGAGTAATATATATTTTATTAATACGTTTTGTATGGGTTTCTCTCCAGGAAGTAGATATTGCTGCTGCATCAATGCCTTAAAACTTTCCTGAATTCTTTCCGGAGAAATTTGCCAGTTATTAGCTAAAATTTGTAAGTTTCTTCCACCCATCGAAGATATGGCTATCTTATAAAGTAAAGAAATTGCGTATTTCCCTATATTAAAGGGACAGTCTACACCAGAATTTTTATTATTTAAAAAGATAGATAATCCCTTTATTACTCATTCACCAGTTTTGCATAACCAACACTGTTATATTAATACACGTATTACCTCTGTGATTACCTTGTATCTAAAGCCTCTGCCCTCCTATCTCAGTGCTTTTGACAGACATACAGTTTAGCCAATCAGTGCAGACTCCTAAATAACTTCACGGGAGTGAGCACAATGTTATCTATATGACACACATGAACTAGTACTGTCTAACTGTGAAAAGCTTTCAAAATGCTCTGAGCTAGGAGGCAGTTTTCAATAGTTTAGAAATCACTTTGAGCCTTCCTAGGTTTAGCTTTTAAAAAATACCAGCAAGGGAACAAAGCAAATTTGATGATAAAAGTAAATTGGAAAGTTGTTTAAAATTACATGCCCTATCTGAATCAGGAAAGTTTAATTTTGAGTAGACTGTCCCTTTAAATAATTTCAAAGCCTATTCTATAATAGCCCATAATCCTTCTATCCAAGTATTATCTAGTAATTGTTGTGCAATAAAAGTAAAAAAAAAGTAAATGGCACGCTTGTAAATATGCGTAAAATTCACTATTTATTAGTCCAAATTCCTGTTTCTTTCATGTAATTAGCAAGAGTCCATGAGCTAGTGACGTATGGGATATACATTCCTACCAGGAGGGGCAAAGTTTCCCAAACCTCAAAATGCCTATAAATACACCCCTCACCACACCCACAATTCAGTTTTACAAACTTTGCCTCCGATGGAGGTGGTGAAGTAAGTTTGTGCTAGATTCTACGTTGATATGCGCTCCGCAGCAAGTTGGAGCCCGGTTTTCCTCTCAGCGTGCAGTGAATGTCAGAGGGATGTGAGGAGAGTATTGCCTATTTGAATGCAGTGATCTCCTTCTACGGGGTCTATTTCATAGGTTCTCTGTTATCGGTCGTAGAGATTCATCTCTTACCTCCCTTTTCAGATCGACGATATACTCTTATATATACCATTACCTCTGCTGATTCTCGTTTCAGTACTGGTTTGGCTTTCTACAAACATGTAGATGAGTGTCCTGGGGTAAGTAAATCTTATTTTCTGTGACACTCTAAGCTATGGTTGGGCACTATGTTTATAAAGTTCTAAATATATGTATTCAAACATTTATTTGCCTTGACTCAGAATGTTCAACATTCCTTATTTTTCAGACAGTCAGTTTCATATTTGGGATAATGCATTTGAATTAATCATTTTTTCTTACCTTCAAAAATTTGACTCTTTTTCCCTGTGGGCTGTTAGGCTCGCGGGGGCTGAAAATGCTTCATTTTATTGCGTCATTCTTGGCGCGGACTTTTTTGGCGCAAAAAAAAAAATCTTTTCCGTTTCCGGCGTCATACGTGTCGCCGGAAGTTGCGTCATTTTTTGACGTTATTTTCCGCCAAAAGTGTCGGCGTTCCGGATGTGGCGTCATTTTTGGCGCCAAAAGCATTTAGGCGCCAAATAATGTGGGCGTCTTATTTGGCGCTAAAAAATATGGGCGTCGCTTTTGTCTCCACATTATTTAAGTCTCATTTTTCATTGCTTCTGGTTGCTAGAAGCTTGTTCTTTGGCATTTTTTCCCATTCCTGAAACTGTCATTTAAGGAATTTGATCAATTTTGCTTTATATGTTGTTTTTTCTCTTACATATTGCAAGATGTCTCACGTTGCATCTGAGTCAGAAGATACTACAGGAAAATCGCTGTCTAGTGCTGGATCTACCAAAACTAAGTGTATCTGCTGTAAACTTTTGGTAGCTATTCCTCCGGCTGTTGTTTGTATTAATTGTCATGACAAACTTGTTAATGCAGATAATATTTCCTTTAGTAAAGTACCATTGCCTGTTGCAGTTCCTTCAACATCTAAGGTGCAGAATGTTCCCGATAACATAAGAGATTTTGTTTCTGAATCCATCAAGAAGGCTATGTCTGTTTTTTCTCCTTCTAGTAAACGTAAAAAATCTTTTAAAACTTCTCTCCCTACAGATGAATTTTTAAATGAACATCATCATTCTGATTCTAATGACTCTTCTGGTTCAGAGGATTCTGTCTCAGAGATTGATGCTGATAAATCTTCATATTTATTTAAAATGGAATTTATTCGTTCTTTACTTAAAGAAGTACTAATTGCTTTAGAAATAGAGGATTCTGGTCCTCTTGATACTAATTCTAAACGTTTAGATAAGGTATTTAAATCTCCTGTGGTTATTCCAGAAGTTTTTCCTGTTCCTAATGCTATTTCTGCAGTAATTTCCTAAGAATGGGATAAATTGGGTAATTCATTTACTCCTTCTAAACGTTTTAAGCAATTATATCCTGTGCCGTCTGACAGATTAGAATTTTGGGACAAAATCCCTAAAGTTGATGGGGCTATTTCTACCCTTGCTAAACGTACTACTATTCCTACGTCAGATGGTACTTCGTTTAAGGATCCTTTAGATAGGAAAATTTAATCCTTTCTAAGAAAAGCTTATCTGTGTTCAGGTAATCTTCTTAGACCTGCTATATCATTGGCTGATGTTGCTGCAGCTTCAACTTTTTGGTTGGAAACTTTAGCGCAACAAGTAACAGATCATGATTCTCATGATATTATTATTCTTCTTCAGCATGCTAATAATTTTATCTGTGATGCCATTTTTGATATTATCAGAGTTGATGTCAGGTTTATGTCTCTAGCTATTTTAGCTAGAAGAGCTTTATGGCTTAAGACTTGGAATGCTGATATGGCTTCTAAATCAACTCTACTTTCCATTTCTTTCCAGGGTAACAAATTATTTGGTTCTCAGTTGGATTCTATTATCTCAACTGTTACTGGTGGGAAAGGAACTTTTTTACCACAGGATAAAAAATCTAAAGGTAAAAACAGGGCTAATAATCGTTTTCGTTCCTTTCGTTTCAACAAAGAACAAAAGCCTAATCCTTCATCCTCAGGAGCAGTTTCAGTTTGGAAACCATCTCCAGTCTGGAATAAATCCAAGCCTGCTAGAAAGGCAAAGCCTGCTTCTAAGTCCTCATGAAGGTGCGGCCCTCATTCCAGCTCAGCTGGTAGGGGGCAGGTTACGTTTTTTCAAAGAAATTTGGATCAATTCTGTTCACAATCTTTGGATTCAGAACATTGTTTCAGAAGGGTACAGAATTGGTTTCAAGATGAGACCTCCTGCAAAGAGATTTTTTCTTTCCCGTGTCCCAGTAAATCCAGTGAAAGCTCAAGCATTTCTGAATTGTGTTTCAGATCTAGAGTTGGCTGGAGTAATTATGCCAGTTCCAGTTCCGGAACAGGGGATGGGGTTTTATTCAAATCTCTTCATTGTACCAAAGAAGGAGAATTCCTTCAGACCAGTTCTGGATCTAAAAATATTGAATCGTTATGTAAGGATACCAACGTTCAAGATGGTAACTGTAAGGACTATCTTGCCTTTTGTTCAGCAAGGGCATTATATGTCCACAATAGATTTACAGGATGCATATCTGCATATTCCGATTCATCCAGATCATTATCAGTTCCTGAGATTCTCTTTTCTGGACAAGCATTACCAGTTTGTGGCTCTGCCGTTTGGCCTAGCTACAGCTCCAAGAATTTTTACAAAGGTTCTCGGTGCCCTTCTGTCTGTAATCAGAGAACAGGGTATTGTGGTATTTCCTTATTTGGACGATATCTTGGTACTTGCTCAGTCTTTACATTTAGCAGAATCTCATACGAATCGACTTGTGTTGTTTCTTCAAGATCATGGTTGGAGGATCAATTTACCAAAAAGTTCATTGATTCCTCAGACAAGGGTAACCTTTCTGGGTTTCCAGATAGATTCAGTGTCCATGACTCTGTCTTTAACAGACAAGAGACGTCTAAAATTGATTTCAGCTTGTCGAAACCCTTTGCTCGTTTTGACATGCGACCTCTTCAGCTCTGTATGCTGAATCAATGGTGCAAGGATTACACAAAGATATCTCAATTAATATCTTTAAAACCGATTGTTCGACACTCTCTAACGTGGTGGACAGATCACCATCGTTTAATTCAGGGGGCTTCTTTTGTGCTTCCGACCTGGACTGTAATTTCAACAGATGCAAGTCTCACAGGTTGGGGAGCTGTGTGGGGATCTCTGACGGCACAAGGAGTTTGGGAAATCTCAGGAGGTGAGATTACCGATCAATATTTTGGAACTCCGTGCAATTTTCAGAGCTCTTCAGTTTTGGCCTCTTCTGAAGAGAGAATCGTTCATTTGTTTTCAGACAGACAATGTCACAACTGTGGCATACATCAATCATCAAGGAGGGACTCACAGTCCTCTGGCTATGAAAGAAGTATCTCGAATTTTGGTTTGGGCGGAATCCAGCTCCTGTCTAATCTCTGCGGTTCATATCCCAGGTGTAGACAATTGGGAAGCGGATTATCTCAGTCGCCAAACGTTGCATCCGGGCGAATGGTCTCTTCACCCAGAGGTATTTCTTCAGATTGTTCAAATGTGGGAACTTCCAGAAATAGATCTGATGGCGTCTCATCTAAACAAGAAACTTCCCAGATATCTGTCCAGATCCCGGGATCCTCAGGCGGAGACAGTGGATGCATTATCACTTCCTTGGAAGTATCATCCTGCCTATATCTTTCCGCCTCTAGTTCTTCTTCCAAGAGTAATCTCCAAGATTCTGAAGGAATACTCGTTTGTTCTGCTGGTAGCTCCGGCATGGCCTCACAGGTTTTGGTATGCGGATCTTGTCCGGATGGCCTCTTGCCAACCGTGGACTCTTCCGTTAAGACCAGACCTTCTGTCACAAGGTCCTTTTTTCCATCAGGATCTGAAATCCTTAAATTTAAAGGTATGGAGATTGAACGCTTGATTCTTGGTCAAAGAGGTTTCTCTGACTCTGTGATTAATACTATGTTACAGGCTCGTAAATCTGTATCTAGAGAGATATATTATAGAGTATGGAAGACTTATATTTCTTGGTGTCTTTCTCATCATTTTTCTTGGCATTCTTTTAGAATACCGAGAATTTTACAGTTTCTTCAGGATGGTTTAGATAAGGGTTTGTCCGCAAGTTCCTTGAAAGGACAAATCTCTGCTCTTTCTGTTCTTTTTCACAGAAAGATTGCTATTCTTCCTGATATTCGTTGTTTTGTACAAGCTTTGGTTCGTATAAAACCTGTCATTAAGTCAATTTCTCCTCCTTGGAGTTTGAATTTGGTTCTGGGAGCTCTTCAAGCTCCTCCGTTTGAACCTATGCATTCATTGGACATTAAATTGCTTTCTTGGAAAGTTTTGTTCCTTTTGGCCATCTCTTCTGCCAGAAGAGTTTCTGAATTATCTGCTCTTTCTTGTGAGTCTCCTTTTCTGATTTTTCATCAGGATAAGGCGGTGTTGCAAACTTCTTTTGAATTTTTTCCTAAAGTTGTGAATTCCAACAACATTAGTAGAGAAATTGTGGTTCCTTCATTATGTCCTAATCCTAAGAATTCTAAGGAGAAATCGTTGCATTCTTTGGATGTTGTTAGAGCTTTGAAATATTATGTTGAAGCTACTAAGTCTTTCCGAAAGACTTCTAGTCTATTTGTTATCTTTTCCGGTTCTAGAAAAGGCCAGAAAGCTTCTGCCATTTCTTTGGCATCTTGGTTGAAATCTTTAATTTATCTTGCCTATGTTGAGTCGGGTAAAACTCCGCCTCAGAGGATTACAGCTCATTCTACTAGGTCAGTTTCTACTTCCTGGGCGTTTAGGAATGAAGCTTCGGTTGATCAGATTTGCAAAGCAGCAACTTGGTCCTCTTTGCATACTTTTACCAAATTCTACCATTTTGATGTATTTTCTTCTTCTGAAGCAGTTTTTGGTAGAAAAGTACTTCAGGCAGCGGTTTCAGTTTGAATCTTCTGCTTATGTTTTTCATTAAACTTTATTTTGGGTGTGGATTATTTTCAGCAGGAATTGGCTGTCTTTATTTTATCCCTCCCTCTCTAGTGACTCTTGTGTGGAAAGATCCACATCTTGGGTAATCATTATCCCATACGTCACTAGCTCATGGACTCTTGCTAATTACATGAAAGAAAACATAATTTATGTAAGAACTTACCTGATAAATTCATTTCTTTCATATTAGCAAGAGTCCATGAGGCCCGCCCTTTTTTTGTGGTGGTTATGTTTTTGTATAAAGCACAATTATTCCAATTCCTTATTTTATATGCTTTCGCACTTTTTTATCACCCCACTTCTTGGCTATTCATTAAACTGAATTGTGGGTGTGGTGAGGGGTGTATTTATAGGCATTTTGAGGTTTGGGAAACTTTGCCCCTCCTGGTAGGAATGTATATCCCATACGTCACTAGCTCATGGACTCTTGCTAATATGAAAGAAATGAATTTATCAGGTAAGTTCTTACATAAATTATGTTTTTAATGTATTGAAAGTTTTACAACTCCTCGTGTCTTTATCTATCAATTGGTGTACATTTTTAAGCCCTTTTAATGACCAATTATTGAAAATTTTAGAGTTTAATGCTGGTGTGAAGCAGAAATTGCCTATCAAGGGTAGGTATTGCGAATATGTACAGTCAAAACCCAAAACTTTAGCTAGTTTATTCCATGCTACTATCACATTGTGTATTGTTTTTAGTTGTTTTATTTTTATAGGAGATTTATCAGAAGGGAGATGAAGTAAAGCTATAGGAGAATAAGGATAGCATAAAATTTGCTCTTACTATCCAATCCAGTGCAATTTTACCAATACATATTAAATTATATATCTCAATATCTGGCATTGCAAGTCCACCGTTTGTTCTATCGAAACACAATTTTTAAAAATAAATAGCTCTTCTTTTTCCTCCCCATAAGAATTGGGTCACCATTTGTTTGTATGCATTTAGCTCTTTGTTCTTAATAAGGATTGGTAGGTTTTGCATGAGATATAAAAGGATAGTTTAAATTTCGCCCATTTTTCCATGTCATGTTTAATTTTTAAGAAGACAGGAGGGTAATTAAAATCGTACCATTCTTCCATATTTTTAGAAAATTTAATTCCAAGATAAGTAAATGTATCTTTTGTCTCTTTAAATGGAGTAGTCTGGGGGGCGGAGCTAGCCTAGCAAAGGAAGCAGACGTGCTGTGTCTGAGCTCTCGCTAAAGTTGGTCCTTTTTACACAATAAAAGTGCTTTATTGCACATATTTAGAACAACTATCGACACTATTGAGCGAGGGGAGACCTGAGGAACCGAGCGGATAAGAGATTTCTGCCTCAGCATACAAATAATAAGAACTATCTTAACGGACCCTCCAGCTATCTGCATATTGCTCCGGGGACCGGAGAATCTTCACTCCTTCCTACCTGCGATACAACTTAACAGAGCGGACACTCAAGAAAAACCCGGTGGGTTCCAGAAACACTGAGGGGCTTACCTGAGAGAAGTGTAGCTGGAAAGCTGTAAAAGGGCGCGAAATAGCGCCATTGCTCGGAGCCGTCACATACAGAAACCGGAAGAGAAGGAGGGGGTGAGTTCTGTGGCGGACGCCTAACTGGTAAAGCTGTGGGCTAGTGTGAGGTGGGAAGAGAAGCGGAACACAGGGGTTCACATTTGAAAGCATAGTGCAAGCTAGCAGTGGATATAAGTGTGCACATTGAGCTGCCTTAGTGATTCTTGCCTCTTACACAGCTACTTTGACGGCTCTGAAGTATTAGAGAATAGCTAGAAGGCAAAATAACCGCACCGCAACTGGATAATTAAAATCAGTGAAAAGCGGAGGAACAACCACTTGATAGCCAACCCCCACTGTTACATCAGATACACAAGCTTAATAATAAAAAGGAAAAGGGTTGAATCTATGCTACACCTCATTCACTGTCCCATCTCCATGATACATCTTAAGAACTTTTCTATATGGCTGTAGTACAACACTGACCCCTGCTGGACTTATTAAGATCTAACAGCAATACTTTATCACACATCTAAGGGACAGTTTTAAAGGGAAGACAGCCTTTTTTTTCCTCTCATCTTCCTTTCTTTTTGCCTGATTCTCTCTAATCACCCTCTCCCCCCCCCCTTTCCTGTCAGACCGTAGTGCTGATAGGTCATACCCCATAAACCTTTTGCCGTGATCATCCTGTGAGGATAAGTTCCCTGGGGAGAGGGGAGATACCAACATATCGCTATATAATATCAATATACCAACTGCATCTGAGATTATCCATTCTGGAGAGAGGGGAGACAGGGACCCACCCTACATCTAAAACTGCTTAACCACTGGAGATATAGGAGCTACAAAGTTACCTCCTTCATATCCACAGTAGCTTATATCTGCTGATAGTAAACTGATAATCATATCGGAGAGGATAATGTGAAAAACAACCTAATTACTGTGGGGGGACCTGTAAATTCTATTCCATAATGCTTGCAACATCGAAATAAATCATACCATGTATTGAGAGGGAAAACAAAACCTCTTGTATGCCTAAATGAACTATCTGCCTGACTAACTAATATAAAGCCAACTCTGCAGGGTCATTTCTTTTGCACAAGGTCACTGTTTATGCAACTGAATACCCAATCTGAACGAACAACTTCAATCAATAATGATCTAGATCCTCTCCCTACACCATGACCTCTAGAAGACCCACTAAGGGGGATAAAACAATAAAATCTACACCTGTATCCACATTCTTTAAGAGTTCTCAAAATAATAAACAGCAAACAGATACAGAAATGGAAGAAGAATCTGACATCGATTCTCAATTAGCTCCACAAGACAAAAGCCCACTAACGAAAGCTGATCTCAGAAATCTAGTTTCCAAGAAAGATATTACAGATAATTTTGAAAAATTATGGGAGAAAATTGATTCTATACACACATCTGTCACCAACAGCCTTTCTGAGTTTAAATCTGACTTGATGGAGATGGGTAACAGGATTGAGACACTAGAAGATCAAAAGGATGCCATGGTAGATCAGATGGATGAAATGTCCCAATCAGTGTCCTCTCAACAAGAACTGATGGAAGAGCTCCAGGATAAATTGGAAGATCTGGAAAACAGGAGCAGAAGGAACAATATACGCCTCAAAGGAGTTCCAGAGGAAGTGAGCCCTACAGAACTCCCAGCTTATCTCACTCAACTCTTCATGCAGCTTACAAACTCCCCAGCTGATTACATCTTCCATATTGAGAGAGCACATAGAGCATTAAAAGCCAAACCCAAAACAGGTCTTCCTCCAAGAGACATTATTATCAAACTAACTTTCTTCCCAGATAGAGAGAAAATCCTGCAAGCGGCCAGGAAACATCCCACATATAAACATCAAGGCAACGTGATACAATTCTATCAGGATCTCAGTGTCAGGACATTGCAAAGGAGGAGTGCCCTTCGTCCTCTCACTACTCTACTCCGGAAACACCAGATTTTATACAGATGGGGATTTCCATTTGCTTTACATATTACAAAAGACTCTAAAACAATCTCACTTAAAGACCCAGAAGACATCCCTGAAATTTGCAAGATTTTGGCTTTGGAGACACCTATTACCCCAACCACAGAACCGAACCCAGAGAGGAATAAAAACCCAAGCAGACCACCAGAACCATCTAAATGGCAGAATATCAACTATAAAAAACAAAGAATTAAAGAAACAAGAGGGAAAACATCATAGATGACAGCATCTCCTTCTTGAAGACTTTTCTTTCTTTTCTTAGAGTCTGAGAGGTGGGAAGGCTGACAGAAGAACCACTAATCGGAGATAATTCTGGACATCCATTACTCTATCTGAAACCGCTGTTTTAGGTTTCCTTCCCCGGGAGGCGTTGTCCTCTCCACTGACATTCCTTCTCAGAAACTCTCACTAATCTATTGATATAGATGTAATAAGATGTTGCGGGGCCTTTAGTTCCCCCCAGAGTATAATAATATAAGTTAATTTATTTTATAAATTGTTCCTATGTTTTTCCAAAGTTCAACTATTAAGGGTCCTACTGTTGGAGACCCGGAAATTTTGCTTTTGATGTTATTAACACTGTTTTCTTCTTTTAGCTCCCTCCCCATCCCCAGTGACGACACAGAAAAGTTCACCATATATATTTCCAAGTACCTGCACTCTATACCATTAGATTTCCAGACCAGAGATCCACAGGTAACAATCTTCCTTGTGCACCAGCCCACAATAGATATAATAACATGATCCCTAGGATAAAGATATTGTCCCATAATGTAAGGGGACTAAATACTGACGTAAAACGACGCATGGCAATGACACAATATACCTCCCTGATTGCCAATATATTATTTCTCCAAGAGACCCACCTACTTAATGATAGAATTCCAAAATATTGGGCAAAACATTTTAATTCCCACTTCCACTCCACAACAACAGCTAAAAAAAGAGGCACTTCTATCCTTATCCACTCCTCACTTAATTTCATAAAAGAAGAGGTAATTGCAGACACTGAAGGGAGGTATATAATAGTTAAAGGGAGAATATTAGACACTGAAATTACTCTATGCAATGTTTATGCACCGAACGAAAACCAACATAACTTTTTCCAACATATATCATATCTACTTACATAATGGTCCCATACTAAAATATTTATGGCAGGAGACTTTAACATTACAATGCTAAATATCGAACCCACAACAAAAAGACCCTTAACCAACAAACAAACCAGACATAACCGTATTGTCAAAACAATACAAGGCACATTACTACCTCACTCCCTGATAGATACATGGACCACACTTTATGGCCTGACTAATGACACTACGTTTTATTCAGCGCCACATAAATCCTACATCAGATTGGATTACATATATGTAAGTCAAATACTGCAACCTCTGTTACACGGTTCACAGATCCATGCTTGTGTGTGGTCTGATCATTCAATCATTACTTTACAGCTAGAAGGACTTTGTGACCCACACAGAAGTAAGACATGGACCTTTGATGGGTCGTGTGTCAGAAACCCCCAGACACATGACAATATAATTAGACTTCTCACTGAATACTGGAGTATTAATACTGATACAATGACTAACCCAGGGATCACGTGGGCGGCCCACAAAGCAGTATTAAGGGGGATACTTATTAAGGAGAAAGCAATACAAACTAGAAAGTACAGACAACAGTTAAAACAACTGCATACAGAAATAGAAGACTTAGAAAGGAAGCATAGACTTAGTGGAACTGTGGCCACTCAGAAAACTCTCCAATCCAAAAGAACTGCCCTAGCCGCTCTCCTACAATCTCGTGCTATTAGAGCCAGTCAAAGTTATCAAGCACAATACTTTTTATTCGCAAATAAACCAGACAGATACATGGCACATAAAATCCAAGAAAGATGTAAAGCCTCAGTCATTTCCTCAATAGAGACATCTAGTGACTCAGTGACCTCACAACCCCAAGAAATAGTAGACACCTTCGCAACTTATTATGGGGAACTATATGATGGCAAAAAGATCTCACATGATAAAGAGACAGAGGAACTAACCTCAACCTTTCTCAGTCAAGATCTATTGCAGACTCTTTCTGAGGAACAGAGAGAAACCCTAAATGCTTACTTTCAAAGTACAGTAGGGGAAGGGTTAAGGTGTATGCACTGTAATTCAAGAAATATATAAATAGTCTTATAAATAAGTAAGTCCTTGTTAGGCCACTGCACAAATTTGGCTGTTTATAAAGAAAAAAGTGTGGCGGTGTTCCCCAAGACAACCCCCACAATAGTATTATTATTCACAAGGGACCACTCCCAGACATCCGTATATACAAAAGGAAAAAAAAAAAAAAAAAAAAACTCACCACTCTTCAGTCTCTTGGTGAGGTTTTTTCTCAGATCAGGATGCTGTGTCCAGTGTTGGTGTGAACAGTTGTGCCTTGTAATCCAGGATTTTTATTCTCTGCCCATTATTTTACTTTTAGGGCCATGAAAAGCGTCCACCTGTGTCCCTTGGATAAAAAGACAGCCAGTGCAGTGTGCCTCTAGCCCACCAACCGCAATTTGTATCCAAATCTTGTGCTCACTGTTTGGCCAAATAATAAGCTAAGCATCAAAAAAAAGTATAACAGGAGCACCAAGTATAAGGATAAAAAATCAAACTTTATTTAGAACATAAAGGGTATCTTAACCACTGGGTAAGAACATACATGTAAAGTAGTCAAACAGATGAAAAAGGCTGACCGGTTTCTGCTGTTGCCTTACTCCTAGCCTGCTTAAAACTGTCTAGCAGTTCTCTGATTTAAAAACCATCATCTGAAATCCTATTGGTTCAAAAATCCACACCCCTCATTGTAACTCCCTTCAGCTTAGATCAATTAACCCTCCTTTTCAACACAGCTGTCCTTGTCTAATTGCTCAACATAACAAATTTGATTACTAAGACTATATTTCTAACCTTCTATTTGTCACTAATATTCAATATTCAATAGGAGCCAAACGGTGGAAACATGGAGGAAACTATTGTATGAGTCTATTAAACATGCATTTTACATCACTGTGTAAGAAACTGTCTTAGAGTTTGAACCGCTTTATATATGGACATATGCATAGACATTAGTACTATATATTTTAGTGATTATCCTGTCTTATTAAACAGCTCTCACATCTCCTACCTCAAAGCGGTTCCTGTTTCTTTATATTCATCTTAGACCACCTATGATATTGTGGGAAGTGTATTGTGCCTCAAAATCTGTATTCGTTCGTAATTACTGTTTACTACTCGATGCTATTTACAAATCCCTATTGGTCAGTAGTGTGTATGTCAGCCAATCCGGTGCGGTCTACCAAACCCCAGTGCATTGCAAGGAGTCTAGAAGGTAGCTATAGGTCTCTGCTTACTGGATCCTGATTGGTCGAATATCGTGTGTATGCGCCAATCAAAACGTAGCCTGTCACAACACCACATCGCTGTCAAACGTGAGATGTTCAGTCTCTGCTCTATCATGTTATTATTACTATGTATTCATGACTCGTGAACAATGGAATGTATTTGTAAATTGTGAGCGTGCTTGTCAGTTAGGGTGTGAATCCCCACTTATATTGAAGTAGTTAGAGCCGGATGGGCTAAAGTTGGGGGAAATTTTTTTTCTTATATTTAAATTCAAAGAATATCACCTTTGTTATAATGTACTTTAAGAACCACAATTCAAGTTAATAAATAAATGCACTATATAAAGGGCCAAGAATGTTCATGCTTTAATTATGTGCTTATTTGCAGTAGATATCTTAAATAAGTAGTGAATTCTTTTTTGCTATTTTAAGTGTATTTAACCTAAATTTATTCTGATCTATTAAACTTTGCATCAAAATGAGCTACTTATTAAATTTAAATTTAAAGAGTGTCACCTTTGTTATAATGTACTTTTCAGAACCACACTTCAAGTAAATAAATAAATAAATGCACTATATAAAGGGCCAAGTGTGTTTATGCTTTAACTATGTGCTTATTAGTAGTAGGTATCTTACATAAGTAGTGAATTCTTATTTACTATTTTAAGTGTATTTAACCTAAATTTATTCTGATCTTATTATACTTAGCATCAAAATGAGCTGCTTCTTATCAAGGACTTTGGGTGGTTGTACACTATCTATGTATTTAACCTTAGTTACCTCTGACAAATACCCTCGTTCAAACCATGAATGAGCTACTTCTAACCAAGAACCTGGAGTGTTTGTGCTTTATTTATGTATTTATATTTTGGTAAATATTCTCAATGCATAGGTAAATGTTCTTAGTGCATAGGTAAATTTAAGTTTACATATTAAGTGTATTGTGACCTAACTTCCTCTGTTAAATATAGTGTTGTTCAAAATGTAAACTACCAAAAATTAATGAGGTCAAATTCTGAATTGAGGCCGTCTGGAATCCTCGTTTTTAAACGAAAGATCCAGAAGGCCTCCCTTTCGCCTAATTTGCGGGTTCTGTCCCCCCCTTTTGTCTGAACTGGTACCTTCTCTATAATGGTCCAAGAGAAGAAAGAATTATCTTTGTTGTGTGTAATCGAAAAATGTTTAATAAGTGGCGTTGTGAGAACCCCTGCCTTGATGTCCGCTAGATGTTCTTTTATCCGTACCCTGGCTTCCCTTGTCGTGAGGCCTACATACTGGAGGGCACAGTGGGTGCATGAAATCAAATACACTACAAAGGTAGACCTGCAGTTGAGACATAAATTCTTCTGAAAGTGTTCCCCCGTAACCAGAGAGCTGAAGGAGTCCCCTATAGTGACTTTCTCGCAAGCTTTGCAAGATAAATGGTTGCATCTATAGGTCCCATTTAATCTCAACCAGGAGGACCCATCCGTCTGTTCCTTCCTCAATCTTGTGGGTGCAATTATATTGCCTATTGTTCTGTTTCTTTTGTATGTACACCTGATGCCCTCAGATACTGTCTCCTTTAGAGCATCATCTGCTGACAAAAGATGGTAATTATTTCTAATGATCTGACATATTTGTGTGTACTGCTGTGAATATTCTGTCGTGAATGTGATTTTCCTGTCCACAGTCCCTTTTGTTCTTTTTCTGTACTTTGTGTTTTTTTGTCTCAGAAGATCAACTCTGTTAATTTTGGTAACAGCGTTTCTCTCTTTTGTAATTATTGACCCTGGATAGCCTCTTTCCATGAGTCTAACAGACAGTTCATCGGCCTGTTTCTCATATGTACTTTGATCAGTACAGTTCCTTTTCAGGCGAATGAACTGCCCTCTAGCTACACCCCTAAACACCCTCCTTGGGTGGCAACTTGAGGCGTGTAGCAAAGAGTTCCCTGCGATAGGCTTCCGATATGTCTCTGTGGTGATCTTCTGACCTGTTTCTCCCTTTAATGAAATGTCCAAAAAATTTACTGTGTGTTCTTGTATCTCGGACGTAAAGCTAATGCCTACACTGTTGTTGTTAAGTCCCTCTACAAACTTCTCTAGATCATTAAAGGAGCCTTGCCAAATGAAAAGGAGGTCGTCAATGAAGCGCCTATACCACACTATCTCCTGTCTGAACAGGTTCCGCTCCCCAAAGACGTGGGAGAGCTCCCACCAACCCATGAAAAGGTTGGCGTAGGAGGGGGCAAATTTTGCCCCCATCGCTGTCCCACGCCTCTGGAGAAAGAACTCCCCCTCAAACAGGAAATAGTTGTGGGTAAGGAGAAATCTAGTTACTCTCAATATGTATCCAATAAAATCCTGATCATTTGGATACTTTTTTGACAGAAAGAATTTTATGGCCTCCAGGCCCTTATCATGTGGTATGGTTGAATACAGGGATCTTACATCCACTGTCAACCACTTGAAGTCACTCTGCCATACCATATCAGAGAGTAAATTCAATACATGTTTGGTATCAGACAGGTGACTCCAAAGGGAGCTTACCAAGGGCTGCAGGATGCCATCCAACCACTCTGACAGGTGTTCCAGTAGGGAGCCTATTCCACTAACAATTGGTCTCCCCTGGACATTGTCTACAGACTTGTGAACTTTAGGTAGATGGTTAAACACAGGAATGGCTGCGTTTTGTACCAGAAGATAATCCTTAGTCTCTTGGTCAATATAGCCCATCTCTACCCCATCGTCCACAAGGGAGACCAATTGTTTCTGGAATTGGCGTGTTGGATCAAATGACAGTACCTCATAATCCTGTTCTACTCTCAACTGTCTAAATGCCTCCTGAATGAAATCCTTTTTGTCAAGGACCACAATTGCTCCGCCCTTATCGGCTGATCTAATCACTAAGTTGTTGTTATCTCTTAGACCATCTAAGGCCATTTTTTGTTTTCGTGTGACATTGGACTTCTTGCCCCTTTGTGTAACATATTGAAGTTTAATTAAATCATTTTCCACCCGCTTCTGGAATTTCTCCAATAGAGGACCCCTGCTTTGGATGGGATAGAACAAAGATTTGTTCTTCAGTAGTGGAGTTGTCACCCGCCTACTTTCATCCATCTCTTCCTCTTCTTGGAGAGATTCCAGACTCCTTACATCGCATAACTCTTGAAAATTCAAATCAGTATTAGCATGATGATCAAGGTCAGATCCATCAATAGAACTTGGACTCTCATTACATTGACGTTGATCCTGGGTCTTAAAGAATTTTCTCAACGTTAGGTTCCGAATCATTTTGTTAACGTCCAAAAGAGTTCTAAATAGATTGAAATCTGCAGACGGAACAAATGTTAAACCTAAACTTAGCACTTCAATTTCAGATTTATTTAGAACATAACTTGATAGGTTTAAAACGTTCAGTCCCTGTAGTTTCCCCTCCTTCGGCCCCTCCTTTGGGGGTATCGTCTCTGCTCTCTCGGCTGTTGTTGTTGTTCTGCGTTTCCTCTTCCCCCCCCTTCTAATGCTTTTGGGGGGACCTGAAAAACCTGTTCCAGCTGGGATTCTTCGGTTGCTCCCAAAAATCTTCGAGTTCCCCCCGCCTGTGGGGGTTCCTCTCTATAGTGTGATGAGGTGGATGCTGTTTCAGAATCTCTGTTCTTCAGGATTGGGGGTAACCTGTTTGGTCCCTCCTTTGGTCTTACTGAGGTTTCGTGAGCCCCTAGTTCCTCTCCTCCTGAGGATGAGCCTTCGTCCCAGGATTCTCCTTCACTCTCCTGGAAGTTTACACGTCTACCTCTGTTGCTTCTGGATCTGTTTCCTCCTCTCCTTCTGTTGTAATATGGGACTGATTTGTTCTGCTCCTTCCTTAGGGCAAACCGATCCCTCCTATTCCATACGTAGACTCTGTTCAAATTGTAATCCTGCAAGTCCCTTAAATACTTTGTACGTTTGGTCTCCAATAGCAATGTTTTTGCTTCTGCCAACACTCTCTGTAAGGTGGCATCAAATTTTAGAAAGCTGGGTTCTTCACTTCTTTTGTTTAGTTCATCCTGTAGTTCCTTTATCTTTACAGCCAGTTCATCAATTGTTTTCAACTTAAATTCACAGATTAATTTCATCAATTTAAGTGAACATTCTGTAAGATGATTATTCCACTGTTCAATAAAGGACTTATCATCCGTCACAAAGGTTGGGAACTTATTCAGTCTGAGGCCCCTGGGTATAAGGCCTAATTCCAAATATTTGTTAAGTGTATTAACATCCCATTTTAGTTGGTCCTCTCTCAGTAGAAGGTTCTCCACTTCTTCAAAAAGTGCTATCAAGCTGTAAGTAGTTTTGTTGAGGGAAAACATTTGGTTGCAATCCCAGGCTGCCGCCTCTCTCTCTTTGGCTGTCCTCAGGGAGAATAAAACTGGTGTGTTTGTAGTATTGCTCTCACCCTGCATATTTTTGTATATTTATGCAAAACTGCGGAGGTTGGCTCAAAAGCAGTGAATGCACCTTGAGCTAGGCCACAGCTCTTAGCAAAAAAATGCTTACTTTCAAAGTACAGTAGGGGAAGGGTTAAGGTGTATGCACTGTAATTCAAGAAATATATAAATAGTCTTATAAATAAGTAAGTCCTTGTTAGGCCACTGCACAAATTTGGCTGTTTATAAAGAAAAAAGTGTGGCGGTGTTCCCCAAGACAACCCCCACAATAGTATTATTATTCACAAGGGACCACTCCCAGACATCCGTATATACAAAAGGAAAAAAAAAAAAGACTGACTCACCACTCTTCAGTCTCTTGGTGAGGTTTATTAACTTGAATTGTGGTTCTTAAAGTACATTATAACAAAGGTGATTTTCTTTGAATTTAAATATAAGAAAAAAATGTTCCCCCAACTTTAGCCCATCCGGCTCTAACTACTTCAATATAAGTGGGGATTCACACCCTAACTGACAAGCACGCTCACAATTTACAAATACATTCCATTGTTCACGAGTCATGAATACATAGTAATAATAACATGATAGAGCAGAGACTGAACATCTCACGTTTGACAGCGATGTGGTGTTGTGACAGGCTACGTTTTGATTGGCGCATACACACGATATTCGACCAATCAGGATCCAGTAAGCAGAGACCTATAGCTACCTTCTAGACTCCTTGCAATGCACTGGGGTTTGGTAGACCGCACCGGATTGGCTGACATACACACTACTGACCAATAGGGATTTGTAAATAGCATCGAGTAGTAAACAGTAATTACGAACGAATACAGATTTTGAGGCACAATACACTTCCCACAATATCATAGGTGGTCTAAGATGAATATAAAGAAACAGGAACCGCTTTGAGGTAGGAGATGTGAGAGCTGTTTAATAAGACAGGATAATCACTAAAATATATAGTACTAATGTCTATGCATATGTCCATATATAAAGCGGTTCAAACTCTAAGACTTTTCTTACACAGTGATGCAAAATGCATGTTTAATAGACTCATACAATAGTTTCCTCCATGTTTCCACTGTTTGGCTCCTATTGAATATTGAATATTAGTGACAAATAGAAGGTTAGAAATATAGTCTTAGTAATCAAATTTGTTATGTTGAGCAATTAGACAAGGACAGCTGTGTTGAAAAGGAGGGTTAATTGATCTAAGCTGAAGGGAGTTACAATGAGGGGTGTGGATTTTTGAACCAATAGGATTTCAGATGATGGTTTTTAAATCAGAGAACTGCTAGACAGTTTTAAGCAGGCTAGGAGTAAGGCAACAGCTGAAACCGGTCAGCCTTTTTCATCTGTTTGACTACTTTACATGTATGTTCTTACCCAGGGGTTAAGATACCCTTTATGTTCTAAATAAAGTTTGATTTTTTATCCTTATACTTGGTGCTCCTGTTATACATTTTTTCTGATGCTAAACCCTAAATGCCCCCATATCCTCTATGGAGGTGTTTGGGGCTATCAGAGACCTCAAACCAGGGAAAGCGGCGGGACCGGACGGATTCCCCGGCGAATACTATAAACTATTTAAAGGCATACTAATCCCACATCTAGTTAAAATATGTAATCATATTATGGAGGGAGGGGTCATTCCACCAGAGCTCCTGGCTGCAAAGATAGTAGTAATTCCTAAACCTGGGAAGGATCACAAAAAATGTCAAAACTACCGTCCAATATCCCTGATTAATCAGGACCTTAAAATTTTTACTAAAATATTAGTGAACCGACTCAAACATATCATACCCCACCTGGTACACCCGGATCAGGTGGGTTTTATCAAAGGTCGAGAAGCCCCAGACAATATACGCAAAGTAACTAACCTGGTACAGGCCCTGACAGAATCAAAAACGCCTTCTCTGCTCCTGTTGTTGGATGCGGAGAAGGCGTTTGATCGCATTGACTGGGGATATATGTTTTCGGTCTTACATAAGATGGGGTTTGAGGGAGCCATTATGAAAGCATTGAGGGCCATTTATTCCACGCCGGGAGCTCAGGTCTCATCAGTGGGATATAAATCTCAACACTTCCCAATCCGTAATGGAACCAGACAGGGGTGCCCTCTGTCTCCATTGCTTTTTGCTCTTTGTATAGAGCCCCTAGCTGCTAAAATTCGTTCACAGACAGATATAACAGGACTTAAGATAAATAAGATGGAATATAAAATGGCCCTATTTGCGGACGACATACTCTTGACTTTGACGAACCCCCTAATCTCATTACCTATTCTCCACCAAACACTAGACACATTCTCATCTATTTCAGGATTTAAGATTAATGCAGAGAAATGTGAGGCTCTCCCCATAGCGATCCCTCGACAGACACAGGAGATACTAGAAACAAATTTTCACTTTAAATGGATGAAGCATACTCTAAAATACCTAGGGATCCACCTCCCCTCCTCCCCGACACTACTGTATAAAGTTAACTATCCTCCGCTGTTCAAGCAGATTAGGAAAGATATAGCAAAATGGAAAACTTACAAGTTCTCGTGGCTAGGCAGAGTGGCCTCGGTTAAGATGAATATCCTACCAAGGATACTATATTTATTTAGAACCCTTCCTGTTAAAATGGTTAAAACAGATTTAGAGACAATACAAAAAGACATACTAGGCTATATCAGAGGAGACAAAACAAATAGAATAGCGAGGCCAGTTTTATACAGACATAAAAATCTAGGAGGTATTGGGGTCCCTAATCTACTAGAATATTATAATGCTGCCAGATTAGCACAAGATAGCCTCTTATTAAAAAGGAACACAGAAGTCATATGGCCCACTTTAGAAGCGACTTTAGGAGGATGGGACGAGATTGACGCTATACTTTGGGACCAAGGGAAAACTCCGCCCTCTAGTGAGACAGATAAACCTTATACTACAAATCTCACTATAAACACTTGGAAAAAAACAAGTAATAAATTTAAGCTTCTACCACAACATTCCCTATACATCCCAATCAGATACATTTTACCTGAAGAACTCAGGGTTCAAATACAGAAATGGGAAAACAAGGGATTGTATAGAGTAGCAGACTTTCTGGAAGACGGAGCTATACTATCCTTCATTCAGTTACAGACAAAACTGAGCCCCCTTAAACTTCATTGGTATCTATATTTGCAGATACAATCCGCAATGCACTCATATATAAGGAAAACTAGAGTTGGCCACACAACACCACTAGAAGACATGTGTAAAACAAAGGACCGTACTAGACACACTATATCCATTCTCTATATAGCCATACAGGATTCACAGATCATGACCAAACCCACTACTATGTTGGCATGGGAGAGGGAATTACATATTAGTAAAGACAATAAAGAATGGGAATTAATATTTCAAAGGGCAGACAAAGGACTCCTAAGTGTGGACCTAAAGGAAAATATTACCAAGACTATACACCGATGGTACCTGACACCCACTAGAACGGCCCATATGCATGCACAGGGAAACCCACTATGTTACAGAGGGTGCGGAGAAAGAGGAACATATAGACATATGTGGTGGGACTGTGGAGTAATTTCAGGCCTATGGAAAACTCTATCTTCTTTCCTTAGTCGGATCCTGAACGAAAAGATAGATCTTACAATTCAACAGGCCTTATTGCACATCCCTATTAATAGATTTAACAAGCACATAAATACATTTCTTAGGATAGTATGTACAGTTACCCGGACATGTATAGCCAGGTACTGGAAGACAGGTAGCCCCACCTGGACAGAGGTATACAATAAAATTCAGTACACATATAACATGTACGACTTAACATCCAACACCTTAGACAATAAGGAAGTAGTCCAGGCAATATGGTACTATTGGATAGCGAAATGAAGGTTAGACATTTGAAACAATTGGAAAAGTCAACCTTAGGTGATTACTTTGCACATCGATTCCTCTATCTATCGCAGTATATATAACAAACACTGAGATACAATGTGTCGTCGCCCCCTCTCCCCGTCCCTTCCCCCTTTGATCCTTGATAACCTATTTTACCTAACCTCACCTCCCCTTAGAGTTGTATTCTTTAATAGTTCAGCAGTATGTGACTTGAGTTGATTAGCTCAGATCGACTTAAAAGCTTTGGTGGGGTTCAGCGGAGGGCAAGCCTTCTATCAGACACAAGTACTATACTATCTCTTACCAAGGATTGCACGACAGTGTGAAGATAAAGTTTTTAATCTCTAATTGTTAACCCTCCATAGGTGTGTCAACTTCAGTAGCAATGTCTGAGTTATTTTAATAATTATTAACTGTAGCATATACTGTTTAGAAAGGATTATGTACAAACCTACACTCTGGATCCCATAATCATTGAGATTGCTGCAGAGGAAGGTATTTCTGTTTCTGTAAATGTTTATTATTTATGAAAAAATAAAAAATATTCAAACATAAATGGAGTAGTCTGTAAGGAGTCTTTACTTTTATCTAGCCAGAAAATTTCAGTTTTCTGTGTATTTGTCTTATAACCTGCAAACCTGCCAAAGTCTTGTAGAAAGGTTTTCTTTTTAGATTCCAAATTGAGGGGGCTAGGTAACACCCTAGTTTCTGCCACAATTTTGGGACTGGGTTTTGATTCCCTTTTAACCCCCTGTTCACCAGACTGCTGAATAGAGTATAACTTTGTACTCTCTTTGATCAGCCAGTCCAATGAGCAGTGCTCATCAAAATCTCTAGCTAAATTAAGTTTGATGGGCGGGGCAATGCTTTGAAAAATAAATTCATAAATTCTGAGCATTCAAATATGGGATAATCTTCAGCCATACTGTACGCATTTTTCAGTACAGAAAGAAATTCTATAGGGCTTTGATTCGCACTACATTTTAAACCGTATACAGCTATTTTCTCTGCAGTTTTAGTGCGATATTGCCCAAATTCTTTTCTGCACTGTCGTTTTGTCTCATTCCAGGAATGAATATGCATATCCTTTAGTGAAGCAAACAATTTGTGATATTTACCTTCAAATACCCAGGGCAGAAAGTCAGTTTTTGACTGCTCACTTGTAACATTCATAATGGATAAAGCATTTTCATAAGTCGCTAAGTGGTCAATTATAGAATTGGTTCCCTTGTTGGAGAACTTAGGTACGGCATCCTTTAAGAAAGTAATTATTTTAGGGGTGTCATATACCTTATTAGACGTATCTCGGGCCTTCCTAGGAGCCTTATTTCTTTCATGTTAGCAAGAGTCCATGAGCTAGTGACGTATGGGATATACATTCCTACCAGGAGGGGCAAAGTTTCCCAAACCTTAAAATGCCTATAAATACACCCCTCACCACACCCACAATTCAGTTTTACAAACTTTGCCTCTGATGGAGGTGGTGAAGTAAGTTTGTGCTAGATTCTACGTTGATATGCGCTCCGCAGCAAGTTGGAGCCCGGTTTTCCTCTCAGCGTGCAGTGAATGTCAGAGGGATGTGAGGAGAGTATTGCCTATTTGAATGCAGTGATCTCCTTCTACGGGGTCTATTTCATAGGTTCTCTGTTATCGGTCGTAGAGATTCATCTCTTACCTCCCTTTTCAGATCGACGATATACTCTTATATATACCATTACCTCTGCTGATTCTCGTTTCAGTACTGGTTTGGCTTTCTACAAACATGTAGATGAGTGTCCTGGGGTAAGTAAATCTTATTTTCTGTGACACTCTAAGCTATGGTTGGGCACTTTGTTTATAAAGTTCTAAATATATGTATTCAAACATTTATTTGCCTTGACTCAGAATGTTCAACTTTCCTTATTTTTCAGACAGTCAGTTTCATATTTGGGATAATGCATTTGAATTAATCATTTTTTCTTACCTTCAAAAATTTGACTCTTTTTTTCCTGTGGGCTGTTAGGCTCGCGGGGGCTGAAAATGCTTCATTTTATTGCGTCATTCTTGGCGCAGACTTTTTTGGCGCAAAAATCCTTTTCCGTTTCCGGCGTCATAAGTGTCGCCGGAAGTTGCGTCATTTTTTGACGTTATTTTGTGCCAAAGATGTCGGTGTTCCGGATGTGGCGTCATTTTTGGCGCCAAAAGCATTTATGCGCCAAATAATGTGGGCGTCTTATTTGGCGCTAAAAAATAAGGGCGTCGCTTTTGTCTCCACATTATTTAAGTCTTATTTTTTCATTGCTTCTGGTTGCTAGAAGCTTGTTCTTTGGCATTTTTTTCCCATTCCTGAAACTGTCATTTAAGGAATTTGATCAATTTTGCTTTATATGTTGTTTTTTCTCTTACATATTTCAAGATGTCTCACGTTGCATCTGAGTCAGAAGATACTACAGGAAAATCGCTGTCTAGTGCTGGAGCTATCAAGCTAAGTGTATCTGCTATAATTTTTGGTATCTGTTTCTACAGCTGTTGTTTGTATTGCATGTCATGACAAACTTATTAATGCAGATAAAATTTCCTTTAGTACTGTTACATTACCTGTTGCTGTTCCGTCAACATCTAATTTTCAGAGTGTTCCTGATAAACATAAGAGATTTTATTTTTTTAAATCCATTTAGAAGGCTATGTCTGTTATTTCCCCTTCTAGTTTACATAAAAGTCTTTTAAAACTTCACTTTTTTCAGATGAATTTTTAAATGAACATCATCATTCTGATACTGATAATGGTTCTTCTGGTTCAGAGGTTTCTGTCTCAGAGGTTGATGCTGATAAATCTTTGTATTTGTTCAAGATGGAATTTATTCGTTCTTTATTTAAAGAAGTATTAATTGCATTAGAAATAGAGGATTCTGGTCCTCTTGATACTAAATCTAAACGTTTAATTAAGGTTTTTAAATCTCCTGTAGTTATTCCAGAAGTGTTTAATCTCCCTGATGCTATTTCTGAAGTAATTTCCAGGGAATGGAATAATTTGGGTAATTCTTTTACTCCTTCTAAACGTTTAAGCAATTATATCCTGTGCCATCTGACAGATTAGAGTTTTTTTGGGACAAAATCCCTAAGGTTATGGGGCTGTCTCTACTCCTGCTAAATGTGCTACTATTCCTACGGTAGATAGTAATTCATTTTAAGGATCCTTTAGATAGGAAAATTGAATCATTTCTAAGAAAAGCTTACTTATGTTCAGGTAATCTTCTTAGACTTGCTATATTTTTAGCGGATGTTGCTGCAGCTTCAACTTTTTGGTTAGAAGCTTTAGCGCAACAAGTAACAGATCATATTTTTATAGCATTATTATTATTCTATAACATGCTAATAATTTTATTGGTGATACTATCTTTTGATATCATTAGAGTTGATGTCAGGTATATGTCTCTAGCTATTTTAGCTAGAAAAGCTTTATGGATTAAACTTGGAATGCTGATATGTCTTCTAAGTCAACTTTGCTTTCCGTTTCTTTCCAGGGTAATAAATTATTATTTCAACTGTTTCTGGAAGGAAGGGAACTTTTTTACCAAAGGATAAAAAATCTAAGGTAAATTTAGGTCTAATAATCATTTTTCGTTCCTTTCCTCACAATAAGGAACAAAAGCCTGATCCTTCATCCTCAGGAGCGGTATCAGTTTGGAAACTATTTCCAGTTGGGAATATATCCAAGCCTTATAGAAAACCTATAGTCAGCTCCTAAGTACCCATGAAGGTGCGGACCTTATTCCAGCTCAGCTGGTATGGGGCAGATTACGTTTTCTTCAAAGAAATTTTGATCAATTCCGTTCTCAATTTCTGGTTTTAGAACATTGTTTTAGAAAGGTACAGCATTGGCTTCGGTTAAGGCCTCCTGCTAAGAGATTTTTTTCTTTCCCGTGTCCCAGTTAACACAGCAAAGGCTCAGCATTTCTGAAATGTGTTTCAGATCTAGAGTTGGCTGGAGTAATTATGCCAGTTCCAATTCTGGAACAGGGGCTGGGGTTTTATTTTATCTCTTCATTGTACCAAAGAAGGTCAATTCCTTCAGACCAGTTCCGGATCTATCAATATTGAATCGTTATGTAAGGATACTAACATTCAGTTTCTGTAGGACTGTCCTGCCTTTTGTTTAGCAAGGGCATTATATGTCTACTATAGATTTACAGGATGTGTATCTGCATATTCCGATTCATCCAGATCACTTTTAGTGTCTGAGATTCTCTTTTTAGACAAGCATTACCAGTTTTGTGGCTCTACCGTTTGGCCTAGCCTCAGTTCCAAGAATTTTTTTCAAAGATTCTCGGTGCCCTTCTTTCTGTAATCAGAGAACAGGGTTTTGGTATTTCCTTATTGGACGATATCTGGGTACTTGCTCAGTCTTCTCATTTTCGAAGAATCTCATATGAATCGACTTGTGTTGTTTCTTCAAGTTCATGGTTGGAGGATCAATTTACCAATCAGTTCATTGATTCCTCAGACAAGGGTAACCTTTTTAGGTTTCTAGAATAGATTCAGTGTCTATGACTCTGTCCTTGTCAGACAAGAGAAGTTTAACATTGATTTCAGCTTGTCAAAACCTTCAGTCACAATCATTCCCTTTGGTAGCCTTATGCATGGAAATTTTAGGTCTTAGGACTGCCGCATCAGATGCGATCTCCTTTGCTCGTTTTCACATGCGACCTCTTCAGCTCTGTATGCTGAACCAATGGTGCAGGGATTACTCAAAGATATCTCACTTAATATCTTTAAACCGATTATACGACACTCTCTGACATGGTGGACAGATCACCATCGTTTAGTTCAGGGGGCTTCTTTGTTCTTCCGACCTGGACTATAATCTCAACAGATGCAAGTCTTACAGGTTGGGGAGCTGTGTGGGGGTCTCTGACGGCACAAGGGGTTTGGGAATCTCAGGAGGTGAGATTTCCGATCAATATTTTGGAACTCCGTGCAATTTCAGAGCTCTTCAGTCTTGGCCTCTTCTGAAGAGAGAGTTGTTCATTTGTTTTCAGATAGACAATGTCACAACTGTGGCATACATCAATCATCAAGGAGGGACTCACAGTCCTCTGGCTATGAAAGAAGTATCTCGAATTTTGGTTTGGGCGGAATCCAGCTCCTGTCTAATCTCTGCGGTTCATATCCCAGGTATGGACAATTGGAAAGCGGATTATCTCAGTCGCCAAACGTTGCACCTGGGCGAATGGTCTTCACCCAGAGGTATTTCCTCAGATTGTTCAAATGTGGGAACTCCCAGAAATAGATATGATGGCTTCTCATCTAAACAAGAAACTTCCCTGGTATCTGTCCGGATCCAGGGATCCTCGGGCGGCGGCAGTGGATGCATTATCTCTTCCTTAAAAGTGTCATCCTGCCTATATCTTTCCGCCTCTAGTTCTTCTTCCAAGGGTATTCTCCAATATTCTAAGGAATGCTCGTTTGTCCTGCTGGTAGCTCCAGCATGGCCTCACAGGTTTTGGTATGCGGATCTTGTCCGGATGACCTCTTGCCAGCTGTGGACTCTTCCGTTAAGACCAGTCTTTCTGTCTCAAGGTTCTTTTTTCCATCAGGATCTCAAAACCTTAATTTTAAGGTGTGGAGTTTGAACGCTTGATTCTTGGTCAAAGAGGTTTCTCTGACTCTGTGATTGATACTATGTGACAGGCTCGTAAATCTGTATCTAGAGAGATATATTATAGAGTCTGGAAGACTTATATTTCTTCAGGATGGTTTAGATAAAGGTTTGTCCGCAAGTTTCTTGAAAGACAAATCTCTGCTCTTTCTGTTCTTTTTCACAGAAGGATTGCTAATCTTCCTGATATTCATTGTTTTGTACAAGCTTTGGTTCGTATAAAACCTGTCATTAAGTCAATTTCTCCTCCTTGGAGTTTGAATTTGGTTCTGGGGGCTCTTCAAGCTCCTCCTTTTGAACCCATGCATTCTTTGGTCATTATATTACTTTCTTGGAAAGTTTTGTTTCTTTTGGCCATCTCTTCTGCCAGAAGAGTCTCTGAATTATCTACTCTTTTTTGTGAGTCTACTTTTCTGATTTTGCATCAGGATAAGGCGGTGCTGCGAACTTCTTTTGAATTTTTTACCTAAGATTGTGAATTCTAACAACATTAGTAGAGAAATTGTGGTTCCTTCATTATGTCCTAATCCTATGAATATGAAGGAGAAATCATTGCATTCTTTGGATGCTGTTAGAGCTTTGTAATATTATGTTGAAGCTATTAAGTCTTTCCGAAAGACTTCTAGTCTATTTGTCATCCTTTCCGGTTCTAGAAAAGATCAGAAAGCTTCTGCCATTTCTTTGGCATCTTGGTTGAAATCTTTATTTCATCATGCCTATGTTGAGTCGGGTAACACTCCGCCTCAAAGGATTACAGCTCATTCTACTAGGTTAGTTTCTACTTCCTGGACGTTTAAGAATGAAGCTTCGGTTGATCAGATTTGCAAAACAGCAACTTGGTCCTCTTTGCATACTTTTACTAAATTCTACCATTTTGATGTGGTTTCTTCTTCTGAAGCAGTTTTTGGTAGAAACGTACTTCAGGCAGTGGTTTCAGTTTGAATCTTCTGCTTATGTTTTTTCATTAAAAATTTTATTCTGGGTGTGGATTATTTTCAGCAGGAATTGGCTGTCTTTATTTTATCCCTCCCTCTCTAGTGACTCTTGTGTGGAAAGATCCACATCTTGGGTAATCATTATCCCATACGTCACTAGCTCATGGACTCTTGCTAATTACATGAAAGAAAACATAATTTATGTAAGAACTTACCTGATAAATTCATTTCTTTCATATTAGCAAGAGTCCATGAGGCCCGCCCTTTTTTGTGGTGGTTTTGATTTTTTTGTATAAAGCACAATTATTCCAATTCCTTATTTTATATGCTTTCGCACTTTTTTTCTTATCACCCCACTTCTTGGCTATTCGTTAAACTGAATTGTGGGTGTGGTGAGGGGTGTATTTATAGGCATTTTAAGGTTTGGGAAACTTTGTCCCTCCTGGTAGGAATGTATATCCCATACGTCACTAGCTCATGGACTCTTGCTAATATGAAAGAAATGAATTTATCAGGTAAGTTCTTACATAAATTATGTTTTTTGGGGTTGGAGCGTTCCCTATCTTCCCTTTTACTATGGGGAGAACCCTTATGCATATTAGTATTATGGGGCTTTTTGGGTAGCTAGCTCCGCCCTCTGACTCACTATAATCACTATCCTCCCCCTCTGAAGTGTAGCAGTTCTCTGAATTTAAAACATGAGGTGATTGTCTATTTGGGAAATTTATTTCTGACTCAATAGGGGTCGTTTGTTTAAATTCTTCCTAAAATTTCTGCAGTTCAATTCTGATGTATTCCTTAAGAGATTCAGAATTATCTGCATTATCCTCATTGCTAATAGAGGGGTTTTCATTATGACGATGCAACCTTTTTAAACCACTTAATTCTCTCTGGCTTCGTGCAAATTGTTTATTTAACTCTTGTATTTTGGCTAATAAATTTAGGTTATGCTTATCTAAGGCGGCCATGTCTTGGGCAAACTCATCAATTTTATTTTCGGCTATATTTAAATTCTCTTCGCATCTGCATGAGGAGTGAATACTATCTTCTAGCCCCTGTATTTGCAATTCCTTCTCTAAGAGGTATAGCGACATTTCGTCAACAATGCATATTACAAGGGGTCAAGATTTTAGTATTAATTCATCACTTTTTTTGAGATTTTTGCATTGATTAATTTTTAATAATTCTTGGAATAATTCACTTTTTTTCATTCCACCTTCCATCATCAATAGCAATATTTTTAGCCTTAATTTCAAGCATATCCATATACAGTAATCATTTAATTCACCCGCAATATTACACCTCTTTTTAATGTGGCCTATAATTTCCATCTTAAGAACATCGCCTTGAGTGAGGGGTATTGTTGAGGAACAAATTTCAACACTATGTATAGAATTAAATGATTCACTTCTGGTTACATACATTATTATATTTGCTTAGTTTTTAGTTAAATTAAAACGCTAATAAAATTTTGGCCAATAAGAGGGGGGAAAATTATATTTCAAAAATATTAATATTAATGAATAATTTCTATTTACAACAAATATATCATATCAATGTGATAAATATTAATAATATCTCAGCGTGCCTCCAAATAATATGTCAATATATGGCCGGGTTATAATACAATATATTTAATAATTATTCTTTAAAATAAACCCCCAATAAAATGCATATACCAAACATTTCGTCAACAATGCATATTACAAGGGGTCAAGATTTTAGTATTAATTCATCACTTTTTTTGAGATTTTTGCATTGATTAATTTTTAATAATTCTTGGAATAATTCACTTTTTTTCATTCCACCTTCCATCATCAATAGCAATATTTTTAGCCTTAATTTCAAGCATATCCATATACAGTAATCATTTAATTCACCCGCAATATTACACCTCTTTTTAATGTGGCCTATAATTTCCATCTTAAGAACATCGCCTTGAGTGAGGGGTATTGTTGAGGAACAAATTTCAACACTATGTATAGAATTAAATGATTCACTTCTGGTTACATACATTATTATATTTGCTTAGTTTTTAGTTAAATTAAAACGCTAATAAAATTTTGGCCAATAAGAGGGGGGAAAATTATATTTCAAAAATATTAATATTAATGAATAATTTCTATTTACAACAAATATATCATATCAATGTGATAAATATTAATAATATCTCAGCGTGCCTCCAAATAATATGTCAATATATGGCCGGGTTATAATACAATATATTTAATAATTATTCTTTAAAATAAACCCCCAATAAAATGCATATACCAAACAATAAAATTAATGTAAATTCCTAAATTATTTATATTAGTTAAAATGTATAGACACATTGAATTATATTTATAGATAACCGGATATGAATCAAAACTATACACGTTTAAACTGTTATAACATGCTATGCAAAGATCATAAAAATTACCTTATTTATTAACCTTATTCACAATTGAATTTCATTAAAATACCACAATGAGATACCAAGATATGAGCCACTAACATTCAGACTGGTACAATTAAGTTATTTAACCCACAAATGATTCTAATACAATTCTAATTAGAACACCAGAAGTATATATATTCTTAATGTAAACAGTCAATTTGAGTGAACGATTCCGGTTCCGGTGGGAGGAGCTAAGGCTGCACGAGGAGAGCTGTGTGCTGGCGTTGAGAGCTCGAGACGACCTGAAACCCTGCTTTCCAGCCCGTTGTTGTAGGCTGCTTGCCTGCCTAGGGCTTTTTGCACCCGGAGTACAGGTGCATAGCACGGATTGCCGGAATAAGCTGAGTGGCTCAGTCGCTGGAGCCAGACACGCAGTACTGCTGCTTTCATTTTTGGCCACTTGCTGGGAGGTCCGCTGCCGGCAACGGATCAAGACGTTGTCTGCAAAGCTGCCTTTGACCAAGAGTTGCATGGCAGGGAGCTGACAAGCTAAGTGGCCCTGTTTTCGGATCAAGTAGAAGAATCAGCCTCCATGATTCCCCTGGTAGCAGGAGACTGAGCAACTGGAAGAAGTCCCAGCAACCACCCGGTAAAGATTCCTGGGAAACCACAGAGGAGACACCTGTAAAAAGTTTCTGCAGTGGTGATTCATCTGACTTCTCTATCTCTCCTGGTGTTACCTGACTGGCAGATTGTAAGTATAAACCCAGGTCCCTATAACTGAGACTTTTGCTGAGAGGGAGAAATAAGGGAAAATAAAGAAAGTAAGAAGAGGGAAAATAAAAGCCCTTAATATATATATCTAGAGACGCTTTGCTGTACAAACCCCTAACCAAAAAACTCTCTGTTATAAATCAAAGTAAGGGAAGGGGAAAGGAGACACTAAGAAAAGAAAAAATCTAGAGACGAACATCTTTAAAATGAATCTCCTGCTGCGGCATATTGACTCTCTACTTAGCCCAGGCCTACAGTATTATTTGGGCTACTGGAAATTAAGCCGGTGGCCATACACTTTCATCTTTCTTGTCTATTTTTGGCTAGAGACTGGTAACAAGAGATATTCTACCTTTGGAGCCCCTAAAGGGTTATTTGTGTTTAAAATATTTCAACAAGTCTCTCCTCTTTCTTGGTTTACAGCTTAGAGGTTAAAGCAAAAGAAGAGAGAAAGAGAAAGGGAGAGGAGAAAAAAGGCAAAGGAAGGGAAAAGGGAAAAACGGTGGCGCCTATTCGGCCCTTACAAATATAAAGGACTACTTTGTTGTAACATCTCCTGAGATTATAAGTGTTGGACTTTTTAAGATCATGTTCCTTTAAAACAATTCTCAGAAATGAAAATACTAATCATTGTAAATGCATGATTAATAATTTGGGGATATATTCCTTTAAAGTGTTGATACAGCAAAGATTGATATGGTCCTAGAGAGGATATGTAACTTGGTAGCAGAAAGTTGCTAACAGTCGCCTAGATTTAGAGTTTTGCGGCCAAAGGGGTGCGTTAGCTACGCGTGCTTTTTTCTGGCCTCACCTTTTAAATACCGCTGGTATTTAGAGTTCACAGAATGGCTGGGTTTTCAGTGCGTTAGGCTCCAAAAAGGGAGCGTAGAGCATAATTTAACGCCACTGCAACTCTAGATACCAGCGGTGCTTACGGACGTGGCCAGCTTCAAAAATGTGCTCGTGCACAATTCCCCCATAGAAAACAATGGGGCCATTTGAGCTGAAAAAAAAACTAACACCTGCAAAAAAGCTGCGTTCAGCTCCTAACGCAGCCCCATTGTTTTCTATGGGGAAACACTTCCTACGTCTGCACCTAACACTCTAACATGAACCCCGAGTCTAAACACCCCTAACCTTACACTTATTAACCCCTAATCTGCCGCCCCCGCTATCGCTGACCCCTGCATAGTATTATTAACCCCTAATCTGCTGCTCCGTAAACCGCCGCTACTTACATTATCCCTATGTACCCCTAATCTGCTGCCCCTAACACCGCCGACCCCTATATTATATTTATTAACCCCTAATCTGCCCCCCACAACGTCGCCTCCACCTGCCTACACTTATTAACCCCTAATCTGCCGACCGGACAGCGCCGCTATTATAATAAAGTTATTAACCCCTAATCCGCCTCACTCCCGCCTCAATAACCCTATAATAAATAGTATTAACCCCTAATCTGCCCTCCCTAACATCACCGACACCTAACTTCAATTATTAACCCCTAATCTGACGACCGAATCTCGCCGCTACTGTAATAAATGGATTAACCCCTAAAGCTAAGTCTAACCCTAACACTAACACCCCCCTAAGTTAAATATAATTTAAATCTAACGAAATAAATTAACTCTTATTAAATAAATTATTCATATTTAAAGCTAAATACTTACCTGTAAAATAAACCCTAATATAGCTACAATATAAATTATAATTATATTATAGCTATTTTAGGATTTATATTTATTTTACAGGTAACTTTGTATTTATTTTAACCAGGTACAATAGCTATTAAATAGTTAAGAACTATTTAATAGCTAAAATAGTTAAAATAATTACAAAATTACCTGTAAAATAAATCCTAACCTAAGTTACAATTAAACCTAACACTACACTATCAATAAATTAATTAAATAAAATACCTACAATTATCTACAATTAAACCTAACACTACACTATCAATAAATTAATTAAATACAATACTTACAAATAAATACAATGAAATAAACTAACTAAAGTACAAAAAATAAAAAAGAACTAAGTTACAAAAAATGAAAAAATATTTACAAACATTAGAAAAATATTACAACAATTTTAAACTAATTACACCTACTCTAAGCCCCCTAATAAAATAACAAAGCCCCCCAAAATACAAAAATGCCCTACCCTATTCTAAATTAAAACAGTTCAAAGCTCTTTTACCTTACCAGCCCTGAACAGGGCCCTTTGCTCTTTTGCCTGTAAAAAAAACACATACAATACCCTACCCCCAACATTACAACCCACCACCCACATACCCCTAATCTAACCCAAACCCCCCTTAAATAAACCTAACACTAAGCCCCTGAAGATCTTCCTACCTTATCTTCACCCTGCCAGGTTCACCGATCCGTCCTCGGAAGTCTTGATCCAAGCCTCGGAAATCTTGATCCAATCTTGAAGTCGGAAGTCCATCATCGGGATGAAGTCTTCTATCAAGCAGCATCTTCAATCTTCTTTCTTCCGGAGCGGAGCGGAGCCATCTTGATCCATCCTCTTCTAACGACACCTACTAGCCGAATGACGGTTCCTTTAAATGACATCATCCAAGATGGCGTCCGTCGAATTCCGATTGGCTGATAGGATTCTATCAGCCAATCGGAATTAAGGTAGGAAAATTCTGATTGGCTGATGGAATCAGCCAATCAGATTGAGCTCACATTCTATTGGCTGATCGGAACAGCCAATAGAATGCAAGCTCAATCTGATTGGCTGATCAGATCAGCCAATCGGATTGAACTTGAATCTGATTGGCTGATTCAGCCAATCAGAATTTTCCTACCTTAATTCCGATTGGCTGATAGAATCCTATCAGCCAATCGGAATTCGACGGACGCCATCTTGGATGACGTAATTTAAAGGAACCGTCATTCGGCTAGTAGGCGTCGTTAGAAGAGGATGGATCTGCGTCGGCTGGGAACAAGATGGCTCCGCTCCGCTCCGGAAGAAAGAAGATTGAAGATGCTGCTTGATAGAAGACTTCATCCCGATGATGGACTTCCGACTTCAGCCCGATGATGGATTTCTTCAGTCGCCGCTTGGATCCAGACTTCAGCCCGAGGATGGACGTCACTCTTCAGCCCCCCACTTGGGCTTGGATCAACACTTCCGAGGCTTGGATCAAGACTTCCGAGGACGGATCGGTGAACCTGGCAGGGTGAAGATAAGGTAGGAAGATCTTCAGGGGCTTAGTGTTAGGTTTATTTAAGGGGGGTTTGGGTTAGATTAGGGGTATGTGGGTGGTGGGTTGTAATGTTGGGGGGGTATTGTATGTGGTTTTTTTACAGGCAAAAGAGCTGAATTCTTTGAGGCATGCCCCGCAAAGGGCCCTGTTCAGGGCTGGTAAGGTAAAAGAGCTTTGAACTTTTTTAATTTAGAATAGGGTAGGGCATTTTTTTATTTTGGGGGGCTTTGTTATTTTATTAGGGGGCTTAGAGTAGGTGTAATTAGTTTAAAATTGTTGTAATATTTTTCTAATGTTTGTAAATATTTTTTTATTTTTTGTAACTTAGTTCTTTTTTATTTTTTGTAACTTAGTTCTTTTTTATTTTTTGTACTTTAGTTAGTTTATTTCATTGTATTTATTTGTAGGAATTGTATTTAATTTATTTATTGATAGTGTAGTGTTAAGTTTAATTGTAGGTAATTGTAGGTATTTTATTTAATTAATTTATTGATAGTGTAGTGTTAGGTTTAATTGTAACTTAGGTTAGGATTTATTTTACAGGTAATTTTGTAATTATTTTAACTATTTTAGCTATTAAATAGTTCTTAACTATTTAATAGCTATTGTACCTGGTTAAAATAAATACAAAGTTACCTGTAAAATAAATATAAATCCTAAAATAGCTATAATATAATTATAATTTATATTGTAGCTATATTAGGGTTTATTTTACAGGTAAGTATTTAGCTTTAAATAGGAATAATTTATTTAATAAGAGTTAATTTATTTCGTTAGATTTAAATTATATTTAATTTAGGGGGTGTTAGTGTTAGGGTTAGACTTAGCTTTAGGGGTTAATCCATTTATTACAGTAGCGGCGAGATTCAGTCGGCAGATTAGGGGTTAATAATTGAAGTTAGGTGTCGGCGATGTTAGGGAGGGCAGATTAGGGGTTAATACTATTTATTATAGGGTTATTGAGGCGGGAGTGAGGCGGATTAGGGGTTAAAAACTTTATTATAGTAGAGGTGCGGTCCGCTCGGCAGATTAGGGGTTAATAAGTGTAGGCAGGTGGAGGCGACGTTGAGGGGGGCAGATTAGGGGTTAATAAATATAATATAGGGGTCGGCGGTGTTAGGGGCAGCAGATTAGGGGTACATAGCTATAATGTAGGTGGTGGTGGTGTACGGAGCGGCAGATTAGGGGTTAATAATAATATGCAGGGGTCAGCGATAGCGGGGGCGGCAGATTAGGGGTTAATAAATATAATATAGGGGTCGGCGGTGTTAGGGGCAGCAGATTAGGGGTACATAGGGATAACGTAGTTGGCGGCAGTGTACGGAGCGGAAGATTAGGGGTTAAAAAATTTAAATATAGTGGCGTCGATGTGGGGGGACCTCGGTTTAGGGGTACATAGGTAGTTTATGGGTGTTAGTGTACTTTAGAGCAGTGATTTTTAACCTTTTTTTTGCCGTGGCACACTTTTTTACATTAAAAAATCCTGTGGCACACCACCATCCAAAAATTTTCAAAAAATTACACATTGTAGCCTAATACAGCATATTTATATACACATACACACAAACACACACATACTGTATGTATTGTGCTGTTATGCTATGCCTCCTACAAACTACCCCTGATCTGGGAGTAAAAAACAAGCAAAGTTTAAAAAATATGTCACACTGTTGTCAGTCTGCCGTGGCACACCTGAGAATCTCTCACGGCACACTGGTTGAAAAACACTGCTTTAGAGCACAGTAGTTAAGAGCTTTATAAACCGGCGTTAGCCCAGAAAGCTCTTAACTACTGACTTTTTTCTGCGGCTGGAGTTTTGTCGTTAGATTTCTAACGCTCACTTCAGACACGACTCTAAATACCGGCGTTAGAAAGATCCCATTGAAAAGATAGGATACGCAATTGACGTAAGGGGATCTGCGGTATGGAAAAGTCACGGCTGGAAAGTGAGCGTTAGACCCTTTCCTGACTGACTCCAAATACTGGCGGTAGCCCAAAACCAGCGTTAGGAGCCTCTAACGCTGGTTTTCACGGCTACCGCCCAACTCTAAATCTAGGCCAGTGTGTTTATGTAAATTTTGTATACTGATCCACACATTATAATATCACTATTAGCCCTTTAACAATACTCAGCTGTAATTAATCAGTAAGTAATCCAGATACCACCACCCCTGGCTTTAGATCTAAGTGGGTGTTGTTTGATTAGCCCTCAGTAGCACATTATATTATATCTTTGAGAGTATGCTGTTAGACAATAACAGCTAAAAGCAAAGGAGCTGACTGAGGGTTCTGGTCCTATGCTGGGTTCTTTAAATTCTGCACACTAGCATAATTGAGTTATACTGTTTTGGTGACATGTTTGGTCAGGAAGATTCATGTTTCACTTTTTCCTTTTTATATTATTAAGGTCACTCTCACATTTGTAATTTACACGAAAGGGCAGAGATAAATTGCCTTCACTGCACTAACTACACTTGTCACTGTATTATCGGAACCTAAAGGGGTTCTGCCCACCCCTTTTTTTCTTTTTCTTTGTAACTAGGTTCCCTTCTGTCACTTTTTTTTTTTTTTTCTTTCTTCCCTCCTTCACATACACTTGTATTAAAAGCACATGGACAAATACATTTCTAATATTAAAACAAACTCTCCAGACATGCCCCCCAAACAGAAAGACAAGAAAGTACGCACTTCTGACGTACATACAGATATTGCGAGTGAGTCAATATTGCATAAATTAGACACCCAACCACTAGTCACCCAGATGTCAGACCTGTTTTTGCCGCAATTTGAGTTGTTAAAGACTCAAATGACAAATATAATGTCAGAACTTAAGCAATTCTCCAATCAACTCGTAGAGGTAGAAAATAGGGTATCGGCAAGTGAGGATATAATATATAAGCAAGAACAAGATATAGAGGAGAATACTAAAACGTTGAAAATGCTGCAAGCAAAAATATATGAATTAGAAGATCGCTCGCGGCGAAATAATCTTAAAATAATTGGTCTCCCCGACAACGGGGATTATTTAGATTTAATTTACTTCGCTAGTACTATGCTCCCTCTGGCTGTTGGAATTGCACAAAAAGATCTACCAATGCCAGTAGAAAGGGCACACAGATTGGGCCCAATTAGGGACTCCACCAGAGATAAGAATTACAATAGACCGGTGATGGTCAAATATCTTAATTACCAGGATAAGATGAACATCTTAAAACTCTATAGAAAGATGGATAATTTATATATTGGTCAAAGTAAAGTATTAATATTTCAAGACTACTCTAGTGAGACGGCTTCTAAAAGAAAAGAGCTAGCCCCATATTGCACCAAATTGATTAACGCTGGCCTTAAGGCCAGACTAGTTTATCCGGCAAAAATCGTAGTTGAGGAACAAGATGGTAAATGTATCCTGAGCAACACGATAGAAGCCAGGGAATTTTGTAAAAATAAAAAAGTAGTTTGATAGTATCCCAGGCATTGAATTTTCAAATCACAAACATATATGAGTATCATGACCTCTTTTTCTTTTTTTTTTTCAAAGTTTTTATTAACCTGTTGAGGCTAAAAGTACTGAATTTTTTGTCTAAAGCTCACATCATTAGTTGGTCCACAGTTCAGAGGGCCTGCGGGCTGCTGTGTGTTTTTTGTGTTTTTAGTATTATTGTTATTCTTTGTTTTAACACTTTTTTTTTTTTTACTTTTTTTTTACTTTTTTTTTCTCTTCTCCCTCCCTCCCTCTCCTCCTTTACCCCCTATCTCCTCCAGTGCTCCAATGTTGATAAGATATGCCTTGGTATTTTTACACATGATATTTTAGTATAATGGTAGACAAACTTAAATACCTTTCCTGGAACATTGGCGGAGTAACAACTCCTAGCAAAAGGAAAATAATTATTAGGCAACTTGCTAGACACAAACCAGATGTTGTCTGGTTGCAGGAGACGCATTTAAAGAAAGCAGAGATGGAGAAATTTAGGTGTAAATGGGTAGGAGAGGTTATTGCCTCAGATTGCCACAGGAGGACGAGGGGGGTTGCTTTCCTTATCAATAAAAATTTACAATACAACATCCAGAACATTCAAATCGATCCGCAGGACAGGTGGATAATCTTACATATAGAGATTGCTGGGGTTTCATATGTACTCGCCAATATCTATGGGCCCAATAATGTAGATCAGGTTTTCTGGGACAAAGTTATTATTAAATTATCTTCGGATTTAGACCAGAAGATCATAGTGGCAGGCGATTTTAACCTAACGGATATGCCTGCTTTGGATAGATTCTCACCTAAACAGTCTACCCCTTCGCCCCAAAAAAATCGTATATTTCGTCAGATTTGTAAAAATCTTAAACTCCATGATATTTAGCGCATCCAACACCCCGATACCAAAACATATATACGTGTGAGTCTAAATCTCATAGATCCTTTTCTCGGATAGATTTTTTTTTAATCTCCAGTCCCCTCCTTAAAGTTAGAACTAAGGCCCAGATAAATGAGATTGTGGTTACAGACCACACTATAATTTCTCTGGAAATTGAATTTCGCCCCCCCCCCCCTTGGTAGGAGTAACAAATAATTTTTATTTTCCAAAGCAACTAATAAATAATATGCCATTTCAGTACTGGCTACGACATAAATGGCAAGAATATAGTTCCGATAACTGTCTTTATTTAGACAAACCAGAAATTTTCTGGGAAGCCGCAAAGACATTTTTTAGAGGGCAGATTAAAGCCTATATGATTATAGCCAAAAAGAAGTATAAAGCACGTGAATTGCAACTAGCAAACACAGTCACGAACACTTATAGAAAATATGTAAATACTCCGCTAAAAAAATTATGGGATAAATATAATTTAGCTAGACAAGATAGGGACCTTTTTTTAAAATCCAAATTGTCCAATGAAGAAATGCGAATGAATGCCCTTTTCACTGGTCATTATGGTAAATCTGCTAAATATCTTGCCAGACTTGACAAAGTTAGAAAGAAGAATAATGTGATTGAGCAGATTGTAGTTGGAAATAAGAACTATACTTCACCAGAAGATATTAAGAGTGTATTTTTTAACTTTTATCAAAAGATTTATGCAGGGAAAACTATAGATGCAGAGGATAACGTGAGGTTCTGGAATAATATCAAATGTCCAGTAATTTCCTCTGAGGAGATTGAAATATTAAACCTCCCTATAACAATAACTAAAGTTATTAAAGCCATAGAAGAATCCAAACTTGGTAAGGCCCCAGGTCCAGACCAGCTACCTGTCGAGTTCTACAGATTGCTTAAACTCGAGATAGCCCCTATCCTGACCATGTTGTTTAATGAGTATTTTATTAAAAAAAAAGCCATGTCTAGATTCTTCTCAGCGTCAGTCATCACTTTGTTACTTAAAGAGAATAAAGAGCCAACAGACCCGGGCTCTTATTGAACGATTTCTCTACTAAACGTAGACTATAAACTACTTACTAATATCATTGCTACCAAAAGTACCTCTGGAGCAATTACAAGAATTGAACCAGCCAATCCTGATAGAAGAAGTGGTGATGGCTATAGAGAAACTGAAAATGAACAAAGCACCCGGACCAGATCAACTACCAGCTGAATTTTTTTTTTTTTTTTTCACCTGTAACATTTTTATTAGTGGATCAGGCATGTATAAAATAAAAAAAATAATTCAAAAAACATAAAAACCTCAATTTAAACAAAATAAAAACATGATATCCCTCCCAGCCGGCTAGATTGGTTTGATCTTGAAGTGAAGACCAATCAGACTGAATACGAGACACTTCAGATCCTGTACCAGGTAGTAGAAAACCCGTAAACCTTCTGGATCCTTTGATTGGTTGACATCTATAAGGGAACCAATTTTTGATGTAGTAAAAGAAATGTGCTCGTCTCCAATAACAATTTCCAGTTCCTGTCGCCCTACTCTATCAGGGGGCGGCCACAATGCATCATCTTCTTTTGTGATTTCACTGTCATCAATTATCCTTTTCAATTCTTCCATCACACTCTTGTGTACATAGGCCTCCTTTCTAATCATCACGTCATTCTTGTAGTTACTGTTGTTCGCGTACCGGAGCTTTCCGTCAGGCCGAAACTCGAACTCCAATAACTCGTGTCCGAACTTCCCCTTGTGCCCAACATAATACCGGAGATAGAAATCACTACCCATCCTGTCGGCCGCGCTCCGATGTGACGACCCTACCAGCTGAATTTTACAAAGTACTGAAAGACAATATTCCGGATATATTAGTAGAACTATTCAATAAATACTATATTAATAACAGAATGGATTCACTGTACTTCACCACCTCGGTAGTAACCCTTATTCCCAAAAAAGATAAAGATTTAGAGCTCCCAGGATCCTATCGCCCCATTTCGTTATTGAATAACGACTACAAACTTCTTACTCATATAGTGGCAGACAGACTGGAAAAGTGTATGAATAATTTAATCCATACAGACCAAACGGGTTTTATGATAGGTAGAAGTGTAACCAAAAACATACGCAAAGCACTGTTAACATTAGATCATTATTGGAACAGAGTGCAAGATGGCCGTAAGGCTCTCAAAGCAGATTTGGCCCTATTGACGCTCGATGCGGAGAAAGCCTTCGACTCAATAGAATGGAACCATTTACTTACTACCTTAAAGTATTTTGGCTTTACGGGGGGCTTTCTTAATTTTATAAAACTATTATACAATAATCCTTGCTCCTATCTATTAATTAATGGAGGACTTTCTCCAAAAATAACTCTAGCTAGAGGAACAAGACAGGGGTGTCCCCTGTCGCCACTCCTCTTTAATCTTTCAATAGAACCCCTCACGACTCGTTTGAAACAAGAACTGGAAGGTATTTCCTTTGGGGACACCAAACTTACATTATCTTTATATGCGGATGATCTCCTACTATTTCTATCAAAAACTAAATCTAGCATACCCATTCTTCTAGGGATAATCAAGGAGTTCAGCCTGTTCTCAGGCTACAAGGTTAACCAAAACAAATCAGAACTTTTATGGATACACAAGAGGAAAGACAGCTTAAGAGATTTTCCTTTTAAGATAGTAGACCATATTAAGTATCTAGGGATTTATTTGTCTGGCAACCCCACAAGGTGGTATGCACTAAACTACACAAAAAATTTCGGGGAAGCCAAGTCCATGATAGACAAGTGGAAGTCGCTACCAATCTCTTTGTCTGCTAAAATTACTTTACTAAAAACATTCATGTTCCCACGTCTATTGTATATAATTCAAAATCTACCAATAATTATCAAAAACTCAGATGTACAAATCTTTAATAAACTGTGTACAGGATTATTATGGGGGAAAGGGAGGCCACGTCTATCTGTATGATTTTTGCAACAAAATAAGGATTTGGGAGGGTTTGGACTCCCAAATATAAAAGTATCCAATTGGGCTACCTTGGTTAAGATCGCAGCAGACTGGATAACTGAAGCCAATCATTTCACCCTCTTCGATCTAGAGGAAGGAATGATTAAACCTTTCTCGCTAAAGGCAATTCTCCATACTCCGACGAACAGATTACCATCTAGTATTGGTAATTTGAGGGTGATGTACAACGTAATTATAGCCTGGCAAAAATTTTGTGGGGAACTAGGGTTAAGTTATAATTTTTCCAACTATCTCCCCATAACAGGTAACCCTGGATTTGCACCAGGACTCTCTCCAGGTATATTTCAAGGGTGGCTCCTTCGGGGTCTGAAGTATGTTGCTCAGTTACTAGATCCAAGTACGGGCATTGTGAAAACCTTCGAAAGAATTAGAAGGGAATTTGATCTCCCAAAACATCACTTTTACGCATATCTCCAAATCAGACACTATATTCTGCATGGGACACAATACCCGCATATTGCACGAGACTTAGGAATAATTGAATCTGGGATCGGAATGTTTAAAAATGGATATTATTCAACATCCAGCTGGTACAAGATGATCATGTTAAAATACGGCCAACAACACTTGGAGTTAATTCTATCCAAATGGCAGAGAGTGCTGCAAGAAACAGAAATGGATGATATTAAAACAAGTATTCAACTAATAGGCAGTAAGAATATAACGTGGAAAGAGTCCCATAGCAAAATATTACATTTTTCCTACATCTCGCCGGTAATTTTAGCCAAATGGGATAAAAAGTGTACAGGTAACTGCTTTCATTGTAAATACCCAAAAGCAGATATTCTACACTGTTTCTGGTCCTGCCCAAAGATTGCTAGATTTTGGAACAGAGTTAACTTCTGGTTAAACAGATTCACGCATCAAAAAGTGGTTTTGCTTGCAAAAACAATCTTTTTCTTGTCCAATCCAATATCTCAAGAAGAAAAGAAAGATAGAGATTTTATTAATACACCTATATTGGTGGCTAGGAATATAATACTCCTACACTGGAAGGCAGCTAAAACACCGAACATTGCAGAGTTTGCACAAAAAATGCATGAACAAATAGCAATAGAGCAACATCAATTAGGACCAAGTAGTGAAAAACAATTTAGAAGCTTTTTCCATAAATGGCTAAACCTTATAAAAGCCTGTCCACTTACAACGCAATTACAGATTATTTACCCCTTACGTAAATCTGTGTTTTTTGATATCACCATAGTTGAAGGTCTTCTTCCTTCACACTGGGCAGAACAAAGATAAAGTCGGTTAGGACGAACAGGGGGGAATAGGGGTGTCCCTTTCTTTCTTTTTTTTTTTCCCCCCTTATTCTTTATAGGCTCTGAATGGATTTTAGACTTTAAGAGTTAAACTGCTGTAGGCTGACCCAAGGATTCAGATTGAGGCACAGATGGATATATACCCCCTACAAAAACCCTATAATGAGGGAAGACATATTTATACTGCCCCGTTTGAGGGGAGAAGAGGCAATTAGATACAGCAAGATGAGGAAAGAAAGCTGTATTACCCTGAATAGGTCAGCTCAACCTAACATGAACTTTGGTGTGACAGCTAGATATAATTGTTGGGGTTTTTTTTTTTTTGTGTTGTATTATTTTATTGTTTATTTTAAGTTAATGGATATAGGAAATTCCAGTAATAGGATTGTCAATATAATTTTATATCAGTTTTGGGTCAGTTGTCAACCTAAAGAGAGGGTCAATGTATTTGTTTTAGTATCAATGTCTGGATTCTGGGTTTTTTGACACTGACATTGCCTATACGACTATTTGCTGGCTTGAAAATAAAGACTTAAAAAAAAACAAAACTAATATCATTGCTAACAGACTTAAAAACATTTTACAGGGAATTATCCATACAGATCAATCAGGTTTTATGATAGGTAGATCCCCTACAAAAAAACATTCGTAGAACATATATGATTCTTGAATACTTGTGGAACAAATTTGCATAGGGATAAAGTAACTTGTAAGCAGGACTTTGCTCTGGTGCTGATTGACGCTGAGAAGGCTTTCGACTCTATTATATGGCAACATCTTTATAATTCTTTGTCTAACTTTGGCTTTTTTGGGAATATAATACACTTTGTCAAATCTATATATAATTTCCTTAATTCGTCCATTTTGATCAACGGTAGTCAAACTTCGTACTTCAAATTAGAAAAAGGGACACGACAGGGATGTCCTCTCTCTCCCCTCCTGTTCAATATTGCCATAGAACCCTTGGCATTTTATCTTAGACAGGAACTGTCGGGAATAAAGTTTGGATTTCAATCTTGTGTTCTTTCACTATATGCCAATGACCTGTTACTGTATTTTAAAGACACTAAAAGAAGCATACCTAAAGCACTTAAAATTCTAGAACAGTTTAGTTTAATCTCCGGTTATAAAGTGAATGCTCTTAAATCAGAGATACTATGGATTCACAAACACAAGGAGAGCTTTACGCAGCATAAATTCAGAGAAGTAGAAAGTTTTAGATACTTAGGGATACAATTGCATAAAGACCCTACGCTATGGTATAAACTCAACTACACTGTATTTTTTTCTAATATTACTTCTAAATTTCATCGTTGGAGTCTCTTCCCACTCTCAGCAACTGCTAAGATTATGCTCATTAAATCTATACTCTTTCCCCAGTTACTATATATTATGAATAATTTGCCGTTATTTATTCCGGATAAGGACATCAAGTCATTTAATCGAGCCTGTACGAATCTAATCTGGAATAAAGGTAGACATATGCTCTCTATTAGAAAGCTTTGCCAAGCTAAGGAGTTTGGAGGTCTTGCGTTTCCGGATATTAAGTCATATAATATAGCTATTCTCGCACGGTTTGGAGTAGATTGGTTACTTTCTTCTGACTATCTGACAAACAGTAAATCTGAGGAAAATCTCATAAATCCCTTCTCCATTATAGCGGCTTTACACTGCCCTCATAAGCGACTTCCTGGAAAAATTTAAATATTGACTAGTATATATAACGTTGTTAAAGCCTGGCAGCAATTCTGTCGTCGATTTAAGATTAATTTTCATTTATCCACCTTTCTCCCAATTAGAGGTAATCCGGAGTTCCAGCCAGGGCTTCAAAATGCAATATTCAGTGGGTGGGCCAGCAAGGGCCTAACCTTGATAACACAGCTACTAGATGATGGCCTTGGGGTGCGCACCTTCGAGAGTATAGCCACGCAGTATAATCTCTCGAACAAATCCTTTTATGCCTATCTCCAGATACGTCACTTTATACAGGAAAAGTTACAGTTGGGGCCCTGGCACGGGAAATATGATAGAGTTGGCGATTATATTAACCTATACAGTCAGGGGAATCATTCAATCTCGCTACTTTATAAAATTTTGCTTGCAAAACAGGGTCAGTTAATTCTGAATCTATGTTTAGTATATTGGATCAAATATTTTGATGAGATGGATGTTGAAACAAATGGCAAAAGTATTAAGTGGCTGAATAATGCTCTCCTTCCCTCCTCCTGGAAAGAATCTCACTTAAAACTTCTTAATAATGCGTATATCTCACCTAAAAGGCTTATATGTTGGTCTCCAGAAATGCAAGGCCAGTGTCATAAATGTCATTTTCCTGCAGCGGACTTATTCCACTGTTTTTGGTTTTATCCGAAAATAAATCAATTATGGCGTAAGGTAAATCATTGGCTAAATAAAAATACAAAGGAGAATCTCGTGCTTGACCCAAGGATCATAGTGTTTTTAGTACCGGATGTAGTATCCCATAATTTAGCTAACACTGTTATTCTTATAGTTCGGAACTTAATTCTGAAAAACTGGAAAAACAATAAACCCCCTCTTTTTAGTATATTTTTAAATGCGGTTAAAACACAGATTATGTTTGAGCAATACAATATATGCAGTACATGTGATAAACAAATACAAAGCTTCTTTAACAAATGGCTAAAAATTATAAAGTCTTATCCTCTCTCCACACAATATATACTCACTAAATCATTTCACAAATCTACATACTTCGAAGGCTTAATCTTACGTGACATATTTCCAGTAGCATGGTATTAATAGGGGGAGGGAGTGGGAGGAGATGGAGGAGTGGAGGGGACATCTTTATTTCCCCCTTTTCTTTTCTTTTTTTTTTTTTTTAGGATTTAGATAGAGAAATGATGTTAGTAATGTCTCTAAAAATCGAAAGATATGTATAGGCCCACTATCTTAGTTATTGTTAAGATATAACCAAGCATGCCTCAGTAATTTCACACATTGCTTGTAAGCATATATTTTGTTTTCTTCACTTTTTTCGACCTTAAAGTAAGAGGTTTATAATTTTGTTTAGTTTTAAGGGTTAGTCTAGTTTGTAAAAAGCTAAAATAAGAGAGTTTGGGTATTAAGCAAGTGAGAAAAGATCTGATGTCTGAGTGGGATAAGCATAGGCCGTAACTAATTGTACTATCATGGATTCCATTGATTGACAACTTAATACCTGTTGTAAAGACATTTCGTATCACTATATTTAATTCTGAATTATATGTATGTAACTGTTAATATGTTGCAAACCTGAACTCTCTTTAATAAAAAATAAAATTAAAAAAAAAAAAAAAAAAACAGTCAATTTGAATGCCAATTTATCTAAGCTGAAATAAATTCTTAATTACCTACAATTAAGACCAATTCTAAAATATATTTGTATATTTGCAAAGATAAATTACTTAGCATTAATGATTAGTTGTAAAATACACAGGGCTATGAATGCAAACTAAAATACAAAATGCTCTTTTAAATTTATTAACTGCAGTTTGATTTAAATGTTATATATATATATATTTATTAATCGTGTATACTTCACCAAAAATAACCAAATCGATATTCAGCTTCCAATATTCCTTGTTTCACCTCATATGAAAATAAGGGTATTTGCAATATGGATAATAAAAGGTAGCCCAATCTTGCTTATAATAACTGTGTCCCCACGCAGCAGTTATCAGTCCAGGGTTTCAGCAAAAAGTTCAGCCAGCCTTCTTCTCTCCTCTTGCATTCAGCTTATATATTCTAATCATTAGTGAAATTGGAAATGCACAACGGAAGCTGAGCATGGATTGGCCCTTCGAATCAAAACATTCGATTGGCTACTAGAAAATTTAATTTTTAACAGCCAAATGCCTTTTGGCTGTAATACTGGATTTAGGCTATCGGGGGCAGCAGACAGAGACAAACAGTTAAATTTTCATTTCAGTTTTCTTTAAAAATGTTTATTTAAAATACTATAATTTCTTTATATTAACAAGTCACATGTTCCAAGTGTATTGGACTATGTCATATTATTCATCCTGATTATTTTAATATGAAACATCAGTATTGTGACAAGGCCAATCTTGCCACTGTGCATTGGAGGGCCTGTTATGGAACATTCTTTGGGCTGGAGGTACATGGGCTTAAGGATACCCAGAGACTGCATGGAAATATGGAATTTTATATGCTGGACACCCCATGTACTTTCATATCTCTGTCTTATGTCCATGTCACAATGTATCCATAAATACAGGATTGGTACAGGGTGTGAGTGCCCCTTGTGGGAGCAATTCTCACTCTATAAACCAAGTGGGCATAAAGGACTTAATAGTTAATAAGAGCTGTTATTATATTCTGTAATAAGATGTATTTTATTTTTGTTTATAATCTGATTGTGTCTCAGGAGTCTGTCTGGGTAAACTGATTGTGTTCCTGTGTGATATGTTAATCTGTTTTACCTGTGAATAGACAATTGTTTTCTTGTGTTTGATTGTTTAATTGTTTATGCAATGTATCTTTATTGTATCCTGTAAAAGGGCGTTTTCCTCTAGCCATGGAGATAGTTGGATTTCTTCCCAATTATCTCCAGGATAGGAAGGAGGGGTTCACTGGTACCAAGGGGAGCGTTTATGCCTGAGCCACTGCGATTGGCTAATGTACTATACTTGTCCACCAGGTGGGAGACCTGCTTAAAGGGACAGTATACACTCATTTTCATATAACTGCATGTAATAGACACTACTATAAAGAATAAGATGCACAGATACTGATATAAAAATCCAGTATAAAATGGTTTAAAAACGTACTTAGAAGATTTCAGTTTAACTCTGTTGAAAAGGCAGTTGGAAAGCCCACTGCAAGTGGGAAATAAGACACTCCCCCCTCCCCCTTCTTTTGCATATGAAAAGAGCCTTTACACAAACAGGAGCAAGCTGGAGAAGGTAGCTGACGGTATTCAAATAAAACTTTGGGGCTTGGTTAGGAGTCTGAAAATCAGAGCAATGTTATTTAAAAATAAGCAAAACTATAATTTTTTTTAAAAAAAACAAACTTTATGGGCTTTATAAATAGATCATCTACAAAACATTTATGCAAAGAAAAAATGAGTGTATAATGGCCCTTTAAATTCCGGCATGTAGCCCTCAATAAAGAGATTCCTGTTTTACCCTCAAGACGGAGCTTGGTCTCGTGTTTGGGGGGAAGTGCTACTTTGAATTATTCTTTTGCCTGTTCCACGAGAGAAGGATTTCGTGTATTTTCCCCGTTCGGTGTATTAACTGGGTTCGTGTGTTGCTATTCCCGTATTAAGGGCATCTTTCATCTGGTATTAACCCTCGATATCTGGGCTATACCGTTACAAGTATTATTTCTAACATCGTATTATCTATGTACTTATTAGATACCTGGAAAAATATAAAGAAATATGTTAGTAATTCTTGAAATAACTTGGACATTTAAAATGTATAGTTATACATATTCATGTTTACTGTTATACAAATAAATAATCTTATATCCATTAATGTTCTTCCTGTCATTTTCCATTAGCTTCCTGGAACACAGAGAAACTGTATTTATTTTGAAATAACTTAAGCATTTTATATATACTAATGCAGTTATTCATTTAATTTATTACAATCTGAAATGCATTTCCCCAGATCCCTATATAGACATTTAATATAGTATTTAAAATGATATAGGTTGTATTTTAAAATGAATTTCAGTTGCAATGCCACATTTGTCTCTGTTTAACCATCTTTCATTTAGACATGCCGTCTAGAATTTGTGGATTCAATACACAGCAGATGTCAGTTTAGCACCTATGTGCATACGACCATTTCCTTTGAAAACGTTTGTTCAGCTAAGAACTGGTTCTTTGAATCTGTTTGAGTCTAAAAATAAATCCAGTGGTTTTTCAGACATTGTGTCTGTATCACTGCATGAGTTAATTTATCTGATAATCTTTGTTCTCAGATGTCCTGTTAATCAGGAAAGGGAATCTTCATGTCTGATCTAAGATCTGGAATACACAGACTATGGATGACCATCTCTTTGGAACAAATTGCCTGACTTAATGACCAAATGTTTCTTCTTTGTTCTCACCTGGATGTATTGTAATTAGGAAGAAGAGGCTGTCTCACCCAGTCAAGACCATCTCACATTGGATTTTTAGTTACAAAATGAAATATAAAATATCTATGATATATCTGTAGCTTATTTAATGTTACTTACAGGTACCCTGACAATATATTGAGTACAGAAATATGTCAACAACTTATCTAAAGGAGGGCCAATTTCTTTGAGCAATTTCCAGTTGTGATTTAATGAGACTCTTATTCAATATGAAATAAACTAAAATGTGTGAAGGTTTACTCCCTATAATAGGTACAGTTGAAGATTACATATATAAAGAAAAGCTATCTGCTAGGAAAGAACAACAGCTCAGTGGCTTGTTCCATGGCCTGGTTACCGATTTTATAGGGTGATGATGATCTGGCCCCTAGCATTAGAGAAGGTTGTCAATTTGTTAGCCGAAGGAACAAAACATTAGGAAACATTTGAGCACCAAGTATGCTTGGCATAAAAGATCTCTGAAATACCAAGCAATTCTCCTCTGAAAAAGGGAAATGGCAACCCCAGATGATCATTTAGGCCTCCTTTTTGCCTTGCTATAGAAGGCGAAAATGATCATCTGGGGTTGCCATGTTCCTTGTTCAGAGGAGGATTGACTGGTATTTCAGGGCTGGACTGACGTTGTTGGGTGGGATCAGATTGATATACTTCAGGAAAGTTCTCCACTGTGAAAAGCACAATTGGACTAAAATAAGCTACTCCCAGGTAGTAGAAAAAGCAAGACCAGTGTGCATGGAGGTAAAAAGTCCACACTTTATTAGCAGCAATGCCAAAGAAAGCACAATTGGACAAAAAGAGACTGCACCTAGGTTGTAAATCACCATAGAACAAGCGACTGAGATGTTTGTTACTGGTAGAGCACTTCTCTTTCTGTATGCATGTGCCATTGAAGATTGAAAAAGTGTTATTCAACAGGGGTGTAAGTGGTGAAAAATTGCTTAATACTCTGCCCACTGACCCAATAGTTTTATCCCAGAATCTTAGTGCATCAGAAACAAAAGGGGGGTAAAAGCAACCTGTGAAGGTCTATATTTTTTGTGAAGCTAACATAAATCACTCAAAAACAGTTTTGATTCATTATTTTTATTCCAAGCAATTATACGGGCTAGAGGTGCAGCTTTGTGATAGTTAAGGAGATTGGGGACACCCAGTCCTCCATCTTTCTTACATAAAATAGCCTTTATGTATTTTTTGGGACACAGTTGTTATGTATGTCACCACATGCAGTTATTCTTTTATTTTTTAGCTTCTTATAAGCAAAATATATATTTATTAGCAGTCTGTGTTTTTTAGTGTAAATATATAATCAATATTACATTTGCAGACTCTCACTCTGCAATGTTGCCATATGTACACTGTGCAGCCACTTTATTAGGTACAGCTACCTAGTATCGTGTTGAGCCTCCTTTAGCCTTCAGAACGGCCTGAATTCATCTTGGCATGGATTCAACAATATGCTGAAAACGCTGTGGAGGTACTGTGTACCATGCATACATGAGTGTGTCACGCAACTCCTGGAGATTCAATGGAGGTGTAGGCCTGCAGCGAATAGCCCTTTCCAGCTCATCCCAAAGATGTTCAATAGGATTGAGATCCGAGGACTAAGTGGGCCACTGCAGCAAAGAAAAGTCATTGTCATGTTCCAGGAACCATCCCATTGTGATGCTGGTTTTGTGCACCAGTGCATTATCTTGCTAAAAGTAAACATCTGCTTGAGGATTAACTGTCAACATGAACAGGTGAATTTGGTCAGCAACAATGTTTATGTACACAGACGTAAATCTAGGGGTATCAATAGACCCAACATGTGCCAGAAAAACATTCCCCACACCATAATACCGCCCCCACCACCTTGTAGTTTTCATCAGACATGACGGTCCATGGATTCATGCTGTTTTCGCCAAATTCGGAGCCTGCCATCCACATCATGCACTAGGAACTTTGATTCCTCAGAACAAGCAATCTTTTTCCAGTCTTCGATGGTCCAATGCTGATGTTGTTGTGCCCACAGAAGGCATGCTCTCTTGTTCTTCTCTGATAACAATGGCACCTGACGTGGATGTTTTTTGTTTATTGCACCATTCTCAATACACCTTTGAAACTGTGGTACATGAAAAGTTCAGGAGTACTGACATTTCAGATACTCTTCGTCCAGCACATGTTGCACCTACTTTCATCTACTGATATAGGCAATTTATAAGAATATTTCATACCATATAGAATTTATATAAGCATACCTATTAGAGCATATCCATACCGTGTAAATTTTGTATAAATATACAATTTAAAACTTAATATAATGTTCAGTATATAGTCCAGATATTGTTAATCCTTCTATGGTGTATCTGATAGGATATTCCTAAGTTGTGGCCACAACTTGTCCTGAGACTGTTAAAAAATCCCAATGTGATAGTTGAAAGTTAAAAGTTAACAGCTAGACTCCCCCTAACCGGACCTCCGATATCCCTTACTTCTGTGTTTATAAGCTTCCTCGTGGTTCTGTGGGTTCTGGGAAGAGTGCTTCTGTATACAAGCGGAATTTGCTGTTTCTCCAGTCGACGTGCCGCCGTTTGAATTCTTCCGCAACTACTTCCTACCCAGGTGTGTTCGATGTCAGTCTGACGTGGTGCACGGAGGACCTATCGGGTAACCGGATCGTGGGGGGAGTGTTCCTGTAGTTCTTCTGCTGGAGCCAATAGTATCCACACTCGATGTCGGTATTTCTACGCGTTTCAGCGCTGTAACAGGCACCTTTATCAAGACTGTATAATCTGGTGTGTTCTTTGGGCTCCTTTTTAGTTCCTTAAGAATTCGGATACTCCCCCTAATTAGTTCTAACAGTTGTGCTCTTAATATGCTAATGGTATGCATTTTTTGTAAAATATCGGTATTGTGATACTATTATATGATGTACATAGTATTCTATTATTTGTTTAATAAAATTCCATCTTTATAGTATGTTACAAAAGGATTATAAAAATGATTATAAAAAACCGTACATACATTTTGATAGGTCGCTAAGTATAAAATAAATATACTGAGTGTAAAAATTAAATAGTAACTGTGAATGTATAAATTATTGGTGTTCTTGGTGTATATATTCTATCACTATCTGTATTTATATAGATTTTTACAAGTTAGTTGGTCTTTAAAAATTCAGGAATTATTCTGATGTTGGTGTTATATTTTTGGTATGCACTGTTAATATATATTGGGTCTGGTAAAGGATGTATATCTATAATCGTCTGTATTACAGATTTCTACGGATTTAAACACCACATGTGTATTTATTATATAGAATAGAAAATATAGATTTGAAAATATATTGTTGTTCTAATGTATGTATCTATTGTTATATAAATGGATTTAAATTGAATTCTGCGTTTAGGCCATTGGGGGTGAGTGTGTTGAACTTAAATATTAATTCAGCTTCTTTTAATAACAGCATTTTTTCCATATCACCTCCTCTATCATTGTATACTTTTTTATGCCCCAGTATGTGAATCCTATCGTTTTTTTTTTTGGTGTATTTCTGTGAAATGTTTGGAGAGTAGGTGTTTACAGTTGCCTCTTTTAATATTAGAGAGGTGTTCTCTTATTCTATCATGTAATGGTCGGCTCGTTTGTCCCAAATACTGTAATTTACACTGGCATTGGATTAAGTAGATTATGTTTGTGTCAGAACATCTGATGGTATCTTTTATGGGGTATTTGTAATTATTATTGGAGGATATCACTTCTTTACTTTTTAACCAAATTTGCATGCTTTACAACTGGTACAAGGAAAAAAACCTTGTAGTGCATTTCCCTGTAAATCTACCCCATAAAAGATACCATCAGATGTTCTGACACAAACATAATCTACTTAATCCAATGCCAGTGTAAATTACAGTATTTGGGACAAACGAGCCGACTATTACATGATAGAATAAGAGAACACCTCTCTAATATTAAAAGAGGCAACTGTAAACACCTAGGCCTAGATTTGGAGTTTGGCGGTAGATGGGCTGTTAACGCTACGCGGGCTTTTTTCTGGCCGCACCATAAAATTAACTCTGGTATCGAGAGTTCAAAAAAATGCTGCGTTAGGCTCCAAAAAAGGAGCGTAGAGCATTTTTACCGCAAATGCAACTCTCGATACCAGCGGTGCTTACGGACGCGGCCAGCCTCAAAAACGTGCTCGTGCACGATTCTCCCATAGGAAACAATGGGGCTGTTTGAGCTGAAAAAAAAACTAACACCTGCAAAAAAGCAGCGTTCAGCTCCTAACGCAGCCCCATTGTTTCCTATGGGGAAACACTTCCTACGTCTGCACCTAACACTCTAACATGTACCCCGAGTCTAAACACCCCTACCCTTACACTTATTAACCCCTAATCTGCCGCCCCCGCTATCGCTGACCCCTGCATTATATTATTAACCCCTAATCTTCCGGTCCGTAAACCGCCGCAACTTACATTATCCCTATGTACCCCTAATCTGCTGCCCCTAACACCGCCGACCCCTATATTATATTTATTAACCCCTAACCTGCCCCCCACAACGTCGCCGCCAGCTACTTACAATAATTAACCCCTAATCTGCCGAGCGGACCTGAGCGCTACTATAATAAAGTTATTAACCCCTAATCCGCCTCACTAACCCTATCATAAATAGTATTAACCCCTAATCTGCCCTCCCTAACATCGCCGACACCTAACTTCAATTATTAACCCCTAATCTGACGACCGGAGCTCATCGCTACTATAATAAATGGATTAACCCCTAAAGCTAAGTCTAACCCTAACACTAACACCCCCCTAACTTAAATATAATTTAAATCTAACGAAATTAATTAACTCTTATTAAATAAATTATTCCTATTTAAAGCTAAATACTTACCTGTAAAATACATCCTAATATAGCTACAATATAAATTATAATTATATTGTAGCTATTTTAGGATTAATATTTATTTTACAGGCAACTTGGTAATTATTTTAACCAGGTACAATAGCTATTAAATAGTTAAGAACTATAATAGCTACCTAGTTAAAATAATAACAAAATTACCTGTAAAATAAATCCTAACCTAAGTTATAATTAAACCTAACACTACCCTATCAATAAATTAATTAAATAAAATACCTACAATTACCTACAATTAACCTAACACTACACTATCAATAAATAAATTAAATACAATTGCTACAAATAACTACAATTACATAAACTAACTAAAGTACAAAAAATAAAAAATAACTAAGTTACAAAAAATAAAAAAATATTTACAAACATAAGAAAAATATTAACAATTTTAAACTAATTACACCTACTCTAAGCCCCCTAATAAAATAACAAAGACCCCCAAAATAAAAAAATGCCCTACCCTATTCTAAATTAATAGAGTTAAAAGCTCTTTTACCTTACCAGCCCTGAACAGGGCCCTTTGCGGGGCATGCCCCAAGAAAATCAGCTCTTTTGCCTGTAAAAAAAACATACAATACCCCCCCCCCCAACATTACAACCCACCACCCACATACCCCTAATCTAACCCAAACCCCCCTTAAATAAACCTAACACTAAGCCCCTGAAGATCTTCCTACCTTGTCTTCACCATCCAGGTATCACCGATCCGTCCTGGCATCCGGTGCTGAAGAGGTCCAGAAGAGGCTCCAACGTCTTCCTCCTATCTGGCAAGAAGAGGACATCCGGACCGGCAAACATCTTCTCCAAGCGGCATCTTCGATCTTCTTCCATCCGGTGCGGAGCGGGTCCATCTTGAATCAGCCGACGCGGATCCATCCTCTTCTTCCGGCGTCTCCCGACGAATGACGGTTCCTTTAAGGGACGTCATCCAAGATGGCGTCCCTCGAATTCCGATTGGCTGATAGGATTCTATCAGCCAATCGGAATTAAGGTAGGAATATTCTGATTGGCTGATGGAATCAGCCAATCAGAATCAAGTTCAATCCGATTGGCTGATCCAATCAGATTGAGCTCGCATTCTATTGGATGTTACGATCAGCCAATAGAATGCGAGCTCAATCTGATTGGCTGATTGGATCAGCCAATCGGATTGAACTTGATTCTGATTGGCTGATTCCATCAGCCAATCAGAATATTCCTACCTTAATTCCGATTGGCTGATAGAATCCTATCAGCCAATCGGAATTCGAGGGACGCCATCTTGGATGACGTCCCTTAAAGGAACCGTCATTCGTCGGGAGACGCCGGAAGAAGAGGATGGATCCGCGTCGGCTGATTCAAGATGGACCCGCTCCGCACCGGATGGAAGAAGATCGAAGATGCCGCTTGGAGAAGATGTTTGCCGGTCCGGATGTCCTCTTCTTGCCGGATAGGAGGAAGACTTTGGAGCCTCTTCTGGACCTCTTCAGCACCGGATGCCAGGACGGATCGGTGATACCTGGATGGTGAAGACAAGGTAGGAAGATCTTCAGGGGCTTAGTGTTAGGTTTATTTAAGGGGGGTTTGGGTTAGATTAGGGGTATGTGGGTGGTGGGTTGTAATGTTGGGGGGGGTATTGTATTTTTTTTTTACAGGCAAAAGAGCTGATTTTCTTGGGGCATGCCCCGCAAAGGGCCCTGTTCAGGGCTGGTAAGGTAAAAGAGCTTTTAACTCTATTAATTTAGAATAGGGTAGGGCATTTTTTTATTTTGGGGGTCTTTGTTATTTTATTAGGGGGCTTAGAGTAGGTGTAATTAGTTTAAAATTGTTGTAATATTTTTCTTATGTTTGTAAATATTTTTTTATTTTTTGTAACTTAGTTATTTTTTATTTTTTGTACTTTAGTTAGTTTATGTAATTGTAGTTATTTGTAGCAATTGTATTTAATTTATTTATTGATAGTGTAGTGTTAGGTTAATTGTAGGTAATTGTAGGTATTTTATTTAATTAATTTATTGATAGGGTAGTGTTAGGTTTAATTATAACTTAGGTTAGGATTTATTTTACAGGTAATTTTGTTATTATTTTAACTAGGTAACTATTAAATAGTTCTTAACTATTTAATAGCTATTGTACCTGGTTAAAATAATTACCAAGTTGCCTGTAAAATAAATATTAATCCTAAAATAGCTACAATATAATTATAATTTATATTGTAGCTATATTAGGATGTATTTTACAGGTAAGTATTTAGCTTTAAATAGGAATAATTTATTTAATAAGAGTTAATTAATTTCGTTAGATTTAAATTATATTTAAGTTAGGGGGGTGTTAGTGTTAGGGTTAGACTTAGCTTTAGGGGTTAATCCATTTATTATAGTAGCGATGAGCTCCGGTCGTCAGATTAGGGGTTAATAATTGAAGTTAGGTGTCGGCGATGTTAGGGAGGGCAGATTAGGGGTTAATACTATTTATGATAGGGTTAGTGAGGCGGATTAGGGGTTAATAACTTTATTATAGTAGCGCTCAGGTCCGCTCGGCAGATTAGGGGTTAATAAGTGTAGGCAGGTGTCGGCGACGTTGAGGGGGGCAGATTAGGGGTTAATAAATATAATATAGGGGTCGGCGGTGTTAGGGGCAGCAGATTAGGGGTACATAAGGATAACGTAGGTGGCGGCGCTTTGCGGTCGGCAGATTAGGGGTTAATTATTGTAAGTAGCTGGCGGCGACGTTGTGGGGGGCAGGTTAGGGGTTAATAAATATAATACAGGGGTCGGCGGGGTTAGGGGCAGCAGATTAGGGGTACATAAGTATAACGTAGGTGGCGGTCGGCAGATTAGGGGTTAAAAAAAATTAATCGAGTGGCGGCGATGTGGGGGGACCTCGGTTTAGGGGTACATAGGTAGTTTATAGGTGTTAGTGTACTTTAGGGTACAGTAGTTAAGAGCTTTATGAACCGGCGTTAGCCCAGAAAGCTCTTAACTCCTGCTTTTTTCCTGCGGCTGGAGTTTTGTCGTTAGATGTCTAACGCTCACTTCAGAAACGACTCTAAATACCGGAGTTAGAAAGATCCCATTGAAAAGATAGGATACGCAATTGACGTAAGGGGATCTGCGGTATGGAAAAGTCGCGGCTGAAAAGTGAGCGTTAGACCCTTTAATCACTGACTCCAAATACCGGCGGTAGCCTAAAACCAGCGTTAGGAGCCTCTAACGCTGGTTTTCACGGCTAACGCCAAACTCCAAATCTAGGCCCTACTCTCCAAACATTTCACAGAAATACACCAAAAAAAAACGATAGGATTCACATACTGGGGCATAAAAAAAGTATACAATGATAGAGGAGGTGATATGGAAAAAATGCTGTTATTAAAAGAAGCTGAATTAATATTTAAGTTCAACACACTCACCCCCAATGGCCTAAACGCAGAATTCAATTTAAATCCATTTATATAACAATAGATACATACATTAGAACAACAATATATTTTCAAATCTATATTTTCTATTCTATATAATAAATACACATGTGGTGTTTAAATCCGTAGAAATCTGTAATACAGACGATTATAGATATACATCCTTTACCAGACCCAATATATATTAACAGTGCATACCAAAAATATAACACCAACATCAGAATAATTCCTGAATTTTTAAAGACCAACATACTTGTAAAAATCTATATAAATACAGATAGTGATAGAATATATACACCAAGAACACCAATCATTTATACATTCACAGTTACTATTTAATTTGTACACTCAGTATATTTATTTTATACTTAGCGACCTATCAAAATGTATGTACGGTTTTTTATAATCATTTTTATAATCCTTTTGTAACATACTATAAAGATGGAATTTTATTGAACAAATAATAGAATACTATGTACATCATATAATAGTATCACAATACCGATATTTTACAAAAAATGCATACCATTAGCATATTAAGAGCACAACTGTTAGAACTAATTAGGGGGAGTATCCAAATTCTTAAGGAACTATAAAGGAGCCCAAAGAACACACCAGATTATACAGTCTTGATAAAGGCGCCTGTTACAGCACTGAAACAAGTAGAAATACCGACATTGAGTGTGGATACTATTGGCTCCAGCAGAAGAACTACAGGAACACTCCCCCCACGATCCGGTTACCCGATAGGTCCTCCGTGCACCACGTCAGACGGACATCAAACACACCTGGGTAGGAAGTAGTTGCGGAAGAATTCAAACGGCGGCACGCCGACTGGAGAAACAGCAAATTCAGCTTGTATACAGAAGCACTCTTCCCAGAACCCACAGAACCACGAGGAAGCTTATAAACACGGAGGTAAGGGATATCGGAGGTCCGGTTAGGGGGAGTCTAGCTGTTAACTTTTAACTTTCAACTATCACATTGGGATTTTTTAACAGTCTCAGGACAAGTTGTGGCCACAAGTTAGGAATATCCTATCAGATACACCATAGAAGGATTAACAATATCTGGACTATATACTGAACATTATATTAAGTTTTAAATTGTATATTTATACAAAATTTACACGGTATGGATATGCTCTAATATGTATGCTTATATAAATTCTATATGGTATGAAATATTCTTATAAATTGCCTATATCAGTAGAACCAGTTTTTTAACCAAGTTTTAAGTAAACACTTTTCTTATATAATTGTCCAGTTTTATTATTTACTTATCAAGTTTGAAGTAAAGTATATTTATAAAATTGCTCATGTATCACAGATATATTATTTCAAATCCAATAACTTATTACATTTATCAATCCAAAGAACTATAGAACAAAAAAGAGTATTTAAATATAGTAATCTGTACACAATAAACATACACACGTTCACTTCACTTCACACTTTATTTGCAACTAAACAACTAAATTGTTGCATCAGGCAATTCCATTGTTGCCGTTAGGAGAACTAATCACCAACACTATTTTTTATCACCAGTTGTTTCAACACGAGGTAAACACTTTGTAGCGGATTCAAGCACTCACATTTACAAATATATACACATGCATATCATTTAATAATGATCTTTGTGGGAATATTTTAAGGAATTTTTAGGAATAGTTCATAGAATCACAGTCCAATTCACAGCTCCTTTGAGCGCTCCCCATCCCCACCTTGCACACTTTCACACAATCTGATATTGGGAGCATATCAGACTTGGGGAAGCAAGTTGAGTCTGATCTACACTTCACTCTACAAACTCTTTTTTTGCACCTACTTTCATGCCACGTTCAAAGTCCATTAGATCCCTGCTCAACCTCATTGTTGCTGCGGTTTGTACACTTAACTGATAGTGGTAAGGTTGTTCTGCTGTATTTATACCAAAACTGTTGCCACGTGACGTGCAACGTAGTGGAACTAACCATTTGTTTGCACAGCAGAGATGTACCTTATAAAGTGTGTATCTTTTAATTATATTGACAGCTGCTAAAATTAGTTTCTATTACATTTCCACAGAAGCTATAAGTTCAATGGTTACAATTATTGCCCCTAGTTATTATATTTATGTTACCTTACTACTTTGATTTAATGTTTACATGAATGAACAGTTTACACTAATACATGTTTGTATATTATCGATACATTGATTAGTAAAGGCAGACTTTCACTCTGCAATACTATTATATATACGTTCCATATAGAACATAGTTGTAAATAACCATTTGCCATCAAATTTATAGTAGCTCATTATATCTCAATTGCTCTAAAGGGACGGTCAACACCAGAATTTGTATTGTTTAAAAAGATAGATAATCCCTTTATTTCCCATTCCCCAGTTTTGCATAACCAACAGTTATAATAATACACGTTTTACCTCTGTAATTACCTTGTATCTAAGCCTCTGCAAACGGCTCCCTTATTTCAGTTCTTTTGGCAGACTTGCATTTTAGCCAATTAGTGCTCACTCCTAGGTAACTTCACGTGTGTGAGCTCAATGTTATCTATATGAAACACATGTACTAACGCCCTCTAGTGGTGAAAAACTGTCAAAATGCATTCAGATTAGAGGCGGCCTTCAAGGTCTAAGAAATTAGCATATGAACCTCCTAGGTTTAGCTTTCAACTAAGAATACTTAGAGAAAAGCAAAATTGGTTATAAAAGTAAATTGGAAAGTTGTTTAAAATTACATGCCCTATTTGAATCATGAAAGTTTATTTTGGAATTGACTGTCCCTATAAATTGATATGAAACCCAAAAAAATTATTTTGTGATTCAGACAGATCATACCATTTAAAAATCTTTCCATTCTTTCCATTCTATTATCAAATTTGCTTTTTTCTCATGATATTCTGTGTTTAAGAGACACCTAGGTAGGCATATGGAACACTGCATGGTAGGAAATAGTGCTGTCATCTAGTGCTCTTGGAAATGGATAACATTCTTGCAAAAATGCTGCCATAAATAGCCTGGCTCCTACATATACGTCCCTGCTTTTCAACAAAAGATACCAAGAGAACAAAGAAAACTGATAATAAAAGTAAATTAGAAAGTTTTTTATATCACATAGTATAAATGAATCATGAAAGAAAAACTTTGGGTTTCATATCCTATAATGCTTTGAGTCAGCCATATTAATAGTATACTGAATACAATTACCACGTTACATGAATCTTTGTATTGATTCACTATTATTATTTTGGGGTGTTTTTTTAGTAGAGGCATAACTGTGTTTTTTTTATTTTTGTAAGTGTTCTATTTTTTCTATATAATATTTTGTGTAAATTTTGTTATTTGTTGTAATTTAGCGGTTGTTAGCCTAAGGGTGTGTGTGTGGGGATAGGTTTTAGTAGTGTAGGAGTAGTTTGCATTGAGGGTTATGGCGGATTAGGAGTTAATAGGTTTGGGGTCTAATTGCTTTGGGGATTGTGGCAGAGTAGGGGTTAATAGGTATGGAGGTTGTGGTGGTGTAGAGGTTAAGTAGAGTAGGGGGATAATATGTTGGGCTATTGGTAGTTTATAGGTTAATAGAGTAGAAGGTTTATTGTGGTAGGCTAATGGCGATTTTGGGGTTAAGTAGTGTAGGGTTAGTTGGCGATGGTGGGTTCTGTCTGTTTAGGGGAACATAGATATAGTTGTTAGGCTCAATGTAATATATTCCAAAAGGATCCTTTACTATACATTGCCAATGTCAGCACCAATGCTAGCTGGAATTAATCGCCAGCAACTCCACCCATTGGGATGTATAGTAAAACGCCTCTCATCGATATATCACCTATTAAAATAGATGTCGGTAGCTTGGAATATTTTGCCAGCTCGCTTGACATCACAACGGATCCCTTTGAATATATTGCCACATGCAGCACTTTCAATCATCGGGGCCCCAGTGAGAGGTAGGAGAGATAAGGAAAAAAAAATGTTTGATTGGTCTCTCTAAGGGCACGATGTTAAAAAACTTGCCAGCATGGAGAGAAATCACATAAAATCTTTGGGATTTTTATAGACCTTATATTGTAATGTAGTGAGATAAACTGTTCTCAAGCTAAAATTTACATTTCAAAAAATATTTAATTGACCTCAATGTACTTACAAGACTTCTTAGATTGTCTTGCCGAAGTGGAGATCTTTAGATCCCCAGACTCTTCGACTTTGGTTTACTGACCGAGATAATAAAAAGAAGCATGTGTGTTTAAAGAAAGTTAAAAAAAAATAAGGAATTCTGATTTCCCTGCAAGTTCAATTCAGCAAGTTCAACTCATTTTAATGGATTGTGTTTTGAAAGCAAAAAAATAGCTATTTCAAATACAAAATACACCTAAAGAAGCACACTTCTATAAATTTTATACTCTGCAGATGGTATAACAAGTCATTGAAAAATCATTAAGGGAAAAACAATTTTACACAACACTGCCCATTTAAGATGCTATACCCAAAACACTACATACAATAAATATTTAATAACTTTTGTTTCAGTAAAGCAAAACCGACATACAGTATATGTAACATAAACAACATGGCACACTGGTAGATTACAGTCATGTGAAAAAGAAAGTACACCCTCTTTTAATTCTATGGTTTTATCAGGACATAAAAACAATAATCTATCAGGTCATTAGCAGGTCTTAAAATAAGGTAAATACAACCTCAGATAAAATTGATTTATTTAACAAAAATAAAGCCAAAATGGAAAAGCCATGTGTGAAAAACTAAGTATACAATTAGCTTGTAGAACCACCTTTAGCAGCAATAACTTGAAGTAATCATTTTCTGTATGACTTTATCAGTCTCTCACATTGTGGAGGAATTTTGTCCCACTTTTCTTTACAACATTGCTTCAGTTCATTGAGGTTTGTGGGAATTTGTTTAAGCACAGCTCTCTTAAAGGACCACTCAATGCAGTAGAATTGCATAATTAACAAGTGCATAATAAAAAGACAATGATTTAATACCTATTCTGAATTTCAAATAAGGAGTAGTTTATTTTTCGGACTAATTTTTTTTTTCTACTATTTTCCGGCCCCCTGTATCATGTGACAGACATCAGTCAATCACAGACTAGTATACGTATACCCTGTGAGCTTGTGCACATGTGTGAATATAAAAGACTGCAAAATTTGATAATGGAAGTAAATTGGAATGTGTCTTAAAACGGCATGCTCTTTCCGAATCATAACATTTTATTTTGACTTAAAGTGTCCCTTTAAGGTCCCCCCACAGCATTTTAAAAGGTTATGGTCTGGACTTTGACTGGGCCACTGCAACACATTTATTCTTTTTTTCCCCAGCCATTCTGTTTTAGATTTGCTGGTGTGCTTGAGATTATTGTCCTGTTGCATGACCCAATTTCGGCCAAGCTTTAGCTGTCGGACAGATGACCTCTAGGATACTTTGGTATACAGTGGAGTTTATGGTGGACTTAATGACTGTGTCACGCTCAGCTGCTGGGAAGCTCTGCAGTCCTCTCTGTGTGCTTGATTGACAGGTGTCTGAGCCACCCCTTCCTGATGATGTCAACCAGGCTTTTTATTCTGGCTTCCTGTTTCTCCAGTGTCCATTTGTTTGTTAACTTTGAGGCTTCTGTTAGGATTTCGCTGAGGAATCTCTCTAACTGCTGCTTTTCTGTTGCCAATCTCTTCAAGGATTTACTATGCCGGATTAACCTTCAACCTCCTGAATACCTGTCTCCAATCAATGCAAGTACTGTTTGTTTAGTGAAACTTTCAAACTTCCTGTTTACCTGCTGCAATCCCTGCATATCCAGACTACTCTGTGTAGTGCAAGCTATTCAAATACTGTTATTTCTGTGAATCCTTCAATCTGCATGTTTACCTGTTTCCAAACTCTGCAAATACAATTATTCAGTGTAAACCTTCAAACTGCTTGATATCCTGTTGCCAATCTCCACAAGTACTGATTAATCTGTGTTAACCTTCAAACTACCAGCTTACCTGTTGCTATCACTGCAAGTTCTGACAACACAGTGTTAACCTTCAAACTACCTGATTACATGTTGTTAATTCTGCAAGTTCTGACTACACAGTGTTTACCCTCAAACTGCCTGATTACCTGTTGCATACTCTGCAAAGACTGTCTACTCAGTGTTAACCCTCAAACTGCCTGATTACCTGTTGCATGCTTTGCAAAGACTGTCTACACAGTGTTAACCTTCAGACTGCCTGATAACAAATGACCTACTCCTGCATTATTAACTGTTTCCAGTTTTACCCTTCTTCTGTCTGAGTATAGGTGACTTTCCCTGCTCTCCTGATTCTGTGGAAGGCATTTCCTGAAACCAGTTCCTTATTCAGAAGTCTATCTGGCTGATATCATGAATTACTTTGGCACAGGCTAACCCTGCTCCATATCGTGAGTACTTTGTTTTTTGGAGGTTGTCGTGGGGTCACGTCCTGGATTAAACTCAGAGTGCAAGGGTGTTGTTTAAGTTCGCCCTTGCATTTGGGTCTACTTCTGGATATTTCCTAACCTGACAGTACAAACGGACCATAATATGGACCCTGACGAGTTATCCAGGGCTGTGGCTCTACAAGGGCAACTTCTAGGAAATCATTCTGCTCATTTGCAATCTTTGGATTCCAAGCTTGACCAGATTACTGCTCTGCTACATAACCTCTCCGCTCCTTCTCAAGCGACGGTGACTCCTGCTGCCACTGCTACTAGCACCAATGCTGTCTTTAATCCACCTCAAACTGTTGGACAGAATATACCATGAATCCCAATTCCAGATAAATATGACGGTAATCCTTAAGAATGCCGTGGATTCCTTAATCAGTGTCGTTTACACTTCAGAAACAATCCTCAAGTTTTTTCCAATTCTACTTCCAAAATCACCTTTATTATTTCTCTCTTGAAGGGTAAGGCTCTAGCCTGGGTGTCCCCTCTTTTAGAGAAGAATGATCCGTTACTACAGGATGTGGAATTATTTGTGTCCATTTTTTCCTCTGTTTTTGACAAGCCTGGGAGGTCTGCAGCTGCTGAGGCAGGATTGTTGGATCTGAGACAGGGATCCCTTTCGGTAGCTCAATTTGCTATTGAATTCAGGACTTTAGCCGCAGAAACTGATTGGAACCATGGAGCCTTATGGGCAGCCTTTCGCAAAGGACTTTGCGAACGCCTTAAGGATGAACTAGTATTTTGGGAACTCCCCGATTCATTGGAGGGTCTTATCAATTTATGTATTACTCTTGACGCCCGGCATTCTGAACGTCTTCAGGAGAGAGATAGGAATCGGAGATCCTTTGCTAAATCTTCATTTTGTCCTCCTATTCGAACCTCAAGTCTTTCTAATAATAATTCCCAATCTCCTGAGTCTGTGGAATCCATGGAAGTAGGAGCTATTAAATTGTCAGAAGCTGAACGTCATAGAAGGCGTACTCTTGGGTTATGTCTGTATTGTGGTACCAAAGGACATTTACTGAAGGACTGTCCTATCCGGCCAGTAAAAGCCAAGGCTTAACTTTTGATAGAGGGACAGAGTTAAGCCAGAATCCCATGTCTTCCCTCAATTCTAAACTTTTTGTTCCTGTAACTATCTCTTTTGGAAACACTAAGTTTCGAGCTCAAGCTCTCATCGATTCTGGAGCTGCTGGAGTATTCATTGATTCAAACTTTGCTGACTCTCTCAGGATTCCTCTTCAAGCAAAGAAACAGTTAATTAAGGTAACTACTGTCAGTGGACAGCCTCTAGGTACTGGTATCATAAAACATTCTACCATTCCTCTTCTTTTGACTGTGGGCATACTTCATTCTGAAATTATTCGTTTTGATGTCATCTCTTCTCCCCACATACCATTGATTCTGGGGTTACCTTGGTTGCAGCTTCATGATCCAGTTTTCTCATGGTCTAAAGGAGAACTTATTTCCTGGGGAACTACCTGTTTCAAACATTGCCTGCAAAATCCCTCTAAACCATCCAGTCCTGTCGTAGCTTTGGTGGAAGTTCCTGAATCATTGCCCAATTACTATCATGCCTTTAGTGATGTGTTTTCTAAAAAAGAGGCTGAGACGTTACCTCCACACCGGATATTTGACTGCCCTATCGAATTGTATTCAGGGGCTCCTCTACCTAAGGGAAGGACCTATCCCCTCTCTCATCAAGAAAATGTCTCTCTTGAGGAATACATAAAGGACAACTTAGCCAGAGGATTCATTCGTCCTTCCTCTTCACCTGTGGGTGCAGGTTTTTTCTTCATTGGGAAAAAAGATGGAGGTCTTCGTCCCTGTATTGATTATCGAGCCTTGAATCAGATTACTGTCAAAAACAGCTATCCTTTGCCGCTCATTTCTGAGTTATTCGATCGTCTTCAAGGTGCTTCTATTTTTTCCAAGTTAGATCTCCGTGGGGCCTACAATCTGGTCAGAATCCGTAAAGGAGACGAATGGAAGACGGCATTTAACACTAGATTTGGTCACTATGAGTATCTAGTAATGCCATTTGGATTGTGCAATGCACCAGCAGTATTTCAGCACTTTGTTAACGAAATCTTCAGAGATTATCTAAATCAATTTGTTATCATTTACCTCAATGACATTCTAATCTATTCAAAAACATTACAGGAACATGTACATCATGTAAGACTGGTTCTTCAGAGGTTACGAGACAATTCCCTGTTCGCTAAATTGGAGAAATGCTCTTTTCATCAGAGTTCCATCCCCTTTTTGGGGTATATCATTTCTGAATCAGGTTTTGAGATGGATCCTGCTAAACTGTCAGCTATCAAGGACTGGCCCAGACCAACTACTCTCAAATCCCTGCAGAGGTTTCTTGGCTTTGCCAATTACTATAGAAAGTTTATAAAGAACTTTGCTGACATCACGTCTCCACTCACTTCTCTTACTAAGAAAGGGCAAAATTGTAAGAACTGGTCCTCTTCGGCAGTACAGGCTTTTGAAACGCTAAAATCAGCATTTTCTTCTGCACCTCTTCTCAGTCATCCAATTCCTGATTTCCAGTTTATTTTGGAGGTTGACACTTCCTCTATAGCAGCTGGAGCTGTTCTCTCCCAACGTGATCCGACTACCAGCAAGATACATCCTGTGGCGTTCTTTTCGAAAAAATTCAATCCTGCCGAGTTAAATTATGATGTGGGCAATAAGGAGCTTTTGGCTATAAAATTAGCTTTGGATGAATGGAGGCATTGGTTAGAGGGTACCAGTCAACCTTTTTTCATTCTGACAGATCACAAGAATCTTTTATACCTCCAAACAGCTACACGTCTCAATCCTCGTCAGGCTCGGTGGGCCTTGTTCTTCTCCAGGTTTAATTTTGTACTTTCCTATGTTCCTGGTTAAAAAAATTCCAAGGCAGATGCTTTATCTAGGCAGTTCCAATCTTCTGAACCTTCTCCATTGGATTTAGAACCTATACTACGTCCAGTCAAAGTTTTGGCTCAAGTATCCTCTTTTCCAATACAGGCTTTACATGCTGCTCAAGTCCGGGTACCATCTTCTTGCAAACTACCTTCTGGTATCCTGTATGTACCCAAAGGATTACGTCTTAAGCTTCTACGTTGGGCTCATGACAACATTTCAGCAGGTCATCCGGGAATAACCAATACATTGTGGAAACTGAAGCAGCATGTGTGGTGGTCCACTATGAGGAGGGATGTTAAGGATTATATTGCTGCTTGTAGTTCTTTTGCTTCGAACAAACAATCTTCTCATCGACCGTTTGGTCTATTACACCCTCTTCCTACTCCTCATTACCCTTGGTCTCACTTATCCATGGACTTTGTTACAGATCTTCCTGTTTCTGCTGGAAATACGACCATTTGGGTAGTGGTGGATCGGTTCTCCAAGTCTGCTCACTTCATACCTCTTCCAGGCTTGCCTACAGCTCAAAGACTTTCTGAACTCTTTGTTCTATATATATATCTTGTTTACATGGTTTTCCCACTGACATAGTCTCAGATCGTGGAGTCCAATTTGTTTCCAAATTTTGGAGGTCTTTTTGTAAACACTTCAGAATCAACATATCACTTTCTACTGCACACCATCCTCAATCCAACGGACAGACTGAGCGTGTAAATCAAGCCTTGGAATCTTTTCTAAGACATTATGTAGACCATCACCACTCCAACTGGTCTCAGTTATTGCCTTTGGCGGAATTAGCTCACAACTCACGTTATAACGCCTCATTACAGACCTCTCCCTTTAAGGCAGCTTATGGATTTGAACCTAGAACCTTTCCTATGATTACCAGTTCTACTGAAGTCCCTGGAGCAGATCGTATAGTGAAAAATCTCAGTAATCACTGGCAACTCATACGTCAAAATCTACTCTCTTCTTCCTTAAGACATAAGAAATATGCTGATCGCAGAAGGTGCAAGGCTCCTTTACTTCGTACTGGAGACAGAGTATTTTTATCCACCAGATTCATACGTCTAAAACAACCTTGTACCAAGTTGGGTCCTAAGTACATTGGACCATTTCGAATTGTTTCCAGAGTTTGTTCTTCTGCATACCGCCTGGCCTTACCCAAGACTCTCAAGATCCATCCAGTGTTTCATGTCTCCCTACTCAAGCCAGTCATCTACAATCGGTACTCTATCAAGAGTAAACCACCTCCTCCACTTTCCGTAGAGGGAACTTCTGAGTTTGAAGTCAGCCAGATTCTCGATTCCAAGCTACGGGGCAATCGGCTGTACTACCTGGTCCATTGGAAGGGTTATCCTATCTCTGAACGATCTTGGGAACCGGCCTCTCATGTTCATGCTCCAGCTCTTGTCAAGTCTTTTCACAAGAAATACCCTGCCAGGCCCGGTCGGGTCCCCCGGAGGGGTCCTTGAGGAGGGGGCACTGTCACGCTCAGCTGCTGGGAAGCTCTGCAGCCCTCTCTGTGTGCTTGATTGACAGGTGTCTGAGCCACCCCTTCCTGATGATGTCAACCAGGCTTTTTATTCTGGCTTCCTGTTTCTCCAGTGTCCATTTGTTTGTTAACTTTGATGCTTCTGTTAGGATTTCGCTGAGGAATCTCTCTAATTGCTGCTTTTCTGTTGCCAATCTCTTCAAGGACTTACTATGCCGGATTAACCTTCAACCTCCTGAATACCTGTCTCCAATCAATGCAAGTACTGTTTGTTTAGTGAAACTTTCAAACTTCCTGTTTACCTGCTGCAATCCCTGCATATTCAGACTACTCTGTGTAGTGCAAACTATTCAAATACTGTTATTTTACTCTGCAAATACAATTATTCATTGTAAACCTTCAAACTGCTTGATATCCTGTTGCCAATCTCCACAAGTACTGATTAATCTGTGTTAACCTTCAAACTACCAGCTTACCTGTTGCTATCACTGCAAGTTCTGACAACACAGTGTTAACCTTCAAACTACCTGATTACATGTTGTTAATTCTGCAAGTTCTGACTACACAGTGTTAACTCTCAAACTGCCTGATTACCTGTTGCATACTCTGCAAAGACTGTCTACTCAGTGTTAACCCTCAAACTGCCTGATTACCTGTTGCATACTCTGCAAAGACTGTCTACACAGTGTTAACCTTCAGACTGCCTGATAACAAATGACCTACTCCTGCATTATTAACTGTTTCCAGTTTTACCCTTCTTCTGTCTGAGTATAAATGACTTTCCCTGCTCTCCTGATTCTGTGGAAGGCATTTCCTGAAACTAGTTCCTTATTCAGAAGTCTATCTGGCTGATATCATGAATTACTTTGGCACAGGCTAACCCTGCTCCATATCGTGAGTACTTTGTTTTTTGGAGGTTGTCGTTGGGTCACGTCCTGGATTAAACTCAGTGCAAGGGTGTTGTTTAAGTTCGCCCTTGCATTTGGGTCTACTTCTGGATATTTCCTAACCTGACAGACTGCAAGGTGCCCAGGTCCTGTGGCTGCAAAACAAGCCCAAATCATTACACTCCCACCACTGTGCTTGACAGCTGGTATGAGGTGTGTGCTGATATGCTGTTTTTGGTTTTTGCCAAATGTAGTACTGTGCATTACGGCCTAACATCTCCACTTTGGTCTCTTCTGTCCAAAGGACATTGTCCCAGAAGTATTGGTTTGTTCAGATGCAACTTTGCAAATCTAAGCCACTGTGCCATGCTATTTTTAGATAGAAGAGGCTTACTCCTGGAAACCCTTCCATACAAACCATACTTGATCAATCTTTTTCTAATTGTACTGTCATGAACTTTAATATTTAACATGCTAACTGAGGCCTGTAGATGTAACTCTTGTTTTTTTTGCAATTTCTCTAAACATTGCATGGTCTGACCTTGGGGTAATTTGCTGGGACGTCCACTCCTTGGAAGATTGGCAACTGTTTTGAATGTTTTCAACTTGTGAATAATCTTACTCACTGTAGAATGGTGGACTTTAAATTTTTGGAATTTGCCTTATAACTTTTCCAAGATTGATGGGCAGCAACAATTGCTTCTCTAAGCTCATTGCTGATGCCTGTCCTCCTTGGCATTGTGTTACCACACACCTGAATGCTCTAGACCAGAAAACTGTTAAAACTTCAGCTTTTATAAAGGTGGTCACACTTGCTGATGATCAATTAATGAAGGGCATTTGATTAGCAGCACCTTAGTTTTTCACACATGGCTTCTCCATTTTGGCTTTATTTTTGTTAAATAAATCATGACACAGTGTAATATGTCATGTGTTGTTGTTCACCTCAGGTTGCATTTACCTAATTTTAAGACCTGCTTAAAAGAAGGATGTTATTATTTGTTGATTTTGGTCAGTTGGTTGGATAGATTTTTTTTTTTTTTTTTTTTTAATAATTTTTATTGAGGAATATTCAAAGGCATACAATAGTCATAAAAACAGGTTCTTGCATTGCATGTCACATACATTAAGATTTAGTGTTACAAGAATGAGAAAACCAACACAGAAAATAAACGCAAGTGTAACAATTTACATATCATGCAACCATGAAATACATAGAATGCCAAATATTGAAATGCCTTTTAAATAAAATCCTAGGCCACTCTTGGACCATCCCAAGCATTTAAGATAAAAGAAGGCATGTGCAAACAAAGAGACCACTTGTGGGTCTCGTTGGTAAACCTCAGTTTTTTATAATTTTATCTCTTGCTAATATGAATAGTGTGTAAATTAAGTAAGGTGCTAAAGGGATAAAATTGTTACGTGCATATATATATTTGGACAATCTTGCATAGATTAAGAAAAAAAAATAAAGCTGAGTATAATGATAACCTGCAAGATTTAGCTAGAAAGGAGGGTAAATAGGGTGCGGTATATGTGAGAAAAACCGCGTAGTCAGTCCTCCCACTTAAGGGAGGCATATTAAGTGGAGTGGGGGGGTGGAGGTGATGAGTTACCTACGAGAAGCAGATAAGAGATGTCAGCTAGTCTTCTAAATCTGCCAAACAGATGCGCAGGAAATAGGTTGTGGTTGGGCTAACTACTATAGGTGGTTATTTAAACTAGGTGGGTAGAACTTAACATAACTCTGATTAAGGTCTCAAGAGCATATGGAAAACTGGGGGAGAAGTAGATATAGATTAGCTACTCATGATAGTAACGTTGCATTATGAGTGTTGTAAGTATATAGATCCCAAATGATGGGAATGCTAATGCAGGGCCAGCCTGCTGCAGGGATATACTTGGAGTATTGCATTGATGTTGTACTTCATATTGTGGTTGGGCGTGGTTTTGATATGTATACTAATCAATATTAATGAGCTAATAAACAAAAAATAGAGGATAACATTATTCCACGCCGAGATTGGTATCTATCTAGGGCGAGAAGGGGAACAGAACTTACTGTAGGCAGGCTCAAACCTATTAGGTATTGTTATTAGTAGCTATTTATCTAAGGGGGTCTTGCCCTTAAAAATAAGTGAACAGGGAAGCGTCTCCTCACCTCAGAAAATTACACACTGGGACTGAGGAGACAATTAGATTCACAGAAAAATATAAAATGCAGATGCTATAAGGAGATGATTCCTATAGGGAGAACAAGCGCTAAAGCAACTGAATGAAACATTAGTGTGCATCTGCCGCCTAGGCACGGGCCCTATGCCCAGCAACAGGCACACACCTTATTTAAACTGTCACCCACATATAAATGAGTAAAAGATCTGCTATAGGCGGAGATGCCAACAATGGGAAAACATCATAACAATAAAGGGATGGATCCAGTAAACATAATGGAACATTTATATTCCTGGACATATTAATTATGAAAGCAATACAAACAGTTGTGCATTAGTAACAGGCATTATGATGCAATACTATATCAAAAACTATTCTATAAAGCCATATATTTGTTAGACACAAACATCACGCCGCCCCGGCCGCTGGCAGCGAGAGGTCATGTGCACAAATTTCATCTAAACACAATGCCTATACATGAAGCATGAGAGCCTGCAAACTTAGAAGAATTGTGTGATGAAATATTTAAATTCTGGTAAGCTCACTAAATATGCAAACAATGAGGAGCCTGTACATATAATGCAATAGTATGAATAGCTAAAGGGATGATAATCTGGCCCCATTTAAACATAAACAGAAATACATATAAATAGCATTACATTCAGTTTCTATTAAGTTTCTATTAATGCCCCAATGAAAAATAAAAAGAAACATATCAGGGCTCAAACAAATTTTGCAGGGAACAGCTTGTAGTAATCTGTAAGCATATAATATTGCAGCTCCACACTTGGGGATATACAGTATAGCAGTGGCCAATATAGTATGTATATATAAGCATGACAAGCAGTCCTATTAGACAGTGAGATGTAAATCCAAACTCTGCTATTTGATATGTGTGTGCAGTTGCCGTAGGTAATATGTGACTAGAAGACATACTAAATAAAATATGTTTACGGCAAATCCAAATATCTCTCCAGTATCTCTATTATCTGATGGGACAGTTGTATTAGCTATAGTAAAAAAAAAATCACGTATACAAACGATTAAACCAAAATATGACTGTAAAATAAAGTGGAAATCCAGTGTTTACATCTATCCCAAAAATAACTATTTAACCCAGTATTTTCCTGCAAACAGATATTGACTATTTATGAGGCAAAGGAGCTGTTTTAAATGAGTATTACCATGTCCTGTAATAAACGTATCTGTATAACAGTTTGGTAAGATATAGACACATCTGTCCCAAAATGTAGTAAAAGCTCAGCCAGGAGCCGGGCTTCGCGTGGTGGCCAACACTAGGGAGCAATTTCCGAGCATCGGTGTGACAGCTTGGAGTTGGCAGCCCAAGATCTAACGTTAGTTGTGTTCTAGCCGATACCGGCCCTAAAATGAGATGGGGGATTTCCCCACAGCACAAGTTTCTGGAGCGGTATATGCTGAGAGGAGATATGCGCCATTGCTGACCTCCATCCCAAATCAGCAGAGTAGATAGTAGGGCGCTCAAACTGAGTTTTAGCACTCCCGGATCGTTCCCCTCTCAGTGATAGCAGCTTGGGTCGCAGCAAAGCCCGCTCCGGGACCTTAGACTGTTGATCATCAATCTGTTCCGCATAAAGGCAGAAGCCCCCAGCCTCCCGTATGAAAAGCGGGATCTCAGTCAGGGGTGTGCTGTTGAGTTGCAAAAGATCACAAGAGCGCGTATCCTCCAATTTGTCGGCAGGCTGGTCCTTAGCTTCTGGGTTAGGTAGGTTCATAATAGATTGCAAAGATTCTGTGAATCGGAGCTGATATTGCTTTAAAAGGGCTCCAATGTCCTTCAAGAGGCAGCAAGCGAATGCCATGGTGAGCTTAGTAATTTTTTTGTGGGTTATCCTTCTGGTGTGGATTAAAGATGGCTGCTCTAGAAAGGCCTCAATTTGTTCCTCCGACAAAGTAGACAGGCTAGCATAACTTCTCCTTGTCCTACGGGCTCCAAACTTCTGAATAATGCTCAGTGAACAATTAGGCACTTTATGAATGTTAATTTTGCTGAGAACAAAGGCCAAATATGCGTTTTTTGGATAGTATACAGCCAGAGCTGTGGCAACATGCGACCTTTCTTTCTCAGAGCTGGCTCCGCCCCCCCTGGTTGGATAGATTTTTTAACCCCTTCACTAACGGGATTTTCAGAGAAGAACTTGCCCAAAATGCCAGAGAATTTTTAGCATTTTTGCTATCACTCCATTTAAAGGGACAGTCTACCATCGAATTGTTATTGTTTTAAAAGATAGATAATCCCTTTATTACCCATTCCTCAGTTTTGCATAACCAACACAGTTATATTAATATACGTTTTACCTCTGTGATTACCTAGTATCTAGGAACCTTCTTCAAGCCCCTTGATCACATGACTGTGACTGTTTATTATCTATTGTCTTGCATTTAGCGTGTTCTTTCCGTCTCTTTGTGTTGAAAAGAGATTTAAAAAGCATGTGATAATAGGCAGCCCTCAAAGGCTTAGAAATTAGCATAGGAGTCTGCCTAGGTTTAGTTTAAACTAAGAATACCAAGAGAAAAGTCCTATCTGAATAATGAAAGTTTAATTAATACTAGACTGTCCTTTTAAACAGAAATAGAGCCTTGTTTTTATTTACCTGTCAAGACTTTATATTCTTTTTAAGGACACAACCCAAGGTATTGATCTTCTAGGCCCATTTTGGTATATTTCATGCCACCATTTCACCGCCAAATGCGGTCTTATAAAAAGAATTGTTAACTTTTTTTACAAACTTTGGGTTTGTCACTGAAATTATTTAAAACCATTTGTGAAATCATGGCACAAATGATTGTAAAAGCTTCTCTTGGATTCCCTTTGTTCAGAAATAGCAGACATACATGGTTTTGCCATTATTTTTTGGTAATTAGAATGCCGCTAATTGCAGCTGCGCACCACATGTTTATTATTCCTGGCAGTGAAGGGGTTAATCAGGTAGCTTGTTATGTTATTTTTAGCTTTAGTGTAGAGATTACCCTCTCACCTGTCACTTCCCACCCCGATCTCTACCTGATCCGTCCCAAACAGCTCTCTTCTCTCCCTCCCTCCCTCCCTCCCTCACCCCCCACTGGTCACCACCATCTTAGGTACTGACAGACAATCTGCCAATATGAAATTTTAAGGCAATTTATCATTATTTTTAAATTAATAATATTAATTTTTTTTCTATTTTCTGCAGTGTAGGATACCCCCTTATCCTTCAACCTCCATGATACCTCCCAAACAGCTCTCTAATCCTCCCCCTCTGACAAGTGTCTGCCATCTTAGCTACTGGCAGCTGTCTGCCAGTACCTATACAAAATATATATATATTTTTTTTTTTTTTGTAGTTTAGTGATCCCCCCTCTCCTGCGATTGTTTCTTAGGGACCCCCACCCCACTTTTTTCTGTAGTGTAATTCCCCCTCCCTCCCTCACCCTTTATTTTGCAGTGTAGGGCCATCCCACTAACTCTGCTGCTGAACCGCCCACCCGCCTCCCGGATTCCCTCCCACACCTCCTACTGCCAGCAGCAGATGATCGTTTCAGACCGGGACACACACAGTGTCACTGTCTAAAGATCTGGCATCTGCCTTCATATGAAACCAGAGCACCAATCACACTCTGGTTCCATACGCAGGCAGATGCTTGAAGCTCAGGAACTCCAGCTCTTGGCTGTAACTGAACAGCCGAGACTGCTAAAGCTTCCTGCAGTTCTGACGTATATATACATTGCCGGTACTATAAGCAAAGTACTGCTACTACTATATATCACATTTGCTTAGGGGATAAGGGACTTAATTTTATTTGAAACTATAATATTTGCTAACTAATAAAGAATTACATTCATTTATCTTTTATTAAAGCATTTTCTTTTCTAAATGCAACTACCTTTTATCAATAACCTTCCTAGTAGTTAAACTATACAGCTTTTATTTAGACAACATAGTCATTGTTCTGTTCCATTAAACCATCTATCATTCCTGTTTCTTTTATTACCAGAGCAGCTGAACACAAATGCAGACATAGATTTTTGTCAATTGTTATTATGTCAGATGACATGCTAAAATGCTTTAAATGTACTAGTATTCTGTACTCATTTATTTAGCATATGCATGTGGGCATATTTTCTGATATAGTTGGTTTTTTTCTTTTATTTTTATTACAAGTTTCTATACAAACATTTATCACATTATACTGACAAGTATAGCAAGTGGAGAAATAGATTAAGAAAATCAAAGTAAAATAAAAATAAAGCAAATTCTGGCAGAGCCATTTAACCCAGGTAGTTAAATAACAGCAAACCAGAGTATACTACACAGAAATTATTGGCTTTTTATTACATTAAACCCTTGATATATTCCTCCAATATAAATGTTATTGATTGGTAATCATCCATTTTATTTATATAATGGTATTGTAAGGAAAGGTTGGTAGATACCTGGCTCCTGCATTCCCGTAGAGACTGTGGCCTCTAGTTATCAAGCCGTCGACTTTCTTGCATTCAACGGCACCAATACGCTCGCCTAAGATCGCCTAACATCGCCGCCGTGGACCTGAATATGTTCTCCAAAATTATCAAAAAAGCTGTCAAAAAGCCGCGCACCAAGTACGGGGCGATGAGCAGCAGACTGTTAACTAACAGTCATCGATCTCGCTGCTCTTCGGCTTTTTCACAGCTTTCTTGCTACCCTGTCACTAAGCACCCACACTATACTATACAGTTTTACCCCCTAAACCGCCGCTCCCGGACCCCCGCAACTAAATAAAGTTATTAACCCCTAAACCGCCGCTCACGGACCCCACCGCAACTCTAATAAATATATTAACCCCTAAAACGCCGCTCCCGGAGCCCACCGCCACCTACATTATATTATATATATATATATTATAGATTAGGTGATTATTAACCCCTAATCTGCCCCCCCTACACTGCCGCCACTATAATAAACATATTAACCCCTAAACCTAAGTCTAACCCTAAACCTAACACCCCCTAACTTGAATATAATTTAAATAAATCTAAATAAATATTCCTATGATTAACTAAATAATTCCTATTTAAAACTAAATACTTACCTATAAAATAAACCCTAAGATAGCTACAATATAACTAATAGTTACATTGTAGCTAGCTTAGGGTTTATTTTTATTTTACAGGCAACTTTGTATTTATTTTAACTAGGTAGAATAGTTATTAAATAGTTATCAACTATTTAATAACTACCTAGTTAAAATAAAAACAAAGTTACCTGTAAAATAAAACCTAACCTAAGTTACAATTACACCTAACACTACACTATCATTAAATTAATTACTTAAATTAAAATAAATTAATTACAATTAAATAAAATTAACTAAAGTACAACCCCCCGCCCACTAAATTACAGAAAATAATAAAATAATTACAAGAATTTTAAACTAATAACACCTAATCTAATCCCCCTAATAAAATAAAAAAGCCCCCCAAAATAATAAAAAATCCCTACCCTACACTAAATTACAAATAGTCCTTAAAAGGGCCTTTTGCGGGGCATTGCCCCAAAGTAATCAGCTCTTTTACCTGTTAAAAAATACAATACCCCCCCAACATTACAACCCACCACCCACACACCCAACCCTACTCTAAAACCCACCCAATCCCCCCTTAATAAAACCTAACACTAACCCCTTGAAGATCATCCTACCTTGAGACGTCTTCACCCATCCGGGCAGAAGTGGTCCTCCAGACGGTCCGAAGTCTTCATCCTATCCAGGCGGAAAAGGTCCTCCAGACAGGTCTTCATCCAGGCGGCATCTTCTATCTTCATCCATCCGGAGCGGGTCCATCTTCAAGACATCTGAAGTGGAGCATCCTTCCAGGCCGTTGACTACCCGACGAATGAATATTCCTTTAAATGACGTCATCCAAGATGGCATCCCTTGAATTCCGATTGGCTGATAGAATTCTATCAGCCAATCGGAATTAAGGTAGGAAAAATCCTATTGGCTGATGCAATCAGCCAATAGGATTGAGCTTGCATTCTATTGGCTGTTCCAATCAGCCAATAGAATGCAAGCTCAATCCTATTGGCTGATTGGATCAGCCAATCGGATTGAACTTCAATCCTATTGGCTTATTGCATCAGCCAATAGGATTTTTCCTACCTTAATTCCGATTGGCTGATAGAATTCTATCAGCCAATCGGAATTCAAGGGACGCCATCTTGGATTATGCCATTTAAAGGAATATTCATTCATCGGGTAGCCGTCGGCCTGGAAGGATGCTCCGCGTCGGATGTCTTGAAGATGGACCCGCTCCGCTCCGGATGAAGATAGAAGATGCCGCCTGGATGAAGACTTCTGGCCGTCTGGAGGACCTCTTCTGCCCGGTTGGGTGAAGACGTCTCAAGGTAGGATGATCTTCAAGGGGTTACTGTTAGGTTTTATTAAGGGGGGATTGAGTGGGTTTTAGAGTAGGGTTGGGTGTGTGGGTGGTGGGCTATAATGTTGGGGGGTATTGTAAAAGAGCTGATTACTTTGGGGCAATGCCCCGCAAAAGGCCCTTTTAAGGGCTATTTGTAATTTAGTGTAGGGTAGGGATTTTTATTGTTTTGGGGGGCATTCTTGTCATTATTTTATTATTTTCTGTAATTTAGTGGGGTTTTTTTTTTGTACTTTAGTTAATTTTATTTAATTGTAATTAATTTATTTTAATTTAGGTAATTAATTTAATGATAGTGTAGTGTTAGGTGTAATTTTAACTTATGTTAGGTTTTATTTTACAGGTACTTTTGCATTTATTTTAGCTAGGTAGTTTATTAAATAGTTAATAACTATTTAATAACTATTGTACCTAGTTAAAATAAATACAAAGTTGCCTGTAAAATAAAAATAAACCCTAAGCTAGCTACAATGTAACTATTAGTTATATTGTAGCTAGCTTAGGGTTTATTTTATAAGTAAGTATTTAGTTTTAAATAGGAATAATTTATTTAATGATAGGAATATTAATTTAGATTTATTTAAATTATATTTAAGTTAGGGGGGTTAGGGTTAGACTTAGGTTTAGGGGTTAATAAATTGAATGTTGGTGGCGGCGGTGTAGGTGGGGCAGATTAGGGGTTAATAAATATAATGTAGGTGGCGGCAGGATCCGGGAGCGGCGGTTTACGGGTTAAACACTTTATTTAGTTGTGGCAGGGTCCGGGAGCGGCAGTTTAGGGGTTAATAAGTATAATGTAGGTGGCGGTGGTGTAGGGGGACAGATTAGGAGTGTTTAGACTTGGGGTACATGTTGGGGTGTTAGGTGTAGACACTACCATAGGAATCAATGGGATATCGGGCAGCAGCGAACATAAGCTTTCGCTGCTGTCAGACTCCCATTGATTCCTATGGCAACCGCCGCCTCCAGGGGCGGCGGATTGAAAACCAGGTACGCTGGGCCGGAAAAGTGGCGAGCGTACCTGCTAGTTATTTGATAACTAGCAAAAGTAGTCAGATTGTGCCGGACTTGCATTCAGAACATCTGTAGTGAAGTAACCATCGATCTGTGTCAGACTGAGTCCGGCGGATCGTATGTTACGTCACTATATTCTACTTTTGCCGGTCTGTAGGGTTTGATAACTATGGCGAATCAGGCTCGCCACAAATATGCTGCGGAATTCCAGCGTATTTGCGGATGACAGTTGCTTAAAGGGATATGAAACCCAAAAATTATCTTTTGTGATTCAGACAGAGCATACCATTTAAAAAAAAATTCCATTTTACTTCTGTTATCAAATTAGCTTTGTTGATTGTTCCAATGATATTCTGTGTTGAAGAGATACCTAGGTAGGCATCTGAAGCACTGCATGGCAGGAAATAGTGCTCTAGTGATCTTGTAAATGGATAAGATTCTTGCAAAACTGCTGCCATATAGTGCTCCAGAAATGGGGCAGCTCATAAGCTTATGTCCCTACTTTTCAACAAAAGATACCAAGAAAATAAAGAAAAATTGATCATTAGAAAAGTGTTTAAAAATTGCATGCTCTATCTGAATCATGAAATGAAAAAAATTGGGTTTCATATCCCTTTAACACTATTGATTAAGATTTTAAACAGTGCAGATCTAAAGCTATGTGATATATCAACTTGCTTATAAAATAGATAAACAAGGGGATCAACAGGAAGGGAACAAGATCATATCATTTTAGTTTCCTTGATAAGCTTGGGCCAAAATCTACTATCAAGGGGTAAACCACCATATATGTGGAACTGCCCCAAGTCCCAACATTCACACATCCTCTGCAACAAGTAGCTATCATATGTGGAAACATTTTTGCTAGCCTATGAGCGGTGAGGTACCACCTAGTCAGAAGCATTGTGATTGTTTTTATAATAGACATGGGTGAAGAAAACTTTGCTAGCTTTTTAAAAAACAAAATGTATGATTGCCTGATAAATTAATTTCTGTCATGATAGTGAGAGTCCACAAGATCATAACATATGGAATTGCACTCTCTATGTACTGACTAGGAGGAGGCAAAACACCCCTACATACTAGAGCTCTAAACCCTCCCGCTCTCCCAGAATCCCTCATTGATACATACAATATGGCCAATTAGATGGAAGGAAACTCGAAAGCAGGAAAGTCAAGTGGGACAAATGAAGGGGAAAACAAGTTCCTCCATTAACAGTATATTTAGAAGGACCGGACACATGGGCCCCCATTTATCAAAGTCTGGCGGACCTGATCCGACAGTGCGGATCAGGTCCGCCAGACCTCGCTGAATACGGAGAGTATTGCTCTCCGTATTCAGCATTGCACCAGCAGCTCACAAGAGCTGCTGGTGCAACGCCGCCCCCTGCAGAATCGCGGCCAATCGGCCGCCAGCAGGGGGGTGTCAATCAACCCGATCGTACTCGATCGGGTTGAATTGTGGCGATGTCTATCCGCCTGCTCAGAGCAGGTGGACTGGTTATGGAGCAGCGGTCTTTGTGACCGCTGCTTCATAATTGCTGTTTCTGGCGAGTCTGAAGACTAGCCAGAAACACGGGCCGTCAAACTCCTTTCGGAGCTTGATAGATAGGCCCCATGGACTCTTACCATCATGAAATAAATAAATTCATCAGGTAAGTATAAATATTATTTCCTTTCAATAGATATTCACAAGATCATCACATGCGGTCTTGTACCCAAGCAGTGAAGTGCACAAGACCACCATATTCAGGGGGAATAACACAGTCAAAAGCCGTCTCAGAAGAATGGTAACATTTTGTAAAAGTGAGAAGAGTGGACAAAGTAGCTGCTTGCATATTTTGTTTAACCCCTTAATGACCAGACCATTTTTCAATTTTCTTACCCTTAATGACAAAGGCTATTTTTACATTTCTGCTGTGTTTGTGTTTAGCTGTAATTTTCCTCTTACACATTTACTGTACCCACACATATTATATACCGTTTTTCTCGCCATTAAATGGACTTTCTAAAGATACCATTATTTTCATCATATCTTATAATTTCCTATAAAAAAATATAAAATATGAGGAAAAAATTGAAAAAAAAACACACTTTTTCTAACTTTGACCCCCAAAATCTGTTACACATCTACAATCACCAAAAAACACCTATGCTAAATAGTTTCTAAATTTTGTCCTGAGTTTAGAAATATTCAATGTTTGCATGTTCTTTGCTTTTTTTGCAATTTATAGGGCCATAAATACAAGTATCACTTTGCTATTTCCAAACCCCTTTTTTTCAAAATTAGCGCTAGTTACATTGGAACCCTGATATCTGTCAGGAAAACCTGAATATCCCTTGACATGTATATATTTTTTTTTAGAAGACAACCCAAAGTATTGATCTAGGCCCATTTTGGTATATTTCATGCCACCATTTCACCGCCAAATGTCATCAAATAAAAAAAAAAAGTTCACTTTTTCACAAATTTTGTCACAAACTTTAGGTTTCCCACTGAAATTATTTACAAACAGCTTCTGCAATTAAGGCACAAATGGTTGTAAATGCTTCTTTGGGATCCCCTTTGTTCAGAAATAGCAGACTTATATGGCTTTGAGGTTGCTTTTTGGTAATTAGAAGGCCGCTAAATGCTGCTGCGCACCACACGTAAATTATGCCCAGCAGTGAAGGGGTTAATTAGGTAGGTTGTAGGGAGCTTGCATGGTTAATTTTAGCTTTAGGGTAGTGTAGTAGACAACCCCAAGTATTGATCTAGGCCCATTTTGATATATTTTATGCCACTATTTCACCGCCAAATGCGAGCAAACAATTAAAAAAAAATTCATTTTTCACAATTTTAGGTTTCTCACTGAAAGTATTTACAAACCGCTTGTGCTATTATGGCACAAATTGTTGTAAAAGCTTATTTGGGATCCCCTTTGTTCAGAAATAGCAGACATATATGGCTTTGGCATTGCTTTTTGGTAATTAGAAGGCCGCTAAATGCTGCTGCGCACCACACGTAAATTATGCCCAGCAGTGAAGGGGTTAATTAGGTAGGTTGTAGGGAGCTTTCCGGGGTAATTTTAGCTTTAGGGTAGAGATCAGCCTCCCACCTGACACATCCCACCCCCTGATCCCTCCCAAACAGCTCTCTTCCCTCCCCCACCCCACAATTGTCCCCGCCATCTTAAGTACTGGCAGAAAGTCTGCCAGTACTAAATAAAAGGAGTTTTCTTTCATGTAATTAGCAAGAGTCCATGAGCTAGTGACGTATGGGATATACATTCCTACCAGGAGGGGCAAAGTTTCCCAAACCTCAAAATGCCTATAAATACACCCCTCACCACACCCACAATTCAGTTTTACAAACTTTGCCTCCGATGGAGGTGGTGAAGTAAGTTTGTGCTAGATTCTACGTTGATATGCGCTCCGCAGCAAGTTGGAGCCCGGTTTTCCTCTCAGCGTGCAGTGAATGTCAGAGGGATGTGAGGAGAGTATTGCCTATTTGAATGCAGTGATCTCCTTCTACGGGGTCTATTTCATAGGTTCTCTGTTATCGGTCGTAGAGATTCATCTCTTACCTCCCTTTTCAGATCGACGATATACTCTTATATATACCATTACCTCTGCTGATTCTCGTTTCAGTACTGGTTTGGCTTTCTACAAATATGTAGATGAGTGTCCTGGGGTAAGTAAATCTTATTTTCTGTGACACTCTAAGCTATGGTTGGGCACTTTGTTTATAAAGTTCTAAATATATGTATTCAAACATTTATTTGCCTTGACTCAGAATGTTCAACTTTCCTTATTTTCAGACAGTCAGTTTCATATTTGGGATAATGCATTTGATTCAATCATTTTTTCTTACCTTCAAAAATTTGACTCTTCCCTGTGGGCTGTTAGGCTCGCGGGGCTGAAAATGCTTCATTTTATTGCGTCATTCTTGGCGCGGACTTTTTTGGCGCAAAAAATTCGTTTCCGTTTCCGGCGTCATACGTGTCGCCGGAAGTTGCGTCATTTTTTTGACGTTATTTTGCGCCAAAAATGTCGGCGTTTCCGGATGTGGCGTCATTTTGGCGCCAAAAAGCATTTAGGCACCAAATAATGTGGGCGTCTTATTGGCGCGAAAAATATGGGCGTCGCTTTTTGTCTCCACATTATTTAAGTCTCATTTTTCATTGCTTCTGGTTGCTAGAAGCTTGTTCTTTGGCATTTTTTCCCATTCCTGAAACTGTCATTTAAGGAATTTGTTCAATTTTTCTTTATATATATGTTGTTTTTTTCTCTTACATATTGCAAGATGTCTCACGTTGCATCTGAGTCAGAAGATACTACAGGAAAATCGCTGTCTAGTGCTGGATCTACCAAAGCTAAGTGTATCTGCTGTAAACTTTTGGTAGCTATTCCTCCAGCTGTTGTTTGTATTGATTGTCATGACAAACTTGTTAAAGCAGATAATATTTCCTTTAGTAAAGTACCATTGCCTGTTGCAGTTCCTTCAACATCTAAGGTGCAGAATGTTCCTGATAATATAAGAGATTTTGTTTCTGAATCCATAAAGAAGGCTATGTCTGTTATTTCTCCTTCTAGTAAACGTAAAAAATCTTTTAAAACTTCTCTCCCTACAGATGAATTTTTAAATGAACATCATCATTCTGATTCTGATGACTCTTCTGGTTCAGAGGATTCTGTCTCAGAGGTTGATGCTGATAAATCTTCATATTTATTTAAAATGGAATTTATTCGTTCTTTACTTAAAGAAGTACTAATTGCTTTAGAAATAGAGGATTCTGGTCCTCTTGATACTAATTCTAAACGTTTGGATAAGGTATTTAAAGCTCCTGTGGTTATTCCAGAAGTTTTTCCTGTTCCTAATGCTATTTCTGCAGTAATTTCCAAAGAATGGGATAAATTGGGTAATTCATTTACTCCTTCTAAACGTTTTAAGCGATTATATCCTGTGCCGTCTGACAGATTAGAATTTTGGGACAAAATCCCTAAAGTTGATGGGGCTATTTCTACCCTTGCTAAACGTACTACTATTCCTACGTCAGATGGTACTTCGTTTAAGGATCCTTTAGATAGGAAAATTGAATCCTTTCTAAGAAAAGCTTATCTGTGTTCAGGTAATCTTCTTAGACCTGCTATATCTTTGGCTGATGTTGCTGCAGCTTCAACTTTCTGGTTGGAAACTTTAGCGCAACAAGTAACACATCATGATTCTCATGATATTATTATTCTTCTACAGCATGCTAATAATTTTATCTGTGATGCCATTTTTGATATTATCAGAGTTGATGTCAGGTTTATGTCTCTAGCTATTTTAGCTAGAAGAGCTTTATGGCTTAAAACTTGGAATGCTGATATGGCTTCTAAATCAACTTTACTTTCCATTTCTTTCCAGGGTAACAAATTATTTGGTTCTCAGTTGGATTCCATTATTTCAACTGTTACTGGTGGGAAAGGAACTTTTTTACCACAGGATAAAAAATCTAAAGGTAAAAGCAGGGCTAATAATCGTTTTCGTTCCTTTCGTTTCAACAAAGAACAAAAGCCTGATCCTTCATCCTCAGGAGCAGTTTCAGTTTGGAAACCATCTCCAGTCTGGAATAAATCCAAGCCAGCTCGAAAGGCAAAGCCTGCTTCTAAGTCCACATGAAGGTGCGGCCCTCATTCCAGCTCAGCTGGTAGGGGGCAGGTTACGTTTTTTTCAAGGAAATTTGGATCAATTCTGTTCACAATCTTTGGATTCAGAGCATTGTTTCAGAAGGGTACAGAATTGGTTTCAAGATGAGACCTCCTGCAAAGAGATTTTTTCTTTCCCGTGTCCCAGTAAATCCAGTAAAAGCTCAAGCATTTCTGAAATGTGTTTCAGATCTAGAGTTGACTGGAGTAATTATGCCAGTTCCAGTTCCGGAACAGGGGATGGGGTTTTATTCAAATCTCTTCATTGTACCAAAGAAGGAGAATTCCTTCAGACCAGTTCTGGATCTAAAAATATTGAATCGTTATGTAAGAATACCAACGTTCAAGATGGTAACTGTAAGGACTATCTTGCCTATTGTTCAGCAAGGGAATTATATGTCCACAATAGATTTACAGGATGCATATCTGCATATTCCGATTAATCCAGATCATTATCAGTTCCTGAGATTCTCTTTTCTGGACAAGCATTACCAGTTTGTGGCTCTGCCGTTTGGCCTAGCTACAGCTCCAAGAATTTTTACAAAGGTTCTCGGTGCCCTTCTGTCTGTAATCAGAGAACAGGGTATTGTGGTATTTCCTTATTTGGACGATATCTTGGTACTTGCTCAGTCTTTACATTTAGCAGAATCTCATACGAATCGACTTGTGTTGTTTCTTCAAGATCATGGTTGGAGGATCAATTTACCAAAAAGTTCTTTGATTCCTCAGACAAGGGTAACCTTTCTGGGTTTCCAGATGGATTCAGTGTCCATGACTCTGTCTTTAACAGACAAGAGACGTCTAAAATTGATTGCAGCTTGTCGAAACCTTCAGTCACAATCATTCCCTTCGGTAGCCTTATGCATGGAAATTCTAGGTCTTATGACTGCTGCATCGGACGCGATCCCCTTTGCTCGTTTTCACATGCGACCTCTTCAGCTCTGTATGCTGAAGCAATGGTGCAAGGATTACACGAAGATATCTCAATTAATATCTTTAAAACCGATTGTTCGACACTCTCTAACATGGTGGACAGATCACCATCGTTTAATTCAGGGGGCTTCTTTTGTGCTTCCGACCTGGACTGTAATTTCAACAGATGCAAGTCTCACAGGTTGGGGAGCTGTGTGGGGATCTCTGACGGCACAAGGAGTTTGGGAATCTCAGGAGGTGAGATTACCGATCAATATTTTGGAACTCAGTGCAATTTTCAGAGCTCTTCAGTTTTGGCCTCTTCTGAAGAGAGAATCGTTCATTTGTTTTCAGACAGACAATGTCACAACTGTGGCATACATCAATCATCAAGGAGGGACTCACAGTCCTCTGGCTATGAAAGAAGTATCTCGAATTTTGGTTTGGGCGGAATCCAGCTCCTGTCTAATCTCTGCGGTTCATATCCCAGGTATAGACAATTGGGAAGCGGATTATCTCAGTCGCCAAACGTTGCATCCGGGCGAATGGTCTCTTCACCCAGAGGTATTTCTTCAGATTGTTCAAATGTGGGAACTTCCAGAAATAGATCTGATGGCGTCCCATCTAAACAAGAAACTCCCCAGGTATCTGTCCAGATCCCGGGATCCTCCCGGGATCCTTGGAAGTATCATCCTGCCTATATCTTTCCGCCTCTAGTTCTTCTTCCAAGAGTAATCTCCAAGATTCTGAAGGAATGCTCGTTTGTTCTGCTGGTAGCTCCGGCATGGCCTCACAGGTTTTGGTATGCGGATCTTGTCCGGATGGCCTCTTGCCAACCGTGGACTCTTCCGTTAAGACCAGACCTTCTGTCACAAGGTCCTTTTTTCCATCAGGATCTGAAATCCTTAAATTTAAAGGTATGGAGATTGAACGCTTGATTCTTGGTCAAAGAGGTTTCTCTGACTCTGTGATTAATACTATGTTACAGGCTCGTAAATCTGTATCTCGAGAGATATATTATAGAGTCTGGAAGACTTATATTTCTTGGTGTCTTTCTCATCATTTTTCTTGGCATTCTTTTAGAATACCGAGAATTTTACAGTTTCTTCAGGATGGTTTAGATAAGGGTTTGTCCGCAAGTTCTTTGAAAGGACAAATCTCTGCTCTTTCTGTTCTTTTTCACAGAAAGATTGCTATTCTTCCTGATATTCATTGTTTTGTACAAGCTTTGGTTCGTATAAAACCTGTTATTAAGTCAATTTCTCCTCCTTGGAGTTTGAATTTGGTTCTGGGAGCTCTTCAAGCTCCTCCGTTTGAACCTATGCATTCATTGGACATTAAATTACTTTCTTGGAAAGTTTTGTTCCTTTTGGCCATCTCTTCTGCCAGAAGAGTTTCTGAATTATCTGCTCTTTCTTGTGAGTCTCCTTTTCTGATTTTTCATCAGGATAAGGCGGTGTTGCGAACTTCTTTTGAATTTTTACCTAAAGTTGTGAATTCCAACAACATTAGTAGAGAAATTGTGGTTCCTTCATTATGTCCTAATCCTAAGAATTCTAAGGAGAAATCGTTGCATTCTTTGGATGTTGTTAGAGCTTTGAAATATTATGTTGAAGCTACGAAATCTTTCCGTAAGACTTCTAGTTTATTTGTTATCTTTTCCGGTTCTAGAAAAGGCCAGAAAGCTTCTGCCATTTCTTTGGCATCTTGGTTGAAATCTTTAATTCATCTTGCCTATGTTGAGTTGGGTAAAACTCCGCCTCAAAGAATTACAGCTCATTCTACTAGGTCAGTTTCTACTTCCTGGGCGTTTAGGAATGAAGCTTCGGTTGACCAGATTTGCAAAGCAGCAACTTGGTCCTCTTTGCATACTTTTACTAAATTCTACCATTTTGATGTATTTTCTTCTTCTGAAGCAGTTTTTGGTAGAAAAGTACTTCAGGCAGCGGTTTCAGTTTGAATCTTCTGCTTATGTTTTTCGTTAAACTTTATTTTTGGGTGTGGATTATTTTCAGCAGGAATTGGCTGTCTTTATTTTATCCCTCCCTCTCTAGTGACTCTTCTGTGGAAAGATCCACATCTTGGGTAGTCATTATCCCATACGTCACTAGCTCATGGACTCTTGCTAATTACATGAAAGAAAACATAATTTATGTAAGAACTTACCTGATAAATTCATTTCTTTCATATTAGCAAGAGTCCATGAGGCCCGCCCTTTTTTTGTGGTGGTTATGATTTTTGTATAAAGCACAATTATTCCAATTCCTTATTTTATATGCTTTCGCACTTTTTTATCACCCCACTTCTTGGCTATTCGTTAAACTGAATTGTGGGTGTGGTGAGGGGTGTATTTATAGGCATTTTGAGGTTTGGGAAACTTTGCCCCTCCTGGTAGGAATGTATATCCCATACGTCACTAGCTCATGGACTCTTGCTAATATGAAAGAAATGAATTTATCAGGTAAGTTCTTACATAAATTATGTTTTTCTTTTTTTTTAATAAAAAAAAAAAAAATGTTTTAGCTGTGATGGACCCCTGCCTTAGCCCCAACCTTCATGATCCCCCCCCCCCCCCCCAGCTCTCTAACACTCTCCCCTACCTATTTGCCACCATCTTGGGTACTGGCAGCTGTCTGCCAGTACCCAATTTGCCCCCAAAAACAAAAGTATCTTTTTCTCTTTTTGCAATTATTAATATTTTCTGTAGTGTAGCAGCCCCCCACAATACCCCAACCCCCTCCCAGATCCTTATATATTTATATTTTTAAAATCTTTTTTCCCCCCTCTTCCCTCCTCATTGGTGTCAGTGGCCAGCTAATCGCGCGCACGCGCACCCCCGCACGCTCCCGGCACCCGGCGTGCACATTGCACTTACAGGAACCGGATGCCGGGTAGCGATGGGCCGCCCACCCGCCTCCCTGTTATGCTCCCACCCACCAACGAACCGGCACCATCGCTACCGGTGCAGAGAGGGCCACAGAGTGGCTCTCTCTGCATCGGAGTCTTCTAAAAAGGTATTGCAGGATGCCTCCATATGGAGGCATCACTGCAATACCCTGAGAGCTGCTGGAAGCGATTGCGATCGCTTCCAGCACTCTCTTAGACAACTGACGTACCAGGTACGTCTATTGTCATTAACTGGTTGTTAATGCATGACGTACCTGGTACGTCAGTTGTCATTAAGGGGTTAAAGAAGCTTCATGATGAAAAGCCCAAGAAGTAGCTACTGCCCAAGTGGAATGAGCAGTAATGCAAACAGGGGATATCTTCCCCATGACCAAAAATGCCTTGCTAATTAAAGGGACATGAACCCAAACATTTTATTTCATGATTCAGATAGAATATACAATTTTAAACAATGTTTCAATTGAATTCTCTTATCAGTTTTTTTTTTTTAAATTACAGATATGGGGGTTAGTAAGGAGTTTAAAGGGATATGAAACCCACATTTTTTTCCGTTTCCTGATTCAGATAGAGTATGCAATTTTAAGCAACTTTCTAATTTACTCCTATTATCAATTTTTCTTTGTTCTCTCTGTATCTTTATTTGAAAAAGCAGCAATGTAAGCTTAGAAGCCGTCCAATTTTTTTGTTCAGCACCTGGGTAGCGCTTGCTGATTGGTGGCTAAATGTAGGCCACAGAAGCCTCTGCCGCCGCAAAGATGTGCCTTGGCGCCTAGACCTTGGATGAATATGGGCCCCGGCGCCTGGACTCTGGATGAAGATGGGCCCGATGTTGGATCAAGAGGAGCCAGAGTCCCCATAAGATGTAACACTTTTGGGGTTAGATAGGGGTTTCTTTCATATAGGTGGAGAGAGTCCACGATTTGTTACATATGGGATATACATTCCTACTAGGAGGAGGCAAAGTTTCCCAAACCTCAAAGCCTATAAATGCCCCACCCACCCACCTCACTCATATCTCAGTTTAAACGTTGCCTCCTTTGGAGGTGGTTAAGCATGATGTGCTTCAGTGTATATCAAAGTCCGTTTTTTTCCCTCAGAGTTACAATGCTTGTCAGAGAGACATTAAAGGGACATAATACTCATATGCTAAATCACTTGAAACTGATGCAGTATAACTGTAAAAAGCTGACAGGAAAATATCACTTGAGCATCTCTATGTAAAAAAGGAAGATATTTTATCTCACAATCTCCTCAGCTCAGCAGAGTAAGTTCTGTGTAAAAAGTTATACTTCACCTGCTCCCAGCTGCAGGTAAAAAAAAATGAATAAATGAACAGCAGCCAATCAGCATCAGCAGTGCTGAGGTCATGAACTCTTACTGTGATCTCATGAGATTTTACTTAACTCTCATGAGATTTCAAAGGCCTAGATTTGGAGTTCGGCGGTAAAAGGGCTGTTAACGCTCCGCGGGCTTTTTTCTGGCCGCACCATAAAATTAACTCTGGTATCGAGAGTTCAAACAAATGCTGCGTTAGGCTCCAAAAAAGGAGCGTAGAGAATTTTTACCGCAAATGCAACTCTCGATACCAGAGTTGCTTACGGACGCGGCCGGCCTCAAAAACGTGCTCGTGCACGATTCTCCCATAGGAAAAACTGAAAAAAAACCTAACACCTGCAAAAAAGCAGCGTTCAGCTCCTAACGCAGCCCCATTGTTTCCTATGGGGAAACACTTCCTACGTCTGCACCTAACACCCTAACATGTACCCCGAGTCTAAACACCCCTACCCTTACACTTATTAACCCCTAATCTGCCGCCCCCGCTATCGCTGACCCCTGCATATTTTTTTTAACCCCTAATCTGCCGCTCCGTAAACCGCCGCAACCTACGTTCTCCCTATGTACCCCTAACACCGCCGACCCCTATATTATATTTATTAACCCCTAACCTGCCCCCCACAACGTCGCCGACACCTGCCTACACTTATTAACCCCTAATCTGCCGAGCGGACCTGAGCGCTACTATAATAAAGTTATTAACCCCTAATCCGCCTCACTAACCCTATCATAAATAGTATTAACCCCTAATCTGCCCTCCCTAACATCGCCGACACCTACCTTCAATTATTAACCCCTAATCTTCCGATCGGAGCTCACCGCTATTCTAATAAATGGATTAACCCCTAAAGCTAAGTCTAACCCTAACACTAACACCCCCCTAAGTTAAATATAATATTTATCTAACGAAATAAATTAACTCTTATTAAATAACTTATTCCTATTTAAAGCTAAATACTTACCTGTAAAATAAATCCTAATATAGCTACAATATAAATTATAATTATATTATAGCTATTTTAGGATTAATATTTATTTTACAGGCAACTTTGTAATTATTTTAACCAGGTACAATAGCTATTAAATAGTTAAGAACTATTTAATAGTTACCTAGTTAAAATAATAACAAATTTACCTGTAAAATAAATCCTAACCTAAGTTATAATTAAACCTAACACTACCCTATCAATAAAATAATTAAATAAACTACCTACAATTACCTACAATTAACCTAACACTACACTATCAATAAATTAATTAAACACAATTCCTACAAATAAATACAATTAAATAAACTAGCTAAAGTACAAAAAATAAAAAAGAACTAAGTTACAGAAAATAAAAAAATATTTACAAACATAAGAAAAATATTACAACAATTTTAAACTAATTACACCTACTCTAAGCCCCCTAATAAAATAACAAAGCCCCCCAAAATAAAAAATTCCCTACCCTATTCTAAATTAAAAAAGTTACAAGCTCTTTTACCTTACCAGCCCTGAACAGGGCCCTTTGCGGGGCATGCCCCAAGAATTTCAGCTCTTTTGCCTGTAAAAAAAAACATACAATACCCCCCCCCCAACATTACAACCCACCACCCACATACCCCTAATCTAACCCAAACCCCCCTTAAATAAACCTAACACTAAGCCCCTGAAGATCTTCCTACCTTGTCTTCACCATCCAGGTATCACCGATCCGTCCTGGCTCCAAGATCTTCATCCAACCCAAGCGGGGGTTGGCGATCCATAATCCGGTCCAGAAGAGGCTCCAAAGTCTTCCTCCTATCCGGCAAGAAGAGGACATCCGGACCGGCAAACATCTTCTCCAAGCGGCATCTTCGATCTTCTTCCATCCGGAGCGAAGCGGCAGGATCCTGAAGACATCCAGCGCGGAACATCCATCCGGACCGACGACTGAACGACGAATGACTGTTCCTTTAAGGGACGTCATCCAAGATGGCGTCCCTCGAATTCCGATTGGCTGATAGGATTCTATCAGCCAATCGGAATTAAGGTAGGAATTTTCTGATTGGCTGATGGAATCAGCCAATCAGAATCAAGTTCAATCCGATTGGCTGATCCAATCAGCCAATCAGATTGAGCTCGCATTCTGTAGGCAGGTGGAGGCGACGTTGAGGGGGACAGATTAGGGGTTAATAAATATAATATAGGGGTCGGCGGTGTTAGGGGTAGCAGATTAGGGGTACATAGGGATAACGTAGGTGGCGGCGATTTGCGGTCGGAAGATTAGGGGTTAATTATTTTAAGTAGCTGGCGGCGACGTTTGTGGGGGGCAAGTTAGGGGTTAATAAATGTAATAACGTAGGTGGCGGTCGGCAGATTAGGGGTTAAAAATTTTAATCGAGTGGCGGCGATGTGGGGGGAGCTCGGTTTAGGGGTACATAGGTAGTTTATGGGTGTTAGTGTACTTTAGGGTACAGTAGTTAAGAGCTTTATGAACCGGCGTTAGCCAGAAAGCTCTTAACTCCTGCTATTTTCAGGCGGCTGGAATCTTGTCGTTAGAGCTCTAACGCTCACTTCAGAAACGACTCTAAATACCAGCGTTAGAAAGATCCCATTGAAAAGATAGGCTACGCAAATGGCGTAGGGGGATCTGCGGTATGGAAAAGTCGCGGCTGAAAAGTGAGCGTTAGACCCTTTAATCACTGACTCCAAATACCAGCGGGCGGCCAAAACCAGCGTTAGGAGCCTCTAACGCTGGTTTTGACGGCTACCGCCGAACTCCAAATCTAGGCCAAAGTAAGCTTCCTTTACCTGATTGGTGAAATAATATGAGAGTTCACGAGGCTCATCCTTTCAGCTGTCCCAGGACACAGAAAACAACAAATAATCCGAGAGTGCCAACTAGAGGCAAAGGAAGATTCTAACAAATAAATCAATGATAATCAGACATTTATTTAACATATAATTAGTAGCATGGATCCATGTAACATATATACTAAAAATACAATTATAAATAATAATAATATGCAAATGAAAATTATATTAAAAACAGTATTAAAAATATTAAAAAACAAATAATGTCACCAATTACGGGGATGAACAAAGATGTGAGTCACATGAAATGATCTCTAGAAGAAGGATAAAAAAAGTCCAATAAATAAGTTGTATAATTCCCTTGGTATAAAAATATAATATATATAAAAGTCAAGTGAGAAATCCAGTGAAGAAATCCAGTGAAAAAATCAGATGAAAAAAGTAAAAATGAATTGATGAATCAGTGAAAAAATCTATGTGAAAAAATTATGTGAAAAAATTGATATGAAAAAATTGTATATATGTGAAAAAAATATAAAAATAAAAATAAAGATAAAAGCGGGGGATCCCCAAAAAAAGAAAAATTGTAAATAGTGTAAAAAATAAGTGTATGTGAAGAAAAGGTGCTTAAAAATCAAAAAGCTAGATACCCCATATCCAGGAGCCATTAGGAAGTAGGTTGAGCGCTGTTAGATATTTTGTACACAGCTGTCCCAGGACAGACACACTAAAATGTTGCTTAGAAATCCTTTACAATGGGAGGTGGCTACTGAGGAACTTTTGAGGTAAAATATCTTTCTTTTTTACATAGAGATGTTCAGGAGATATTTTCTAGTCAGCTTTTTACAGCTATGCTGCATCACTTTCAAGTGTTTAAACATTTGGGTATTATGGCCCTTTAAGGGAGTTTTTGCCTAAGTTTATCATGTTCTACCTCTGTTTAAAACCTTTTTTTTTGGGCTAACTGTAAATCAGTTTCAGGGATTTATCTCCTGCCTCCCTTTATGGTTCTACTGTTACATACTCCTATAGCTATACCTCTGCTGATAATTTTCAGCACTGGTTTAGCCTGTCTGCATTTGTGGACGAGTGTCTGCTTTATTACGGTAAGTATAATTTTTTACTAAGGAACTCCTGACTAATTTGGGCACTTTTTATAAGAATGTTTATCTCTTTATTTTTATATATTGCAGCCCAGGGACTTTAGTTTATTTATCTGCTTAAAAGACATTTTTGAGGATTTATATTCTGCTGCTATGTGCTAAGGGTTTTTTGTTTTTTTTGAGCACATGCATTCTTTAACCTTTTTGCTTACCTTACCTGGTCATTTGAAATCTGGCAAGCGTGCTGCCGAATAGCGTCTTTTTTAAACCCGCCCCTATGACGTCATTTTTGCACGCTTTTTTGCCGTGATTTTGCGCATTATTTTGGCCTTAGATGCTCTCTACATCCCTCAGCGCTTCCATATTAAAAGGGGCTTTATGTTTACCTACATAAGATTTTTATACTTATAGGGAGTGCAGAATTATTAGGCAAGTTGTATTTTTGAGGATTAATTTTATTATTGAACAACAACCATGTTCTCAATGAACCCAAAAAACTCATTAATATCAAAGCTGAATAGTTTTGGAAGTAGTTTTTAGTTTGTTTTTAGTTATAGCTATTTTAGGGGGATATCTGTGTGTGCAGGTGACTATTACTGTGCATAATTATTAGGCAACTTAACAAAAAACAAATATATACCCATTTCAATTATTTATTTTTACCAGTGAAACCAATATAACATCTCAACATTCACAAATATACATTTCTGACATTCAAAAACAAAACAAAAACAAATCAGTGACAATATAGCCACCTTTCTTTGCAAGGACACTCAAAAGCCTGCCATCCATGGATTCTGTCAGTGTTTTGATCTGTTCACCATCAACATTGCGTGCAGCAGCAACCACAGCCTCCCAGACACTGTTCAGAGAGGTGTACTGTTTTCCCTCCTTGTTAATCTCACATTTGATGATGGACCACAGGTTCTCAATGGGGTTCAGATCAGGTGAACAAGGAGGCCATGTCATTAGATTTTCTTCTTTTATACCCTTTCTTGCCAGCCACGCTGTGGAGTACTTGGACGCGTGTGATGGAGCATTGTCCTGCATGAAAATCATGTTTTTCTTGAAGGATGCAGACTTCTTCCTGTACCACTGCTTGAAGAAGGTGTCTTCCAGAAACTGGCAGTAGGACTGGGAGTTGAGCTTGACTCCATCCTCAACCCGAAAAGTCCCCACAAGCTCATCTTTGATGATACCAGCCCAAACCAGTACTCCACCTCCACCTTGCTGGCGTCTGAGTCGGACTGGAGCTCTCTGCCCTTTACCAATCCAGCCACGGGCCCATCCATCTGGCCCATCAAGACTCACTCTCATTTCATCAGTCCATAAAACCTTAGAAAAATCAGTCTTGAGATATTTCTTGGCCCAGTCTTGACGTTTCAGCTTGTGTGTCTTGTTCAGTGGTGGTCGTCTTTCAGCCTTTCTTACCTTGGCCATGTCTCTGAGTATTGCACACCTTGTGCTTTTGGGCACTCCAGTGATGTTGCAGCTCTGAAATATGGCCAAACTGGTGGCAAGTGGCATCTTGGCAGCTGCACGCTTGACTTTTCTCAGTTCATGGGCAGTTATTTTGCGCCTTGGTTTTTCCACACGCTTCTTGCGACCCTGTTGACTATTTTGAATGAAACGCTTGATTGTTCGATGATCACGCTTCAGAAGCTTTGCAATTTTAAGAGTGCTGCATCCCTCTGCAAGATATCTCACTATTTTTGACTTTTCTGAGCCTGTCGAGTCCTTCTTTTGACCCATTTTGCCAAAGGAAAGGAAGTTGCCTAATAATTATGCACACCTGATATAGGGTGTTGATGTCATTAGACCACACCCCTTCTCATTACAGAGATGCACATCACCTAATATGCTTAATTGGTAGCAGGCTTTCGAGCCTATACAGCTTGGAGTAAGACAACATGCATAAAGAGGATGATGTGGTCAAAATACTCATTTGCCTAATAATTCTGCACACAGTGTAAAGCTCTTTTTACAAGTGTTTTTATGAGTATTTAATTATCTTTGCAAATACTTTTTATCAAATCCTCAGTCTTTTTAAGAGTTTTTCTTTAAATAGTAATTAATTTAACTTTTTTCTGAATTTTTCGTTTTTCCTCTGCCATAATGGAACAACCTACTACTGTCCCTGAAATCGCCATAGGACCTGAGTCTGTTGAACACATTTCTACCAAAGCTAAGTGTATATTTTACAAAACTTCTGAAGTGCCATCTTCAGCAAATTTAGGTGACTCATGTATATTGTTTTCATCACGACCTACTGAGTCCCTATGGTTTCAAATGCTCCCTCTGTTTCAATTTCACAGATGGATGTAGATGGCGTACCCCCAGCAATAAAGAAATTTATTGTTGCTTCAATTGAGAAGGCTCTGACTGAATTTCCGCCTTCAAATAAGTGTAAGAGATCAGCACATGTTTTACCTTCATCTAGTAAAATATGTACTGATCAGTCTTATACTGACATATCTTCTCATGATTCCTCTGATACTGAGGCTCCTTCATCTGATACAGAACTAGATAAATCTTCCTTTTTATTTAAAATTGAGAGCACATTTGTTCTCTTTTAAAAGAGGTTTTAGTAACTTTAGGTATTGAAGATGTTAAACCTTCTAAAGATATTCCTTGTAACAAGTTGAATTCCTTTTTTAAGTCTAACATTATTATTCCAGAGATATTTCCTGTTCCTAATGCAGTATCTAAAATTATCTCTAAAGAATGATCTAAACCTAATACTTATTTGAATCCTTCTTCTAGGTTTAAGAAGTTGTATCCTTTACCTGTTGCTAATCTAGAGCTATGGGAAACTATCCCTAAGGTAGATGGGGCTATTTCTTCTCTAGCTAAACGTACTACTATTCTGTTAGAAGATAGTACTTCTTTCAAAGATCCTTTAGATAGGAAACTTGAATATTTTTTGAGAGGGGCTTATTTACATACTGGTTATGTTCTTAGGCCAGCTATATCTATTGCTGATGTAGCCGCCGCCTCTACTTTTTGGCTTTCTAATCTCGCTCAGCAATTTTCTTCAAATCCTGAATGCTGTAATGTGATTAATTTACTACAAGAAGCAAATCTTTTTATATGCAATGCAGTATTTGACATTGTCAAAATTAACATTAAAACCATATCTTTAGCTATTCTTTCTAGAAGAGCCTTATGGCTTAAATCTTGGAATGCTGATATGGTTTCCAAGATGAGATTACTATCTCTTTCTTTTCAGGGTAAGAATCTATTTGGTTCATAATTAGATTCAACTATTTCTTCTATTACTAGAGGTAAGTTAGTCTTTTTGCCTTAAAAAATCCTTTGCAAATCTGCATGAAATGGGCATAGGTTATTTAAGTGCTAAATGATCTTCCCAGTGTCCAATATTATATAGAGATCATATTCTTAGATCAGATTGCTCACTAATTAGAATGACACTGTGTGAACATTTGTACTGAAAATATATGTTACAGAGAATTAGAGGCAGTGAGTGCCCGGCAGGCGGCGATGTGATGTGGGTCTGTGCGTGTAACAGCGATAACCGGGTCTACAAGCTGTTCCTGCCCGGCACTCACTGTCTCTCATTCTCTGTAACACACAGTGCTAGAAGCACAGATCAGCCCTGATGTATAAATGCAGAATGTTCCTATATTTCACCGTCAATAGAGCAGCCCTTTCCTTATAGACATGGTTTAAATGCAGGCAGTGAACAGACCATTTAATTAATGCTACAAGATATACAATAGATGAGATTTATTAGACAGTGGTGGGAGTTATGGCTGATGTACCTGGAAATATAAAACCCAGAGATTATGCACTGGCAGCGGTGCTGCTAACTCTTTGTTTTTAATTGTCCTTTTGAAATTTATGATCTCAGTGTGTGTTTCACTGAACTGAATGGAGACACAGGAGCGCACAGGGACAAAAGGAAAGGATCCTGTACTAGTGGGAGCTTTTGAGAGTTGTCAGAGAAGGAGGGGTCAAGTGGCCATTTCAAAACGGCCAGATGAGATCTAGTAAGTGTATTTCTTTCATGTAATTAGCAAGAGTCCATGAGCTAGTGACGTATGGGATATACATTCCTACCAGGAGGGGCAAAGTTTCCCAAACCTCAAAATGCCTATAAATACACCCCTCACCACACCCACAATTCAGTTTTACAAACTTTGCCTCCGATGGAGGTGGTGAAGTAAGTTTGTGCTAGATTCTACGTTGATATGCGCTCCGCAGCAAGTTGGAGCCCGGTTTTCCTCTCAGCGTGCAGTGAATGTCAGAGGGATGTGAAGAGAGTATTGCCTATTTGAATGCAGTGATCTCCTTCTACGGGGTCTATTTCATAGGTTCTCTGTTATCGGTCGTAGAGATTCATCTCTTACCTCCCTTTTCAGATCGACGATATACTCTTATATATACCATTACCTCTGCTGATTCTCGTTTCAGTACTGGTTTGGCTTTCTACAAACATGTAGATGAGTGTCCTGGGGTAAGTAAATCTTATTTTCTGTGACACTCTAAGCTATGGTTGGGCACTTTGTTTATAAAGTTCTAAATATATGTATTCAAACATTTATTTGCCTTGACACAGAATGTTCAACTTTCCTTATTTTTCAGACAGTCAGTTTCATATTTGGGATAATGCATTTGAATTATTCATTTTTTTCTTACCTTCAAAAATTTGACACTTTTTTCCCTGTGGGCTGTTAGGCTCGCGGGGGCTGAAAATGCTTCATTTTATTGCGTCATTCTTGGCGCGGACTTTTTGGCGCAAAAATTCTTTTCCGTTTCCGGCGTCATACGTGTCGCCGGAAGTTGCGTCATTTTTTTGACGTTATTTTGTGCCAAAGATGTCGGCGTTCCGGATGTGGCGTCATTTTGGCGCCAAAAGCATTTAGGCGCCAAATAATGTGGGCGTCTGATTTGGCGCTAAAAAATATGGGCGTCGCTTTTATCTCCACATTATTTAAGTCTCATTTTTTATTGCTTATGGTTGCTAGAAGCTTGTTCTTGGAATTCTTTCCCATTCCTGAAACTGTCATTTAAGGAATTTGTTCAATTTTGCTTTATATGTTGTTTTTTCTCTTACATATTGCAAGATGTCTCACGTTGCATCTGAGTCAGAAGATACTACAGGAAAATCGCTGTCTAGTGCTGGATCTACCAAAGCTAAGTGTATCTGCTGTAAATTTTTGGTAGCTATTCCTCCGGCTGTTGTTTGTATTGATTGTCATGACAAACTTGTTAATGCAGATAATATTTCCTTTAGTAAAGTACCATTGCCTGTTGCAGTTCCTTCAACATCTAAGGTGCAGAATGTTCCTGATAACATAAGAGATTTTGTTTCTGAATCCATAAAGAAGGCTATGTCTGTTATTTCTCCTTCTAGTAAACGTAAAAAATCTTTTAAAACTTCTCTCCCTACAGATGAATTTTTAAATGAACATCATCATTCTGATTCTGATGACTCTTCTGGTTCAGAGGATTCTGTCTCAGAGGTTGATGCTGATAAATCTTCATATTTATTTAAAATGGAATTTATTCGTTCTTTACTTAAAGAAGTACTAATTGCTTTAGAAATAGAGGATTCTGGTCCTCTTGATACTAATTCTAAACGTTTGGATAAGGTATTTAAAGCTCCTGTGGTTATTCCAGAAGTTTTTCCTGTTCCTAATGCTATTTCTGCAGTAATTTCCAAAGAATGGGATAAATTGGGTAATTCATTTACTCCTTCTAAACGTTTTAAGCAATTATATCCTGTGCCGTCTGACAGATTAGAATTTTGGGACAAAATCCCTAAAGTTGATGGGGCTATTTCTACCCTTGCTAAACGTACTACTATTCCTACGTCAGATGGTACTTCGTTTAAGGATCCTTTAGATAGGAAAATTGAATCCTTTCTAAGAAAAGCTTATCTGTGTTCAGGTAATCTTCTTAGACCTGCTATATCTTTGGCTGATGTTGCTGCAGCTTCAACTTTTTGGTTGGAAACTTTAGCGCAACAAGTAACACATCATGATTCTCATGATATTATTATTCTTCTTCAGCATGCTAATAATTTTATCTGTGATGCCATTTTTGATATTATCAGAGTTGATGTCAGGTTTATGTCTCTAGCTATTTTAGCTAGAAGAGCTTTATGGCTTAAAACTTGGAATGCTGATATGGCTTCTAAATCAACTCTACTTTCTATTTCTTTCCAGGGTAACAAATTATTTGGTTCTCAGTTGGATTCTATTATTTCAACTGTTACTGGTGGGAAAGGAACTTTTTTACCACAGGATAAAAAACTAAAGGTAAAAACAGGGCTAATAATCATTTTCGTTCCTTTCGTTTCAACAAAGAACAAAAGCCTGATCCTTCATCCTCAGGAGCAGTTTCAGTTTGGAAACCATCTCCAGTCTGGAATAAATCCAAGCCAGCTAGAAAGGCAAAGCCTGCTTCTAAGTCCACATGAAGGTGTGGCCCTCATTCCAGCTCAGCTGGTAGGGGGCAGGTTACGTTTTTTTCAAGGAAATTTGGATCAATTCTGTTCACAATCTTTGGATTCAGAACATTGTTTCAGAAGGGTACAGAATTGGTTTCAAGATGAGACCTCCTGCAAAGAGATTTTTTCTTTCCCGTGTCCCAGTAAATCCAGTAAAAGCTCAAGCATTTCTGAATTGTGTTTCAGATCTAGAGTTGACTGGAGTAATTATGCCAGTTCCAGTTCCGGAACAGGGGATGGGGTTTTATTCAAATCTCTTCATTGTACCAAAGAAGGAGAATTCCTTCAGACCAGTTCTGGATCTAAAAATATTGAATCGTTATGTAAGGATACCAACGTTCAAGATGGTAACTGTAAGGACTATTTTGCCTTTTGTTCAGCAAGGGAATTATATGTCCACAATAGATTAGAAGGATGCATATCTGCATATTCCGATTCATCCAGATCATTATCAGTTCCTGAGATTCTCTTTTCTGGACAAGCATTACCAGTTTGTGGCTCTGCCGTTTGGCCTAGCTACAGCTCCAAGAATTTTTACAAAGGTTCTCGGTGCCCTTCTGTCTGTAATCAGAGAACAGGGCATTGTGGTATTTCCTTATTTGGACGATATCTTGGTACTTGCTCAGTCTTTACATTTAGCAGAATCTCATACGAATCGACTTGTGTTGTTTCTTCAAGATCATGGTTGGAGGATCAATTTACCAAAAAGTTCATTGATTCCTCAGACAAGGGTAACCTTTCTGGGTTTCCAGATGGATTCAGTGTCCATGACTCTGTCTTTAACAGACAAGAGACGTCTAAAATTGATTGCAGCTTGTCAAAACCTTCAGTCACAATCATTCCCTTCGGTAGCCTTATGCATGGAAATTCTAGGTCTTATGACTGCTGCATCGGACGCGATCCCCTTTGCTCGTTTTCACATGCGACCTCTTCAGCTCTGTATGCTGAATCAATGGTGCAAGGATTACACAAAGATATCTCAATTAATATCTTTAAAACCGATTGTTCGACACTCTCTAACATGGTGGACAGATCACCATCGTTTAATTCAGGGGGCTTCTTTTGTGCTTCCGACCTGGACTGTAATTTCAACAGATGCAAGTCTCACAGGTTGGGGAGCTGTGTGGGGATCTCTGACGGCACAAGGAGTTTGGGAATCTCAGGAGGTGAGATTACCGATCAATATTTTGGAACTCGTGCAATTTTCAGAGCTCTTCAGTTTTGGCCTCTTCTGAAGAGAGAATCGTTCATTTGTTTTCAGACAGACAATGTCACAACTGTGGCATACATCAATCATCAAGGAGGGACTCACAGTCCTCTGGCTATGAAAGAAGTATCTCGAATTTTGGTTTGGGCGGAATCCAGCTCCTGTCTACTCTCTGCGGTTCATATCCCAGGTATAGACAATTGGGAAGCGGATTATCTCAGTCGCCAAACGTTGCATCCGGGCGAATGGTCTCTTCACCCAGAGGTATTTCTTCAGATTGTTCAAATGTGGGAACTTCCAGAAATAGATCTGATGGCGTCCCATCTAAGCAAGAAACTTCCCAGGTATCTGTCCAGATCCCGGGATCCTCAGGCGGAGGCAGTGGATGCATTATCACTTCCTTGGAAGTATCATCCTGCCTATATCTTTCCGCCTCTAGTTCTTCTTCCAAGAGTAATCTCCAAGATTCTGAAGGAATGCTCGTTTGTTCTGCTGGTAGCTCCGGCATGGCCTCACAGGTTTTGGTATGCGGATCTTGTCCGGATGGCCTCTTGCCAACCGTGGACTCTTCCGTTAAGACCAGACCTTCTGTCACAAGGTCCTTTTTTCCATCAGGATCTGAAATCCTTAAATTTAAAGGTATGGAGATTGAACGCTTGATTCTTGGTCAAAGAGGTTTCTCTGACTCTGTGATTAATACTATGTTACAGGCTTGTAAATCTGTATCTAGAGAGATATATTATAGAGTCTGGAAGACTTATATTTCTTGGTGTCTTTCTCATCATTTTTCTTGGCATTCTTTTAGAATACCGAGAGTATTACAGTTTCTTCAGGATGGTTTAGATAAGGGTTTGTCTGCAAGTTCCTTGAAAGGACAAATCTCTGCTCTTTCTGTTCTTTTTCACAGAAAGATTGCTTTTCTTCCTGATATTCATTGTTTTGTACAAGCTTTGGTTCGTATAAAGCCTGTCATTAAGTCAATTTCTCCTCCTTGGAGTTTGAATTTGGTTCTGGGGGCGCTTCAAGCTCCTCCATTTGAACCTATGCATTCATTGGACATTAAATTACTTTCTTGGAAAGTTTTGTTCCTTTTGGCCATCTCTTCTGCCAGAAGAGTTTCTAAATTATCTGCTCTTTCTTGTGAGTCTCCTTTTCTGATTTTTCATCAGGATAAGGCGGTGTTGCGAAGTTCTTTTGAATTTTTACCTAAAGTTGTGAATTCCAACAACATTAGTAGAGAAATTGTGGTTCCTTCATTATGTCCTAATCCTAAGACTTCTAAGGAGAAATCGTTGCATTCTTTGGATGTTGTTAGAGCTTTGAAATATTATGTTGAAGCTACTAAATCTTTCCGAAAGACTTCTAGTCTATTTGTTATCTTTTCCGGTTCTAGAAAAGGCCAGAAAGCTTCTGCCATTTCTTTGGCATCTTGGTTGAAATCTTTAATTCATCTTGCCTATGTTGAGTCGGGTAAAACTCCGCCTCAGAAAATTACAGCTCATTCTACTAGGTCAGTTTCTACTTCCTGGGCGTTTAGGAATGATGCTTCGGTTGATCAGATTTGCAAAGCAGCAACTTGGTCCTCTTTGCATACTTTTACTAAATTCTACCATTTCAGTTTGAATCTTCTGCTTATGTTTTTCATTAAACTTTATTTTGGGTGTGGATTATTTTCAGCAGGAATTGGCTGTCTTTATTTTGTCCCTCCCTCTCTAGTGACTCTTGTGTGGAAAGATCCACATCTTGGGTAGTCATTATCCCATACGTCACTAGCTCATGGACTCTTGCTAATTACATGAAAGAAAACATAATTTATGTAAGAACTTACATGATAAATTCATTTCTTTCATATTAGCAAGAGTCCATGAGGCCCGCCCTTTTTTTTGTGGTGGTTATGATTTTGTATAAAGCACAATTATTCCAATTCCTTATTTTATATGCTTTCGCACTTTTTTATCACCCCACTTCTTGGCTATTCGTTAAACTGAATTGTGGGTGTGGTGAGGGGTGTATTTATAGGCCTTTTGAGGTTTGGGAAACTTTGCCCCTCCTGCTAGGAATGTATATCCCATACGTCACTAGCTCATGGACTCTTGCTAATATGAAAGAAATCTAAATAAGTTACAGTAATTTTTGGGTTGACTGTCCCTTTAAGACTATAGATCGCTTACAGAGGTTTGATTAGTGCAGATATGAAGGAGAATTGCATGAAAGTAATATTTAGATGGTACCTGACGCCGGAAAGAACAGCACATTTCTCCACAGGGCTTGACGGTTGCTGCTACAGAGGCTGTCAGGAAAGGGATACATATAGACATATGTGGTGGGAGTGTCAAGAGGTACGGCCTCTATGGGGGAAACTATCAGAATTAATAAGTAAATTGTTAGACGAGAGAGTGAACCTCACAATGACCCAAGCTTTATTACATGAAAGAGTGAAACCATTTAACTCATCAATTAATAAACTTATTAGAATACTATGCACCTGCTTCAGAATATGCATAGCCAGACATTGGAAGGTGGGAGTTCCATCATGGCACGAAGTGTTGGGGAAAATTACAGAGATATATACCTTGTCAGAATTAGCTGCATGGTCACAGGGGTAGCCAGAACAGTTTCATAAGGTGTGGTTCTATTGGGTACTAAGGTGTGGAGATTAAATTAAGAGGGATAGTAAGTTACTTGACTAACTGATGAAGTCACAGACCTAGACAAGAGTGTTACCTAAATCGGGGGGAGGAAAAGATATACTATGAGATTGTCACCTTTAAAAAGGATCATTAGGATTGGTTAGAATACTAATGGCACTTTCTGGTAGGGGGGGATGGGTATCAGGGGGTGTGGGGTGGGAGGGCAGGGATAGTTAAAACTTGATTGCATTTATAATTACATTGCAATGTGGGTTTTATGATGGTTACCAGATGAAGGCGGATATAAAGTCATAAGATTTATGTACTCTGTACCTTAAGGTGTATTGTTTTACGGCAATTTATATAAGAACCCATATATACAAATGAGGTTGTATGAAGCTTATTGTTTTTTTTTTATTTATGTTGTAAACCAATAAAAAATATTTCAACATAAGACTATAGATCGTAAGGCAACTTCAAGGCTCCAAATCGTTTTCGTTCTTTTCGAAACAAAGATTAGAAGCCTCCCCCTCTCCAAAAGCCCCTGGCTCTAACTGGGGACCTTCTTTCAATTTGAATAAATGTAAACAATTAAAAAAAACTAATCCTGTGCAGAAAACAGAATGAAGGTGTGGCCCCCAACCCAGTTCTTCTGGTAGGGGGCAGATTAAAACTTTTTCAGAAAATTTGGTCAGAATCTGTCCAAAATCCCTGGATCCAGAATATAATCTCTCAGGGATATTGAATTGGTTTCAAAATAAAATCCCCAAGGGGACGGTTTTATTTAACTCATGTTCCAAAACATCCATTAAAAGCTCAGGCTTTTCTAAAATGTGTCTCACAACTAGAACTAATGGGAGTGATTGTTCAAGTTCCTCTACAGGAACAGGTAAAGGGTTTTTACTCAAATCTATTCATTGTACCAAAGAAGGAGAATTCCTTCAGACCAATCTTGTGACATCTTGACATCCCTTTCTATGACATCTCGACACAGTGGCAGATCCCTTTGAATATCTCGCCGCCTCGTAGCACTTTTGATCATTGTGGCCTCAGTGACATCACAGTAAGAGATGTCATAGGAAGGGATGTCAAGATGTCACATGAAGTAAAGCAATATGCAAAAACAGACTTTTAAATATGTTAAAGAATAAAAACAATTCCTTTACTTTAGAATGTGTACCAGTTAACAGAAAAAAGTCTTCATCACTAGTCAAAATGTATTAAAGTGTATAATTTAACAAATAATACGTGTGCACACTTATTTACAAATCTTTAACTATTAACAGTCATTAATTCTTCCAAAAGACCATAAAAATAGAAGCATTATTGCACTATTGTAGTAAAATTATAATGAAACATAAACCATCTCTTAATCAATTATTTTTAACTGTCCAGGTCTTATATCACTTCCCTATATATTACACAATTGCAGGGCTCAGCTGAGTGCTTAAAGACACACAGAACTGAAGTGACGCAAAGTTACCTTAGATCCCCTATCCTAATAGCCAGAAGCAATGCTTCTTAAAGGGACACTGAACCCAAATTTCTTCTATCGTGATAAAGATAAAGCATGCAATTTTAAGCAATATTATAATTTACTCCTATTATCAATTTTTCTTTGTTCTCTTGCTATCTTTATTTGAAATGCAAGAATGTAAGTTTAGATGCCGGCCCATTTTTGGTGAACACACTGTGATGTTCTTGCTGATTGGTGGGTAAATTCACCTACCAATAAACAAGTGCTTTCCATGGTTCTGAACCATAAAAATAACTTAGATGCCTTCTTTTTCAAATAAAGAAAGCAAGAGAACGAAGAAAAATTGATAATAGGAGTAAATTAGAAAGTTGTTTAAAATTGCATGCTCTATCTGAATCACGAAAGAAAATATTTGGGTTCAGTGTCCCTTTAAGCTATCCTGGACTCATAATGACACTCTGTGGGCAAGGGTTCAGGGAAGGAGCTAGGCTGCAGTGTGTCAAGTTACTATAAACAGGAGGAGAGCAAACATTCAGTGCAGATGATATTACTGTGTGATTATGCACAACACTGGGTGAGCTGTTGGGGGCAATAGGATTTTTGTATTATTTAGTCTGACAGTGATTTTCATATTTTTGCAAAGTGTGTAGGAAGTGGTATATGTTTAAAACTCATGCTAAAATCAGTAAGCTGCAGACGATACAGTGTGCTAAAATATGAAGATTACTGTCAGACTAAATAATGCAAAGATGCAAACAATAAATTATCTACAGTAGTAGCCAAGTAATTCCCCCACTTTTACAACAAATCACAGCTCCTTACCTAGTGTGGATGAGCAAATGACAAATATGTAATGGATATAGAAAACCAAGCACTGAAGATACCTAAAGCTCACTTCCAAAGCAGTCCCCTAGCGGACTGTGAGAAACAGTAAACAACAAGGATGGAAGGGAGCGCTAAAAGCTGAATAGGAAAAAATGATCTAAAAAGGGTCTAATCGTAAGTACATAAAAACACAAGTTTAATTGGATGAGTCTATAAAAATGAATCAGAATGAAATTTGGCTAAAAATGACAGCAGCCTAAGGATATTTTAAAAGCTTAAAAGTAACATGGATCCATGATACATATAAAATAAACAATAATACAATAAAACATATGATGGTGACAACAGAAGATATTGGATGATAAAACCAATCCTATAAAATTCTAGGGATACTTTCTGGGAACTCCCTTAGAGTAAATGCTAAACAATGAAATGCTAAACAGTGAAATGAACAATAAAATGATGGAAAGTGGTACAAAACATATGGGTTAAAATATAAAGTTATACATCAGTGTAAAAAATGAACAGACAGAGTAAAAAATGGGTGTAAAGTGTCCAAAAAGTGTCCAAAAAATGTCTTTGAGTCCAAGAAATCCAAAAATCCAGTATAGTCTATCCAAACAAGTGTATGAAATCAAATAGCTGGGAAATGGTATCCAACATAAATGTGTAACAATCCAAAAAACTCCAGTTGTGTCAAAGCAGCAAAAATAAAAGTCAAATAGGTGGTTACAATAAACCAGAAACATTGTGGAAAATTAAAAAAATCTATTGAGGTCACAAATAGAGACCATAAAAAAACTGGAAAGAAACCACAAACTGACTATCAAGCCAGCAGACAAAGGTGGCGGGATAGTCAAAATGGACAGAGAAAAATACGACGGAGAATGTAGAAGGATTTTAAGTGATGAGAAGACTTATCAAAAACTGTGTAACAACCCAGTGACAAGATACAAAAAAGAAATAGAGGATTTACTAACAAAGGCTAAGACACAAGGAATACTAAACGACAAGGAGTTTAACTATATTAGAATACTACACCCAATAACTCCAGTATTCTATCAATTGCCTAAAATCCACAAGTCCATAGATAACCCGCCAGGAAGGCTGATAATATCAGGAATAGGTTCCCTATCCTGTAACCTTTCTGAGTATGTCGATAAGAACCTACAAAAATACGTGACCCAGCTTCCATCGTATCTGAGAGACTCTACCCAAGTCTTAGCGATTTTAGATAAACTGGTTTGGGACCCCAAATACATTATGGCAACATGCAATGTCACCTCGCTCTATACAAGCATTCCGCATGAAGACGGTATAGAAGTGGTGTATTCATTCCTTAAAAAGGATCAAGAGGTACCAGAAGAACAACGAGAATTTATACTGGATAGTATAAATGTTATCCTAAACCACAACTACTTCTGTCATGACAACAAATTCTATAAACAGCTATGTGGAACAGCAATGGGGACCAGGTTCGCGCCGAGCTATGCGAATTTATACATGGGCAAATGGGAACAGATTTTCTGGGACTCATGCCCAGCCGGCACGGACCTGGTCCTCTACTCGAGGTATATCGATGATATATTGATAATTTGGAAAGGTTCATTAGACGATCTCAAACACACATTTGATGTAATGAACAAAAACGAAATGAATCTGAGATTCACATATGAACATAGCTCTACCAAAATCAACTTTCTTGACCTAACAATTGAAATTAATAATGGCAAAATTGAGACATCGACCTTCTTCAAGAAGGTCGATTGCAACAATTATATACACAGCCTAAGTTGCCACCATCCAACCTGGAAGGCGAACATACCAAAGGGTCAATTGCTAAGAGTGAGGAAAAACTGCTCCAATCCCCAAAAATGGGAGGAACAAGCAAACATACTGAAACAAAGGTTTCTGGATAGAGGCTATAACAAGGAGACTTTGGAGGAAAAAATAGACGAAGTCTATAAAATTGATAGGAACGAACTCATTAAATATAAACCTAAACGCATACCAGGAGGAGACGCAAATATCATCGACGTTCCCATGGCTACAGAGTATTGTGCCAACAAATACATCATTGAAAAGATCATCAAGAAACAATACTCAAGGAGGATGATATAATAGGTGAAAAATTTATACCACATCCGCGGTTCATTTATAGAAAAGCTAACAATTTGAAAAACATGCTAGCCCCAAGTATCCCAAGAAATAAGACATCAAATATAACCAACTGTGAAGGAAAAATGATCAAAGGCTTTTTTCCTTGCTCTAGCTGTAAGGCTTGCAAGAATGGTTTGAAGACTAACAGATTCACCTCCCACCACAAGGGAGAGCAACATAAGATCCGAGACCTCATAAGGTGCAGTGATAAAGGAATAATATATGTGATATCCTGCACTTGTGGTTTACAATATGTGGGACAAACCTCGAGAGCCCTCAAAGATAGAATCAGAGAGCACATTTTGTGCATTGAGAAAAACAACACAGAAACCCCGTTATACAAACACTTTTCAATGAAACATGGAGGTAATGTGAAAGATCTCAAATATTTTGGAATCGAGAAGGTCAAGAACAAATGGAGAGGAGGTGACCATGAGAAAAAGCTACTATATAATGAGTCCAAATGGATTTTCATATTGGACTGTCTCTTTCCAAAAGGGCTGAACCACAAAGAAGACCTATCACACCTACTGTCTCTGAGAAAGGAATAGAAAGATTAAGCCTGACCATTTGATATTAATTTTTATTTGACTGCATGTGTCATCACACTAGCTCCCATACCAAAATTGGATTAATAGGACAGACTATTCTATAGATTCCCTCACCTTTTCAGATTTAGACCTTTAGGCAGTGAAAGGTTTGGTCCATCATTGGACATTCTATAATATTTAGATGAGTCTAGCCCTACTATAAATAATCTATAACTACCCTAAAACACAGATATTAGATCATAGGGTGGGTTAGGTCTTAGTATAGGATCATTATATACATAGTAAACATAGACATCCAACCACACCATAATTCTTATCCTCTCACATTTTGGGCACATTTTGATCCCAACTTAAAGATGCTTTATAGTCTAGATCAAGATCCATACTATATATACAATAACTACAGATAACAGCATTTAACATAACATGTTTGCTGATTTGCTGTTATAAATTGATATAAACACTTTGTTTCATGTTTTATTAGACTTGGAGACTCTTTTGACCATTTTTTATTTTTGAACATGTGTATGGTTCCTCCCCAATCTATGCCAATCATTCACATCCAATTTATGTGGATGTTTAAATACAGACATTGGAGACATATACACACATAATGTTAGACAGGATCTATTGGCTATTCAGACTCCAGGATATTATGTGTCATAAGACCCATTGGATACACGAGGGCAGCCACCACCATCTTCACCATCTGCAAGCATACGCCCTTTATTGAAAGTAAATCAGATTACCTTTATATATTGCTTGTACCTTTTATATATTGTTTGTACCTTTTATATACTGCTTATTCCTTTTTATATATTGCTTGTTCCTTTTCTGGAACAAATAAGATTGCTTCCTATGAATAGACAGGAAGTACCAGAGGGTACTTTGGATACATTTCACACATACAGAATGTTATTACAAATATCATAAGTAATATGTAATTTCTCCCACTCACAATATTGACAGATGGACAGACTATTTTTAAGCAAGATAAAAACATAACTGACATGAAATAACGATATAAACTCAAAACCGGAAGTGATAAAATTCCGGGACCGGAAGTGATGTAAAAAAAAACCCATAGCCGGAACTGGAAGTGACACGCAAAACCGGAACCGGAAGTGACACGAAAAAACGGAAGTACCGGTAAAAATTGCCGATAATCAAATAGACAAACATTTAGATAAATACCTTGGGTCAAAATGCCATTATAAATTACAGAAACCAAATCTTAGATACACTACACACAACCAAACTGATAATCAAAATTAAAAGGAATTAACTCAGAAAAAACATAATTTATGTAAGAACTTACCTGATAAATTCATTTCTTTCATATTGGCAAGAGTCCATGAGCTAGTGACATATGGGATATACAATCCTACCAGGAGGGGCAAAGTTTCCCAAACCTCAAAATGCCTATAAATACACCCCTCACCACACCCACAATTCAGTTTAACAAATAGCCAAGCAGTGGGGTGATAAAGAAAGGAGTAGAAAGCATCAACAAAAGAAAGTTGGAAATAATTGTGCTTTATACAAAAAATCATAACCACCATAAAAAAGGGTGGGCCTCATGGACTCTTGCCAATATGAAAGAAATTAATTTATCAGGTAAGTTCTTACATAAATTATGTTTTCTTTCATGTAATTGGCAAGAGTCCATGAGCTAGTGACATATGGGATATCAATACCCAAGATGTGGAGTCTTCCACTCAAGAGTCACTAGAGAGGGGGGGACTAAAACAAAAACAGGCATATTCCGCTGAGAAAATAATCCACAACCCAAAAATAAGTTTATTTTCACTTTTGAAAGAAAAAAACTTAAATCAAAAAGCAGAAGAATCAAACTGAAACAGCTGCCTGAAGAACTTTTCTACCAAAAACTGCTTCCGAAGAAGCAAATACATCAAAATGGTAGAATTTAGTAAATGTATGCAAAGAGGACCAAGTGGCTGCTTTGCAAATCTGATCGACTGAAGCTTCATTCTTAAAAGCCCATGAAGTGGAGACTGATCTAGTAGAATGAGATGTAATTCTCTGAGGCGGGGTTTGACCCGACTCCAAATAAGCTTGATGAATCAAAAGTTTCAACCAAGAAGCCAAGGAAACAGCAGAAGCTTTCTGACCTTTCCTAGGACCAGAAAATAAAACAAATAGACTAGAAGTCTTCCTGAAATTTTTAGTAGCTTCCACATAATATTTCAAAGCTCTTACCACATCCAAAGAATGTAAGGATCTCTCCAAAGAATTCTTAGGATTAGGACATAAAGAAGGGACAACAATTTCTCAACTAATGTTCTTAGAATTCACAACCTTAGGTAAAAATTGAAAAGAAGTCCGCAAAACTGCCTTATCCTGATGAAAAATCAGAAAAGGAGACTCACAAGAAAGAGCAGATAGCTCAGAAACTCTTCTAGCAGAAGAGATAGCCAAAAGGAACAACACTTTCCAAGAAAGTAGTTTAATGTCCAAAGAATGCATAGGTTCAAATGGAGGAGCCTGTAAAGCCCTCAGAACCAAATTAAGACTCCAAGGAGGAGAAATTGACTTAATGACAGGCTTAATACGAACTAAAGCCTGTACAAAACAGTGTATATCAGGAAGTATAGCAATTTTTCTGTGAAATAAAACAGAAAGAGCGGAGATTTGTCCTTTCAAGGAACTTGCAGACAAACCCTTAACCAGACCATCCTGAAGAAACTGCAAAATTCTAGGAATTCTAAAAGAATGCCAGGAGAATTTATGAGAAGAACACCATGAAATGTAAGCCTTCCAAACTCTATAATAAATCTTCCTAGAGACAGATTTACGAGCTTGTAACATAGTATTAATCACTGAATCAGAGAAACCTCTATGACTTAGAACTAAGCGTTCAATTTCCATACCTTCAAATTTAATGATTTGAGATCCTGATGGAAAAACGGACCTTGAGATAGTAGGTCCGGCCATAACGGAAGTGGCCAAGGCGGGCAACTGGACATCCGAACCAGATCCGCATACCAAAACCTGTGTGGCCATGCTGGAGCCACCAGCAACACAAAAGACTGTTCCATGATGATTTTGGAAATCACTCTTGGAAGAAGAACTAGAGGCGGGAAGATGTAAGCAGGTTGATAACACCAAGGAAGTGTCAGCGCATCCACTGCTTCCGCCTGAACATCCCTGGACCTGGACAGGTATCTGGGAAGTTTCTTGTTTAGATGAGAGGCCATGAGATCTATCTCTGGAAGCCCCCACATCTGAACAATCTGAGAAAACACATCTGGATGGAGAGACCACTCCCCTGGATGTAAAGTCTGGCGGCTGAGATAATCCGCCTCCCAATTGTCTACACCTGGGATATGCACCGCAGAGATTAGACAGGAGCTGGATTCCGCCCAAGCAAGTATCCGAGATACTTCTTTCATAGCTTGGGGACTGTGAGTCCCACCCTGATGACTGACATAAGCCACAGTTGTGATATTGTCTGTCTGAAAACAAATGAACGGTTCTCTCTTTAGTAGAGGCCAAAACTGAAGAGCCCTGAGAATTGCACGGAGTTCTAAAATATTTATTGGTAATCTCGCTTCTTGAGATTTCCAAACCCCTTGTGCTGTCAGAGACCCCCAAATGGCTCCCCAACCTGAAAGACTTGCATCTGTTGTGATCACAGTCCAGGTTGGGCGAACAAAAGAAGCCCCTTGACCTTTCCTAGGACCAGAAAATAAAACAAATAGACTAGAAGTCTTCCTGAAATTTTTAGTAGCTTCCACATAATATTTCAAAGCTCTTACCACATCCAAAGAATGTAAGGATCTCTCCAAAGAATTCTTAGGATTAGGACATAAAGAAGGGACAACAATTTCTCTACTAATGTTGTTAGAATTCTCAACCTTAGGTAAAAATTGAAAAGAAGTCCGCAAAACTGCCTTATCCTGATGAAAAATCAGAAAAGGAGACTCACAAGAAACAGCAGATAGCTCAGAAACTCTTCTAGCAGAAGAGATAGCCAAAAGGAACAACACTTTCCAAAGAATGCATAGGTTCAAATGGAGGAGCCTGTAAAGCCCTCAGAACCAAATTAAGACTCCAAGGAGGAGAAATTGACTTAATGACAGGCTTAATACGAACTAAAGCCTGTACAAAACAGTGTATATCAGGAAGTATAGTAATTTTTCTGTGAAATAAAACAGAAAGAGCGGAGATTTGTCCTTTCAAGGAACTTGCAGACAAACCCTTAACCAGACCATCCTGAAGAAACTGCAAAATTCTAGGAATTCTAAAAGAATGCCAGGAGAATTTATGAGAAGAACACCATGAAATGTAAGCCTTCCAAACTCTATAATAAATCTTCCTAGAGACAGATTTACGAGCTTGTAACATAGTATTAATCACTGAATCAGAGAAACCTCTATGACTTAGAACTAAGCGTTCAATTTCCATACCTTCAAATTTAATGATTTGAGATCCTGATGGAAAAACTGACCTTGAGATAGTAGGTCCGGCCGTAACGGAAGTGACCAAGGCGGGCAACTGGACATCCGAACCAGATCCGCATACCAAAACCTGTGTGGCCATGCTGGAGCCACCAGCAACACAAAAGACTGTTCCATGATGATTTTGGAAATCACTCTTGGAAGAAGAACTAGAGGCGGGAAGATGTAAGCAGGTTGATAACACCAAGGAAGTGTCAGTGCATCCACTGCTTCCGCCTGAACATCCCTGGACCTGGACAGGTATCTGGGAAGTTTCTTGTTTAGATGAGAGGCCATGAGATCTATCTCTGGAAGCCCCCACATCTGAACAATCTGAGAAAACACATCTGGATGGAGAGACCACTCCCCTGGATGTAAAGTCTGGCGGCTGAGATAATCCGCCTCCCAATTGTCTACACCTGGGATATGCACCGCAGAGATTAGACAGGAGCTGGATTCCGCCCAAGCAAGTATCCGAGATACTTCTTTCATAGCTTGGGGACTGTGAGTCCCACCCTGATGACTGACATAAGCCACAGTTGTGATATTGTCTGTCTGAAAACAAATGAACGGTTCTCTCTTTAGTAGAGGCCAAAACTGAAGAGCCCTGAGAATTGCACGGAGTTCTAAAATATTTATTGGTAATCTCGCTTCTTGAGATTTCCAAACCCCTTGTGCTGTCAGAGACCCCCAAATGGCTCCCCAACCTGAAAGACTTGCATCTGTTGTGATCACAGTCCAGGTTGGGCGAACAAAAGAAGCCCCTTGAACCAAACGATGGTGATCTATCCACCATGTCAGAGAGTGTCGTACATTGGGATTCAAGGATATTAATTGTGATATCTTTGTATAATCCCTGCACCATTGATTCAGCATACAAAGCTGTAGAGGTCTCATGTGAAAACGAGCAAAGGGGATTGCATCCGATGCTGCAGTCATTAGACCTAAAACTTCCATGCACATAGCCACTGAAGGGAATGACTGAGACTGAAGGTGCCGGCAGGCTGCAACCAATTTTAAACGTCTCTTGTCTGTTAGAGACAGAGTCATGGACACTGAATCTATCTGGAAACCTAAAAAGGTGACCCTTGTCTGAGGAATCAAGAAACTTTTTGGTAAATTGATCCTCCAACCATGTTTCCGAAGAAACAACACTAGTTGTTTCGTGTGAGATTCTGCAGTATGTAAAGACTGAGCTAGTACCAAGATATCGTCCAAATAAGGAAACACCGCAATACCCTGTTCTCTGATTACAGATAGTAGGGCACCCAGAACCTTTGAAAAGATTCTTGGAGCTGTTGCTAGGCCAAATGGAAGAGCAACAAATTGGTAATGCTTGTCTAGAGAATCTCAGAAACTGATAGTGTTCTGGATGAATCGGAATATGAAGGTATGCATCCTGCAAGTCTATTGTGGACATATAATGTCCTTGCTGAACAAAAGGCAGAATAGTCCTTATAGTCACCATCTTGAAAGTTGGTACTCTTACATAACGATTCAAAATTTTCAGATCCAGAACTGGTCTGAACAAATTTTCTTTCTTTGGTACAATGAATAGGTTTGAATAAAACCCCAAACCTTGTTCCTGAAGAGGAACTGGCATGATTACCCCTGAAGACTCCAGGTCTGAAACACACTTCAGAAAAGCCAGAGCTTTTACTGGTTTTACAGGAATGTGTGAGAGAAAAAATCTTCTCACAGGAGGTCTTACTTTGAAACCTATTCGATACCCTTGAGAGACAATGCTCTGAATCCAATGATTTTGGACAGATTTTATCCAAAAATCCTTGAAAACCCTTAATCTGCCCCCTACCAGCTGAGCTGGAATGAGGGCCGCACCTTCATGCGGACTTAGGGGCAGACTTTGGTTTCCTAAATGGCTTGGATTTATTCCAATTTGAGGAAGGCTTCCAACTGGAAGCAGATTCCTTGGGAGGAGGATTGAGTTTTTGTTCCTTATTCTGACGAAAGGAACGAAAACGGTTAGAAGCCTTAGATTTACCCTTAGGTTTTTTTATCCTGAGGCAAAAAAACTCCTTTTCCTCCAGTGATAGTTGAAATAATAGAATCCAACTGAGAACCAAATAAATTATTACCATGGAAAGAAAGAGATAGTAATCTAGATTTAGATGTCATATCAGCATTCCAAGATTTAAGCCACAAAGCTCTTCTAGCTAATACAGCTAAAGACATAGAAACATAGAAACATAGATATTGACGGCAGATAAGAGCCATAGGCCCAGCAAGTCTGCCCGACCTTACCTAACAGTATAAACTTATCTAGTTCATAGGATAGCCCTATGCTTGTCCCATGCATTTTTAAAGTCCCCCACAGTGTTTGTTGCTACTACCTCTTGAGGAAGTTTATTCCATAAATCAATCACTCTTTCTGTAAAGAAATGCTTCCTCAAATTACTCCTGAATCTACTACCCTTTAGCTTGAGCTCATGACCCCTTGTTCTTGAATTTTCCATTTTATGTAAAATACCCACAGCCTCAGTTTTACTAAACCCTTTAATGTACTTGAAAGTTGCTATCATATCACCTCTTTCCCTTCTCTCCTCTAAGCTATACATATTTAGGTCATTGAGCCTATCCTGGTAAGTTTTATTTTTTAGACCATGTACCATTTTGGTAGCCCTCCTTTGCACAGATTCAAGTTTGTTAATATCCTTCTGAAGATATGGTCTCCAGAACTGCACACAATACTCAAGATGAGGCCTAACTAATGATCTATAAAGTGGCATAAGAACCTTACTATTTCTGCTGCAAATACCTCTACCAATACATCCAAGCATTCTGCTAGCCTTACTCGCTGCATTACTACATTGTTTACTAAGTTTTAAATCATCTGAAATAATAATTCCCAAGTCCTGTTCCTCGTCTGTAACAGTCAGTAAAGTGTCATTGAGTCTGTAATCAACATTTGGATTTTTCTTCCCTAAATGCATTATTTTACACTTTGCTGTGTTAAACTTTAGATCCCAGTCGTTTGTCCAATCCTCCAATTGTTGTATATCACTTCTCATTTTGTCTACCCCCCCTGGAACATCCACTCTGTTGCAAATTTTTGTATCATCTGCAAAAAGACATACTTTCCCCTGTAGCCCTTTGCTGATATCGCAGATAAATATGTTAAACAAAACAGGCCCCAGAACTGACCCCTGAGGAACACCACTAGTAACAGCCCCCTCTGCTGAATGAACTCCATTTACTAAGACACTTTGTTTTCTGTCCTTAAGCCAGCATTCCACCCATTTCACAATTTTTGAATCTAGACCAAGGAGATATAGTTTGTGAATAAGTTTATTGTGTGGGACGGTGTCAAATGCTTTGCTGAAATCTAGATATGCTACATCAACTGCTCCTCCCTTGTCTAATACTTTTGTTACATAATCAAAGAAGTCAATTAGATTAGTCTGACATGATCTCCCTGAAGTAAAACCATGCTGATTTTGGTCCTCTAAATTGTTTGTCTTTATGTAAGTCATAATTCTTTCTTTTAAGAGGCTTTCCATTAATTTCCCTACTACTGAAGTTAAACTAACTGGCCTGTAGTTGCCAGATTCTTCTCTACTGCCCTTTTTATGAAGGGGTATTACATTTGCTATTCTCCAATCATCTGGGACAGCTCCTGTTAATAGTGACTGATTAAACAGATCAGTTAATGGGACAGTTAGCACTGATCGAAGTTCTTTTAAAACCCTTGGATGAATATTATCAGGACCCACTGCCTTTGTAACATTTATTTTTGATAATGCTAACAAAACCTCATCCTCTGTAAAAATATTACTGTTAAGCTTGTTTCTATTTTGCGTAGCATCCCTTAATGTAGACATTGTATCTTCACAATCTTTAGTGAAAACAGAACAGAAGTAATCATTGAGACAGTCTGCAATCTGCTTATCTCCTTCTATTATTCTACCATCAACTGATTTCAATTTTACTATTCCTACCTTATTTTTTCTTCTTTCACTGATATATCTAAAGAATGTTTTGTCCCCATGTTTTACTGACTGTGCTATCTTCTCTTCTGCATGAGCTTTAACCTTCCTAATTAACTGCTTAGTCTTTTTTTGTTGGAGTCTCCATATTTTCATATCATCATCTGCTTGTGTGTGTCTGTAATTTTTATAAGCTATCTTTTTTGTCTTTACAGCATGTGCTACTTCTTTGGAAAACCAAATTGGTTTCCGCTTTCTTTTACTTTTACAGACATGTCTAATACAGTGTGCGGTTGCATCTAAAATGGCACCTTTCACAAATTCCCACTGTTCTTGAACCCCTGTAATAAGAGTTTTCCCCTTTAAATAGTTTTTTAGATATTCTCCCATTAATGAAAAATCTGCCGTCCTAAAGTCTAAAACTTTTGTTTTAGTCTGGGTGGACAGTTCCTGAACATGAATACTAAACCAAACAGATTGATGATCACTGGATCCTAAGTTCTCACCTACAGACACATCTGAAACTGTATCACTGTTTGTAAGTATTAGATCTAATATAGCTTCCTTACGAGTTGGTTCCTTGACCATGGATCTAACATCATGGATCTAACATCAATTTTGATAATATCAAAAATGGCATCACAAATAAAATGATTAGCATGTTGTAGATCCTATCTAAAGGATCCTTAAAGTAAGTGCTGTCTTCCATAGGAATAGTGGTACGTTTAGCAAGAGTAGAAATAGCCCCATCAACTTTGGGGATCTTTTCCCAAAACTCTATAGATTTTTCTGGTAAAGGATACAATCTCTTAAACCTTGAAGAAGGAATAAAGGAAGTACCTGGCTTAATCCATTCCCTAGTAATCATATCAGAAATAGCCTCAGGAATGGGAAAAACACCTGGGGAAACCACAGGAGGTTTAAAAACAGCATTTAAACGTTTATTAGACTGAACGTCAATAGGACTGGTTACCTCACTATCCAAAGTAATTAACACTTCTTTTAATAAAGAACGCATATACTCTATTTTAAATAAATAAGTAGATTTGTCAGTGTCAATATATGAGGAAGGATCTTCTGTTTCAGATAGATCCTCAGCAGAAGAGGATGAATTATTATGTTGTTGGTCATTTGAAATTTCATCAGCTAAATGAGAAGTTTTAAAAGACCTTTTACGTTTGTTAGAAGGTGGAAATGCAGACAAAGCCTTCATAATAGATTCAGAAACAAATTCTTTAAAATTTACAGGTATATCATGCACATTAGAAGTTGAAGGAACTGCAACTGGCAATGTACTATTACTGATAGAAACACTATCTGCATGTAAAAGTTTATCATGACAACTATTACAAATGACATTCGGTGGAATAATTTCTACAATTTTGCAACAAATGCACTTAACTTTGGTAGAACCGATGTCAGGCAACAAAGTTCCAGCAGAAACTTCAGAGACAGGATCGGATTGGGACATCTTGCTCAATGTAAAAGAAAAAACAACATATAAAGCAAAATGATCTATTTCCTTAAATGACAGTTTCAGGAATGGGAAAAAAAGTAAAAGCATAGGCCTCTTGATAGAGAAGAAAGCAGGAGGCAAACATGAATGGGGTATTGAAATAATGAAAAAAATTTGGTGCCAAGTATGACGCACAACGTAACGTAAACTTTTTTGGCGCCAAAAATGACCGGAAATGACACACTTGCGTCACTAATGACGCCGCCGTGTGAAAGGTCTCGACGTCACGTATGACACTGAAAATGACGAAGTTGCGTCAAAAACATAATTTCCCGCGCCAAAAATGACGCAATAAAGTCTAACATTTGACGCACCCGCTGGCCTAATACCCGCAAATGCAAAAGTAGTCAAAATTGAAAAAGACTAAACCCCAGGTAAGAAACAAATTTCTTAAAGTGTTTATATTCCCAAATATGAAACTGACAGTCTGCAGAAGGAAATACATGAACCTGACTAATGGCAAATATATGTACAATACATATATTTAGAACTTTATATAATTGCATAAAGTGCCAAACCATAGCTGAGAGTGTCTTAAGTAATAAAAACATACTTACCAAAAAGACACCCATCCACATATAGCAGATAGCCAAACCAGTACTAAAACAGTTCTTTAGTAGAGGTAATGATACATTTGAGAGTATATCGTCGATCTGAAAAGGGAGGTAGGAGATGAATCTCTACGACCGATAACAGAGAACCCATGAAAAAGACCCCCATTAGGGAAATCATTGTATTCAATAGGTGATACTCCCTTCACGTCCCTCTGACATTCGCTGTACTCTGAGAGGAATCGGGCTTCAACAATGCTGAGAAGCGCATATCAACGTAGAAATCTTAGCACAAACTTACTTCACCACCTCCATAGGAGGCAAAGTTTGTAAAACTGAATTGTGGGTGTGGTGAAGGGTGTATTTATAGGCATTTTGAGGTTTGGGAAACTTTGCCCCTCCTGGTAGGATTGTATATCCCATATGTCACTAGCTCATGGACTCTTGCCAATTACATGAAAGAAAATTAAATGAAGCCAACTCCCAGAATGCATTAGGATTGACAGGAAGAGGTATTCCATTAATTTTTGGCGCCAAAATTACCACCAATCATTCTACTTGACACCCTATATAAGCTCCCAGTATACTCACAATCAGTATAGTCTTGAGAAAGGCCTTGGTATAGGCCGAAATGCGTTGACACAGACATACTGGTAAGCTTATTTCTATTTATGCCTAAAGTGTAAAAACTTTATTGCACCATTGTTTGTTTTTTGTTTACTTACAGGTCAGAAGTTTCTACTATTTTTTACCTGTATTTTTCATCATCACCATCAGCACTTTGTATTGTTACTAGATTTTACCTTCACCTTTTTTACCCACTTGGATACACATTTCCAACATCACATTTGACTTCTTTAATTTGAAAAAGGATCTATAGTTTTATCTCACATCACCTAACTTATTTTTTACTCAATTTTTTAATTTTCCATAATTTTTCTGGTTTATTGTAACCACCTATTTGACTTTTTTTTGCTGCTTTGACACGACTGGAGTTTTTTGGATTGTTACACATTTATGTTGGATACCATTTCCCAGCTATTTGATTTCATACACTTGTTTGGATAGACTATACTGGATTTTTGGATTTTTTGGACTCATAGACATTTTTTGGACACTTTTTGGACACTTTACACCCATTTTTTACTCTGTCTGTTCATTTTTTACACTGATGTATAACTTTATATTTTAACCCATATGTTTTGTACCACTTTCCATCATTTTATTGTTCATTTCTCTGTTTAGCATTTCATTGTTTAGCATTTACTCTAAGGGAGTTCCCAGAAAGTATCCCTAGAATTTTATAGGATTGGTTTTATCATCCAATATCTTCTGTTGTCACCATCATATGTTTTATTGTATTATTGTTTATTTTATATGTATCATGGATCCATGTTACTTTTAAGCTTTTAAAATATCCTTAGGCTGCTGTCATTTTTAGCCGAATTCATTCTGATTCATTTTTATAGACTCATCCAATTAAACTTGTGTTTTTATGTACTTACGATTAGACCCTTTTTAGATCATTTTTCCTATTCAGCTTTTAGCGCTCCCTTCCATTCTTGTTGTCTAGTGTGGATGAGCTGTTTGTAAGTGTTTTTTCTTCTGATTTGTGGCAGTTTAAACAGCGATCACTCACAGAAGGTATAGTAAGGAGTCTTTTCCTAGACCTGCTCTGAGTTATCAAGCAGAGTACTTTCTGCATGCATAGCCTCACCGGCAGCTCTTCCCCATTAACTTGTGTCATACATGCCCCAGCTCAGCTGCAGGCTGCAGCCCTCCAAAAAAAATCCAGGAACATACAACAAAATCCAGGGACTGTCCCTGAAAATCAGGGACTGTTGGCAACTATGCATCTTTGTGTGTATTAACTCCCACTAGCTCTCCAGCAGCTTCGCAACCACAATATCTTGAGCCTTACAAACTTACCATATATTCCTAATAGCTGGGACCAGAAGGCTAGGGAAGTGTCATGGCAAACAGGGCAGAGTAAAGGTGGGCCAGGGGTGGAGTTGAATTATGCTGTGTGCGAGCCTAGACATACTATATTTAGGACAGTCACTGTCTAGTGGTGTAGTTGGGTGATCAGGGACATTTATATGAAATAAAATGTGACATACCCCTTTTACATACAAATTGGATACCTGGATTACCTATTCCTAGTTTTGTCCACCATGGACAGGACTAGGTTCCTCTCTGAGTTGTTCTTGTTTTCCCACCATAATGTATTTTGTACTGCCTATATGTATTGGCCTACCTCCTAGACAATGCTTAAAGAGATGGTAAACTTTGCTTACTTCGAAATAGCGATTGTAAAGAAAATCCGAAAAAAATGTCACTTTCATTCATGATATTTTCCGATTCGCTATATTTATTTACAGGTCCCAGTCTCTATCTTTCCCATGCTATGGTGGATGGAACTAGTAATAGGAATAGGTAATCAAGGTATCCAATTTATAGGTAAAAGGGGTTGTAGAAGAAGTTGCTGTCCATGTCCCTCTAGGGAAGGGTATATTAGTTTGTGGGTATTGGAGAGTATAGACCAAGATATACAAATTACTGTTTTATATGATATAAATGTATAATAATTTATAGTTTTGCATTAAAAAGGTTAACAATACACTTTACATTAAAGGGAAACTAATAGGAACTATGACTGTGTGTCCTGGGACTTTACTGCTATCTGGGAGATAGGAACACTTTCAAGTAATAGCCCTAGCCGCTATAATGTTATTTTTTTAATGTATTTTTTTACTTCTCTCTACTGTATTTACCAGGCTGCACAGATACAAACGCTTCGTCTAATAAAGGAAAACCAATCCTCTATATTGTAAAAAAAAAAATGTATTTTAACTACTCTACTACATAAGGTTTTGGCAACCGCAGAAAGTTTTATCAACCACACCTTGTAGTGTGCGCTTGGCAAATGCAAAAACTAAGTCTGTTTACGGGTTTGGGTATTATATAAGGCAGGGCTGGTAGCCCTGGTTTTCTGATTATCACTAAGGTAATTAAACGTTTCTATGGACAGCGGCACGCTCATTGGTGAACCCTGCGCTGGGTATGTTTACACTTCATACCCGGAAGTGACGGCATTAGTGTAACTCTTTGGTTGCCCAGGAGCTGACTGGCAGCGGGAACCATGGCGGAGGAAGAGCTTGACAGCGGGGCGTCTGCACGGGGACAAGGTAAAAAGTTATCCCTGGCATGATTATTGAATAATAATTTTGTCAGATTTAGAGAAATTATAAAGTAGCTACTGTAATGTGGGAATCGGATCTGTGCAGTAGGTATACTGTTTTCAAGCGCGGACAATAGCAAAATATGCGCCACCGCACGGGGTTATGGGACTTGTGGTCTTTTGGAGCTTGGCAATTTGGATGGTGTTTGCGGCTTAAACTACATGTTCCAGAATACATTGGACTAGTAGCAGTTTAACTGACAGCTATAGGATATTCTTAAACATTGGTATATGAATGGGTTATTATTATTACACTACGAGGGCACTAAATGGTCATCTTGTAGAATCTATTATTGATTTGTTAGAAATAGTGCACAGCTGTTCTGAAGTCACATAATATGGGGGTTTCTAATTTGCTTTGCGTCAGTTACTGTGAGTACTATACCACTGATGTATTATGTCAAATGTTTTATTTACACCAGTGAATAAGAGGAGCATGTGTAGTATTTTTTCCCCCTGACATTGCAATTTTGTCACTTGCTAGTTTAAAGCTCCAATTTGCACAAGGGAATAAAAATAAAACTGATTAAGGAGCAAAAAAGTAGGAGATTGTGACTGTAATTTGCATAACCAATACCATAGTCACAAATTCATTATTGCAGTAAACCCGATAAAAAAAATCTCACTAGTATTTAGTGTATACTTTTTGTTCTTACATTTATAATTTTATTTAAACTGATCTAAGAAATGTTTTAGCATTTTAAACACAGAAATGGATGTCGATCTAGGAGCTTAGATGGATGCCGAGTGGTGGGTGTGCTCTAGCTTACCTTTCAGTTAAAGGGACACTGAACCCATATTTTTTTTTAATGATTCAGATACATCATGCAACTTTCTAATTTACTCCTATTATCAATTTCTCATTGTTCTCTAGCTATCTTTATTTAAAACGCAGGCATGTGATGCATAGGAGCCGGCCCATTTTTGGTTGAGAACCTGTGTTATGCTTGCTTATTGGTGGGTAAATGTCAGCCTCCAATAAGCAAGCGCTATCCATGGTGCTGAACCTAAAATGGGCTGGCTGCTAAGATTTACATTCATGATTTTAAAATAAAGATAGCATAGAATGAAGAAAAATTGATATCAGGAGTAAATTAGAAAGTTGCTTAAAATTGCATGCTCTATCTATCGAACAAAAAGATTTGGGTTCAGTGTCCCTTTAAGTGCACAACATGGTACGAGTCAGGGACTAAGTATCCCCTCCAGACTGGTACCTGGGGGTGTCTAAAATGTGCCAATCTCATTGTGAAAAAATACCAAAGCATTTTTTTTTCAACCCACACAATGCATTTTGAAGGGTGTTGCACAACCCTATGGAAAATGTGCGTTTTCTTGTCCCTTTAACTTACTGTTTGCTAAGGATTTCTGTGGAAAATCTAGTCCTATGACATATCTGGATGGGGAATCATTTTATTTTATACTGCAATTAAATATTAGGAGCAATTGGCTACCATGATTCATCAAACTACCATATATGATTACTTAAAGGGATATATTATCTATATTATAAATCACTTGAATGTGATAAAACATGAAAGGCTGACATGGAACTATCACCTGTACATCTCTGTAAAAAGGGAAGATATGTTACCTTACAGAGTAAGTGCTCTGTGAACCGTTATACTTCAGCTGCTGTTGAGCTGAAAGTTAAAAAAAAACAACACAAAAAATCAACCAGACGGCATCAGCAGCGCTGAGGTCATGCTTTGCATTGCTTTGCTCTGATCTCATCAGATCTTGCTGATTGTGCCTGCACATCCCAGATGCACACTCCCTTGCAAGTCCTGAGACTTGCATTCTGATTGGCTGCTTAAAGTCTCTTTACAGTGGGGGTTGACTATATTCATTTTTTTACATAGAGATGTTCATGTTCTATTTTCTAATCTGCCATTTAACGTTAGGCTTCCCCACTTTCAAGTGCTTCAACATTTTTTTTTTTTTATTCAGATAGAGGATACAATTTTAAACATTCCAATTTACTTATATTATTTAATAAGCTTCATTCTTCAGATATTCTTTGTTGAATAAATAGCAATGCACATGGGTGAGCCAATCACATGAGGCATCTATGTGCAGCCACCAATGAGCAGCTACTGAGCCTATCTAAATATGCTTTTCAACAAAAAAATATCAAGAGAATGGAGCAAATGAGATAATAGAAATAAATTGGAAAGTTGTTTAAAATTGAATGCTCTTTCTAAAACATTAAAGAAAAAAATTGGGTTTCATGTCCTGTTAAAGTCCTAGTTAAACTATAATACAGTTAGAGCATGCAGTCTTTAACAACTTTCCAATTTTAATTCTATTATCTAATTTACTTTGTTCTCTTAGTATCTATTGTTCAAAAGTAAAGGCTCCTTGGAGCATGCATACATCTTTCAGACTCTATGGCAGTAGTGTTTGCAACAATGTATCAATATTGTACACAGTTGTAAACACTGCTGCTATAGTGAGTGTGTGTGTGCATTTCCATTTATCTCTGATATTCCCATTATAAATAGATGAAGGGTATCTCATTATGGCAAACTCAACTAGTGTATTAGATGACCTGTTCTACTTTTTAATTTAACAATTGGTTTAACTGTAGAAAATACATTTAGCTAGACGAATATGTCCTTAAAATGAATGTAAACTTTGATGAAATAGTGCCGCGGATTTTACAAATGCCTTCTCCTAAAACGCCAGATCGCCGATTCCCCCCCCCCCCCCGCCTGCTTCTTCCTGCTGTACTTACACAGCAATGACGAAACAGGCTTCTTCCAATCACGGCATGGCCTCACCAGATGGACACTCCCGGGGGGAAGCCGTGATCGGAGGCAGCGTTTTTCGTCATTGCTGACTAAGTGCAGAGGAACTGCAGGCGGGGGATCGGCGATCCGGTGTTTCAGGAGAAGAAGGTAAATATTTGTAAAATCCGCTGCAATGTAAACTTTGATGAATGAAAGTGCCCCTGTTTTTAATAGTATTTTTAAAAACCGGGCACTATTTAATCGAAGTTTACATTCACTTTAAAGTATTTGTAAATACTGGCAGATGAGGTCAACTATGCAGCCCTGTAATTCTAGCAAAACAGTTTTGTAGAAACTCATCATGCATTGTTTAATTGTTGTGAATGGGAGAATAAAGCCACTATTAAGCTTTCATATTTCAGATAGAGCAGCCGGTAAAAATAAAAAATATAAAAACTTTTCCAGTTCACTTCCATTGTCAAACTATGCACAGTCTATTTATACTTTCTGAGGCACCAACTCCTACTAAGCTTATGCAATTGTTCATGGCAGTGGTCGACAAATCTGTTCAAAATTTAGGAGCCAGACAGTGGTATTTGTATAAAGATATATGGAGAATTACCCAAAAAGTTAGGAGCCAGGTTAAAATTCTAGGAGCCATTGGCTCCCTGGGTTTGTCGAGCTCCGGTTCACGGTATATAACGGTATGTACATAAGTCCATGATTGGCTGATGGCTATCAAATGATGATACAAGGGGTGCAGCAAAATGAAAGGAAGCTTTGAAATGGAGGAGGGGGGAAATGTTTTCCAAGTGTTATTGCATAGCCTTTTTATTATATATTTATTGATAATGCAATTGTACTGTATGTAATGTTCCTTTAACTTATTTTTCCTATAGGTGGTACAGTGGATCTCTCTGGACAAGGGCTACAGAAACTGAGCCCCAATTTACCTTTTGGGGCAGACAGTCACACACTTGTATTGGATAAGAATCAGATCATTAAACTGGAACATCTGGAAAAATGCAAAAATCTCACACAGGTCTGATAATTCTTTAGGTGTAAAATGACTGAATTTGCTTTTCAGTTGTGCCATGTTTAACAAACTCTTCTGAGCCATTGCTTGCATTACCACTACCCTTTATACCACAACCGGCACATGAAAAGAGTTTATATTATAAATGGTTTGTTTGTGTGTTTTAAATACTCAATCACACATCATCCCTGCTGTCAATGGAGCTACCTGTGGTGATGTCATCACAATGGCCAGTAGCAGCTACTTTGCTCTCTCTAGTAGCCCCATTCTTTAAAGCTCTTTGGACTGGTGAGATTCTATAAGAGGCCTTGTCAGTATTATGGGAATTGTTACCTTGGGGATTTTGTATCTCATTAACAGGAGTTTACTAATATTTTAAGGAGAGACACTCACTTTATTATATAATGCTCTGTTGACTTCTATCCATGCTGGATAGTTTTTGAGAATCAGGACCTAGTTAAGAATGGTAGATCTAGCAAAAATGAGCTGCCTGTTCTCCTCTTAGTTTTCCCCTGCTTGGCACCAGTGACTCCTAGATCTTGCTCCTCCTTGTGTGGCTGATCCATATGAAGGACTTTGGGAATATGATGACCGATGCATGGAGACATAGCTCTTACTGGATGGAATAATTATCTCTATAATCTGTCAAGCTTTGCATCTCTAAATTGTGCATATGCCCATTTAAGTTGTATTGCTTTGAGATAAATAAAATAGGTTTTTTTTTGTTGTGACATATATCTCTATATATAGTTTTATCAAAAAATGTTTGTATCTGTCTTTTATGATAGCGGTACATTTGTGGATAAATTATTTAAGTATTATATATTTTTTTGTGCTTTCAGCTATCTGTAGCCAACAATCGACTTGTGAGGATGATGGGTGTAGCAAAACTGACCAATCTTCGTGTACTAAACCTGCCTCATAACAGCATTGGATATGTGGAAGGACTTAAGGATCTGGCGCATTTGGAATGGATTAATCTTGCTGGAAACAACTTAAAGGTAATTGTTAAATAACCGTGGGCGTGGCCAAATGTCTTTGTGTGAATTAGATATAATTGCTGAAACAGTTGTCAAGGCAAAGTTATTAAAATTATTGCCCAAACAATTGTCTGTGGTTACAGAAGTTTAAGTATTATCTAAGTTTAAAGGGACAGTCAACACCAGAATTTTTGTTGTTTTAAAAGATAGATAATCCCTTTATTACCCATTCCCCAGTTTTGCATAACCAACACAGTTATAATTATACACATTTTACCTCTGTAATTACCTTGTATCTAAGCCTCTGGAGACTGCCCCCGTATTTCAGTTCTTTTGACAGACTTGCATTTTAGCCAATCAGAGCTGTCTCCATGGTAAATTCATGTGCATGAGCTCAATGTTATCTATATGAAACACATGAACTAACACCCTCTATTGGTGAAAAACTATCAAAATGCATATAGATTAGAGGTGGCCTTCAAGGTCTAAGAAATTAGCATATGAACCTCCTATGTTTAGCTTTCAACGAAGAATACCAAGAGAACAAAGCAAAATTGGTGATAAAAGTAAATTGTAAAGTTGTTTAAAATTACATGCCCTATTTGAATCATTAGAGGTTTTTTTTTGGACTTGACTGTCCCTTTAAATAAACATAAAGTAGCAGTAATAAAATATTCTTATGTTCTAGAATATTTTAATGTTGCACTACTGCCTGAAACAGAACTGTGTTTAACTCCTGCAAAGAGGTAAAAAAATATAGTTCAAGCTCATTCCACATCTGCACTGCACTGTTGATCGTGTGCTGAACATGGTCAGTGTTTGGAAGCTATGCACATTTGCCACCCTTGGCTCAGTGAACATGTTCAGCTCCAGACCTAAAGTGCATTGCATGTCCAGAGCAGACTTTAACCATGTGTTTAACCTCTTTGTGGGGGTTAAACACACAGTTCTATTCTAGCACAATAGAACATTTTACTTTTTTTTATGTACCTTTTAACCCCTTAGTGACCAGAACTCTTTTCCATTTGTTGACTGTTTGGGACCAGGGCTATTTTTACATTTCTGGGGTGTTTGTGTTTAGCTGTAATTTTCCTCTTGCTCATTTACTGTACCCACACACATTATATACGTTGTTTTTTTTCTCGACCATTAAATGGACTTTCTAAAGATACCATTATTTTCATCATATAATTAACTATAAAAAAAAAAAAAAATATATGATAAAAAAAATTAAAAAAAACACACTTTTTTTTAACTTTGACCCCCCAAATTTGTTACACATCTACAACCACCAAAAAACACCCATGCTAAATAGTTTCAAAATTTTGTCCTGAGTTTAGAAATACCCAATGTTTACATGTTCTTTGCTTTTTTGTTGTTGCAAGTTATAGGGCAATAAGTACAAGTAGCACTTTGCTATTTCCAAACCATTTTTTTCCCCCCTCAAAATTAGCGATATTTACATAGGAACACTGATATCTGTCAGGAATCCATGAATAACCCTTCACATGTGTATATATATTATTTTAGTAGACAACCCAAAGTATTGATCTAGGCCCATTTTGGTATATTTTATGCCACCATTTCACCGCCAAATGTGATCAAATAAAAAAAAATCGTTCACTTTTTCAAAATTTTCAACGCTTTTGTTGTAAATGCTTCTCTGGGATCCCCTTTGTTCAGAAATAGCAGACCTTTATGGCTTTGGCATTGCTTTTTGGTAATTAGAAGGCCGCTAAATGCCGCTGCGCACCAAACGTGTATTATGTCCAGCAGTGAAGGGGTCAATTAGGGAGCGTGTAGGGTTAATTTTAGCTTTAGTGTAGTAGACAACCCAAAGTATTGATCCAGGCCCATTTTGGTATATTTCATGCCTCCCTTTCACCGCCAAATGCGATCAAATAAAAAAAAAAAAAAGTTCACCTTTTCACTAACTAGTAGGGTTAATTTTAGCTTTAGGGTAGAGTTCAGCCTCCCACCTGACACAACCCACCCTCTGATCCCTCCCTGACCTCCCTTAAACAGCTCTCTTCCCTCCCCCACCTCACAATTGTCACCACCATCTTAAGTACTGGCAGAAAGTCTGCCAGTACTAAAATAAGATATATATATATATATATATATATATATATATATATATATATATATATATATATATATATATATATATATATATATATATATATATATTCATTCTGCAGTGTTGAATTCCCCCCCTTAGCCCCCAACCTCCCTGATTACTCTCTACCTAGTTGCCACCATATTGGGTACTATAAAGAAGCAAAGGAGGATTTCCAATAATGCAAAATTCTTTATTCAATTCGAGTAACCAGGACAGGATCAAAAAAAGATAACGTTTCGGGGTCAATGCCCCTTAATCATATGATAAAATTAGATACACAATACACCTGTTTAAATAGGCATCTACCTGGGATTAACCCTTAGTTAAAGGGACACTGAACCCAAATTTTTTCTTTTGTAATTCAGAACGAGCATGCAATTTTAAGCAACTTTCTAATTTACTCCTATTATCAATTTGTCTTCGTTCTCTTGCTATCATTATTTTAAAAAGAAGGCATCTAAGCTTTTTTTTGGTTTCAGTACTCTGGACAGCACTTTTTTATTGGTGGATGAATTTATCCACCAATCAGCAAGGACAACCCAGGTTGTTCACCAAAAATGGGCCGGCATCTAAACTTACATTCTTGAATTTCAAATAAAGATACTAAGAGAATGAAGAAAATTTGATAATAGGAGTAAATTAGAAAGTTGCTTAAAATTTCATGCTCAATCTGAATCACAAAAGAAAATTTTTGGGTACAGTGTGCCTTTAATTATTACCAATGCATCTCATTAAATAATGGTAGTGCCACCTGGTGGAAAAAGGTGAATATACATATAAACAGCTATGAAGCCTCACAAGAATACTAAATTGATATATACAAATCTAACCAACCTCATGTTTAAAAAAAAAAAAAAAAAAAAAAAAAAAAAAAGACAGCAAAACATCTTAAATCTAAGAAGGAGTTAATTTTAAAATCGGAAGACAAGGGCGATGCAACTGTTGTACTTGATAGGCACGATTTATAAGAAGGAGGTTTATCAACAATTGCAAAGAAATTCAAGCCACAATTAAGTTTGCATTAGCTAATGCAATTATTAATGCTAAAACTGCTACATTTTTTTTTACAAGTCAAGGACCCTATAACACCGGTATAGTCTTTGGTTGCTCCGCCGGGGGGGCCCTATTGTGGCAGGGACCAATTCAGTTTTTTCCAATATTGCAATATATATAAATTTAAAATAAATTGCCTTTTTTAAATGAATAAATAAAATCCTCAATCTTATGTAGTGTAGCTGCCCTCCCTCAATACCCTACCCCCTACCCAGATCCCTTGCCCAACATCGGAGTCCCTCCTCCCACTCCCTCCTTATGCATTTAAATGCATCTACTGGAAATGCGGCGCACCCCCTGCCCCCCTGTGCGCACTCAGAGCCGACTTAAACAGGAAATAAACCACTGATAGGCCGCCGACCCACTATCAGCACCATTAATGGCCGATGCAGAGAGGGCCACAGAGTGTCCCTCTCTGCATCGGTGGATAAAAAAGGGTATTGCAATGATGCTTTAATATTGAGGCATCACTGCAATACACTGGAAGCGATCACGATTGCTTCCAGCGCTTCAAACCCCAGAGGACGTGTCTGGCACGTCCTTGGTCATTAACTGACATCCAAATGGGGACATGCCTGACACGTCCTTGGTCGTTACGTGGTTAAATTACATGAATGAAAACATTAAATGTTCATGGTTCAAACAGAGCATACAATTTTAAGAGCCTTTTCAATTTACTATTAAGACTTTCCTTTGTTGGAAAGCATATGTAGGCTCAGTAACAACATTAAACTACATGGAGCCAACTGCTGAAGCTACACACATTCATTTTTAAACATATTTTTCAGGTCATTGATCAAATAAACAGCTGCATTTGTCTTCAACATCTGGATTTATCAGACAATAATATCTCCTTAATTGGTGATCTTTCAAAGCTGATATCTTTAAAGGTAAGTGGTCAAACTGTAAGTATTTAAAGGGTCAATTAAAGCAATTTTTTTCTTTATTTCATCTGAAATAAAACGTTTCAAGACTCAATTGTTGTGCAAAATATATATATTCTGTTTGTTTCAAGTGTCTCTGTCCACTAGTTTGGTTGTGTTCTTTTTTTTTTTTTTTTTAATTTTTCTATCCCATGGACCGTTTGTGAACTTCCTGTCGATTTAAAAAAAAAAAAGCAGCTTTAATTTAAAGGGACATTAAATGTGAAAAAGTTTATTAACCCCTTAAAGGGACACTGTACCCAAAATTTTTCTTTCGTGATTCAGATTGAGCATGAAATTTTAAGCAACTTTCTAATTTACTCCTATTATCAAATTTTCTTCATTCTCTTGGTATCTTTATTTGAAATGCAAGAATGTAAGTTTAGATGCCGGCCAATTTTTGGTGAACAACCTGGGTTGTCCTTGCTGATTGGTGGATAAATTCATCCACCAATAAAAAAGTGCTGTCCAGAGTACTGAAACCAAAAAACAGAGTACTGAAACCAAAAAAAAGCTTAGATGCCTTCTTTTTCAAATAATGATAGCAAGAGAATGAAGAAAATTTGATAATAGGAGTAAATTAGAAAGTTGCTTAAAATTTCATGCTCAATCTGAATCACAAAAGAAATTTTTTGGGTACAGTGTCCCTTTAACTACCGGGACTATTTAAACAGAAATAGCGCCATATTTTTTTAGATATATATTTTTTAAGCAGACAAGCCAAGGTATTGATCTAGGCCTATTTTTGGTATATTTCATGCCACCATTTCACTAAAGTAAATTTCAACCACCCCCCATAAACTTTGAAACTTTGGGTTTCTCACTGAAATTATTTGCATACAGCTTCTGCAATCATGGCACAAAGGGTTGTAAAAGCTTCTCTGGGATCCCCTTTGTTCAAAAATAGCAGACATACATGGCTTTGCTATTGCTTTATGGTAATTAGAAGGCTACTAATTGCTGCTGCGCACCACTTTTCTAATATTCCTGGCAGTGAAGGGTTTAATTAGGTAGATTGTAAGGTTAATTTTAGCTTTAGTGTAGAGATTACCCTCCCACCTGACACATCCCTACCTGATCCCTCACAAACAACTCTCTTCCCTCCCTCTGCCAATATTTTTTTTTTTTCTTCTACAGGGTAGGATACCCTCCAACCTCCCTGATCCCTCTCCCCTCTAACTAGTGCCGCCATCTTAGGTACTGGCAGCTTTCTGCCAGTACCTATAAAAGCCCTTTTTTATGTTATATTTTTTTCTTTTCTGTAGTGTAGTGGTCCCACCACCTCCACCCACTCCCGCAATTGCAAGTTAGGGACCCCCCACACCCCTTTTTCTGTAGTGTAGCGGCACCATTCCTCCATATCCCTTTATTTTCTGTAGCGTAGGGCCCTCCCGCGGTAACCAGCAACAATTGTTACAGATGGTGACACACAGTGTCACCGTCTGTAACAATCAGGCATCTGCCCTTATATGGAACCAGAGCACCGATCGCAGCAGATGCCTGGAGCTCAGGAACTCGAGCTCTCGGCTGTAACTTAAAGGGACAGTCTAGTCCAAAATAAACTTTCATGATTCAGATAGAGAATGTCATTTTAAACAATTTACTTTTATCCCCAATTTTGCTTTGTTCTCTTGGTATTCTTAGTTGAAAACTAAACCTAGGAGGTTCATATGCAAATTTTTAAGCCCTTGAAGGCTGCCTCTTCTCTCAGGGCATTTTGACAGTTTTTCACCACTAGAGGATGTTAGTTCATGTGTGACATATAGATAACACTGTGCTCACGCACTTGGAGATCCAGTGGGCCAACTCTGATTGGCTAAAATAGTTGTCTGGAGACTGCCCCCTTATTTCAGTTCTTTTGACAGAGGCTTAGATACAAGATAATCACAGAGGTAAAAAGTGTATTTATATAAATGTGTTGGTTATGCAAAACTAAGGAATGGGTAATAAAGGGATTATCTATCTTTTTAAACAATAACAATTCTGGTGTAGACTGTCCCTTTAACAGCTGAGACTGCTGGAGCTTCCTGAAGCTGAGACGTATATATACTCTATGATAGATATATATATATATATATATATATATATATATATATATATATTCTCTGAAGCCATTTAGGTTTGTAAAGCCTGCCATGTGCACTTCCAATTTTTAGAATTAGAAAATCTGCAATTTTATAGACTTAAATGACTGGAAAAGAGGACAAAATAAATAAAGTAAGTAGACTGCAGAGTTGCATTTCTATGTATAATTAAGCATTTTATATTACAATTTTAAAATGTTTATTGTCCCTTTATGCATGGTGAAATTTACCTGTTTCCAGAAGAGTCTAAAAAATAATTGCTTAGCTGAGAGCACAAACTCTTTCCCTTTCTGGCTATGGCAAAGGAGACCAGGAACTCTAAAAAGTAGCGCTATTGAAATGGACATTGCATAACTATAAACATTTCTCAAGGGAGGATAGCCAAACTGAGTCTGTTTACTCATGAGCACGAGAGGTAATATAATTATATTATAGAAATATATTCATGTCGTGTATATATAATTTTTATTCAATAGTGTTATTAGTGTAACTATACTTTGTAAAGTATTTTTGATGTGTTTTGTGCAACTTTTTTGTTTTGCAAAACGGTAAACTAGAGCTCTGAAGTCAGTTTTCATTCTAGCGTAAATCACGATTGTGCTCAATCGTCTGACTTGTAATACCAGCGGTAAGCCAGACGAGCGCAAACCCCACGAAAATAAACCTTTTCGCCTGCATGCAAACGTTTGCACCCCACTCGTATTCTGGCCATTTATTTTTAATATGCCTTTAAATGGACAGTAAACACCTTGATATTTTTATATATTTTGTTTTTAGTTTGCTTAGTAAAATACCAGCGGTAATCCAGACAAGCGCAAACCCCATGAAAATAAACCTTTTCGCTCGCATGCAAACGTTTGCACCCCACTCGTATTCTGGCCCTTTATTTTTAATATGCCTTTAAATAGACAGTAAACACCTTGATATTTTTATATATTTTGTTTTTAGTTTGCTTAGTAAAACAACTTTGAAATATATTTTCATTATTTATTTATTTTTGTCCCCTTTTCATGTAATTTTTGCTCTTAAAATTGTGGATTTCTTTCCTAAGCTATGGAGAGTCCATGACTTCATTCCATTTTTTTTTTAATTGGGTTTTCAGAAAACAATTATAGATCCATACAACACAAAAAAACAAACAGGTACGTCACATTTACCTTAAAAGATTACCATGCATAATACAGAAGGAAAAAAAACAAATGAACAATTCTACTTGGTTTTCATCACCTTTTGCCGTATCATACACAAATAACAAAAGTACTATGATAAAAAATATCCAATGGGTCACATAAAAAATGTTGCAAAGCCTGCCCCCTCCTCGCGGAATTATCCATATCCAATAAGATGGAACTGTCTGCCTGCCTTCTCTATTCTGGCCTCCAATCACGCTCTAACTGGCCAGCTGGAGGAGGCAAAGAGCACCATAGGAAAGCTGTTAAGTGTCACTCCCCTACCCATAATCCCCAGTCATTTTCTTTGCCTCTGTCAATGGAGGAGGTGAAGTTTGGTTTGAATTCCTTTTTCGGGTACTTTTTCCTGTAAGCAAGGATTTGGGTTTAGCTGAGTCCACGTCAATCAGTAGAGTAGTTGGTGGCTTTTAAGCAGTTAGGAAGTTGTGAGGTAGTCCTTGCTTTGTTTCCTAACACATTGCTGCCCATGGTACAGAAAGCCAGAGATGGTTACTCTGTTCTTTCTTTTTCTACAGGTCTCTGTAAAGAGTAAGTGTCCTTTCACGCCTTGTGAGCTGTCTTCCTGCCAGACAGCTAGACTGCAGGTAAGTGCTTTTGTCTTCTAGGTCTTGGAGACTTGCACTTCAGAAGAATATGTCATATGCAGTAGATTTATACAGGATTTTCTTTGGCAGTGGGCAGGCACATTATGTATGTTGATACTAGGGGCTCATCTCTTTATTGGGAAGTTTTTCCTCTTTGGGCTAATTTTGTTGAAATACTTTATTAGTAAGTGTGTGGCTTATGTTTTATACAGGGATTTATGTATAAACTTAAAATTTGTCAGTTGGTTTTCTTTGCTTGCTTGCTTAGCTAGAACAGGCTAACTGACAAACTGCTTGAGTTTGAAACTAGCTGCAGTTACTTGCATCTTATGTTGTAGGCAGAGTACTTGCTGCATAGTTTCCTCTCTCTGCCGGTCATGTGACTTCTCTCTGCTGTCGGATATTCACGGGGCGGCCAAATTGTGGTATTAAAAATTCTTAAAGTGACAGTGTATTTAAAAAAAAAAAAAAAAAAAAATTCTACAATTTTATTTAGTATTATGGACATGGACCAAGAATCTGTGTTTTTTGATAAATGCTTGTTCTCCATAGAGACACAAATTGTTTTGCCTATGCATTTCAGTGCTGCATGCTTAGCTAGAACACTTCAATTTAAAGATAAATCGTTGCCCTCTAAGCCCAATGTCTCTCAGGATGATGCTGTTCAGGCAATGCCACAGCTTTCTCCTCAAACGTCCCAAGCCTCTATGGAGTCATATACAGCAGTGATTTTCAACCTTTTTTTTTTGCCACGGCACATTTTGTTACATTAAAAAATCCTGAGGCACACCACCGTCCCAAAAAATCACACATTGTAGCCTAATACAGTGTGTGTGTGTGTGTATATATATATATATATATATATATATATATATATATATATATATATATATATATATATATATATATACTTTAGTCAATTCAATTAAGCTTTATTAGCATGACAGTCACTACAACTGTGTTGCCAAAGCTAGAGGCACAACAATAATATCAATCAAAAGTTCCACGTATTGAGGCTGTTAGGGGGTACCAGTGATGAAAATACATTCTTATGTGATATGCAGTAGTTCCATGCAAGTAAAAGTTCCGCTTGTTAGGGCAGTAAGCAGTGCACAAGTATTGAGCCCAAAAGCATAAACTACTGGAGCCCAAGTGATCCTACTGTGAAAGACCCTAAGCCTTGGGGCACCAGTATAAGAGTTTAACAATCAGTGTAGGATAAGCATAAATATGGGGACCACAAAAGAGCATCAGGGCTTGGAAATCCGGCAATGATGAGAGTAAAGTGAAAAATCACAAAAGTTAAGCCAGGAGGGCAATGCATATGATGGTAAACGGGTTAAAGCAGATGTCTTCTTCTCTAAGAATCATTCTTGATAAAGCTCTGAAAGGAGTGAAACGCGTAGAAACACTAGTACCACATACTATACCCTAAGAATTAACCACCACCATACAGAGGAAAATTATCAACCCGGGTTGTTATTTTACTTTATATCCCCTGGCGGATAGACAAATAGAGGTTGCGTGCACAGCACTAAGAGCAATCTCCAACCATAACCTGACTACTACGAACCGGACCGGACAGCAGAGGAATAACAGACAGGGACCCACGGAGGTTCTGGTTGGCTGGGTAGAGGCGAGCCCCCGAGCCGGAAACTGTGACGTCAGACGCCGAGTTCTCGAGGAACACATATGAAGTTTGCCTGACAGAGACCGGCTACTGGTAAAGTTGTTGCCAAGTATTTGAGATAAGGTATAGACGTTTCTAATCCGCAAAATCACAGATAAAGTAAAGACTTTTTAACCTTCAAATATAACATAGACCAGCTATCAAGAGAACTGTATATCTGACATTTGATACTAAATATAGACACTGTATCATGCAAACGGCAATGTCCTAAGTAATGAACACTAACCTAAACATAGTATCCACCGCTTATTTGAATTCTGGTCTCTAATCTAATATATTTGATATTTTTATGTTGGATTGTTGTTTTATTATGCGAATGTATTGGCAATTTTAGGGAGACGTCCCTTTTTAAATGTTTATGTTCTTGTCATTTTTTAAGGTATATTAAATATACATATATTCTATCTAAGTCCCTGGTTATTATACAATTATCTGTCAGCTTTTAAGTGGTATTTTTAGCTGTTTCAGCGCCCTTACTTCCTCTCTTGCACTTGTCTAACTTTTCACTATAACAGTTTGAAGGATCTGTTATTAAGTTAAGGTGTTTAATACTCTACACTAAGCGCACTACCATCACCCACTACCTCACACAACTTTTGTAATGCAGCTGAGGCGAGTGACAACTCCAATACTTCTGTCGTTACAAATTAAAAAACCTATTATTACAAAATAGTCTAGTAAACTTAATAAATACTATGATGTTCCTTCCTCTGTGGAAGTGTTTCCTGTTCCAGACTGTGTGACGAAGATTATTTCACAGGAATGGGAGAAGCCAGGGATACCTTCCCGCCCGTCTCCCGTCTTTAAAAAGATGTTTCCTGTTGCTGACTCCATTAAAGATTCATCGTGCACGGTGCCTAAAGTAGTAAGGGCTATTTCTACTCTGGCTAAGAGAACTACGATCCCTATAGAGGATAGCTACTCCTTTAAGAATCCGATGTACAAGAAGCTGGAGGCTTTTGTGAAAAAGATTTATGTTCATCAAGGTCTTCAATGGCAACCTGCAGTTTGTATTGTCACAGTAGCAAGTGCGGCATCTTATTGGTGCAACACCTTGTCTGAATCAATTTTAGTAGAGACTCAGTTGAAGGAGACCCAAGATAGGATTAAGGCTCTCAAACTAGCCAATTCCTTTATTTCTGATTCTAACATGAAAGTTAGACTGGGAGCCAAGATGTCTGGCTTCACTGTCTTAGCCCGCAGTGCTTTGTGGCTAAAATCTTGGTCTGCTGATGTTACCTCCATGTCCAAGCTTCTCGCGCTTCCTTACAAGAGTAAGAATTTGTTTGGACCTGGTCTGTCAGAAATCATTTCTGATATTACGGTTGGAACAGGGTCTTTTCTACCACAAGACAAAAAGAACAGACCTAAAGGACGTCAAAGTAATTTTCGTTCCTTTCGTAACTTCAAAGGTCAAAAGCCTTCCTCTCCCTCTTCCAAGCAGGAACAGTCCAAGTCTTCTTGGAAGCCCAATCAATCTTAGAATAAGGGGAAGCAATCAGCTGAGTCTAAGTCAGCATGACGGGTCCGCCCCAGATCCGGGATCTGATCAAGTGGGGGGCAGACTTTCCCTGTTTTGTCAAGCGTGGATACAAGATGTCCCAGATCCTTGGGCTGTGGACATAGTATCTCAGGGTTACAAAATAGAATTCAAAACTTTCCCTCCCAGGGGCAGATTCCGCCTCTCGCGATTATCTACAGACCAGGTAAAGAGAGGCATCTTCCCATCCACAGGGATCATCACAAGTTCCTGAGATTTGCCGTTCTAGACAAACTCTTTCAGTTTGTGACTCTTCCGTTTGGCCTTGCCACAGCTCCCAGAATTTTATCAAAGGTTCTGGGGGCTCTCTTGGCAATGATCAGGTCTCGGGGAATTGCAGTGGCGCCCTACCTGGACGACATATTGATTCAGGCGCCATCTTTTCAACAAGCAAACTCTCATACAGAGATCTTGTTGTCTTTTCTACATTCCCACGAATGGAAAGTGAATCTAGAGAAGAGTTTCCTTGTTCCTGCTACAAGGGTGTTTTTTTTTTTTTTGTTTTTGTTTTTTTAGGAACCACAATAGATTCCCTATCTATGAAATTTTTTCTGCCATCAGTAGCTCAATGTATGGAGGTAATTGGTCTGATGGTTGCTTCTATGGACATCATTCCCTTTGCTCGATTCAATTTGAGAGCTCTGCCGTTATGCATGCTCAGACAATGGAACGGAGACCATTTGGATCTGTCTCAAAGGATAGATCTAGACCAGTCTACAAGAGACTCTTCCTTGGTGGCTTGCTCAGGACCATCTGTCTCAGAACACATGCTTTCGGAGACCTTCCTGGGTGATTGTGACCACGGACGCCAGCCTACTAGGCTGGAGAGCAGTCTGGGACTCGTTAAAGATGTAGGGACTATGGACTCGGGAGGATTCTGCTCTCCCAATAAACATCTTGGAGTTGAGTGTGATTTACAATGCTCTGATGGCTTGAACTCAATTGTCTTTAGCCCGGTTTATCAGTTTTCAGTCAAATTTTCAGTTCCTTAGCCATGAAGGAGGTGGCACGGATTATTCAGTGGGCGTAAGCTGGAGTGGACAACTGGGAAGCGGATTTCCTGAGCAGACATACATTTCATCCCGGGGACTCGGCTCTCCATCCAGAGTTGTTCTCCAGGTTAACCCTCAAATGGGGGGTGCCGGAGTTGGATCTGATGGCACCTCGGCAGAACGCCAAGGTACGGTTCAAGGTCAAGAGATCCTCAGGCCACTCTGATAGATGCTCTGGCGGTTCCTTGGGATTTCGGTCTAGCATACCTGTTTCCTCAGTTTGCTCTCCTTCCACAAGTTATTGCCCATATCAAACAAGAGAGAGCATCAGTAATTTTAATCGCTCCTGCATGGCCTCGCAGGATCTGGGATGCAGACCTAATGAAGATATCATCTCGGCTGCCTTGGAGGTTGCCTCTGAGGAAGGACCTTCTAACTCGGGGTCTATTCCTCCATCCAAATCTCGTTTCTCTGAAGCTGCCTGCTTGGAGATTGAACGCTTAGTTCTGTCTAAGCGTGGATTTTCTGAGTCGGTCATTGAGACCATTATCTAGACTCTCAAGCCTGTTACTCGAAAAATTTACCATAAGGTATGGCGTAAATACCTTTTTATTGGTATGAATCTGAGGGCTACTCTTTGAGTAGGGTCAAGATTCCTAGAATTTTTACTTTTCTCCAGGAAGGTCTGGAGAAAGGGTTGTCAGTCAGATTTCTGCATTATCTATTTTGTTACATAAGCGTCTGGCGGATGTGCCAGATGTTCAATCTTTTTGTCAGGCCCTGGTGAGAATCAGGCATGTTTTTTAAACTGTTGCTCCTCATTGGAGCCTGAATCTTGTTCTTAAAGTTTGGCAGCAGGCTCCGTTTTAGCCAATGCATTCCATAGATATTAAGTTGCTTTCTTGAAAGGTTTTGTTTCTTATTGCTATCTCTTTTGCTCTGAGAGTTTTGCTCGGAGAGTTTTGGAACTCTCGGCTTTGCAGTATGATTCGCCTTATGTTATCTTTCATGCGGATAAGGTGGTTCTTCATACTAAATTGGGGTTTCTTCCTAAAGTGGTTTCGGATAGAAATATTAATCAGGAAATTTTTGTTCCTTCTCTTTGTCCCAATCCTTCTTCTCTTAAAGAATGTCTGTTGCACAATTTGGATGTTGTGCGTGCTCCACAATTCTACGTACAGACGACTAAGGATTTGTCTTCTGCCCTGTTTGTTTCTCAGGAAAGTGTAAGGGTCAGAAGGCTACTTCTACTTCTCTTTCCCTCTGTTTGAGAAGTATGATTAGTTTTGCTTATGAGACTGCTGGACAGCAGCCTCCTGAGAGAATTACAGCTCATTCCACTAGGGCTATCTCCTCTTCTTGGGCTTCTGTGGAAAATGAAGCTTTTGTGGAACAGATTTGCAAGGCTGCAACTTGGTCCTCTCTGCATTCTTTTTCCAAATTTGATACTTTTGCCTCTGCTCAGGCCACTTTTGGGAGAAAGGTTCTTCAAGTTTAGGTCTGCCTCTCTTGTTCTTCCTTTCTGTTCAATCTGTGTCCTCTAGCTTGGGTATTGTATCCCACTAGTAATTGAATGACGTTGTGGACTCTCCATATCTTAGTAGAAAACAAAATGTATGCTTACCTGATAAAAAATTTTTTTTCCTTTCCGGATATGGAGAGTCCATGACCCCACCCTTTTATTAAGACAGTTATTTTTTTACTAAACCTCAGGCACCTCTACACCTTTTTGTTATTCCTTTTCCATTTCCCTTCGGTCGAATGACTGGGGATTATGGGTAGGGGAGTGACACTTAACAGCTTTTGCTGTTGTGTTCTTTGCCTCCTCCTGCTGGCCAGGAGTGATAGTCCCACTAGTAATTGAATGATGTTGTGGGCTCTCCATATCTGGAAAGAAATGTATCAGGTAAGCATACATTTTGTTTTTCTAATTCTCAGAGCTGGAATTGCACATGGTTTCGTCTTGGCTGATATGTTATACTATAACAAGATAACAGAAATGTCTTGTAACCACAAGGTGTCTACTTTAGTTTCCAGACAGTTTTCTTGCTATTTGTGTTAAATTTAGGATATTTTCATACTCGTTGAAAATTACCCAAATGTACTAATTACTTAATCTGTTGTAGACTCTTCTTTTGCATGGCAACAACATCTCCTCTCTACGCACAGCTTCCACTTGTCTTCCTCCGTATCTCAATATACTTTCATTGGCAGAAAATGAAATCAGAGATTTAAATGAAGTAAGTGTATTCAAATTGTTTTACATGTATAAAAATGTAATAGCGCTTTTTTTACCTTGTTATATACCAAGGTTGTTTAACTTAATGCCTGAGAACCGAATTAGGCCCTCCAATGCTTTTTATTTTCTCCCCCTTGCTGAATATGTATGTTTTGTTTGTAAATAATGACAAGTATTTTACTAAAAGTTGTCACTTATTTGAGTAAATAAAAAAACTTTGTTAAATGCTCAGATATACCATTACTTTAAACAAACACTAGGATTTACCATCGCTAAAAATCAAGTGGAGTTTAAGTGATGCGTTATGTAAAAAAGGGTGATAAACTCACCCTTTCTGTGCCGTTTCACAGCACCAAACTCAGCGGCTCCGGCCGCCCGCGGCACATCGCTCTTCTACCAATGAGATGCCGCTTGCACCTCTAAACCAATAGCCGTGCGTGCATACAGAACACTGTCAGCTGACATGCACGGCTATTGGTTCAGAGTTTCAAACGTCACCTCATTGAAGGAGAGTGATGTGCTGTGGGTGGCCGGAGCCGCTGAGTTTAGTGCTGGGCAACGGCACAGAAAGGGCGAGTTTAGCACTTTTTTTTCTTTAACATATCTCATCACTTAAACTCCACTTGCTTTTTAGTGATGGTAAATCCTAGCGTTTTGTTATATGCTTGGATTTACCATCACTTTCACAGGCTTCCTTATACAGCGATCTACAAAATATTAACAAATGTTAACATTTTGGCTATAGCAATTTTTTTTTTATTATTTGTATTAAAGAAGTATGTAGTCCTTTGTTATGCTAGGACGTTTCTATAGTGTATGTGTAAAACTTGTTTGACTAGAAATGATTCACCTTTGTTTGAGCTATGCTTTGTCATGTTTAACTTCCTGTCTTGCTTGGAGCTATTGGAAACAAAAGTTGCTGAAGCCTTCTAAAACAATGGAATTTTCAGTTTTACTTTAAAGGGACAGTACACTGTAAAATTGTTTTTCCATAAATGTATTTTAAATGACTTGTTATACCAACTGCAGGGTATAAAATATTTGAGAAATTGCAATTTCGGGTTTATTTGTGTATCTGAAGTAGCTGGTTTTGTACTTTTAAACCACAGCCTATTACAATGGGTTGAGCTTCAGGTAATATCAGATCTCATTATGTTATCACTTTTATGTACACAGACTTGCTTCCTTATCTTATATTTGTCTGGAACACCAAAGCTCAATACATAGAGAGAACAATGGAATATTATCATTTTATTACTTAACTATCATGCCCCCACTGAGGGTGTAATCTCTTCTGCTGGCTGTGTTTACTTAGGCTTGTCAATAGTGTATACGCCAGTATATAAACTTTCAGTATAGGTTGGGAAACCACAAGCTAAATCAGCTATTTCTAATGCTGAAATATGAGTAAAGGATCTACTTGCAACCAATTTAATACACTCTAGCAGGTAAAAAGGATAATTGGGAATAATTTAAAGGGGAGAAAGTTTTTGGGTGAACTGTCCCTTTAAGGTTACTACTAGTCCACTCAATATTAAAGTAATAACAAAATGCTTTTATTTGTTAAATGATTTTTTATTATTCTGTTTAAAGTTTTCAAAGGGGTTAAACCCATAATAAAAACTGCATCTCAAAAGTGCGCTAGATCTCTACAGATTCTTACTAGTTCGGAACTAACGAACTTGATAGTTTTTTTTATTTTTTATTATTCATTCCTTTTTCTTTTCTTAAAGGTGTCATTCCTTGCTGGCCTTGCTGATTTAGAACAGTTGTCAATAATGAATAATCCATGTGTAATGGCCACTCCTTCAATTCCTGGTTTTGACTACAGACCTTACATTGTTAGTTGGTGCTTGAACCTCAAAGTATTAGATGGGTACATGGTATCTCAGAAAGAAAGGTAGGTGTGTGTGTGTGTGTGTGTTTGTACTGGTTAATGTAGCTCAGGTAATATATACTAGAATCGCATTTTTCTAAGTAACAAGCAGCGGGATGGTGTAGAATCAGCTAAACTCGCCAATAGACTCTCAGTATAAAGTAGCAACAACATCATTTAGTCTCTATATTGCTAAGATAAATTATTGATGTCAAATTAAATACCAGCCACCTTTTAATGTCTCTGTCAAATATAGTAGAAGTTTTGCATCATTGATATTCTTTTACCATGGCGTAGTGAAGGGCTTATTATTTTATATACAGTTAACTTTATAAATCTAAAGTTCCCTTTTTTTTATTTTTAGCTTGAAAGCTGAGTGGCTTTATAGCCAGGGCAAAGGAAGATCATATAGACCTGGTCAGCATGTCCCACTTGTGCAGTATCTGGCATCTGTGTGCCCTATTACCTCCTCACCAGGCCTTCAAACCGAAGAAGACGCAAAGCTTGAAAAAATATTAAGTAAACAGAGGTACATAGCTAATATTAGACATATTGCATGAAAAAATGACCTATTAGAAAATGTAAGTATGAGGTATGTGTGTGTATAAATGAGTACATTGCAGACCTCATTTTCAAACCCTTCTCTAATTGCCTGCTTTTATCATCACTTATATCAGGGTCAGCAACCTTGGCACCCCAGATGTTTCGGAACTACACTTCCCATGATACTCAGCAAGCCTAAAGTGTGTCTGAGCATTATGGGAAATGTAGTTCCACAACTTCTGGGGTGCTAAGGTTGCTGACCCCTGACTTATGTCCTCCCATCTCATGAAATCATGTTCCATCTAACTGTTTCTAAGTCATCAGTTTTTGAAATACTGTGAGATTATTAAATGTGTAGCACTTTCATTCTGTGCCGTTTTGTTACTAGTTTTAGAATTTGCCTAGAGTTTATTGGATTTTGATGTTTAAGTGACTTTCCCTAGATTACACCAGAGGCAGTTACTTCATCAGGTTCGTGGTAATGGACATTTGTCTTCATCAACACCAAATAAGAGGTCAGCAGCTTCTGCTGAAAATCAAAGTCCAACACAAACCTTCCAAAAATGGCCTGAAAATGGTGAGCACTGACTGTGTCAAACAAATAGTTTTCTCTATAAAACTAAGATAAATAGAGAATTGCATACTTTCTGCTCTGAAAATAACGGTTTTATATCAACATAAAATTATCTGAACGGTGCACCAGAAAATCTAATTTCATGTATATTGTGCAGAAGCAGATATTTGTAAGAACTTCACAAGCATAATACAGCTGAAAGCTTTTTACTTTGCATACCTTGCATTGCTAAGATATTGTTACATACCACAGGGTTCTTATCTGCCAGTCCAATCTGGTCACTGCCTTGTGCATATCAGTTTAATGAATTAATATATTGTGAATTGTAGGGAAGAGATTACAGGGGATGTTGCAAGAAGTTGAGGACTTGGTCATGCACATCAACATTATCATCAACTAATCACAATTTAAAATGTTATTTTAGTAACTGAATAATGTAAATATGATAATTCACAACAATCTCTTACAGCTTTAAAGGGACATGAAACCCAAATGTTTTCTTTCATGAGTCAGGTAGAACGTGTTATTTTAAACAACTTTTCAATTTACTTCTATTTTCTCATTTGTTTTGTTTATCTGGTATCCTTTGTTTAAAAGGATACCTAGGTAGGCTTAGGGGCTGCTGATTGGTGGCTGAAAATATATGCCTCATGTTATTGGCTCATCCAATGTGTTCAGCTAGCTCCCAATAGTGCATTTCTAGCTGCATCAAAAAAGGATAACAAGACAATGAGTAAAAATTAGATAATAGAAGTAAATTGGAAATATTTTTTAAAATTGTATTCTCTATCTGAATCATGAAAGAAAATGTTTGGGTTTTATGTCCCTTTAAGCTCTTTCTTAATCCCTTTATCTATCTATTTTAGGGCCTGTTATAAAGGTAGACACATGGATTGGGGCCAGCAGTCCTGAAGATCACTCCTATGCAAAGAGAAACATTTGCCCAAGTTCTGCGCAGCCTGGAAATCCACATTACAACAGTCTTTATTTGGAAGACATTCAAACAGATGAGGATAAATTGAACTGCAGCCTTCTGTCTTCAGAATCTACGTTTATGCCTGTTGCTCCTGGCCTGTCCCCAGTTTCTCCCACTTCAGAGAGAATACCAGGCATGACCTGTGAAATAGAGGCTAACGAAACAGTCTTGGAATTTAATACAGCTGAAAAAGAAAAGGTATCCCTTGCGATGCAGGACAAGTGCGTACCTAAAAAAGTGGGAAACAAAAAGAGAGAAGAAATTATGTGTTCTGTTCTTCCACAATTACCCACTGAAAACTTGACACTAAGTAAAACAAATAGCGCAGAGTCTGACAACGCAGTGTTAGAGAGTGTTGAACAATTCAATTCTTCTTCATTACCAAGCAAGGTATTCTCTCTCGTAGAATACAATGCCGATAGTTTAAATACTATAAACAAAGCCGCTGTAAAGGTTCAGTCATGTTGGAGAGGCTACTATACTAGGAAAAATAACCCAAAAGTCAGGGAGGTACGCTATGAAATCCGGCTGAGCAGGATGCAAGACTATGTTGTGTTTTTGTCAGAAGAGATCACCCGGTAAGTTCTAATTATTTACTATAAAGTAAATATTATCCCTTCCATAGGAGTTTATTCTATCTCAGTTTAAAAGCTTGTCAGCATTTTGTCTACTACATTCCTTCTACAGCATTTTGATTCAGTTATCAAAACTATGTTTTTTTGATCTTTAACTGTAAGTTAGTCATCATATTGAAGGTGCATTTATTGGGATATGCAACTACATAGGGCCACATTACAAGTTGAGTGCAAAATATTGCTTCCGCGAAAGCGAAATTTGTGCTCAACTTAGTAATACCAGCGCACGCAAATGTGTGCTGGTATTACATGTGAGGTGCAATGTGAACAGAAGCATTGTGCTCACGAGAGCGTGCTTCCACAGGCTCCAATGGGAGCTTCGTTCTCATGCCACTAGGAAATAGCGCAGTGAAGAGGTATATATATAAATATATATGTATATGATTATATACATATATATTTATGTGTTAAAGTGTGTGTGTGTGTATGTATGTATGTATATATATATATATATATATATATATATATATATATATATATATATATATATATATATATACACAGGGAACACACAATTCCTATAGACGGCAATGTAAAAGTACTTTTCAGTGCCGTTTTTTTTTTTTCCAAACACCCCCACAGTCACCAACTTTAGCCCCCAAAAACTGCCTAGTGCAGTTATATTTATTTTTTTTTAAAAAGATTCAACATTTTATTTCATGTAAGCTCGCGGTAGCAATAATCAGCCATCGGAATGGCTGGTTATTTATCACGCACCCATAAACTGGTGAATTTGCCTGTTTGCGGGCACAAGATAAATTAGTGCTCCACTTGTAATCTAACCCATAGTGGGTACATAATTTTAAAGGGACTGTAAACACCTTGAGATTTGTATAGAAAATGTTTAGTTACGTAATGAAACCACTTTGCAGCATATTATTTTTGCCCTTTTTTCATGTTATTGAGCTCTGAAAATTGAGCAGTTTCCAATTCTGCACTCTGCTAACTTCTCAAGACCCTACTACATATATGTCAATAATTGGCTTTATTAGACAACTACAAAACATTGCATTTCTTTTTACTAATTTTATGACAGTGGCTAGCCTTGTTATCTGTGGACTAAACCACATTTTGGCTCTTCCAAATAGGGCAGATGGTGAGTGGAGTTGGCAGTGCAGTGTTTAACTGCCGATATATAGCGTGCTTACATAGTCATACTAACTTTTATGTCCTTTTAACTTTGCGTTAAACTACTGTCAGGCTAACATTAGATGGCAGTCTAGGATAGAATTTGCGCTTTGTGTAACAGAAGGTCATTCTATAGTGTATGGAATGTTTGCAAAATAAAGGATTTGATTGTTACACTTTCTCTTGTGACCAGACAAGAATAAAATTAGGCAGTACTGGACCAGGCACCTTGTGGGCAACCCTAAGACCTTTCACTGAACTGCACATTCTAAAGGCCTATTACAGTGGAAAAATGACATATGGGCTGTGACCCAATCAGCAGCAGTAGTAGTGCTACCCAGCTGTGTTTATGCCATTGCTGATTGGGTCACTGGCAGTTTCTACTTGGGACCACAGTTTTCTGCAGCTCTCGAAAAGAACTATGGGCTAGATTACAAGTGGTGCACAAAATACATTTTTCACTTGCACGCTAACTGCACTAAAAATATATGTGTGTGTGTGTATTTCTGTAAAATATATATCTTTACTTATATAAATATAGATATACCAGATATATAAAAAAAAAAAATACATGTGAAGATCTTTGGAATTTAAAGCATTTCTATTTAAAACGCATAAAAAATTATATTGCATATTTTGAAGGTATTGACTGGGAACGGCTCAAAAGTGTGTGTATATAAGTTTATTTATGTGTATATGTGCACATACATATTTACACATAAATATATACACATCCACACACACATATATAAATATTTAAACATTCTGTATTTCAGGCCTCGACAAATCCGGACGCCCTGTTTTTGATATCTCAAGTGCCTCCTCACTTGCCCCTGCTGACCACCGCCTGCCGAGTCGCACCAAAATTTAGTCTGGTGCAGCTGGAGTACTTTATGAACATGTGTGTTGGTTCTGTTGTACAAGTGACTGTAAGGGGTCGATTTATCAAAGGTTTTCGACCCCCTACGACTGCTGGTTCTCACAAGATTCTGTAGTCCGTATTAAACAAGCAGCCGTCGTCAGACCGCTGCTTCCCTAACCTCTCGCCACCTCTTAGGTGGTGAATTGCAATCTCCCCGGTCTCATCCAACCGGGAGATTGACAGCTTCTGCCCGCGCGTGAATGGCTGTGTGCGGGCAGGGGGCGGCATTGCACAAGAGCACTTGTGCAATGCTGAATTCCAGCAGCGAAATTCAGCCCGCCAGAGGTGAGCTATGGCAGACAGGAGCGCTTATGTATGCTCCTGTCCGCTGCAGCTTCATAAATCGACCCCTAACTGTATTTATGGCAGACGGGTGAACTAGTCAACTGATGTATGGGGTTCTCTTGTATATAAGGTGGATAGATAGGGGGGCATTATGGTCTTCTGTTTGCTGCTTGGTAGACAGGTAACTACAGCAATGCAATTCTACCCCCAGTTTCATCTACAAGATCTTAAAATAATCTTGCATGCCCACTGTGGTGCTTGTTTGCGTGTTGCAGGTTTTTTCATGGTCTTGATGCTCTAGATCTTCAGAGGCATAGCACCATGCAGTCTGGGGGGTAGGTGGTACAGCTACTGACTGAGGAAAGGCTGCAACCAGTAATGGCTATCTGCAGTGTGTAGACAAGCAACATAAAAGACTATATAACAATCATTTACAAAAAAGTTAGTAAGAGACAACCATAACTATAAATTCAATTGTTTTAAGTACAGTGGGATTAGGTGTTGGATACATTTTGGGCCTTTAACTACCAACCTTGTACATAAATCTAAAGCTAGCTAACTATTATAATACAATACAAAATTGTTGATGTATCATCAATTATGAAAATAAAAAAACTATAGTTATCGGTCTTTAATGATTATCATTAACAGTAAAATTATTATAGTGTTAAGAAATGCAGTTTATCATAAAGCCATATTAGACAGTTGTGCTACATTTTGTTCATCTGAAAAAGACCTCTGTGTGTATTCTCCAGATGTGCAAGACCTGCCAAAACTTGCCGTCTTTGTAATTGGACATAAATGTGTACATTTAATAGCACATACCCACAGCCAATCCAAAGCCAATCGGAGAGTGGTTCATGTGAGAGGGTTATTTTTAAATATACTAATGCAATAGGTATGCTTTGCATTTCACCTTTAACATGTGATATAAAACCAGGGCCCAGCAACCCCATACCACTCTGCTTGGGGAGCCAGTAATGTTGGAGGAGTGTTGAGCTCCATTGGCTTGCTGAGTTACTGCACTTGATGTTGTATGCTTATGTATATTCACAGTCACAATAACACATCAGGTCCTCTTGTATTAAATGCTGTAATGTTATTCTATATACCTTTTTATGTCCTTTTAAAGTATACTGTGAATATTAAGTAGAAATACAAATATTTACAGATTATTCTATGTAATTAATGATACCCAACTCACACACATTATATGACATCCTTTAGCCCATAAAACAAAACTAACAGCACGTTTGCTGTTATGTTTTTTTTTTCTAAATGTCAGTAATTATAAAGCTTGTACAATTTATATTTATTATGATTTAAAAAAAAGTTTGAAACCGTGTAACATTAAAATGATTATGTATTTGAGCCTAGGCAGACTTGCATTTCTGACATTTGTCTGTCTGACAGCACTCATGCAAGGTGTGACTAAGATTGTGAAACAAGGGGGAAAATAATCTATTTTTAGTAACAGTGACAAGATAAAAATAGTAAACCTTTTTGCTGTTTGACAAGTGATTATCATCTAGAAGTATAAATAAGCTTTAGAACAAATGCTCCATATGAAAGTGTAGTATAGTCCATGCTTATTTTAGTTACGGTACTAAATATAGAATTATTGTGAAATAGTTGTCATTTATTTTTAGTGTGTTATTTTAGTAATTCAACAGTACTAAGAAAGCAAACAGCTATGTTTATTTCAGAATCAAATACAGGTTTATCTGATTTTAAACTTCTATTTTAGCTGCTCCCCCCCCCCCCCACACACACACACACAAGTTGTGTCCCCTGCTTTATTTGAGTAAATTACTTCCCCTCTATTTTCTTTCTTTTTCAGTAATAATAAAATATACTATTTAAGGGTCTGGACTGCACCACTGTGATATAAGCAAACCATTGATCTATTTTTTACTGGTCCACCAACTACAACCACATTGGGCTCTATTTATGAAGCGACAGGGGCGTACATATGCACTATTTTGCACTCTTGTGTAACACTGCTCCCTGCCAGAGCACAGCCAGTCACGGGCGGGCAGGAGCCCTCAATCTCCCCGGTTGGACGAGACTGGGGAGATTGAAATTCTCAACCTAAGAAGTGGAGAAGACCGTAGGATGCAGCGGTCTGATGACCTTTGCTTTATAAATACTGACTGCAGGTTCTCTTGTGAGAACCTGCAGTCGTAATGCGGCAGGCGGCTTGATAAATCAAGCCCATTGTGTTAAGAATCCCGCAATGAGTGAGAACTTTGAGATACATTGCTTCACTGGTGCAGTCGTTGTTGGTGGTAGATATGTAATTACCTCAGATGGCTGTATTGAGACTGTTGAGTACATAATGGAGGAACATCATGACAGTTACAATACTGTGCCATTTACATGTAACTTTACATTATACACAGCTATAGCCACACATCCTATTTCACTAACATGAATACATAGTAATGTTTGAAAACTAATAAAAGTCCTACATCTAAGTCTAAGGACTACTGAGCTATGTTGCATATTTATTCCTTTTAGAAAGTATGGTAATGAACACAGCACTGTTACTGTTTTAAATTACTTTGTGTATTCCGTGACATAGAATCAGATGATAGCTAAATGTTGTCCTCTTTCTTTGCCCAGGCTGAAAAAAGAGAGAGATGAAGAGCGAATACAAAGACTGGTACAAGAAGAAGCTGTGAAATATGTTTGGGAACAGGTAGGAATGTAATTTAGTTTGATTTCCGGAAATTTGAAAACAATACATTGAATGAGTAATATCATAGTTCTGTGAGATCTGAAAGCGCAGCATATGTGCTACTTAAAGGGACATAAAACACATGGTTCTGTCATAATTCAGACAGCGCACATAATTTTAAATAACTTTCCAATTTGACTTATATTATTATTTCTTCTTTATCTTGGTATCCTTTGTTAAATGGTGCAGCAGTGCACTACTGGGACCTAGCTAAACACATCCGGTGAGCAGATAACAAGAGGAATATATGTACAGCCACCAATCAGCAGCTAGTTTCCAGTGCATTGCTGCTCCTAAATCTATCTAGGTATTCCTTTCAATAAAGGATACCAAGAGATTTAAACAAATTACATAATAGACATAAATTAGAAAATTACATGCTATATCTGAATCATGCCAGTTTAATTTTGACTTTACTGTCCTTTTTAAAATGTCCTTCTTAAACAGATGTGAAATTTTACAGGGTTTACAATCACTCTGATACTGCTATAATGTATGAATCTAGCTTTTGTTAAACTATAGTATTTATATCTTTCTACCTATCTATACACGCAATACATATTCGCCTACTTATGATATAACCCCTTGGTTGCCAGGAATACAGAGATACAGTACTTTTATCCTTTTGCCTGTAACAAACATTTAACACCTGACTGTCAGGAAAGACACCAAGGCAATCAGAATTGCTGCATAACAAACAGTGACTTAAAGGGACAGTCTACACCTTAGTCATCTTAGTCAACATCACGACAAGTTGAGTGTAAAGTTTAGAAAGCAGCCGTTTTTGTTTAAAAACTTACCTTTCTTCACAGCCGGAGCAGCTTCCCCCGCCCAGAGATCCTCTCTTCACACATCACAATGACTAATCCAGCTTCCTCCAATCACAGCATGGCCTCAGGCAATGATTCCCCTGGGGGGAAAGCCGTGATTGGTGGAAGCTGGATTAGTCATTGCTGATGTGTGAAGAGAGGATCTCCAGGCCGGGGAAGTTGCTCCGGCTGTGAAGAGAGGAAAGGTAAGATAAGTTTTTAAACAAAACGGCTGCTTTCTAAACTTTGATGAATGAAAGTGCCCCTGTTTTTAATGGTATTTTTTAAAACCGGTCTTTCATTCATTAAAGTTTACCTTCACTTTAAATACATATATTTCTTTTTTGAGTCCACGGATCATCATAATTACTAATGGGATATTCACCTCCTGGTCAGCAGGAGTAGGCAAAGAGCACCACAGCAGAGCTGTTAAATAGCTCCTCCCTTCCCTCCCACCCCAGTCATTCTCTTTGCCTACGTTAGTGATAGGAAGAGGTAAAGTGAGGTGTTAGATTAGATTCTTCAATCAAGAGTTTTTATTTTTAAAGTAGTCCCAGAGTGTGCTGCTTTGTTCTAGGGTGTAGCCGTAGTCCATGTCGGTCTCTACAGCAGAGCTTTTGGTGGCTTTAAAGCAATGGGAACTTGTGGGACATAATTTTCACTGCGCCTCCCATACATGGTTTGCTGCCCTGCTTGTCAAAGTCTGAGGGAAGAGAAAAACTCAGTACTTTTTATTTCCACAGGCCAATGTGAGAAGAAAATGAGGACCTCGCAAGCCGGGTGGGCTGCCTTACTGCCAGGCAGTAATTTAAGGTAAGTGCTGATTTTTATTTCTGGGGACACACTCACAAAAAGATTGGCACTTTTCTATATTAAGGAACACTAGATGACATTATCCCTAGGAGGGGAGGACATGTTATTGGGCAGTAATTGCAGGCACTGGAAGGACGTGGAGAAGAGGCTCTAATATAATACTGGCTTCTAACAACGGCTTTATTTTACTCTAACAAGCCGTCTGGAAGGTTAGTCATGATAGACCGCATGTAAGGTGTGTCGCATGATCAATGTTATTTTTACTCCCCTGGACATTATTATTATATGCTATAACTGTCGGGAGGTTTGTTTATTTATTGTTAGAATGGGCTTTAGTTCTCCCGGCGGCTCCATTTTTACATTTTAGCTGCCCTGTAGTTTTTAGCTTGTTACACCCATGATGGGCGGAGCTATGTTGCGTGGCATGTTTGCGCGCCATTATTCCACTGCTGTGTTAGAAGCAGTTTGTTCTAAGTACGTGGCAGGGAAGCAGGGTGATAGATAATGCAGAAATCTGACCTTTCAGAGTACTGACTGACAATCCCTTCTCCAGACCTTCCTAGAGAAAGGACAATATCCTAGGAATCCTGACCTTACTCCAAGACTAGCTCTTGGAGTCACACCAATAAAGGTAATTACGCCATACCTTATGGTAAATCTTTTTAGTAACAGGCTTGCAAACCTAAATCATGGTCTCCATGACTGACTCAGAAAAACCACGCCTAGACAGAACTAAGCGTTCAATCTCCAAGCAGGCAGCTTCAGCGAAACGAGATTACGAGATTTGTAAGAAGGAATGGACCCTGAGTTATAAGGTCCTTCCTCAGAGGCAACCGCCAAGGTGGAAGAGATGACATCTTCACTAGGTCTGCATACCAGGTCCTGCGAGGCCACGCCGGGCTATTAGAATCACTGATGCTCTCTTCTTTTTGATACAAGCAATGACTTGTGGAAGGAGAGCAGACAGAGGAAACGGGTATGCTAAACCAAAATCTTAAGGTACCGCCAGAGCAACTATCAGTGCTGCCTGCGGTTCTCTCAACCTTGAACCTTACCCTTGAAGTTTGTCGTGCTGCAGAGACGCCATCAATCCAACTCCAGCCCCCTCACCCCCCCCCCCATTTGAGGGTTAGCCTGGAGAACACCTCTGGATGGAGAACCCTCTCCCCGGAATGAAAATTCTGTCTGCTCAGGAAGTCCTCTTCCCAGATGTCCACCCCAAGAATGAGGATGGAAAATAGACAGTCATTGTGAGCTACCTGCCCACTTGAACAAAGCCAAAGCACCTCCTTCATGGCTATAGAACCCTGAGTTCCTCCCCGAGCCACTAAGGAGATATTGTCCGACTGGAACCTCATAAACCGGCTAAGGACAAATCCTCAGAGCATTGAAAATCGCTCTCCACTCCAAGATATTGATGGAGAGAACAGACCCCTCTTGAGTCCAAAGTCCTTGCACCTTTAATGAATTCCAGACTGCTCTCCAGCTCAGCAGGCTGGCGTCCGTGGTCACAATCACTCAGGAATGTCTCCAGAAATCTGCGCCCTTAGACAGATACTCCTGAAAAACCAACACTGAAAAGAGTCTCTAAAATCTGAACCAGTGTTCTCAGATTGACTAAAGAAAAGGGAAGACGTCCCTGGGAGCTCAGACCAATTACCTCCATTCATTATTGCCACTGAAAAGAGAAGGGAAAATCAGCTACAGCTGGATTCAAACTCCCAACCCTCAGGTTATAAGATGGCTAAACTATCTACCGGTCATTAAAGCTTACTGTTGGCCGAACCGTAGACTGAAAAGAAAGGTAAGAGGAATAGATCAAATGATTGTCTGTCTGTCTGACCTCCGTTAGAACATTCTCATAGAGAATAATAAAGTTCCCAAAAATATCACCCTTGTAGTTGGAACAAGGGAACTCTATACAAGATTCACTTCCCATCCATAGGAGCGAAGAAGGACAACATTTCTTGAAAAAGAGAGAAGGGATGAGAGAAGAAGGGATGAGCCCTGAACCATATATTGTCCAGGAGGGCACTCCCTGAAAAATTCTCCAAGACCTATAGAGTCTTTCTAGGATAACGAAGCTCAAAAACTTGAGAAAATCCTGTATAATGGGAACAGGAAGATACACATCTTTCAGGTCTATGTTCGTCATGAGCAGATGCTCTTAAATCAAAGGAGAATGGATACTACTTTGAAGAACTGTACTCTGACAATACTTGAGAAAGGTACCCAGACCCCATCCCCTGACTGGAACTATCACTCCCAGAGAGGACGTTCCTGAACCCAGTTCAAGAATGCCTCTCGTCAAACCTGGTCTGCAGCTGCTTTAGAAAGGAGAAAAACGGCCCCTTGGAGGAAATCTTAGATTGCTACCCCCTGGACCAAGCCAGGTTGGGATTCCAAAAGACCTTTCTTTGCAGAAAGAGGGAAAGGAAGATTTTCCTCTAGTCTCTTCTGCTTAACGTGTGGTAAAAAAGACCCTTTCTTTCATGTAATTAGCAAGAGTCCATGAGCTAGTGACGTATGGGATATACATTCCTACCAGGAGGGGCAAAGTTTCCCAAACCTCAAAATGCCTATAAATACACCCCTCACCACACCCACAATTCAGTTTTACAAACTTTGCCTCCGATGGAGGTGGTGAAGTAAGTTTGTGCTAGATTCTACGTTGATATGCGCTCTGCAGCAAGTTGGAGCCCGGTTTTCCTCTCGGCGTGCAGTGAATGTCAGAGGGATGTGAGGAGAGTATTGCCTATTTGAATGCAGTGATCTCCTTCTACGGGGTCTATTTCATAGGTTCTCTGTTATCGGTCGTAGAGATTCATCTCTTACCTCCCTTTTCAGATCGACGATATACTCTTATATATACCATTACCTCTGCTGATTCTCGTTTCAGTACTGGTTTGGCTTTCTACAAACATGTAGATGAGTGTCCTGGGGTAAGTAAATCTTATTTTCTGTGACACTCTAAAGCTATGGTTTGGCACTTTGTTTATAAAGTTCTAAATATATGTATTCAAACATTTATTTGCCTTGACTCAGAATGTTCAACTTTCCTTATTTTTCAGACAGTCAGTTTCATATTTGGGATAATGCAATCATTTTTTCTTAGCTTCAAAAATTTGACTATTTTCCCTGTGGGCTGTTAGGCTCGCGGGGGCTGAAAATGCTTCATTTTATTGCGTCATTCTTGGCACGGACTTTTTTGGCGCAAAAATTCTTTTCCGTTTCCGGCGTCATACGTGTCGCCGGAAGTTGCGTCATTTTTTGACGTTATTTTGCGCCAAAAATGTCGGCGTTCCGGATGTGGCGTCATTTTTGGCGCCAAAAAGCATTTAGGCGCCAAATAATGTGGGCGTCTTATTTGGCGCTAAAAAATATGGGCGTCGCTTTTGTCTCCACATTATTTAAGTCTCATTTTTTTATTGCTTCTGGTTGTTAGAAGCTTGTTCTTTGGCATTTTTTCCTATTCCTGAAACTGTCATTTAAGGAATTTGATCAATTTTGCTTTATATGTTGTTGTTTTTTCTCTTACATATTGCAAGATGTCTCACGTTGCATCTGAGTCAGAAGATACTACAGGAAAATCGCTGTCTAGTGCTGGATCTACCAAAGCTAAGTGTATCTGCTGTAAACTTTTGGTAGCTATTCCTCCAGCTGTTGTTTGTATTGATTGTCATGACAAACTTGTTAATGCAGATAATATTTCCTTTAGTAAAGTACCATTGCCTGTTGCAGTTCCTTCAACATCTAAGGTGCAGAATGTTCCTGATAACATAAGAGATTTTGTTTCTGAATCCATAAAGAAGGCTATGTCTGTTATTTCTCCTAGTAAACGTAAAAAATCTTTTAAAACTTCTCTCCCTACAGATGAATTTTTAAATGAACATCATCATTCTGATTCTGATGACTCTTCTGGTTCAGAGGATTCTGTCTCAGAGGTTGATGCTGATAAATCTTCATATTTATTTAAAATGGAATTTATTCGTTCTTTACTTAAAGAAGTTCTAATTGCTTTAGAAATAGAGGATTCTGGTCCTCTTGATACTAATTCTAAACGTTTGGATAAGGTATTTAAATCTCCTGTGGTTATTCCAGAAGTTTTTCCTGTTCCTAATGCTATTTCTGCAGTAATTTCCAAAGAATGGGATAAATTGGGTAATTCATTTACTCCTTCTAAACGTTTTAAGCAATTATATCCTGTGCCGTCTGACAGATTAGAATTTTGGGACAAAATCCCTAAAGTTGATGGGGCTATTTCTACCCTTGCTAAACGTACTACTATTCCTACGTCAGATGGTACTTCGTTTAAGGATCCTTTAGATAGGAAAATTGAATCCTTTCTAAGAAAAGCTTATCTGTGTTCAGGTAATCTTCTTAGACCTGCTATATCTTTGGCTGATGTTGCTGCAGCTTCAACTTTTTGGTTGGAAACCTTAGCGCAACAAGTAACACATCATGATTCTCATGATATTATTCTTCTTCTTCAGCATGCTAATAATTTTATCTGTGATGCCATCTTTGATATTATCAGAGTTGATGTCAGGTTTATGTCTCTAGCTATTTTAGCTAGAAGAGCTTTATGGCTTAAGACTTGGAATGCTGATATGGCTTCTAAATCAACTCTACTTTCCATTTCTTTCCAGGGTAACAAATTATTTGGTTCTCAGTTGGATTCTATTATTTCAACTGTTACTGGTGGGAAAGGAACTTTTTTACCACAGGATAAAAAATCTAAGGGTAAAAACAGAGCTAATAATCGTTTTCGTTCCTTTCGTTTCAACAAAGAACAAAAACCTGATCCTTCATCCTCAGGAGCAGTTTCAGTTTGGAAACCATCTCCAATCTGGAATAAATCCAAGCCAGCCAGAAAGGCAAAGCCTGCTTCTAAGTCCACATGAAGGTGCGGCCCTCATTCCAGCTCAGCTGGTAGGGGGCAGGTTACGTTTTTTTCAAAGAAATTTGGATCAATTCTGTTCACAATCTTTGGATTCAGAACATTGTTTCAGAAGGGTACAGAATTGGTTTCAAGATGAGACCTCCTGCAAAGAGATTTTTTCTTTCCCGTGTCCCAGTAAATCCAGTAAAAGCTCAAGCATTTCTGAATTGTGTTTCAGATCTAGAGTTGACTGGAGTAATTATGCCAGTTCCAGTTCAGGAACAGGGGATGGGGTTTTATTCAAATCTCTTCATTGTACCAAAGAAGGAGAATTCCTTTAGACCAGTTCTGGATCTAAAAATATTGAATCGTTATGTAAGGATACCAACGTTCAAGATGGTAACTGTAAGGACTATCTTGCCTTTTGTTCAGCAAGGGAATTATATGTCCACAATAGATTTACAGGATGCATATCTGCATATTCCGATTCATCCGGATCATTATCGGTTCCTGAGATTCTCTTTTCTGGACAAGCATTACCAGTTTGTGGCTCTGCCGTTTGGCCTTGCTACAGCTCCAAGAATTTTTACAAAGGTTCTCGGTGCCCTTCTGTCTGTAATCAGAGAACAGGGTATTGTGGTATTTCCTTATTTGGACGATATCTTGGTACTTGCTCAGTCTTTACATTTAGCAGAATTTCATACGAATCGACTTGTGTTGTTTCTTCAAGATCATGGTTGGAGGATCAATTTACCAAAAAGTTCATTGATTCCTCAGACAAGGGTAACCTTTCTGGGTTTCCAAATAGATTCAGTGTCCATGACTCTGTCTTTAACAGACAAGAGGCGTCTAAAACTGATGGCAGCTTGTCGAAACCTTCAGTCACAATCATTCCCTTCGGTAGCCTTATGCATGGAAATTCTAGGTCTTATGACTGCTGCATCGGACGCGATCCCCTTTGCTCGTTTTCACATGCGACCTCTTCAGCTTTGTATGCTGAATCAATGGTGCAAGGATTACACAAAGATATCTCAATTAATATCTTTAAAACCGATTGTTCGACACTCTCTAACGTGGTGGACAGATCACCATCGTTTAATTCAGGGGGCTTCTTTTGTGCTTCCGACCTGGACTGTAATTTCAACAGATGCAAGTCTCACAGGTTGGGGAGCTGTGTGGGGATCTCTGACGGCACAAGGAGTTTGGGAATCTCAGGAGGTGAGATTACCGATCAATATTTTGGAACTCCGTGCAATTTTCAGAGCTCTTCAGTTTTGGCCTCTTCTGAAGAGAGAATCGTTCATTTGTTTTCAGACAGACAATGTCACAACTGTGGCATACATCAATCATCAAGGAGGAACTCACAGTCCTCTGGCTATGAAAGAAGTATCTCGAATTTTGGTTTGGGCGGAATCCAGCTCCTGTCTAATCTCTGCGGTTCATATCCCAGGTGTAGACAATTGGGAAGCGGATTATCTCAGTCGCCAAACGTTGCATCCGGGCGAATGGTCTCTTCACCCAGAGGTATTTCTTCAGATCGTTCAAATGTGGGAACTTCCAGAAATAGATTTGATGGCGTCCCATCTAAACAAGAAACTTCCCAGGTATCTGTCCAGATCCCGGGATCCTCAGGCGGAGGCAGTGGATGCATTATCACTTCCTTGGAAGTATCATCCTGCCTATATCTTTCCGCCTCTAGTTCTTCTTCCAAGAGTAATCTCCAAGATTCTGAAGGAATGCTCGTTTGTTCTGCTGGTAGCTCCGGCATGGCCTCACAGGTTTTGGTATGCGGATCTTGTCCAGATGGCCTCTTGCCAACCGTGGACTCTTCCGTTAAGACCAGACCTTCTGTCACAAGGTCCTTTTTTCCATCAGGATCTGAAATCCTTAAATTTAAAGGTATGGAGATTGAACGCTTGATTCTTCGTCAAAGAGGTTTCTCTGACGCTGTGATTAATACTATGTTACAGGCTTGTAAATCTGTATCTAGAGAGATATATTATAGAGTCTGGAAGACTTATATTTCTTGGTGTATTTCTCATCATTTTTCTTGGCATTCTTTTAGAATTCCGAGAATTTTACAGTTTCTTCAGGATGGTTTAGATAAAGGTTTGTCCGCAAGTTCCTTGAAAGGACAAATCTCTGCTCTTTCTGTTCTTTTTCACAGAAAGATTGCTATTCTTCCTGATATTCATTGTTTTGTACAAGCTTTGGTTCGTATAAAGCCTGTCATTAAGTCAATTTCTCCTCCTTGGAGTTTGAATTTGGTTCTGGGGGCTCTTCAAGCTCCTCCGTTTGAACCTATGCATTCATTGGACATTAAATTACTTTCTTGGAAAGTTTTGTTCCTTTTGGCCATCTCTTCTGCCAGAAGAGTTTCTGAATTATCTGCTCTTTCTTGTGAGTCTCCTTTTCTGATTTTTCATCAGGATAAGGCGGTGTTGCGAACTTCTTTTGAATTTTTACCTAAAGTTGTGAATTCCAACAACATTAGTAGAGAAATTGTGGTTCCTTCATTATGTCCTAATCCTAAGAATTCTAAGGAGAAATCGTTGCATTCTTTGGATGTTGTTAGAGCTTTGAAATATTATGTTGAAGCTACTAAATCTTTCAGAAAGACTTCTAGTCTATTTGTTATCTTTTCCGGTTCTAGAAAAGGCCTGAAAGCTTCTGCCATTTCTTTGGCATCTTGGTTGAAATCTTTAATTCATCTTGCCTATGTTGAGTCGGGTAAAACTCCGCCTCAGAGAATTACAGCTCATTCTACTAGGTCAGTTTCTACTTCCTGGGCGTTTAGGAATGAAGCTTCGGTTGATCAGATTTGCAAAGCAGCAACTTGGTCCTCTTTGCATACTTTTACTAAATTCTACCATTTTGATGTATTTTCTTCTTCTGAAGCAGTTTTTGGTAGAAAAGTACTTCAGGCAGCGGTTTCAGTTTGAATCTTCTGCTTATGTTTTTCATTAAACTTTATTTTGGGTGTGGATTATTTTCAGCAGGAATTGGCTGTCTTTATTTTATCCCTCCCTCTCTAGTGACTCTTGTGTGGAAAGATCCACATCTTGGGTAATCATTATCCCATACGTCACTAGCTCATGGACTCTTGCTAATTACATGAAAGAAAACATAATTTATGTAAGAACTTACCTGATAAATTCATTTCTTTCATATTAGCAAGAGTCCATGAGGCCCGCCCTTTTTTTGTGGTGGTTATGATTTTGTATAAAGCACAATTATTCCAATTCCTTATTTTATATGCTTTCGCACTTTTTTATCACCCCACTTCTTGGCTATTCGTTAAACTGAATTGTGGGTGTGGTGAGGGGTGTATTTATAGGCATTTTGAGGTTTGGGAAACTTTGCCCCTCCTGGTAGGAATGTATATCCCATACGTCACTAGCTCATGGACTCTTGCTAATATGAAAGAAATGAATTTATCAGGTAAGTTCTTACATAAATTATGTTTTCTTTCATGTAAATGGCAAGAGTCCATGAGCTAGTGACGTATGGGATATACATTCCTACCGGGAGCGGCAAAGTTTCCCAAACCTCAAAATGCCTATAAATACACCTCCCACCACACACATACTTCAGTTTTTACAAACTTTGCCTCCTATGGAGATGGTGAAGTAAGTTTGTGCTTGTCTTTATGATTTCTTCTATGATAAGTGCTTCTAAGCATTCTAAAGCCCAATTCCTCTCAGAGTACAGTGTTTGTCAGAGGGACGTGAAGAGAGTATTGCCTGTTGATTTTTATGGTTTCACTCATGGGAAATCTTTTCAAGGGTTCTCTATCGGTCGTAGGGATTAATCTTCTACCTTCCTTTTCAGATCGACTATATACTCTTATACCATTACCTCTGCTGATAGTTTTCAGTACTGGTTTGGCTGTCTGCTATATGTGGATGGGTGTCTTCGGTAAGTATGTATCATTATTTAAGACACTCTCAGCTATGTTTGGTGCTTTATGTATTAATATAAAGTTTTAAATATATGTATTTACTTATATTTGCCATGAGTCAGGTCTATGTGCATTTCCCTTTGCAGTCTAACAGTTTCAGTATGAAAATCATGTTTTAGGAAGTTATTTTTTAAAATTTTCTTACCTGGGGTTTAGTCTTTTTTCCAATCTGACTGTTTTTTCCTTAAATTTTGCGGGCAAATCTAGGCTCACGAGGGTGCAAAATGCTGTTATTTATTGCGTCATTTTTGGTGCGAAATTTTGTTTGCCGCAAATTTGCGTCTATAGTGCCGCAAGTTTCCTCATTTTCTGAGCCTTTATTGACGTTAGTTTGATTGGCGCGAAGTCGCGATTGTTATGACGTGAGTTGCGTCATTTCCGGAAATATTTTTTTGATTATGTTACCCTACTTCCCTTATGCTCCCTGCTCTCTTTATATTCTAGAGGGCTATGCTGTTTGCTTTTTTGCTTATGTAGCATATGCATTTTTTCCCATTCCTGAAACTGCTATATGAGGAAATTGGATATTTTGTTTAAATGTTATTTTTTTTCTTTTACATTTTGCAATATGTCTCAGTCTCTTCCTGTCTCAGAAGCTACTGTAGGAACCATGCTGCCTGAGTTTTACCAAAGCTAAGTGTATCTTTTGTAAGCAAGCTGAGATTATATCTCCGGCTATATTATGTAACAGTCGTCATGATAAGCTTTTGCATGCCGATTAATGTTTCTATTAGTACTAGTACAGCACCTGTTGTTCCTTCAACATTTCTTGATAACAAATCCAGTAAACGTTTAAATTCTGTTTTTAAACCTTCTGTGATTACTCCTGAGGTTTTTCCTGTTCCAGATGCGGTTTCTGATGTGATTGCTAAGGAATGGTCTAAGCCTGGTGCTTCTTTCAATCCTCCTTCTTGGTTTAAGAAGTTATATCCTTTACCAGTGGCTAATTTAGAGTTTTGGGAAAAAGTCCCTAAGGTTGATGGGGCTATTTCTCCCCTTGCCAAATATACTACTATTCCTATGGAAGATAGTACTTATTTTAAGGATCCTTTAGATAGGAAAATTGAATCTTATCTAAGGAAAGCTTATTTACATTCTGGCTATATTCTCAGGCCTGCCATTTCTATGGCTGATGTTGCGGCTGCATCAACTTTTTGGTTGGATAGCTTAGCACATCAGGAAACAGATCCTGATTTGTCTAGCATTGTTCGTTTGCTTAAACATGCTAATCATTTTATCTGTGATGCTATTTTTTATATCAAGATTAATGTTAAATCTGTATTTCTCTATTCTGGCTAGAAGAGTTTTATGGCTTAAATCATGGAATGCGGACATGGTATCTAGATTACTATCTCTATCTTTCCAGGGTAATAATTTATTTGGTTCTCAGTTGAACTCTATTATTTCCACTATCACTGGGGGGGAAGGGAGTTTTTTTGCCGCAAGATAAAAAGTCTAAGGGTAAATCTAAAGCTTCTAATTGGTTTCGTGCCTTTCGTTAGAATAGAGAACAGAAAACCACTCCTTTCCCTAAGGACTCTGGCTCCAATTGCAAGCCATCTTCAAGTTCGAATAAATCCAAGCCTTTATAAGAAGTCAAAGCCAGCCCCCAAGACTGCATGAAGGTGCGGCTCTCAATGCAGTTCAACTGGTGGGCGGCAGATTTAAATTATTTCACAACATTTGGGCAGATTCTGTTCAGAATCAGTGGATTCAGAGCATTGTTTCTCTAGGATATTGAATAGGTTTCAGAATAAGACCTCCTGTGAGAAGATTCTTTCTCTCTCATGTTCCAACAAATTCTGTGAAAGCTCAGGCTTTTCTGAAGTGTGTTTCAGATCTGGAGCTTTCAGGGGTGATTACACAAGTTCCTCTCCAGGAACAGGGTCTGAGTTTTTATTCAAAAAGAAAATTAATTCAGACCAGTTCTGGATCTGAAGTTTTTGAATCATTTTGTAAGGGTCCCAACATTCAAGATAGTGACTATAAGCACTATTCTGCCTTTTGTTCAGCAAGGTCATTACATGTCCGTAATAGTTACAGGACGCTTATCTTCACATTCCAATTCATCCAGATCACTATCGGTTTCTGAAATTCTCTTTTCTAGACAAGCATTACCAATTTGTCGCTCTTCCATTTTTCCTAGCAACAGCTCCAAGAATCTTTTCGAAGGTTCTCGGTACCCTTCTATCTGTAATCAGAGAGCAGGGTATTGCAGTGTTTCCTTATTTGGACGATATCTTGGTACTGGCCCAATCTTTTCATTTAGCAGAATCTCACACAAATCAACTAGTGTTGTTTATTCAAAGACATGGTTAGAGGATCAATTTACCAAAGAGTTTCTTGATTCCTCAGACAAGGGTCACCTTTATAGGTTTCCAGATCATTTCAGTGTCCATGACCCTGTCTTTAACAGACAAGAGACGAATGAAATTGGTTTCTGCCTGTCGAAACCTTCAGTCTCGATCATTCCCTTCAGTGGCTATGCGCATGGAAGTTTTAGGTCTCATGACCGCAGCATTGGACGTGATCCCCTTTGCTCGTTTTCATATGAGACCCCTGCAGCTTTGCATATTGAATTAATGGTGCAGGGATTATACTTGTATATCACAATTGATATTCTTAAATCCCAGCATTCTACTCTCTCTGACTTGGTGGTTAGACCATCATCGTATTATTCAAGGGGCCTCTTTTGTTCGTCCTTCCTGGACTGTAGTCTCAACAGATGCAAGTCTTTCAGGTCGGGGAGCTGTCTGGGGGTCTTTGACAGCACAAGGGGTTTTGAATCCTCTAGAGGCGAGGTTACCAATCAATTTCTTAGAACTCTGTGCTATTTTCAGTGATCTTCAGGCTTGGCCTCTATTAAAGCAAACTTTTCATTTGCTTTCAGACAGACAATATCACAACTGTGGCATATGTCAATCATCAGGGAGGGACTTGCAGTCCTTTGGCAATGAAAGAAGTATCACGGGTACTTTCTTGGGCGGAATCCAACTCTTGTCTATTCATATCCCAGGTGTAGACAATTGGGATGTGGATTATCTCAGCCGTCAGTCTTTGCATCCGGGGTAGTGGTCTCTCCATCCAGATGTGTTTTTACAGATGGTAAAGATGTGGGGTCTTCCAGAAATAGATCTGATGACTTCCCATATAAACAGGAAACTTTTCAGATACCTTTTCAGGTCCAGGGATTCTCAGGCGAGATGGCGGATGCGTTGGCAGTTCCTTGGTCTTACCAACTTGCTTATATTTTTCCGCCTTTAGTTCTTCTTCCAAGGGTGATCTCCAAGATCATAATGGAACAATCTCATGTGTTTCTGATAGCACCAGCATGGCCTCACAGGTTTTGGTATGCGGATCTTGTCCGAATGTCCAGTTGCCAACCTGGTCACTTCCTTTAAGGCCAGACCTTCTGCCTCAAGGGCCGTTTTTCTATCAGGATCTCAAATCTCTGAATTTAAAGGTATGGAAATTGAACATTTGGTGCTCAGTCATAGAGGTTTCTCTGACTCAGTGATCAATACTATGTTGCAGGCTTGTAAGTCTGTTTCAAGGAAGATTTATTAGCTGGTTTTGAAAACCTATATTTCATGGTGTTCTCATAAATTCTCTTGGCATTCGTTTAGAATTCCTAGAATTTTACAGTTTCTTCAGGACGGTTTGGATAAAGGTTTGTCTGCAAGTACTTTGAAGGGACAAATCTCTGCTCTTTCTGTTTTATTTCATAGAAAGATTGCTAAACTTCCTGATATTCCCTATTTTGTTCAGGCTTTGGTCCGTATCAAGCCTGTTATTAAGTCTATTTCTCATCCATGGAGTCTTAATTTGGTTTTGAAGGTTTTGCAGGCTCCTCCTTTTGAGCTTATGCATTCTTTGTATATTAAATTACTTTCTTGGAAAGTATTGTTCCTTTTGGCTATCTCTTCTGCTAGAAGAGTTTGAGAATTGTTTGCTCTCTCTTGTGAGTCTCCTTTCCTGATTTTCCGTCAGGATAAAGCTGTTTTGCGGACTTCGTTTAAATTTCTTCCTAAGGTTGTGAATTCTAACAACATTAGTAAGGAAATTGTTGTTCCTTCCTTGTGTCCAAATCCTAAGAATTCGCTTGAAAAATCGTTACACTCTTTGGATGTGGTAAGGGCTTTGAAATACTATGTTGAGGCTACTAAGGATTTCAAGAAGACTTCTAGTCTATTTGTTTTTTCTGGTTCTAGGAAAGGTCAGAAAGCCTCTGCCATTTCTTGGGCATCTTGGTTAAAGCTTTTGATTAACAAGGCTTATTTGGAGACGGGAAAGTCTCCGCTTTAGAGAATTACAGCTCATTCTACTAGATCAGTTGCCACTTCTTGGGCTTTTAAGAATGAAGCTTCAGTTGATCAGATTTACAAAGCAGCAACTTGGTCTTCTTTGCATACATTTACTAAGTTTTACCATTTTAATGTATTTGCTTCTTCTGAAGCAGTCTTTGCTAGAAAAGTTCTTCAGGCAGCTGTCTCAGTTTGATTAGTCTGTTTATAAGAAGAACTTATGTTTTGGATTTAATTTCTCAGCGGAAATAGCTGTTTTTATTTTATCCCTTCCTCTCTAGTGACTCTTCTATGGATTTCCACATCTTGGGTATTTTATCCCATATGTCACTAGCTCATGGACTCTTGCCATTTACATGGCATAATAATGGCAAGAGTCCATGAGGCCCACCCTGTTTTTATTGATTATATTTTTTGTATAAAGGCACAATTTTATTTTCTAGTTCCTCTTTTTTGTATGCTTTTTATTACACCTCACTACTTGACTATACGTTAAATTGAAGTATATGTGTGGTGTGATGTTTATTTATAGGCATTTTGAGGTTTGGGAAACTTTGCCCCTCCTGGTAGGAATGTATATCCCATACGTCACTAGCTCATGGACTCTTGCCATTATTAAAGAAATGAATTTATCAGGTAAGCTCTTACATAAATTATGTTTTTCCACCCGGAAAGTCAGAGGCCAGATCCAAACAAGGTCTAAAATGGGATATAGAACTTATAATATAAAATCAGTGCGCCAAATACCTATATAAAAAATGTATAAACATATAGTGCATCTTAAATAAAACACCTATACATATATATAAACATAAGTGACATGTATGAAAGTAAAGACAGTGTAGTCATAAACCCAATCAAACCAGACCACTGTTGTACGTGATGGGAATATTATAATGGACAGTTCATCTAGTCCATAATCCAAATCCTAAATCTGGAACGGATGGCAGGCTGCTTCTTCGAATTTCTTGTTGGTGTCCCAAGATCTTAAACTCTGCAGAAGTGAATGATAAAAAAAGAAGGCGCCACCATAGTGCACAATCAGATGTATAAAACACGCCAATAAAACAAGTAAGACCGTACTTACAAGCTGTAAGACACTTGAGAAGTGTCACAACCGCCTTCTGGACTGTTATGGAGTCGTCCAGCTAACTCACACTGGTAGATCTCAAAAGTCCTCTTGGATGTGAGAGCGGCGATGGCAAAAGAAACCAGCATCCAGCAGCAATTTCACAGAGCCGGCTCGTCCTGTACTATCCACTATTATTGTAGATACAATGTATCAGATGGATAGGTAAAATGAGTAGATAAATGAATAAAAGATAGTTCGTGGCAAAAGTCTTGTAAAAGCAAACAGACTTTATTTGGGGTACAAAAGCACAACGTTTCTCGGTCTCTCCTGACCGTTTCCTCAGGTGCAATATACATAATAATTTAAACCACAAACTTTTATTGCCGCATTCTCGGCGTCCTCTAAAATGAACAGCGCATGCGTGGAGGTGTGACCACTGATAGAGCTTCCATTGGTAGCTGATTATCCAATGATAAGAGCAGAAATGTTCAAGCCTCTGTGTATAATCAAATCAATAGCGTAGCCGAGTAAAAGCTGCTGTTGGTAGATAACCAACCATAATCAGGCGGTAAAATGCTCGACTATCTGAGCATATTCAAAACATATGTGTCTTGAGGAATGTAAGGAATATAACAAGGGTATTGAGAGATAAATTAATAAACTGTATACGTATATATATATGTGTGTACACAGGGAATAAACTAAATTCTTAGCCATTCGGTCACTCTTAGTGGTAACACCCACACCGCCACTTAAATCCTAAAGCTAAACAGGTAAAACCAGAGGGTCTCTCTATCAGGATACAAATTGTATAGATAAAACACTATTACTTAGTATACAACTCGCTATATAGAACTATAGAAAAGAACCTCATATAGATAGCCTATAAATTGCAGTATTCTAAAAAATATATATTCAGATTCTTAAAATATTGGCAGAGCTCAAAATCGAATAAAATCACAGATATAACAAGGTATCATACCTATTATTAGTACTGGACTAAAAAAATAATTATATATATATATATATATATATATATATATATATATATATATATATATATATAACAAACCATAAATACATATAAAAAAAAAATATATATATATATATATATATATATATATATATACACACAAAAAGGTAATTTGTAAAAATATAAATATAACCATACATGCATATATGTATATACACACATTGTATACCCACTGAGCATAAATAAATCAATGTACAAACAGCATTAGCAATGAAATACAATATACCTGTCATATAGTAGTGATATAATGCATGTGTATTAATAACATATGGTGTAATCGAAGTCCCAGAGGGCCATAGTGGTGGATGTAACCACTAGAAGCCCTATGAGTATATTCTAAATGTGTAGGTATGCAACAAAGTTGAAGCTATGAAATATATTTAAAAATAATAAGATAAAAACCTATGTAATTAATTAAAAGCTGCCATATCAATATTGGCATTGAGCCCGCAGGGAGACAAACTTTGGAGTTTCCATATCCAAAAGGTCTCCCTTTGTCTCAAATACAAAAACCTATTTCTGCCCCACTTAGGTAGGATGTGTTCTAATGGAAATATGGAAAAGCAATCAGAAGATGCAGAATGGCATTGACTAGCATGTTTGGGGACACTGTGGTTTTATATATTGTTCTCTATATTTCTTTTGTGTTCACCCCACCTCTTTTTTAGGGGCCTGGAGGTCCTCCCCACGTATTGGACCCCACAAACACACTCCAACAGATAAATGACAAAGGGAGAATCACACGTAAAATGTGAATTTATATTGAATTTTTCTTTGGTGACAAATGAAATAAATTCAGTTCTATTTGGGTTTGTAAAAGCACACAGGCCACAATGCGCTCGATTACATTTAAAAAAAAACTGGTTTGCCTAGGATTGTAGAATCTCTATTTCCAAAAGTACATCCCTTAGCTTGTTTTTCGACTGATGTACTTTCATAACTACTTTGCTGGGAGCCAGCTTGTTTTTTAGGGTAGGAGCTCTTCTGAAAGTACACACTGGTTGTTTACTCAACGTGCTTGTAAGAAATGGATCGTTCTCCAGGATGTACCAATATTTTTGCAAAATGCCTTTAATTTTGCTATGATTGTTATTATATTGTGTAACAAATCTAACCCCAGTGTTATTTTGATTCATAGGAGTTTTTGACTTCTCTTCTTTATTGGTCTCCTTATTTACCGCTGTGTATTTAATAAAAAAATCCTCTCTGCATTTTTTTCTGGCTTCAAGAAAACTGGTCTCAATTAAACTACTAGGGACATTCTTCTCTATAAATCTTTCCTTTAAAAGGTTGGCCTGTATATCAAAAGTTTTCAAATCAGTGCAGTTTCTGCGCAACCTACAGAACTGGTTGTAAGGTATATTCTTTTTCCAGGGTAAATGGTGGTTGCTTTTAAAGTTTAGATAGCTATTCGCATCCACTGATTTGAAAAAAGTTTTGGTAGAAATATTACCTAGGTTATCCCATTCCAATATTAAATCCGGAAAGTCAATACTCATTTCATCTATTTTAGATGTAAAATGCAAACCCATATCATTATCATTTAATCTTTTGACAAAATTCCGGGCCTCTAGATGGGTGCCTTCCCAGATGAACAAGAGGTCATCAATGAAACGGCCATAGAAAACCAGATTCGCCACCGAGCTAGAGGAATAGATATATCTGTCCTCAAAAAGGCCCATAAATAAATTGGCAAAGCTCGGGGCGAATCTGGTCCCCATGGCCGTTCCCTTGATCTGCAGGAAAAAATTTTCTTGATAGACGAAGTAATTATTCTTCAAAACAAACAATATACACTCTAAAAGGAATTCCCTTTGTTTGTCTGGCATATAGATATCTTGTTTCAAATAATATTCAATGGCTTTGATGCCTAGATCATGAGCTATATTTGAATACAAAGCCGAGACATCACAAGTTAGCCATAAGAGTTTCCTATTTGCCTTCTTAATTTTAGAAATCTTATAAATCAGATCCGGGGTGTCTTGAATATATGAAGTTAAGGTGACTACTGATTTTTTTAGGAATTGGTCCACATATTCAGATAGATTACATGTGAGATTGCCAATGCCCGAAATGATAGGCCTCCCAGGAGGATCCACTAAATTTTTGTGGATCTTTGGGAGGTGATAATAGTATGCCAAATTGGGAGTATTTGGGATTAAAAAATCCCTTTCTTTCTTTGTTAAAATACCTTCCAACCAACCCCGGTCTACCATTTTAACCAGACTGGCCAGGAATTTATTAGTGGGATTAAAAGTGAGAATTTTGTAATATTGTTGATCAAACAAAATCCTATCTGCTTCCCTGATATAATCTACACGATTCTGTATAATTATTCCTCCGCCCTTATCGGCTTCTCTGATCACTATGTTATTGTTAGAAGCTAGTCTGGATAGAGCTTTGGTTTCATAGACATTCAAATTGGAATCTTTGATTTTATCTCCTGGTAATTTTCCAAAGTCTTCCAATACTAATTTCTGAAATAATTCAATATTTAAACCTGCATTGGGTGGATTGAAATTTGATTTGGGGGTTAAATTTGAATGTATATAATCTTCAAAGAGATCAGCACAGAGAGTGTCTGGATCAAAATATACAATATCCATAGAAGGACGTTCACTCATATCATTTGTCAGAATTGGTTTGTGGCCTGAATCTTTTAATTTTTTTTCACAAAAATAACGCTGTAAAGACAATTTGCGAATAAATTTGTTCAGGTCCACAAACAAATCAAACAAGTTATGTTGATTTGATGGACAAAAAGATAAACCCATATTTAAAACGCAAATTTCTTCATTAGAGAGAACGTGATCAGATAGATTGTATATATTTTTACTCATGCGTTTAAGTTTCTCTTTTTTGGAAGTCTTACCTCTCCCTCTGCTGCCACGTTGGCGTATGATCTTTTTCTTGGTGTAGTAGTAACCAGTTTTTCTTCCTCTTGAGCCCTCTCTAGTTGTTTTAATCTGATTGGTGCATGTCTGAGATGTGGCGGGTGTACATTTGTTTTTGGTTGTACTGAAAAACCTGAGATTTATTGATCTGTCTATTGTCATCTCTTTGGTAACTATTATTGTAATCGATTTCATTTTGTTGGAATCTGGGATTACCCCCATGATTTCTTTGTTGGAAACCAGGGCTTCTATAATCTCTCTCTTCTTCTCTGTTGTGTTGTTGGGTATTGTGGTGATATTGATTATATCTGTGTGTGTGTGGACTGTTATTAAAGTTCTCTCTTTCCCAATTTGAGGTACAAGATTGACTGTATTCCCTAAAGTTAGAATTAAAAGGGGTATTGTTTGTGTTTCTGAAAATCAAATTTTTCTTTTTATCCTTAGGTTTCTTGTAATTGACTTTTACCCATGGTTTATCTTGTGGTGTATCTGTTACAGGTAAACCACTGTCAGGTTCTCTTTCTAAAGTTTCCTTCTGTAGGTCATACACTTTGCCTTCTAGGTAATCTTTCTCATCCCTGGCTAGTTTTTTAGTGTGTATAATTTTCTTTTGAAATGTATCTGACCTTTCTTGTACTTCTTTTATGTGTTTTACATAGTCCGTATTAGATTCATGTTTGATTAAGGTATTCTGAATTTCCTCGATTTCTAACTCCGTTCTATTCAATAGAGTTGTTCTAAACTCAATTAATAGATCTATAAGTTTTAGCGAACAATCTGTCAGAATAGCTTGCCATTTTTCAGTCAAATCTGCATCTTGTTTAAAGGAACATAATTTGGAAATTCTAAGACCTCTAGGGATCTGGCCTCTCTCTTTATATTTTTTGAGTGTGTCAATGTCCCACCAATGTCTATTAAGAAGGCAAATAGGAAACTCTTATGGCTAACTTGTGATGTCTCGGCTTTGTATTCAAATATAGCTCATGATCTAGGCATCAAAGCCATTGAATATTATTTGAAACAAGATATCTATATGCCAGACAAACAAAGGGAATTCCTTTTAGAGTGTATATTGTTTGTTTTGAAGAATAATTACTTTGTCTATCAAGAAAAAAATTTCCTGCAGATCAAGGGAACGGCCATGGGGACCAGATTCGCCCCGAGCTTTGCCAATTTATTTATGGGCCTTTTTGAGGACAGATATATCTATTCCTCTAGCTCGGTGGCGAATCTGGTTTTCTATGGCCGTTTCATTGATGACCTCTTGTTCATCTGGGAAGGCACCCATCTAGAGGCCCGGAATTTTGTCAAAAGATTAAATGATGATATGGGTTTGCATTTTACATCTAAAATAGATTAAATGAGTATTGACTTTCCGGATTTAATACTGGAATGGGATAACCTAGGTAATATTTCTACCAAAACTTTTTTTCAAATCAGTGGATGCTAATAGCTATCTAAACTTTAAAAGCAACCACCATTTACCCTGGAAAAAGAATATACCTTACAACCAATTCTGTAGGTTGCGCAGAAACTGCACTGATTTGAAAACTTTTGATATAAAGACCAACCTTTTAAAGGAAAGATTTATAGAGAAGAATTTCCCTAGTAGTTTAATTGAGACCAGTTTTCTTGAAGCCAGAAAAAAATGCAGAGAGGATTTTTTTATTAAATACACAGGGGTAAATAAGGAGACCAATAAAGAAGAAAAGTCAAAAACTCCTATGAATCAAAATAACACTGGGGTTAGATTTGTTACACAATATAATAACAATCATAGCAAAATTAAAGGCATTTTGCAAAAATATTGGTACATCCTGGAGAACGATCCATTTCTTACAAGCACGTTGAGTAAACAACCAGTGTGTACTTTCAGAAGAGCTCCTACCCTAAAAAACAAGCTGGCTCCCAGCAAAGTAGTTATGAAAGTACATCAGTCGAAAAACAAAGCTAAGGGATGTACTTTTGGAAATAGAGATTCTACAATCCTAGGCAAACCAGGTTTTTTTAAATGTAATCGAGCGCATTGTGGCCTGTGTGCTTTTACAAAACCAAATAGAACTAAATTTATTTCATTTGTCACCAAAGAAAAATTCAATATAAATTCACATTTTACGTGTGATTCTCCCTTTGTCATTTATCTGTTGGAGTGTGTTTGTGGGGTCCAATACGTGGGGAGGACCTCCAGGCCCCTAAAAAAGAGGTGGGGGGAACACAAAAGAAATATAGAGAACAATATACAAAACCACAGTGTCCCCAAACATGCTAGTCAATGCCATTCTGCATCTTCTGATTGCTTTTCCATATTTCCATTAGAACAGATCCTACCTAAGTGGGGCAGAAATAGGTTTTTGTATTTGAGACAAAGGGAGACCTTTTGGATATGGAAACTCCAAAGTTTGTCTCCCTGCGGGCTCAATGCCAATATTGATATGGCAGCTTTTAATTAATTACATAGGTTTTTATCTTATTATTTTTAAATATATTTTATAGCTTCAACTTTGTTGCATACCTACACATTTAGAATATACTCATAGGGCTTCTAGTGGTTACATCCACCACTATGGCCCTCTGGGACTTCGATTACACCATATGTTATTAATACACATGCATTATATCACTACTATATGACAGGTATATTGTATTTCATTGCTAATGCCGTTTGTACATTGATTTATTTATGCTCAGTGGGTATACAATGTGTGTATATACATATATGCATGTATGGTTATATTTATATTTTTACAAATTACCTTTTTGTGTATGTATATATATATATATATATATATATATTTATATATATATATATATATATATATATATATTTTATATGTATTTATGGTTTGTTTTATATATATATATATATATATATATATATATATATATATATATATAATTTTTTATATGTTTTTATGGTTTGTTATATATATATATATATATATATATATATATATATATATATATATATATATTTTTAGTCCAGTACTAATAATAGGTATGATACCTTGTTATATCTGTGATTTTATTCGATTTTGAGCTCTGCCAATGTTTTAAGAATCTGAATATATATTTTTTAGAATACTGCAATTTATAGGCTATCTATATGAGGTTCTTTTCTATAGTTCTATATAGCGAGTTGTATACTAAGTAATAGTGTTTTATCTATACAATTTGTATCCTGATAGAGAGACCCTCTGGTTTTACCTGTTTAGCTTTAGGATTTAAGTGGCGGTGTGGGTGTTACCACTAAGAGTGACCGAATGGCTAAGAATTTAGTTTATTCCCTGTGTACACACATATATATACGTATACAGTTTATTAATTTATCTCTCAATACCCTTGTTATATTCCTTACATTCCTCAAGACACATATGTTTTGAATATGCTCAGATAGTCGAGCATTTTACCGCCTGATTATGGTTGGTTATCTACCAACAGCAGCTTTTACTCGGCTACGCTATTGATTTGATTATACACAGAGGCTTGAACATTTCTGCTCTTATCATTGGATAATCAGCTACCAATGGAAGCTCTATCAGTGGTCACACCTCCACGCATGCGCTGTTCATTTTAGAGGACGCCGAGAATGCGGCAATAAAAGTTTGTGGTTTAAATTATTATGTATATTGCACCTGAGGAAACGGTCAGGAGAGACCGAGAAACGTTGTGCTTTTGTACCCCAAATAAAGTCTGTTTGCTTTTACAAGACTTTTGCCACAAACTATCTTTTATTCATTTATCTACTCATTTTACCTATCCATCTGATACATTGTATCTACAATAATAGTGGATAGTACAGGACGAGCCGGCTCTGTGAAATTGCTGCTGGATGCTGGTTTCTTTTGCCATCGCCGCTCTCACATCCAAGAGGACTTTTGAGATCTACCAGTGTGAGTTAGCTGGACGACTCCATAACAGTCCAGAAGGCGGTTGTGACACTTCTCAAGTGTCTTACAGCTTGTAAGTACGGTCTTACTTGTTTTATTGGCGTGTTTTATACATCTGAATGTGCACTATGGTGGCGCCTTCTTTTTTTATCATTCACTTCTAAAATGGGATATGTCGGGATCAAACTCATGTACCCATATTCCCAGGAGTAAACCAATACCACTAAAGTGTAAGGCTTATTCGCCCTTGTAAGGAAGCGTCAGAAGTTTAGACTTAGAGGAAACATAAATATAATATAATCCAAATATGTCCATGGTTGTCACATGTCTTGGTCAATTAGGATATAGAACCTGCATCTGCTGTGCCACTAAGCCACAGATAGGCTGCTCAGCTGACCCAAGGTTACAGCCACAACGCCCCCGCGGGCTAGCACAGCAAGTTTAATTAGACAAGGCATTGCTCCAGATGATTAAATAAACCTCCAGCTTCTTATTTATGGATCCGCAGAGGAGCAACTATCCTCTATAGGAATCAAAGTTTTCTGAGCCCTAGTAGAAAATCTACCTTCTACTTAAGACACCCTGCAATTTAATGGAGTCAGCGACAGGACAATCCTTTAAAGGACAGGAGACAAGGAGAAAGGCATCCCTAGTTTCTCCTATTCCTGTGTAAATATCCATAGCACGTCTAGAAACACTTCCTCATAGGAAGGAACATCATAGAAAAGATAAAGTATACAAAAAACTTCCTAGGGTTGACAACGATAGGGTATCAATGTTGTCCAAGTAGCTAAAACCTCCTTTAACAGTATACGAGGTGTTCAAGCATACATCTGAAGGAAATCACTTCAGCATCAGATAAAGGAATTATACTGTCCGAACCTGAGATATCACCCTCAGAAGCTACTAGCGAATGCCCTTCATCAGACATATGAGGGAAAGCAACCTCTGTAGCATAAAGCGGAGCAGAAACCGTTCTATCTAAATCTTTTAAGTGTCCTCTTGCGTTTTCCCTGTAGGATAGGAAAGGCAGATAAAGCTGCAGATACCGCAGAGGATACCTGAGTTGCAAATACATTCCTCCAGGAGATTGAGAGGAACCGCAGGGCACTGCATGTGACACCATAGAGGCTAGGGACGTTTGAGGAGAAAGCTGTGGCATCGCCTGAACAGCATTATCCTGGGAGACATACGGCTAGAGGCATAGACATTTTAATCGGTTTAAAATTATCCTTAAAAACGAAGGGCTCAAACTAAGAATATCTTTATTTCTTTAAAAGACAATTCTAAATATGAGGAACAGAATGCTCATAAAAACAATATGATCCTCAAGAGACAATAATATTAGTTCCTAGGATCAGACCTCTGTTCCAAAAACCTGAACATAAACCCCAAATCACCTAATTAAAAAATTAAGGTTATTATTAAACCCTTATTTTAGGATTTAAAGCGACATTGAAAAATGAATGTTTCTGAACACCATAATGCCAGCAAAGCACACTTTATTAGAAGGCAATGAAAAATACAGTGGCAAAAGCTTTATTTATAAGGCTTAAAATACTTAACATATGCTTTAAACATACATTAAATATTTATAGAGCTTAATTCTAATATTCCAGGAAATGTTACTTCCAGCCATGTTACACAATAAGGCAGCCACACTGTAAGCAAAGTTAAATATTTCCTACATGAGGGTTCAATGTCTCTTAACATACAGAGACAGACAAAATAAAAATGACGCTCCAATCTAATCGGAGAAAGGGGGCATGTACAAAAGACCGGCTCAGAGAGCCGAAAATGGTGCTTCTCCGTAGCAGAAAAAGAAAGAAGGCAGGAAAACAGATTTGGCCTAGAAATGAAGCGTGCAGTTAGATGCTAACCTTGCGCTTCATTCTGTCAGCCGAAAGGAATACACAAGTCATTTCAACATCGGTACATGAAAAACAGTACATGTAAAAACAAATACCTTCCAACATCGGTACATGTGAAAACAAATACAACTAATAAGTTTCAGAGAGAAATTACCAACTTTATAAAATATGCACGTCACAATAACATCATCTCGCAGTCAGTTGAGGAAAAATTGTTAGTTTCTCACCCTATCACATCTATTTTCCATCATTTTCCAAAACTGCATAAAAACTCCCAATCTCCTCCCGGCAGACCTATCATTGCTTGAATAGGGTCTCTTAATGAAGCCCTATCCGAGCTTGTTGATACTTTTTTGCAGCCCTTAGTTGTCCAGCTGCCAAGCTATATACAGGACACTACCTCATTTGTCAATAAAATTGACAAAATTGAATGGAAGGCCAACTACAGATTAATGGTTATTGATGTCACATCTTTATATACATCTATAGACCATTCTAAAGGTCTCAATGCCATAGAGTTCTTCATTAACTCTGCCTGTGATTTTGAGGAAACAACTAAAGTTTTCTTACTCATTGCAGTTGAGTATCTTCTAACTCACAATTTTTTTTATGTTTCAGACAGATTACTATCTCCAGAGACGTGGGACGGCCATGGGGGCAAAATTTGCCCCCTCCTACGCCAACCTTTTTATGGGTTGGTGGGAGCTATCCCACGTCTTTGGAGATAAGAATCCACTAAGGGACATTATAATCCATTATTACCGCTACATAGATGATCTGTTTTTTATCTTGGAATGTGATGAGATATCTACAGAAGCGATCTGCCTGATTTTCAACTGCAATGAATTAGGCATAGAATTCACAGGCATGCATAGTGCTAGTAGTGTTAACTTTCTGGACTTAACTGTCAAGGGGGGAGACATAGGATCATTCATCCAAACCAGGATGTATAGGAAAGAAACAGCAGGCAATACGCTGTTAAAGTTTGACTCATGCCATCCACGGCCAGTTTTGCGAGGTATACCCAAAGGGGAGTATACCCGCATTAAAAGAAATTGCACAACAGAGGAAGAATATCAAAAGCAGGCCAGAGAAGCAACAGACAGATTTCAACAGAGAGGGTATAAGGAGAACGTACTACTAAAAGCAAAGGCAAGTGTTGATTTAATTCCCAGAGAAGAATTGTTACAATATAAACCGAAAAAAATGAATATTAAAAGTGAAGAACCAGACAAGATTAAATTTATCACCACTTTTAGTGTTGAATACAATAAGATATGTGACATCATTAGAGAATCTCTTCCTATTTTATACTCTGACCCTACCATCAAAGAAATTTTGAAATCAGGATGTGACTTTATCCCCAAGAGAGCTAAGACCCTAGCCAACTATCTTTCTCCATCTGATGTTAAAACCAAAACTAACAAATGTTGGCTGAAACAGGGATGTTTCAAATGTAGACGCCCTATCTGCAAAACATGTAGTTTTATATATGAAGGCAATAAATTTGTTTCTAGCACAACAGATAAAGAATATGACATCAGGTACTACATAAATTGTGCAACAACTCATGTTGTTTATCTTCTTACCTGTGATATTTGCAAAATACAATACACAGGTAAAACAAAAAGGTCTTTGAAAGATAGATTTTTGCAGCATCTGAGGTCAATAGATGATGAAGAGAGTGATACCCCTGTATCCAGACATTTTAAAATAAATCATAAGTCAGATGTTTCATCTCTAAAAATACAAGGAATTGATCACATCCCAAAATGGAAGAGAGGAGGTAATAGGGAAACTTTACTCAATAAAAAGGACATTTTTTGGATGTTCACCCTTCAGACAAGTGAACCTGAAGGGTTAAACATCAGACGTGATCTTGATGTATTTACCTAAATAATATGCCATTTGGACATATGCTTAGAGTCTATAGATCATACTAATAGGTTACTAGCCTTCCCATGTCTGTGTTCTTTCACTCTTTTTTATCTTTGATTGAAAGGCTAAAACAGTGATTAGCCTAGGGTTTCTTCTATTTAAACATCTTGATTCTTTATTTAAATGAGCAGCAGAAAATACATAGATATAACATGTATTTGCAAGGTTTGCACTTAGATGTATATCTTGTAAGCATTGCTAAAATTTTGGTGATTTGAGTCTGAATATTCAAAATCCAAATTAATCACTCATGTAGTACTAAATAGAACTATAGTATCTGCAAATTGTAACTATAGATTGGTGTATAAGAGTAACATATTATTTGCCTATAATTATCTTCTGTTATTTGGCCAGCATAATGCATAGAATTAGCATAAGATGTTCTTCTCTAATGTATTGTCAGACAGGATGTACAACCATTATGTCATGTGGTCTTAGGTAGCCAATCAGGTTTAGTAATTGTTAATTGTGTGTTAATTTTAGCCTTTAATAGGAGTCTGAACTGATCCTAAGGTAAGCAGTGAACAAGTGCGCATGCGCACAAAACATGTCTGCAGGAGGATCAGTTCACTAACCTGACTGCTCTGAGTCACTGCTGGCTTCTTTACAGGACTTTTGTATTTGGTCCTTATTTCTTACTTTTTAACATTTTTTCTAATAAATCTTGGTTTTTAATAAACCTCCTGCCTGGGCTTACTTTACTTTGATTTTTCCTCTGGCTCATCGAGCGCAATCTCCTCTTTGACTCTCTACATGTGAAAACAAATACACTCCTCCCGCTTAAGATACTAGCAACAGGCAAGTAGATAGAAGAGCGCACTCCGATAAAAGTTTGGAAAAATCCTCTTAATAGGATACAAATGTAAACGTTACCATCAGTAATAAATTAGTCCTAAGAGCCAAAAAGTTAGGGGTTACTATACATAAAGTATTAACCCCTAGTCTCCTTGTCACCAGAAAGTGCCTGCATTCTGCCTAAGATATGCTTCCCATGGATATATAATTCCCAAATAGCATTGCAGATTTAATTCTCAACAGTGCAAGTCCCCATACATAGAAGACACAGTACTTACCTTCATCTAGCCATCCTGCAGGAGGACAGCCTACACGGTGTGCGAGGATGCCACTCCTCACATGGACCTGTAGAGAAAACAAAGAACAGAGTAAACTTACTCTGGCTCTCTGCACCATGGGCAGCAAAAATGTTAGGAAAACGCAGCAAGGCCCACCTTACAAGTTCCTAACTGCTTTAAAGCCACCACTGCCCTACTGAAGAGACTGATGTGGAGTACGGCTAGACCCAATCCTTGAAAAAGGGGAAAGAACAGAGTAAATCTATTCTGGCTTTCTAAAGTAGTTAAAATCCAAGCTTGTAGTGAAAGAAATCCAATTTTTCTTCTGACACCAAAATTTCACCTCCTCCATGCACCAAGGCAAAGAGAATGACTGGGGTTTGTGGGAAGGGAAATGATACTTAACAGCTTTGCTGTTTTGCTCTTTGCCTCCTCCTGCTGGCCAGGAGTGATATTCCCAACAGCAATTGATGAAGTTGTGGACTCACCATATTTTAGGAAAGAAAACAGTTTATAGAAAAATAGCATCCAATATTAGTAGTCCCAAAAATAATCTGTGTACTATAAACACATATACACCAATCTTTACATAATACAGCCCTTAATACAGTGACTAGTGACAATCTAATATTAGATAGAGAACAGCATAACTCATTCCAGTCAGAACAATAATAAAGTACTCATAGTTTAAAGCAGGGTTATTCCTGCTGTATCGAACATAGTGTGGATCGTTAAAGCAATGTGTCACTCATGCTCATTGTTTCGAAATTTATGATTCAATTGGTGTTCAGTAATAACCTCTAAAGTGTACATTCAGGGTGCATATTAATAACCACATCATGTCAGTATGCTAACACAACATTGTCTAATAAATTACGAAAAGATTCACAACAGCGTTTCATTGTCTGCGCTTACCATAATTTGTGCAATGAATATTTACCTAAGTATTATTTCAGGGAAAATGTCAGTATCTCAATAACCCTGATCATAATGGTGTACTATCTGCATGAGAGGCGTAGCGTCCTATTGCGTACAACGGACACGCCCCTTGGAGATTCTGCACATGGCTAATTAGCATATAATCAGCGCATGGAGCCATACTCAAAGTACATCATGTACTTAATAACTGCGATTGGGACATATATGTAATGGTAGACTTATCGGAAGGTGAATACATACATTGCAACTTACTAGCCAAGGAAATGCTTTCCCACTTTACTCCTCACTCTAAACCAGCGGCTATCTATACTCTTTAATAGGATCGGAATAAATGTATCATTAGAGACAAGGCTGCACACACTGACGTAACTTTGACTCTGGCTCCATGCGCTGATTATATGCTAATTAGCCATGTGCAGAATCTCCAAGGGGCGTGTCAGTTGTACGCAATAGGACGCTACGCCTCTCATGCAGGTAGTACACCATTATGATCAGGGTTATTGAGACACTGACATTTTCTCTGAAATAATACTTAGGTAAATATCCATTGCGCAAATTAAGGTAAACACAGACAATGAAACGTTGTTTGGTTACTGACCTTTTGGCGCAATTGTTTTTGGGGGTGGGATATATTTAAGTTGCACAGTTTGTATTGATCACTGCTTGGTCTGAGAAATGGGTCTGCGAACCCCAAAACGTTACCATAAATTTTTTTTTTACCTAAATCCTGTGAGTGCAGTCCCCCACCTTTACTTCCATTGATATTTTGACTTTACACCCTGGTTGGAATTGTGAGTGCAGATACATGAGGAGTGTGTGTATGTATGTATATATAATGTGTGTGTATGTGTATATATATATATATATATATATATATATATATATATATATATATATATATATATATGTATATGTGTGTGTGTGTGTATATATATATATATATATATATATATGTATATATATATATAGCAGTCTTACTGATTGTACTTGGTGATCTCAGTAATCTTGTAAATTTCTGTATACTATATCTTGATTCTTTATTAAAGGGACACTCAATGATAATTAAACTTTCATTATTCAGATAGAGCATGCTATTTTAAACAACTTTCAAATTTACTTCCATTAACAAGATGTGCACAGTCTTTTTATATTTAAACTTTTTGAGTCACTAGCTCCTACTGAGCATGTGCAAGAATAAGTGTGTATGCATTTGTGAATGGCTGATGGCTGTCACATGGTACGTGTATGCATTTGTGATTGGCTGATGGCTGTCACATGGTACAGGGGGAGTGGAAAAAGACATAACTTAAAATTGTCAGAAAAAAAATCTACTACTCATTTGAAGTTCAGACTAAGGGCTATTGCATTGTCTTGTTATCTTGCATTTGTTGATTATGCAAATATACTGTGTTGACTGGTCCTTTAATAGTTAAAAAAAAAACCTAGTTATTTTATACTGCATATTTTAAAATAAAACTAATTTAATAATATTTTACATTTTCAGGTTCAATCCATTCAAAAGTGGCAAACTATAGTTAATAAACAACTCAATAATCCCTTCCCTGGTATAATATCAGCTCAGTCTTTGACTGATATCCCTGTTTGTTCATCTGAAATACTGGAGCCAATTTCATCTGGTTTTGTTTCTAATCCTGAAGACGGAAAAGCTTCAACAGACTTCCCAGACTCCGGGTTTCATTCTGTCTTGATAGACAACAAACTCAACAGTAGTGACGGGAGTGGATCATCTGAGTTGTCACTGGACACAGTGAGACACTATAATAATCCAGTATCAGACTGCAGTACAGAACAAGAAGCAGCCGCTGAAGATGAAAACCAAAATAGCAAGGACAGCTCCAACAGTGAACAAGACAGCAGCCTTTTGCAGCAGTACTTACAATCCGTGGTGCAGCTTGAACAGGCTGATGAGTACACAAGCTGCAGTGAAAGATCTGAGGAGACGAGGCCTGAATCTGCCAACTGCTTAGAAATCTCTGACTTTACCTCTGGCAGTTTCACACACATTTCATATGATAATTGTAAAGAGGATATCTGCAAAACGTCAGACAACTGTTTGCCCACTTCTAATGAAGTGCACAACATACACAAAACATGTGATTCTTGCTTTCACATGCCACAAGTGGATTTGGCTCTCTAACAGAGATAAGCACAGACCACTGGCTCAGTTCCCAGAAATCAATAAGTATTTGCCTTTTGGGTATAAAACAACAATATAATCTCTTTATGCACTTTATTTGTCACAATGACACTCCAAACAATATTCTTCCATCTCTATTTCTGTGAAATAGAGATCTGATATACACACGATGCCTTGCGTAGATGCACAGGGAAGGATACTGCATAATTACAGTACTGTGTATTTACCCATCAGCAAAACAATGTTTCTCTTGTAAGGTGTATCCAGTCCACGGGTTCATCCATTACTTGTGGGATATTCTCCTTCCCAGCAGGAAGTTGCAAGAGGACACCCACAGCAGAGCTGTCTATATAGCTCCTCCCCTAACTGCCACTCCCAGTCATTCTCTTGCAACTCTCGACAAGAAAGGAAGTATAAAAAGATATGTGGTGACTTAGTGTAGTTTTACCTTCAATCAAGAGTTTGTTATTTTTAAACGGTACCGGCATTGTACTGTTTTACTCTCAGGCAGAAATTAGAAGAAGATTTCTGCCTGGAGGTTTGATGATCTTAGCGGTTTGTAACTAAGGTCCATTTCTGTTCTCACACATAACTGATGAATATGGGAAAACTTCGGTTGGGGGAACGGCCTGCAGATTACCTGCTTTGAGGTATGTTCAGTATTTTTATTTCTAGAGAGATGAATAAGTTCTAGAAAATGCTGACAGAGCCTTGTGTATTTGAGGTAAGCCTGATGCAGTGATTTAACAGCGACTGGGATCATGCTTACATAACAGGGTAATACTCATGTTAATATTCATATTGCTTAGTGACAAAAAGTTTACATGATTTCATAAAATAGGACGTTTTTTCTCTGAGGGAGAAGTCTTTATTTGGGGCCTAGTTTCCACATGGCTAGTCAGATGCTCCTAGGAGTATTTTCTTAAGGCCCCTCTGACATCCAGTACATGGTGGGAGGGGCCTATTTTAGCGCTCTAACTGCGCAGTTTTAATTCAGACTGAGACATCCAGCTTCCCTAGAAGAGTCCTCTGGCATCTGAGAACCATTTCACAGGGGTTATTTCTGCACAAAATCGTATTTAAGGGCAGGTAGGAGCCTCAGCAAAGTTGTGGCATGGTGCTCAATTGACTTTTAACGTTTTTCAATCCGGTTTGGGGCCTAAGGGGTTAATCATCCATTTGCAAGTGGGTGAAATGTTGCTTTAGTCCCTTACTCACACTGTAAAAATTTCAAAGATTTTACTGTATTTTTTCACTGTTTTGCAGTTTAAGTGCTAGCACAGTAACATTTTTGTTTAATTGCTGTTTCACCTTTATTAAAGTGTTTTCCAAGCTTGCTTGTCTCATTACTAGTCTGTTAAACATGTCTGACATAGAGGAAACTCCTTGTTCAATATGTTGGAAGCTATTGTGGAACCCCCTCTTAGAATGTGTACCAAATGTACTGAAATTTCTATAAACTATAAAGACCATATTATGGCGCTTAAAGATTTATCTCCAGGGGATTCTCTGACTGAAAAGAGGGAGATTATGCCATCTAACTCTCCCCATCTGTCAGAACCTATAACTCCCGCTCAAGTGACGCCAAGTACATCTAGCGCGTCTAATTCTTTTACCTTACAGGACATGGCGGCAGTTATGAATGCTACCCTCACAGAGGTATTCTCCAAACTGCTGGGGCTAGAACTAATACAGAGCTTTCTGATGCTTTATTGCCTGTGTCCGATATACCCTCACAATACTCAGAAGCCGAGGCAGGTGAGCTTCTATCTGTGGGTGACATTTCAGACTCAGGGAAGGCGTTGCTTCAGTCTGATTCTGAGATGACAGCGTTTAAATTTAAGCTTGAACACCTCCGCTTATTGCTTAGGGAGGTTTTAGCGACTCTGGATGACTGTGACCCCATTGTGGTTCCAGAGAAATTGTGTAAAATGGACAAATACTTTGCAGTGCCTGTTTACACTGAGGTTTTCGGAAATTATTACTAAGGAATGGGATAGACCAGGTGTGCCGTTCTCTCCCCCTCCTGCTTTCAAAAAGATGTTTCCCATAGATGCCACCATACGGGACTCGTGGCAGACGGTCCCTAAGGTGGAGGGAGCAGTCTCTACCCTAGCTAAGCGTACAACTATCCCCGTCGAGGAAAGTTGTGCTTTCCTACATCCTATGGATAAAAAATTGGAGGGTCTCCTTAAGAAAATTTTTATACATCAAGGTTTTATTCTCCAGCCTCTTGCATGCATTGCCCCAGTTACTGCTGCAGCGGCCTTTTGGTTTGAGTCTCTTGAGGAGGCTCTACAGGTAGAGACCCCGTTAGACGATATTCTAGACAGGATTAAAGCTCTTAAGTTAGCTAACTCCTTTATTTCTGACGCCATTTTTCATTTAGCCAAGCTATCGTCTAAGAATTCAGGTTTTGCCATTTTGGCGCGTAGGGCGCTATGGCTTAAGTTCTGGTCAGCAGACGTTACTTCAAAGTCTAAGCTTCTTAACATCCCCTTCAAGGGACAGACCCTATTCGGGCCCAGTCTGAAGGAGATCATTTCTGATATTACTGGAGGTAAAGGTCACGCCCTTCCTCAGGATAGGTCCAATAAGTTAAGGACCAAACAGACTAATTTTCGTTCCTTTCGAAACTTCAAGAGTGGCGCAGCTTCAGTTTCCTCTAATGCAAAACAAGAGGGAAATTTCGCCCAGCCCAAACCAGTCTGGAGACCTAACCAGGCTTGGAACAAGGGGAAGCAGGCCAAGAAACCTGCGGCTGCCTCTAAGACAGCATGAAGGAGTAGCCCCAGATCTGGGACCGGATCTAGTGGGGGGCACACTTTCTGTCTTCGCCCAGGCTTGGGCAAGAGACGTCCAAGATCCCTGGGTATTAGAGATTGTTTCCCAGGGATATCTTCTGGACTTCAAAGCTTCATCTCCAAAGGGGAGATTTCATCTCTCACAATTATCTGTAAACCAGATAAAGAGAGAGGCATTTTTACGTTGTGTTCAAGACCTACTGGTTATGGGAGTGATCCACCCAGTTCCAAGGGAGGAACAGGGGCAGGGCTTCTATTCAAATCTGTTTATAGTTCCCAAAAAAGAGGGAACTTTCAGACCAATCTTGGATCTCAAGATCCTAAACAAATTTCTCAGGGTCCCATCCTTCAAGATGGAGACTATCCGAACCATCCTCCCTATGATCCAGGAGGGTCAATATATGACTAATGTGGACTTAAAGGATGCTTATCTCCACATTCCAATCCACAGAGATCATCATTAGTTCCTCAGGTTTGCCTTCTTAGACAGGCATCACCAGTTTGTGGCTCTTCCCTTCGGGTTAGCCACGGCACCAAGAATCTTTACGAAGGTTCTAGGGTCCCTACTGGCAGTTCTAAGGCCACGGGGCATAGCGGTGGCTCCTTACCTAGACGACATTCTGATACAGGCGTCGACTTTTCAAATCGCCAAGTTCCATACGGACATTGTTCTGGCCTTTCTGAGGTCTCACGGGTGGAAGGTGAACGAAGAAAAGAGTTCTCTCTCCACTCTCACAAGAGTTTCCTTTCTAGGAACACTGATAGATTCAGTAGAAATGAATTTTTTTCTGACAGAGGTCAGGTTATCAAAGATAACCTGACCTCTGGCCAGAGTGGACTATAGTGACGACAGATGCCAGCCTTCTGGGCTGGGGCGCAGTCTGGAACTCCCTGAAGGCTCAGGGTTCGTGGACTCAGGAGGAAGCCCTCCTTCCGATAAACATTCTGGAACTAAGAGCCATATTCAATGCTCTTCAGTCTTGGCCTCAACTAGATGCGGTCAGGTTCATCAGATTTCAGTCGGACAATATCACGACTGTAGCCTATATCAACCATCAGGGGGGAACAAGAAGCCCCCTGGCAATGTTGGAGGTTTCAAAGATAATTCTATGGGCAGAGGTTCACTCTTGCCATCTCTCAGCTATCCATATCCCAGGAGTAGAGAACTGGGAGGCGGATTTTCTAAGTCGGCAGACTTTTCATTCAGGGGAGTGGGAGCTCCATCCGGAGGTATTTGCCCAGCTGATTCAACTATGGGGCAAACCAGAACTGGATCTGATGGCGTCTCGTCAGAACGCCAAGCTTCCTTGTTACGGGTCCAGGTCAAGGGATCCCCAGGCAGCGCTGATAGATGCTCTAGCAGTGCCCTGGTCCTTCAGCCTGGCTTATGTGTTCCCACCATTTCCTCTCCTACCTCGTCTGATTGCCAAGATCAAGCAGGAGAGAGCTTCAGTGATTTTGATAGCACCTGCGTGGCCACGCAGGACTTGGTATGCAGATCTGGTGGACATGTCATCCTTTCCACCATGGACTCTGCCGCTGAGGCAGGACCTTCTACTCCAAGGTCCATTCAAACATCCAAATCTAATTTCTCTGTGGCTGACTGCTTGGAGATTGAACGCTTGATTTTATCAAAACGTGGTTTCTCCGAGTCGGTCATTGATACCTTAATTCAGGCTCGAAAGCCTGTCACCAGGAAAATCTATCATAAGATATGGTGTAAATATCTTCATTGGTGTGAATCCAAGGGTTACTCATGGAGTAAAGTCAGGATTCCTAGGATATTATCCTTTCTCCAAGAAGGATTGGAGAGGGGATTGTCGGCTAGTTCCTTAAAGGGACAGATTTCTGCTCTGTCTATTCTTCTGCACAAGCGTCTGGCAGATGTTCAGGCGTTTTGTCAGGCTTTAGTTAGAATCAAGCCTGTGTTTAAACCTGTTGCTCCGCCATGGAGTTTAAATTTAGTTCTTAAAGTTCTTCAAGGGGTTCCGTTTGAACCTCTGCATTCCATAGATATAAAGCTTTTATCTTGAAAAGTTCTGTTTTTGGTAGCTATCTCTTCGGCTCCAAGAGTTTCAGAGTTATCTGCCTTACAGTTTGATTCCCCTTATCTGATCTTCCATGCAGATAAGGTAGTTGTGTGTACCAAACCTGGGTTTCTTTCTAAGGTGGTATCTAATAAGAATATCAATCAGGAGATTGATGTTCCGTCACTGTGTCCTAATCCTCCTTCAAAGGAACGTCTATTACACAATCTTGACGTGGTTCGTGCTTTAAAGTTTTATTTCCAAGCTACTAAGGATTTTCGTCAAACATCTGCATTATTTGTGGTCTACTCTGGACAGAGGAGAGGCCAAAAGGCTTCGGCATCTTCTCTTTCTTTTTGGCTGAGAAGCATAATCCGTTTAGCTTATGAGACTCCTGGCCAGCAGCCTCCTGAAAGAATTACAGCTCATTCCACTAGAGCGGTAGCTTCCACATGGGCTTTTAAAAATGAGGCCTCTGAACAGATTTGTAAGGCAGCGACTTGGTCTTCGCTTCATACTTTTTCTAAATTCTACAAATTTGATACTTTTGCTTCCTCGGAGGCTATTTTTGGGAGAAAGGTCTTGCAGGCAGTGGTGCCTTCCGTTTAAGTTCCTGCCTTGTCCCTCCCTTCATCCGTGTCCTAAAGCTTTGGTATTGGTATCCCACAAGTATGGATGAACCCATGGACTGGATACACCTTACAAGAGAAAACAAAATTTATGCTTACCTGATAAATTTCATTCTCTTGTGGTGTATCCAGTCCACGGCCCGCCCTGTCACTTTAAGGCAGGTGTTTTTTATTTTTAAACTACAGTCACCACTGCACCCTATAGTTTCTCCTTTTTTTCTTGCTTGTCTTCGGTTGAATGACTGGGAGTGGCAGTTAGGGGAGGAGCTATAAAGACAGCTCTGCTGTGGGTGTCCTCTTGCCACTTCCTGTTGGGAAGGAGAATATCCCACAAGTAATGGATGAACCCGTGGACTGGATACACCACAAGAGAGAGAAATTTTTCAGGTAAGCATAAATTTTGGGTTTTTTTTATAATTAGCAGGAAATGTGTAATTATACCTCCAAAGATCAAATTATTCTGTCCTAATCTGAGGTCAGTTTTTATTTAGATGACCAATAAAATAGGAGAAAGCTAGGTCTGTTAAGATGATATGGCCCCTTAGATGTATTCTACACATTCCTTAATAAAGAATTCTATTTAAAATTATTTTTGTTATTTATGAAAACTATTTAAAGTCTGAGCCATGAAAGTTCAAGTTTCAGTTTTTGGGTGAAATGTCCTTAGATTTTGGCTTTTTTGAATATATTTAGAGCTATGTTTGCTCAAGTTTATTTAGTCAGAAAACAAAATATTAACATTGCTCACAAAAATAATTTTAACTAATTCATGAAAACTGAAAAATTTCCTGTTATTTTATGTCATACACAGAACATTCCTGTGCATTTTGACAATAACTGCACCATAATTTTTATGATCAAAATATATTATAGGCACTGACTAATATATATTATAGGCACTGACCAATATACCAAAATACTGTGTGATTTTCCATGTAACCAATATTAAAAACATGAAAAGAAATGAGTAAATTTTTTATTTTTTAAAATACAGGTATATTTTGTTCCCATAAAAATGGTATTTTGCACAAATAGGTGATTCGGCCCAAAATATTAGGATTGCTATGTGTAAGCAAAATACCTTTTTCATTTTCATGGATTTCTATAAATAGCTGCAATTATTTCTTATGCTTTAAATATAAATATTTACATTTTGCAATAAGAATAAAAAGTGTTTTATGGCATCGTTCAAATGGCAGACTTTTATGGAAGGATTAGCCTATAAAGCGCAAGGCTTGGATTTCAACTTGAGCAGATAAAAACACATTGTCCCGTAGGGCTCAATTTATCAAGCCATTCTCCTTCCTTCGACTACAGGTTCTCACTAGAGAACCTGCCGTCAGGATTTATCAAGCATCGGTCATCATTCATCCCTACCGTCTTCTCCACCTCTTAGGTGGAGAATGTCCGACCAGGAAGATTGACAGCTTCTGCACGCGCAGGGTTGCACGCGAGTGCAAAATAGCGCTCTTGTGCAATGTTAAATTCGGGCAGCGGATTGTTGCCCGTCAGAGGAGAAGGGGCGAATGTGTCCACCCTTGATTGATAAATTTAGCCCATAGTGTGTCCCAGCTCCAGTCTTTTTGTTCAGATATGATTTCAGTGACTCACTCAGATTTAAAGTGACATAAAACCATAAACAAAGATTTGCTTGAGAATGTTTTTATTCTTTTTATTATTTTATTTTTAGTATAGGGTTGATCACAAAGCTTATCAAATATACAGAAACTAAACTTTTGGTCATCCCTAATACATATAAGGCATGGGCATTATAGAAACAAATGCAGAATAAGTCTGCGGGCTGCAGCAAACTATTTTCAGTGCTGGATTTATACGTGTTAAAGTGCAACACACATCTGTGCAAATCCAGATATGTGGGTTACACTAATAAATCCGGCGGCAAAAATAGCCAATCGCTGCAGCATGCCTTTTTTTTTCTATACATAAACACTATATTATAACACAATAAAAGTTAGATTTGTACTTCACAGCTGCAAGGCGTAGAATAATTCAGCCTCACCAAGCTAAATTTTAGGTGCGGCTGGCAGGGCGAAGGGCGGGGGTCACCCATGGGTATCTTGGGACTCTAATCCAGGCTGCCAGGGCCTAACTTTAAGGTGTCAGTGGCACCCTGGCGCCTGGGTTTGTCAACCCTGCATTAGAAAAACTTTTCTAAAAGATTGTGATCAACTCCTTTACACTTATTTGTTAAAAACAACTTATACAGTTTTGTATGTCTCTATGAAGTAATGGGCACCACCATGTTGTAACCTAGGTTTCCCTTATTTCCTCTGCCGAGGCCAGTTAGGGACTAATATAAATTACTTACTAGAGTGAGAAATAATGTCTGTGTGGAATAAATTAGTTTTAGGCTTGGGGTCTTTACTTTCACTTCTTAAAGGTATTTCCAGAGTTAAATTATAAGAAAATGTGTCATTATATTGCAAAATTGTTTTACTACATATAAACAGGCATTTTATATTCCAATCTCATTGGGTTTCATGCATTTTAAACAGCTAAATAGTTAAAGAGATATGAAACATTGTAACTTCATGTTTATCTTGCATTCACTGAACAGTAAACCAGCTTAACTTACTCTAGAACATTTATAACATCAAGCTATATATGCATTTCCTGCAGATACCTCTGGAAGTAATAGGACCCTGAACAAATAAAGTTAAAAAATTAATACTAAAATGTAAAATTTTAAATACACATTGCTATAATTTCCCACTGCTTTTTTTTTTTTTATTACAATGAAACAATTTTTTTTTCATATCAATTTAAATGATGATTTGTTTTAGTGATTAAGAGCAGTGTTATTTTTTACACCAAATTGTGCGTATTTTATTTCTTTCCTAAGTTATGGTGAATCCATGGCTTGAGTAATTACTGTTTGGAATATCACTCCTGGCCAGCAGGAGGAGGCAAAGAGCACCACAGTTAAACTGCTAAGTATCACTTCCTTACCCACAACCCCCAGTCATTCTCTTTGCCTTCGGTGCATGGAGGAGGTGTCTGAAGAAATTTTTTTGATTTAATCTACAAGCAAGTTTTGGGGTATAGCTGTATTTCACGTCATTCCTTGCAGTCGGGTAGTGGTGGCTTTAAAGCAGTTAGGAACTTGTAAAGAGGTACTTGCTCCATTTTCCTAACAATTGCTGCCCTGCCCTAGTTTAGAAAGCCAGAGTTGGCTACTCTGTTCTTTCTTTTTCAAAGGTCTCTGTGAAGAACTGTGTCTTCTCATACATTGTAACTGTCTACATGTCGGGCAGTGGAGCAGGTAAGTGCTTTTTCTTCCAGCTGGGGAGACCATGCACTTAACAAATTAAAAACACTGCTTTTTTATTTTGACTTAGATAATCCTGTTGTATGGGTTACACTGGGGCATGAAGCAGGCACTGTAGCATGTGTGAGACTAACATTTAAACTCTTTTTTAAAAAAAAAGGGTAAAATCTTTTTATTAGGCTTTATTTTCTGACACATTTACTTGATAAAACAATTCAAGTTTAAACTGAAAGTAAGGCTGAATTTTCTATTTCAGCAGCTTATTCATTTCCTCTTTGCTTTAAAATAAAACAATGCAACATTTTAAACTGTCCGGTTTGAAAAAACGGTTATTTCTGGTACTCTGTGTACCAGGAAGCTATTTTTAGTGCCTTTCTGTGTCGCAGCAGTAATTTGAGCTTGGCAGTTGTGGTCACATGAACGGCTTTACTTCATAATGTTTCTGATTAAAAAGTTGTTTTTCTCCATTTCTGGGTGATCAGGTCTTAATTGGTAGCGGTAAGGCACCTCAGTAATTGAGGTGTGGGGTTGCCTGAGGGGTATTTTAGAAGTTTATTTATTTGATGTTTATTAAAAAAAAATCTTAACTTTTCTGACATAAATTTAGCTGGGGATTGATCTTAATTTTGGGATAAAAGTGTATTTTTTTCCTTATTTTAATTTAATATTATATTTGAAACTTATCTGTACAAGTTTATTTACTGTTTCACAGCATGTCTGATATCGAGCAAGAGCCTGCTCTCATGAATTCATGATTATTATGTTTAGATGCACAAATTGCAGCTCTTATGCAATTTTGTTCTTAATGTGTCAAGAAAACCTTGCAAAATAAAGGTACATTTTTTTAGCCTAATGTCTCTCAGGATGATGCTGTTAAAAAAAATACCTCTGCATTCTCCTGCTACGTCCCAAGCCTCAATGGCATCACATGCAGTGTCATGTGGTTACTCTATAATTCCTAGTGGAGTTTATTTAAAAGCAGAAATTGCTGCCCATGTATCTTCAGCAGTATCTGTGGCATTAGCTGCCATTCCCAGATTACAGGGGAAACGCAAGAGGAAATCTAGAAATTCAGAAAGTAAGGTGCCTGTCCTCAGTTCTGCTTCCCAAGTTGCTCTTTCTCATAAGTCTGGTGTGGAAGATACATCAGGACTTTCTGAGGATGCAATCTCAGATTCGGCCAGTATAATTCTTTCTTCTGAGACTGAGGTGGTGTCCTTCAGATTTAAGCTTGAACACCTTTGTGTATTGTTAAAGGAGGTTTTAGCTACTTTAGATGACTCTGATACCAGTCGTTGTCACTCCTAAGAAATCTAGTAAACTTAATAGTTTCTTTGATGAACCTTCCACTTCGGAGGTTTTTCCTGGGGTGTCTTTTTCCCCGTCTCCCATTTTTAAGAAAATGTTTCCTGTCGATGACTCCATTAAAGACCCTTGGTATACTGTACCCAAAGTTGAAGGGGCCTTTTCCACTCTGACTAAGAGAACCACTATTCCTATTGAGGATAGCTGCTCTTTTAAGGATCCGAAGGACAAGAAGCTGGAGGCTTATTTGAAAAAGATTTATGTTCATCAAGGTCTCCAATGGCAACCTGCGGTGTGTATTGCCACCGTGACTAGTGTGGCATCTTATTCGTTCAATGCCTTGTCTGATTCTCTTCAAGTAGAGACTTCCTTGGATGAAATTCAGGATAGGATTAAAGCTTTTAAGTTGTCCAATTCCTTTATTGCAGATGACATTTTACAGGTTGTTAGACTAGAAGCTAAAACTTCTAGTTTTGCTTTCCAAGCCTGCAGGGCGTTATGGTTGAAATCCTGGTCTGCGAACGTTTCCTCTAAAGTCAAGCTTCTGGCGATTCCTTACAAGGGCAAAACCTTGTTTGGACCCGGTTTGGCAGAAATTATCTCTGATATTACCGGTGAAAAAGGGGTTTTTCTACCTCAAGGTAAGAAGAATAGGCCTAAAGGATGTCAGAGTAATTTTCGTTCCTTTCGTAACTTCAGAGGAAAGCCTTCCCCTTCTTCTTCCAAGCAGGAACAATCCAAGTCTTCTTGGAAACCCAATCAGTCTTGGAACAAGGGGAAACAATCAAAGAAACCTGCAGCTGATTCCAAATCCGCAGACCAGCTAAAGAGAGAGGCGTTCTTGAAATGTATACAACATCTTACCTCCCTGGGAGTGATAGTTCCAGTGCAGGAACAGGGTCTCGGGTTCTACTCCAACCTATTTGTGGTTCCCAAAAAAAAGGGAACTTCTGTCCCATTCTAGACTTGAAGTGTCTAAACAAGTTTCTCAAAGTTCCATCCTTAAAGATGGAGACTATACGCTCCATTCTTTAGTACAAGAGGGTCAGTTCATGACAACCATAGACCTAAAGGATGCATATCTTCATGTTCCTATTCAGAGGGACCATCACAGATTGCTGAGATTTGCCTTTCTGGACAAACATTTCCAGTTCGTGGCCCTTCCATTTGGTCTAGCTACGGCTCTCAGATTTTTTTTCAAAGGTTCTGGGGGCTCTTTTGGCTGTGATCCGTTCTCGTGGAATTGCTGTGACACCCTACCTGGACGACATATTGGTTCAAGCGCCATCTTTTCAACAAGCAAAATCTCACACCAAAATGTTGTTGTATTTTCTTCGTTCCCACGGATGGAATGTGAATTTGAAAAAAAGCTCCCTTTCCCCTGCTACAAGAGTAGTGTTCTTAGAGACCATAATAGATTCTCTATTGATGATTTTGTTTTTCCTGACCTCTGTCAGAAAAATGTTCATTAGCTCTTGGCCGTCTCTTCAGGCTACTGCTCACCCTTCAGTGGATCAATGTATGGAGGTAATCGGTCTGATGGTGGCTTCCATGGACATCATTCCTTTTGCTCAATTCCATTTGAGAGCTCTCCAGTTGTGCATGCTCAGACAATGGAATGGCGACCATGTGGATCTATCTCAGAGAATAGAGTTAGATCAGTCATCAAGGGATTCTCTCCTGTGGTGGATTTCTCAGGAACACCTGTCTCAGGGCACATGCTTTCAGAGACCTTCCTGGGTGATCGTTACCATGGACGCTAGCCTGCTGTGCTGGGGAGCAATCTAGAACTTGTTAAAAGCTCAGGGCCTTTGGACTCGTTAGGAGTCTGCTCTTCCCATCAACATCTTGGAGTTGAGGGCGATTTATAATGCTCTATTGGCTAGTTGTCCACAGCCCAGTTTATCAGGTTCCAGTCAGACAACATAAAATTTGAGGCTGACATCAATCACCAGGGAGGAACTCGGAGATCCTTAGCCATAAAGGAGGTTACTCGGATTCTTCAGTGGGCAGAGACCCACAATTGCACAATTTTGATTCTGATATTATTATGTGTATGGGTTTTAATTGTATATACTATAATTTGGTTTTAATATTTCATGTGATAAATAAAAGGAGTTAAAAAACACATTTAAAATCCTTTAGAAAAGAATAAAAATTTATAAATCTAAAAACTTATTTATCACATGTAATTTTAAATTTTAACCACAAGATGGCACTAGTGTGCAAATTGATAAAATATTGGACAGGTATAAAAGACACACCTGTACACCATTCAATAGACATGATTAAGAACCTGGAATAGGTTTGAAACGTTGTTGGTTGGTGTGATGGACCCTGTAAGAAACTAATAAAGGTCTTTTTAACTTGACTGGAGGCTGGAAAACTACTTTATTTTGACCACAATTGCTTTCTGCCATCCACATTCCAGGAGTAGACAACTGGGAAGCGGATTTTCTGAGCAGACAGACTTTTCATCCCGAGGAGTGGGAACGCCATCCGGAGGTGTTTTCCAGCTTAGTCCTCAAATGGGGGGTGCCGGAGTTAGATCTGATGGCGTCACGTCAGAACGCTAAGCTTCCAAGGTATGGTTCAAGGTCAAGAGATCCGCAGGCCGTTCTGATAGATGCTCTGGCGGTTCCTTGGGTTTTCAGGTTGGCATACCTGTTTCCTCCGTTTGCTCTCCTTCCACGAACCGGTTACTAGAAATATTTACCATAAGATATGGCGTAAATATCTTTATTGGTGTGAATCCAAGGGCTACTCTTGGAGTAGAATTAGAATTCCTAGAATTTTATCTTTTCTTCAGGAAGGCCCTGAGAAAGGATTGTCAGTCAGTACCCCGAAGGGTCAGATTTCTGCTTTATCTGTGTTACTACATAAACGTTTGGCGGATGTTCCAGATGTGCAATCTTTTTTTCAGGCCTTGGTCAAAATCAGGCCTGTCTTTAAGTCTGTTGCTCCTCCTTGGAGCCTTAACCTTGTTCTTAAAGTTTTACAGCTGGCTCCGTTTTGAGCCATTGCATTCCATAGACATTAAGTTGTTATCTTGGAAGGTTTTGTTTCTTGTTATCTCTTCTGCTCGAAGAGTCTCGGAACTCTCACCTCTGCAGTGTGATTCCCCTTATCTTATTTTTCATGCAGATAAGGCAGGTCTTCATACTAAGTTAGGTTTCCTTCCTAAGGTTGTTTCTAATAGAAAAATCAATCAGGAAATTGTTGTTCCCTCTCTGTGTCCTAATCTTTCTTCTTCCAAAGAACGTTTGTTACACAATTTGGATGTTGTACGTGCTCTTAAATAAAGGTCAGAAAACTACTGCTACTACTCCTTTTTGGCTACAAAGTATAATTTGTTTGGCTTATGAGACTGCTGGACAGCAGCCTCCTGAGAGAATTACGGCTCATTCCACAAGAGCTGTTTCCTCTTCTTGGGCTTTCAAAAATGAAGCTTCTGTGGAACAAATTTGCAAGGCTGCAACTTAGTCTTCTCTACATACTTTTTCGAGGCTTCTTTTGGGAGAAAGGTTCTTCAAGCGGTGGTGCCTTCTGTTTAGGACTGCCTGTCTTGTCCCTCCCTGTTTATCCATGTTTCCTAGCTTGGGTATTGGCTCCCAACAGTAATTACTCAAGCCGTGGACTATGCTTGCCTGATAAATTTATTTCCAGATATGGTGAGTCCACTGCCCCACCATTTATTTTAAGACAGTTCTTTTGACTATAACCTCCAAACCTCTTGAAAGACGGAAAAGTCTGCCCCCAACTTGCTCCGAACTTGGATCGGGGTGGACCCCTCATGCTGATTTGTTCTTTGAGGAAGGCTTCTTGGATTGCTTAACCTTATTCCAAGGTTGGTTAGATCTCCATGAGGGCTTGGATTGCTCCGATCTAGAAGAAGAGGATTTTTGTCCCTTATAGTTGCGAATGGAACGAAAATTAGAAGTCTGACGACCCTTAGGCCTAACCTTCTTATCCTGAGGCAGAAAGGCACCCTTTCCACCCATGACTGTGGAAATTATTTCTGCCAGGCCAGGACCAAATAAGGTCTTACCCTTAACCCTTTAAGTGCTAAGCAATTTCCCACCTGGGTGCTAAGCTGATTTGAGTTTTTTAAAAAAAATAAATATATATATTTTCTTCTATAAAGGTAAGACGAGTCCATGGATTCATCCTTTACTTGTGGGATATTACCCTTCCCTACAGGAAGTGGCAAAGAGCACCACAGCAGAGCTGTCTATATAGCTCCTCCCTTAGCTCCACCCCCCAGTCATTCTCTTTGCCTACTCTAAGTACTAGGAAGGGTAAAGTGAAAGAGGTGATAAAATATTAGTTTTTAATTTCTTCAAGCAAGAGTTTGTTAATTTAAATGGTACCGGTGTGTACTATTTACTCTCAGGCAGCAGATGGATGAAGACTGCTGCCTGGAGGATGATGATCTTAGCATTTGTAACTAAGGTCCATTGCTGTTCCCACAGAGGCTGAGGAGTACAGGAAACTTCAGTGTGAGTAACGGTTTCATGCTATGCAGCAATGAGGTATGTTCAGTCATATTTTTCTGGAGAGACTGTGTATTTCAGAAAGGCTGACATTATACACAGGAGGGTAAGGGTAAGCAGTAATCGTAGAGCTAAAAGAAGGGCATTACTTAGCTTGCATATGGGGCCAGTTTCTAATATGGTTGACACTGAATAGACAAATGTTTGTGAGCAAACGTTTTTTTGTTGATGGGAGTGCTTTAACGTTTTGTGGATAAACGTTTTTGGGCAATTTTATTAGGACACATATGGCTTAATTTTTGGGTCTTAGAACCCGTATGGCTGGTTATAACCGCTCTGGTGTGGTTCTTTAAGGCTGAGGAAACATCGAGTGAGATGGGCGGGGCCTATTTCTCCAACATTGGTGTGTCCGGTCCACGGCGTCATCCTTACTTGTGGGATATTCTCTTCCCCAACAGGAAATGGCAAAGAGTCCCAGCAAAGCTGGTCACATGATCCCTCCTAGGCTCCGCCCACCCAGTCATTCTCTTTGCCGTTGCACAGGCAACATCTCCACGGAGATGGTTAAGAGTTTTTTGTAGTTTTATTCTTCTATCAAGTGTTTGTTATTTTAAAATAGTGCTGGTATGTACTATTTACTCTGAAACAGAAAAGGATGAAGATTTCTTTTTGTAAGAGGAAGATGATTTTTAGCAGACAGTAACTAAAATCGATTGCTGTTTCCACACAGGACTGTTGAGATGAAGTAACTTCAGTTGGGGGAAACAGTTAGCAGTCTTTTCTGCTTAAGGTATGACTAGCCATATTTCTAACAAGACCATGTAATGCTGGAAGGCTGTCATTTCCCCTCATGGGGACCGGTAAGCCATTTTCTTAGTTAAACATAAAAGAATAAAGGGCTTCAAAAAGGGCTTAAAAACTGGTAGACATTTTTCTGGGCTAAAACAATTGCTTTACTAGGCATATTATGCAGATTCTAACTAATTATTGGTATTATAATCTTGGGGAACGTTTAGAAAAACGGCAGGCACTGTGTTGGACACCTTTTTCAGATGGGGGCCTTTCTAGTTATAGACAGAGCCTCATTCTGGGACTGTATAGGGGTTAAATGTAAAAACG